>NC_140503.1:90646300-91338800 GCF_964339955.1 Pipistrellus hanaki
GTACTGTAGGTTACTGGCACAGATTCAGATTGCTAGCCCCCCAAAATATTTCCCCATCACTCAAATGAAGTCAGATCCTCTATCAAAGCAAGGGAAGGTCCTGGATCCAAAAGACAACTCACCAAGGTTCACCCAATGGGCAGAGAATTGGCAGGCTCAGGGATCCCTTTGCTGGATCCTAGCACCGACTGAGAGTCCAAGGGATGGTCTTGGGTGAGCTTTGGAATCCTGCAGTGACTACACCAAGTAATGTTAATGTAAAAAAAAGCAAACATTAAAACCTGTAAAGAATTTCTGTGAGTTTATTTGAGCCAAACTATAGACATATGCAGGGAAGCAGAACCTTGACGAATTAAGATAATGCTCCAGAGAATGAGGAGTTTATATCTTGTTTTTATAAATTACCATTAAAAGAAAAATACGTAAGTGGGTTATATGAAATTCATTGGTGATATTATAGATTAGGGGTTTGGGAGAAAGCAAAGAGAGGGGAAAACCTCTGGGATAGGATAAAAAGTGAAATGATGAACATATGCTTCTTTTACATAGATGAATACAGGATAGTTAACATAATTAACAGTTGATGATTAACATGATAAGAATAACAATGAGGGAATGCCCTAGTGCCATTTGTTGTGCCCTGAGGGGTCCAGAATAGGAAAGGGAAGTTACCCAGACATTTCATAGGTATGTTATCTTAGATGCAAAAAGACAATAGGCTCAGTAAAGACCTAAGTTGATCTTTGTCAGGGAAAATACTGGCCTAGGACATGACTACCCATTATAACTTGTTTGTAGTTATAATATTTGATTTTTAGATCATCCTTTGTGGTTATTTTAGGTATTTGAGTTTGCACACACACCATGCAGGCCTTCCCTGAGCTAATCAGGTTAGCACTTAGCCCCTTTCATCCACACACGCATGAACACATACATATAGAACTGATTATACAATTTGCAAAATGATAATGTGGGTCCCTTATTAAGTATTATATGTATCCATATATTTCTATTTTATTTATTTGCTTTTTGCTATTGCTTGCCATCTATTTCCCACTTGGTGCAAGGCACATGGTTATAGGTGTCAGGAAAGCTTAGGTAATAAAGAGCTGGGCTCTCTCAACTTCCTATTTGGGTTTTTGCTGTTTTGACATAACAGAACCTACTGCTTCTGGCTGAAGCTGCCCTAGTTGATAGGGATGGGTGAGGTGAGGAGTGGATAGAGCAAGTGGAGTCTGGTGGCTTGTGGCGGCCCCTCAAAATAGGGGCCCCGCTGATTAAATACAATTTATTTTTAAAGATTAAATTCCAATCTAGGTCTAGGTAGGACCGTGGTTGCATAATTACTTTGTCTAATTATATCCTGGTAAAAAGGAGGTCATATATTCTGAAATACAGTTGGACCAAAGTTTCAATTGTCTACCTCAGGGAAACACTTTGTTTTTTGCCCACTGAACATGATGTTGGCTGTGGCCTTTATTAAATTGAGGTATGATCCCTCTATTCACATTTTGCTGAGAGTTTTTATTATAAATGACTGCTGGATTTTATCAAATGCTTTTTTTTTTTTTTACATCTATTGATATGACCATGTAATTTTTAGCTTTTATTTTGTTTGTGTAGTATATCATGTTCATTGATTTGCAAATATTGTACTAATGTTGCATCTTAGAATAAATCCCATTTGATCATGGTGTATGACCTTTTTAATGTATTGCTAGATCTAGTTTGCTAATATTTTGTTGAGGAATTTAGCATCTATGTTCAACAGAGATATTGGCCTATAATTTTTTTATTTGTAATGGCTAAAGCATTTCCCTTAAAATTGGAAACAAGACAGGACTCACTTTCACCACCCTTATTTCAGCATAGTACTGGAAGTTCTAGCCATAGCTATTAGATAACATAAAAAAATAAAAAGCATTCAACAACAACAAAAACTGGGACTGATAAGTGAATTCAGTAAAGTAGCAGGATACAAAATAAATATCCAGAAATCAATGGCATTTTTATACACCAGTAATCAACTATCAGAAAGGGAAACTACAATAAGAAACCAATCCCATTCACAATTGCTTAAAAAAGAAATACTTGGGAATAAATTTAATCCAAAATGTAAAAGACCAGTACTCAGAAAATACTAGGACACTGAGGAAAGAACTTGAAGAAGATACAAATAAGTGGAAGCATGTACTATGTACATGAATAGGAAGAATTAACATCATTAAAATGTCCATACTACCCAAAGCAAACTACAGATTTCACGCAATTCCTATGAAGATACCAATGTGCATTTCACAGATCTAGAACAAATATGAAAATATTTTATATGGTGCACACAAAAAAACCAAATAGCTGCAACAATCTTTTAAAAATTTTGTCTTGCTTATGTAAACTTAGATTTTTAATGAAAAGTTCTCTGAATAGCAGTTTCTGTGAGGTCATTTTTTTCCCTTGAAAGACCAGAACAACTAAAATAATAGAAGTTCAGTTTATTTTCTAGAAATTCAGGATATATTAGACATAAGTAAGTGGTTATAATTCTCTATAAATCAATTTGAATAAATGCATTTAAGAGAATATATCAACTCTTTATTAATATTCTCCTGAGCCTAGAATATATTTCACACAAAAATAAAATGTACTTCACACAGACATAATGAAAACTGAGGCTGTTCTCAATTACATCATTTTTTAAAAATAAATCTTTATTGTTCAGATTATTACAATTGATCCTCATTTTTCTACCCATAGCTCCCCTCTGCCCAGTTCCAACCCCATCCCCTGCCCTTACCCCCTCACTGTCCTTGTCCATAGGTATATGATTTTTGTCCAGTCTCTTCTCGCATTCCCCACACCTCCTTCCCCCTGAGAATTGTCAGTCCATTTCCTTTCTATGCCCCTGATTCTATTATATTCACCAATTTATTCTGTTAGTCAGATTTTTATTCATTTGAATTTTAGTTTCACTTGTTGATAGATATATATTTGTTGTCACTTTGTTGATCATAATTTTTATCTTTATCTTTTTCTTCTTCCTCTTCTTAAAGAATACCCTTGAGTACTTAATATAATACTGGTTTGGTGGTGATGAACTCCTTCAGCTTTTTCTTATCTGTGAAGCTCTTTATCTGACCTTCAATTCTAAATGATAGCTTTGCTGGGTTGAGTAATCTTGATTGTAGGTTCTTGCTATTCATCACAGATTTTTCTTATTTAGATTCCTTTTTGGTCTGAGTAATCAATGCAGGTTTTTATCAAATGAACTTCTAAAGTGTGGCCTAGAAAGTACATTCACAACACCTTGCTCCATTGCTTGTGTTGAAGGGGCACCAAACTATTGCTTCTTTGTTGGTGACCCTATGAGCCTTCCTTTTCTTGAGTAGAGCTGCCCCCAAGGTTCTCTCATTGCACAGTCAGCTCCTCTCCTCATTCTGTTCCACACCTCTACTCTCACCCCAATATCTGTACCAACCAAGACTGTAGATCAAGTTCACCAGTACTGTGCCCAAGAGACAACTTCCTGCTGCTCCTCACCACACCCCATTGCATCCTTGCCCCTTCCCTGCTACTACATTCCCCCTCCCTCTGCCAGCCTGTCTAATACTTTCTATCTTATCTCAGTCCACGGTACTTGCCCTTGTCTGTCCCTTCCTCTCCCAAACACACTCAGCTGCTTTCCACACCACCAAACATCTCTTGGCTCCGGTACCTCCCCCTCCAACTAAATCCCCAATCAGTCAACCCCACACCCCACGTGGTGCCTCCCACTGTCCCAAAGTACTGCTTTGGTTTCTCTGTGTTCTAAATCTTCCTTGATCCTAAGACTAAAGGCCTGGCCCTGACTCTGCTTTACAACCACACCTGGCTCTCAGAGCATTCAGACACACACCAGGTGGCCTGTGGGTTGGACCTGTTGCTCCCAGGGGTTACTCAGGACCTTGGACCACATTCAGACTGGGTTTGCAGCTACAGCTTTCCCAGAATAGCTTCCAGATCCATACTGACCCGAGGCTGGGTGGGCCCATGTCCAGCTGCACCTCTGGGTCCTGGGGTGGAATTCTTGGAATCAGCTCATCTGCTCAGGCTCACAGACTCCCGGAACAATCCTACACATACCTCAAGATTGCTTGAAAATGGATCAGGTTACTTTAATCCATTTTTCCAGTTTGGGGGAAAACTGAGGTATAATTAGGGAGGTATTTGTGCCTGTCCTGTAAAGCCTTTAAAAAAAACTTTCACAGGCCAGAGTTATGTTCCCTGCTTCTACTGCTTAGTAGGGACCAAGAAGTAAACATGAGGGAAAAGGAGATGACTTTGTGGCCTCTTCCCACAGCCCCAACCATCCACAACTCCTCAGGCTGCTGGGAAACCTTCAGAGGGCATGAGCCTTCACTGTCCTCTTCGTTTCTGCTCGGAGCAAATGGCAGGCCAAGTGCCAAGCACCTGGGAGCCTTTCCTCTGATGTTGCCTTAAAAGCAGAGCCCAGACCACTCCTTCTAGTCTTTCCGCCTTCCAGTTACCCGCTCTTTATGATGCAGACAAAAACTTACAGCCAGCTGCCCAGGCATGAGTCCCAGCTCTGTTTTTATTGTTTATGGGAATTTGAGCAAGTCATTCTTAACTTGCTATCTTACTCATGGTGTGAATAATATTAAGGCCCATCACATATCTCACAGAGCTTTTCTCCTTAGAAAAGGATGTTTAAATAACTTTGCAAACAACAAAATATCATTTAAATGTTGGTAGTATCATTCATGGTAATAAATAAGACAGGAATATTTTAGATTTCTCACTAATATGCCTAATCATGATGACACCAATTCCATTAACACCTGCCATCATAGCAGACCTCTCCTAGCACGTTCTCAGATTACCTTTATGTTAACCTTACAGAGTGCAACACCTTTTTCCCATTTCTTTTGCCCAGCCAAGACATGCACATTACTTCCTGAGGATTTCTTTACTCTCTCTGTCCTTCCTCTTCCCAAAATTTCCTTCACAAAGTCTCACCTTGTAGTGCAAAGCAGAGTCCTACACCGTGGGCCACATCTCTCCCCTCCCTGTACCTCTGGCCATCGGGGGCTACTCAGGTCATCCTCCAGCTCAGGCAGTTTCCTCCTCAGCCAGGGGCTGTTGACTCAGTCCCAGCATTGCCTGTGCACAATGTCCTGTGCACACAGGTAGTACATGAGCAAGGGTTCTGTGACCCAGCACACCTGGGAAATGCTGAACAAAGTTAACACTATTTTGGTTTATTTTTTCAACTCTAACAATCTTCAGACTTCAAAATGCTAGAATACTTGACAAATTTCCAAGTGTGGGGTGTAGTATGTTGTTTCCTAAACTTGCTTGGCCATGGAACCGTTTTTGTGGCCCAGCGTCTTACTGGGTCAGTGTCCTGTGGGGGCTGCCTTCACGCATCATTTGGGACCTGCACACTGACACGCCCTCTGTGAGGCGGCCCAGCCAGAGGACAGAGGGCAGCTTGTCTGTTGTTGATAGCTTCTCATCCCCTCCTCCCTTCACTTCTTCCCACAGACAGAATCTCACCCTGCAGGAGGGGTTCTTCCCTGACACTGACTTTCCAGGGCTGCTTGGCTGGCAGGTCCCTCTGCTCATGGGCTGAGGTCGACTCCTCCATCTTCTTGCCTCCACAGTTGCACATGCACAGCCACAGGACCATGAGGGAGAGGCCTCCTTGGCCAGTCTCAGCGGAACTCCAGGACGGTGTGCCTGGGCCCATGAGTACAAGCAGGACCAAGTCCAAAAGTCACTCCAACATCAAGTTCTTGAGAGAGAAAAATTATAATCTGCCAGGGAGTCCAGGCTTTGGAGCTCCTCAGTGGCCCCAGAGGCCACTCCAGGGAAATTCCTGTCCTTGACAAACCAGGAGAGATTTTCAGGCATCACTCTCTTTATTACATTTTGCAGATATTGCATTTTCATCAACATAGAGGCAAGACCCTCCACCAGCAAAAAGATTAAGATCTATTGAGGGGTCAGATGATGGCTAGCATTTTTAGCAACAATGTATTTTTGAAGTAAGGTTGTTGTTTTTTTAGACATAATATTATTGCACACATAATACTAGCAGACTATAATATAGTGTAAATATAATTTTACTAGAGGCCCAGTGCACAAAATTTGTGTACTCAGGGAGGTCCCTCAGTCTACCTGTGACCTCTCCCAGTCCAGGCGCTCTCAGAGGATGTCCAACTGATAGCTTAGGCCTGCTCCCCATAGGGAACAGGCCTAAGCCACAGTCGGACATCCTTAGTGCTGCTGTGGAGGTGGGAGTTATTCCCACTACCTCCGCTGTGCTCACCAGCCATGAGCCCAGCTTCTGGATGAGCGGTGCACCCCCAGTGGGAGCAGCTCCTGCATTGAGTGTCTGCCCCCTGGTGGTCAGTGTGTGTCATAGCAACTGGTCTTTCCTCCATTTAGTCTATTTGCATGGTAGCCTTTTATTATATAGACTATTCACTGGGAAACAAAAAAAATTCTGTGACTCACTCTATTGCAATAATTGTGGTAGTCTGGAAACAAACCTGCAGTATCTGCATTCTGCAATGTATGCCTGTGCCATCCCACTGCAGGTCAAACAAGGATGCACACATGTCCTAGGTATAAAAAAGGAACTCCCTTTCACTTTGAACCCATGTTGGAAATTTCAGGCTCTCACTTGGCGATCTGGTTTATTCCTTCAATTTAACTGTTTTCCATAGCACTCAGTCCATCATGTGCTGGTGTGTGCCAGGCACTCTGCTAAGCCCTCAGGGAATTGAGGCTGCAAGAAAAATTTCCCCCAGGAGAGCATGACTTGCACTTGGAGGACTTGGGACACATGGCCTTTTTTCTACCTCTGTAACAGAGATTCTACGTGCAGCTTAAATTATTATATTGAGAGAACCAAAGCCTGCATAAGCCACCAAGGGCCGCCACCCCTGCCCTGCTGTGACCCTATGCCCAAAGAGGATGTTTGCATGACTATTCTCTGCTGATAACCATGGCAGAGACATTTACTGGAAAGTTACATGGCCTTAGATTTCTGGGCCTCAGACCTGCACAAGCCCCTTCCAGAGCCTGTCACTGGCTTTGCCTTCATGTTGTAGTATTCTTTTCTATATTCCAAAATTGAGTAAGCATTGGCCCCCAAACCCCACATTGTCCTTGGTGGATGAGAGGTGCATGCTTCTCCAATAGGTTCAGTTCCATGGAAACTTGTGAAGCTGGTCCTGAACCTGATGCAGGGTGAGCTGTTCTCAGCCTCGGTGCAGAAGACCATTTTCTGGGCAGGCTCTGGAGTTCCTGGATCTGAACCACAGAGACAATCTGGTCACACACCGTGGGACAACCAAAAACTCTGCTGCTGGACCTTGGTGATACCCAGAGCCCACCCGGCCAGGCGGCCCAACCAAGGGCCCCTCTTCCTACCTGACGTCATTTTCAGGAAAACTCTAGTGAGCATCGTGAGTCTCCCAGCCTTCTCAGCTGGTCACTATTACTACATATTTCCCCAAAACTCATTTATTTATTTATTTATTTTACATCAGTGCAACTGAACATGGAGCTCCCACATCAAGGCAAGTAATAGATGGAGACATAAGCAATGGCCAGTTCCCAATCATAGAATGTTCTATTCAAGTGATAGTTGCGTCTGACCAGCTTGGCAGCTTATGCCCTGTGGCTCGAGCATTCCTTACTAGAGACAACTTCCTGGGACTCAGACTCCCTTTGTTTCCTGAAACTTCAAAGCAAATGCTTCCCTTAAACTTCTCTAGAATCTCATTCCCTACTTACTGCTTGTAAGATAAAAGAGTCCTCCATCCTTTTGCTATAAAGCGTGTGAGACAAGAAAATCTGACTGAAGGCTTCAGAGCTGTGACTTATTTGTGCTTTTTCCCATACCCTTGGAGTGGGGGGAGTACATACCATTGCCCAATTGAACAGCCTGACGGGAGCATGGGCTATTCCAAGGGTAAGCAGCAACATGGCACGGGGGACACAGGCAGCTCTCAGAGAAGGAGGAAACCCCAATAAAAAGGCGGCTTTGAAAACAACCCCTGGGGTCAGGCCTATTTGGTGGGAAACAAATATGCCTGTGACTGAAGGAGGAGATGAGTGGGTCTTGTCTCCTTTTCCCCCGCCAGCCAGCTGCCTGGAGCTCCAGGCTGGCCACGTTCACCAGAGCATTTAGCCAGCCCCCCCCAATTCCCCCCCCCCTCCCCCGTGCATGCCAGGAGGAAACTGCTCCTTCAGCTTCCAGTTACTGCCGGGTGACCAGAAAGTCCCTGGGCTTGTGATGCTACTAAAAGTTCCCAATTAAGAGGAAAGTATAAATAAGAAGTGTAGAAGGGACCCCAGACCCAGAACTTTGAGGGAACAGTTAAGAGAAAGAGCTATAAAAATGTGCCTTTCTCTGCTTTGGGGAAGAAGGAATTGATAAATTACTCTTTTTACTATTAAATCCTCTCCCTACAAATAATTAAAAAGGTTTCATGTAGGACATTTTCCCACCCCACCCCACCCCACCCCACCTCCTGTCCACTCCACTGAGCAAAAGGTCACGTTCATGCCTCACCCAGCTGCAGGCCACTAAGAGGCATGGGCTTCTTCCCAAATCACACCTCAGGGGTCTGGCCTGAGCACTTCCTGCCTCAGTGGGAGCCGAGGTCACCATTCATGCCAGCAGACCTTTGTCATTCTTACACCTACATCCACATTCAAAAGGCTTCACTCTGGTCCGTGTTGTCTTCCTGATAGATTATATTTCAATAAACATGTTGACACTCTTCTGACTTTCTCTGAGGGTTACATTGCTTAAATGGAAGCTGGGTCCCCATCCTGTCCTGGTTCTATTAAACAATGATATTTATTTTTAAAATATTTTTATTGATTTCAAAGAGGAAGAGAGAGGGAGAGAGCAATAGAAACATCAACAATGAGAAAGTATCATTGATTGACTGCCTCCTGCACACCCCACATTGGGAATCTAGCTCACAACTCAGACATGTGCCCTGATCAGCAATTGCACTGTGACCTCCTAGTTCATAGGTTGATGCTCAACCACTGAGTCATGCCAGCTGGGCTAATCAACAATATTTACACCATTCATTTCAAGCTTGACTCACTACGTAGGTTTGGATGATCAAGACCAACCTAGCTCATTTAATGCTCATGACCAACCTCCATCCGAAAGAGGGGCTCACTTCCAGACCAAGTCTGTCCAACTCCAGAAGCAAAGCTCTAACCATTGTCCTATATTGCTGTTTACAAACACAGCAGAGGGAATGGAATTATTGGAGAGGGTCATAAAACGTTAGTATTGAAAGAGACCACTGTGCCCCCAAACTAGCACCATCCTCATTACACAACTGGAAAGAGTGCCAAATTGGGTTGCTCAAGGTCAGACAACTTAATCATTGATTTCATTAATAATGAAATCAAACAATTTTGCCATTTTGTGATATCTCTGGGCAGAGATTGTATGAGGAAGATGTTGGAAACCATGACTGAATTTAGGGGCAAATAACTGTATATGGATTGAGTTTTTCCATGCTGCTTCTTTTCCCACATAGTAAAAATATTCAGAGTTGACTACACATAAGCACCCTTTAAAAAGATGAGGTCCCTGCATGGCATTAAATGGGAAGACTGCTCTCTTTTTGTAGCCTGGTGGCTTTTCACATATTGTCCCCTATAATTCTCCTTTACCTGTCCCACCTGTGATAGCTGGGGTGACAGTAGTCCCACCTTAACTTGAGGCTCAGGTGCTTACTCTGAATATCTGGCCTCCTCATTGACTTCTGGGTTACCCTAGCCCAGGGTAAATGTGACAAGAAACAAAATAGGTATGAGGTGTGACCAGGATAAGCCTGGGACTTCCTGTGTCCTTCTTCTGTAATGCTCAGACCCACAGCAGGGCTGCTTCGAGAGAAAGATGCTCTCTATCCTCAGAGAAGATGAGATGTGCATCCAATATAGAAATAGGTCAAGTTGCCTCCCTAATCTTGGATACAGTGTCTTGGGTAGAATCCAGCTTCTTCTCTTTTAGTTGATCTCAGGCTGTTCATTCCTTAAGGTCAAGATCACATCCCTTCTATCCTTATTCCTTAAGGCCAAGATCACATCCTTTCTATCCTTGTTGATGAGCCAGTCAGATAAGCCAGTCAGAGCGCTGTGTCCCTTCCATATCTTCAATTCTCTTTCTGAACTGCTCTGGCATTCAACCTGTCTAGCTGGGAACTTTTAAATTTTATTTTATTTTGTCAAATTTTTTTTGGCATATTTAATAACTCCACCTAAGTTTGGAGTCCCCAAAGGACGAGAACCTGGCACATCTAGTACTTACTTGTTTTGTACCTACAACAGCTCAGAAAGGTCCTTGGGGCGATTCAGTGGTGATGACAAAATCAACCAACTTCCTGGAGGAAGCCACTGACATGGGCCTGTGCAGAGTGTCTCTCACAGGACATCTGCACTTTCAAGGCACAGGAGGCTTTTTATGGAAGTGATGCTGCTTGGGGGCTGGTGAATGGACACCGGGTCAAGTGAGGAACAGGAAATGCCTCCACTTCCAGTGGGATCCTGATCCTGTCCCTCTGCCTATGGGGAGAGGAGGGCTTTACCTCTGGTCGGGTCACAGTCTTCTCCTATGGCCTCTGATTGGATGGTGTGCAGACCTCGGGGCCTGGAACAGCAATGGTGGGGCCTGCCTCAGCCTGCTGCTCTGGCCTGTCAGGCAGGGCTTTCCTTCCTTTATCAACAATATGGTGAATTGCCATTCCGCTGCCTTTGTTAAGAAGGCATTTCATAAAAAGTCCCAGTTAAGAAGTAATGATGACTGGGCTCAACGAACTTCTGAAAACACAGGCAACTGCACAAAACCCTGAGCATTCCTGTGCTGTGACTCAATAGGGTATTTCAGACTAGACTGGGAACAGGAGACTGGTGCTGAGGGACTGGCATGGGCAGGTCATGAGGTGGCATCTGGTTGTGAAGGTTACATTTTGAAGTAAAGGAATTAGGATGGTCCTAATACAGCTAGATAAAACTATTAATCTGTTAAATTATTTGGCTTTTTAGTGTTCAGTGAGCCCAGCATGATGCTAGGTGACACTTGACCAAAAATACTGATCACTGACAGAGTAAGATGGAGACACAGATATAGCTGAACTTGGACCAAAAGGCTGATGGAATTTGTGTGGATAGTAAACTAAGTATAGGTGTGTGTGTGTGTGTGTGTGTGTGTGTGTGTGTGTGTGTGTGTTTGTGTGTGTGTTGATGGTACATCCCAGGACCAGAGATAATGTGAAATGCACAAAAATAAAATAAGTGTTCTATATTTGGGGGTATCAGGGCTATAAGAAGATTTAGCCAGCTGCAGACAACAGCAGACAACTGTGTGACTCTGTCAGATAAGATTAGGAAGGTAGAGTTTGTCACACTGTGGGGCATTAAATACCAAGCAAAGGAGTTTGTTTTTCCTCCCAGAACCAAGGGAAATCCGCTGCAGGCTTTGGCACATGGGATGCAATGACAAGATGGGTGTTTTGCAGAGCTAACTTGGATAGAGAGGCCAGGGTTTGAAGGCAGAGGTCAGAGAGCTGCTGCCATGATTCAGGCAGGAATTGGGACTGCAGTGCTGGCCAAGACTGCCCAACAGTGGACAGAGAGAACAGGTATTTTGGAGGAAGAATCAGTCTCTTAATGTCCCTTCCTGCCTGGTAAATGTGTTTATTCTCCTTTCCACCAACTACACACACACACTGGGAAATGAGCTATAAGAGGAGTTTCAACAAAGTGTGACTTGAGTCTTTTGAGTCTTCTATCTAAATCCCTGCAGCTTCCTAATTGCTCACCCTGTAAAGCTCAGACCAGTTATATTCACATTTTTTTCTTTATTCAAAGGTGATATTACTCAGGAAATCAAGACGTAAAATGGACAAAAGTAGATCAGCTCTGCTCAAACCAATGCATAGGCCCAGCACGTCCTCCCACTGCGGTCAGTACAACCCTGTACATTCTAGTTCCAGTCCTTCAGCCACCATATACCCCTCCCTATCCCTTTTCCCATCCCTATCCCTGTCCCCGTCCCTATCCCTGTCCCCGTCCCTATCCCTGTCCCCGTCCCTATCCCTGTCCCCGTCCCTATCCCTGTCCCCGTCCCTATCCCTGTCCCCGTCCCTATCCCTCTCCCTCTGTCTTTCCCTATCCCTATCCTATTCCTATCCCTGTCCCCATCTCTATCTCCGCCACCATCCCTTTCCCTATCACTATCCTTGTCCTCATCTATCTCCATCTCTATCTCTATCCCTGTCCCTAACCCTATCCCTTCCCTGTCCCCATCCCTATCCCTGTCTCTGTCCTTATCCCTACCCCTTCCCCCATCCCTATCCCTATTTTTACCCCTACTCCTATCCCTACCCACAGTCTCTGAGACCTCTCCAAGAAAACCCCAGAGCCTTGAGGGGCACAGTTGGAGCCCATTTTCTTACCAGGATAGTTTCAGTCTGCCTTTTTTCCCATTGTTCTTCATGCCTGTCAGATTTTTTTTATCTTCTTCTCTAAACATACCTTTAATCCTGGCATCCTGCATCTATTGCTTGGCATCATCCTGACAAGATGTCCTCACATACTTCCAAACCTCATCAGGCCTAGTTTATGCCTCACCTCTGCCATTATCATCTTCACCAATATCACATACCATTATCATTATCATCAACATTAGCATAATCACCATCACTATCATTATTTTCATCATCACCATCACCACCTCCATCATCATTATTACTACCATTATCATCATCACTATCAGCCAAAAAGTTTATTGAACACTTATTATATCTAATTAACAGATATTATCTTATTTAATCCTCACACTGTTATTTTCCTCATTTTATAGATCAAAACTAAAATATAGAGAGGTTAAGTACCATTTTTAATGTCACCTAGATATGAAGCAGCTGAGCCAAGATTCAAACCTGGACAATATAACACAAGAGCTCCAACTCTCAACAAGTACCCTATACAGCCGCCCCAAATACATATGTGTAGATGGAATAAATTGATGACTGAGGGAAATCAAATAATGAAAGAGAAAATTCATTCAGTCATTCACAAATATATATTGAGTTCCTATTATGTGCCATGCACTGTGTCAGGCTCTGGAAAGATGGTGGGGAAACAGCAGATACTCCCTCTGTTCCCCTTGGAGCTTAAAGTCTGGGAAAGAAGTAAAACATGACCCTGAGATTTCCAGTGTGAGTGATTCAGAGATGAAATGATAGTGCCATTGGGAGGGAATTAAGAAGGAGTAAATTTAGAGGTAAAAAAAAAAACACACAAACAAACTTTATTTTGGCAGATAGTTTGCTAAGCTTCAGGCACCAAGGTAAAGCAAATTAACAAATAAAATTGTTCAGAAGGTCATGGAGATATTGGCTGGCAGCTTAAAGAGAGACTGATGTGGATGAAATGGACTAGGAAATACATAAATAATGTTGACAGCTGGAGATAGGAACTTAAGGAAAGATTTATATAGAGAAAATTAAGTCTAGAGATAAGAACTAAGTCTTGGAGCAAGTTCCAGAGAGGATGGACACCTGCCAAGAAAAGAAATGATCACAAGGTGTCAAAGAAGCCAGGGATTGAGGAGGTCTGCAGAAAAGGGAGCCGTGGTTAACAATGTCAGAGGTCTCAGGGAAAGCAACAAAAATGAACACTAGTTCTTCCCATGCAACCTCAAGCAAGATTTTGCTGATTTCTGAGAGCATAGTGTCAACAGATGGTGAGGGTAAATGACAGATTGTAGAGGACTTGGGGGAAGTAGGTGATCAGGAAAAAGCAATAGCCATTTCTTAAATTCACTGAGAAGCTGGAATGAAAAGAGAACAGCAATGGTCAGTTAATGGAAGAAAATGCTGGGGGGAAAAAATCAGTTTTACTAATTATGTGACCTGACCCAAATATGAATATGTTTAAATGTGACAATCATGGGATATAAGACATTCTGTAAATGCATCCTCCTAAAATGGGACTCTCAGGTTTGACCTACCTGATTCCCTTGTTCCCACACAAATGAGTGGTGATCTCTGCTCTCTATTTCCTATTTGGGATCATGACTGATTTTAGGTTTTCTTCTCTTTATAACAAATATTTTTTAATAAAAGAAACAATTTATCCCCAAATATATTTCTCTTGAGGAAATATTTACATTCTTATGACTTCAAATGTTAAGCCAATAAAAGCAGCATCAAAAACCATCCTATATAATAAAGAGGAAATATGCAAATTGGCCATCATACTGTCACACAAGATTCCATCCCCATGTGGTCACAAGGTGGCTGGCAGTGGATAGCAGTTGTGGGCGATCAGGCCAGCAGGGGAGGGCAGTTGGGGGCAACTGGGTCTTCAGGGAAGGGAGAGCAGTTGGGGGTGGGGTGGGGACCAGGCCTGCAGGGGAGGGCAGTTAGGGTGACCAGGCTGGCAGGGGAGCAGTTAGGTGTTGATCAGGCTGGCAGGGGATTGATTAGGGGTGATCAGGCTGGCAGGGTGAAGTGGTTAGGGGCAATCAGGCAGGCAGGCAAGCGTTTGAGACCCAGAATGTGAGAGGGATGTCCACTTGGAGAGGGTGCAGGCTGGCCTGAGGTACACCCCCCCTCCCAGTACATGAATTTCATGTGCTGGGCCTCTAATTATATTTATAGTTATCAATAACAAAAAGCAGAAGGAAAAACACCATCAGGGCATCTTTGTAAAAGCATGACAGGCTCAGACCCGAGACCAGGGAAGATCATGGGACTGAACTGTTTCCTGTTGAAAAAAATGCTAAATTTAACACCAGAATGCATTAATTTGGAAATCATAGAGATGCAGCCTTCTTAGAATACTCATCATACACTGACCTCTGTTTGAATTCAGGTCCAGAAACTAAAGTAGTGAGCAAATCAGAAATAGCAATAGTGACAGCTTGGGGTCACAGCCACTCTGAGGAGAGGCTGAGGTGACTGGGGTTGTTTGGGCTTGAAACAAGAAAATGGAGAAATATAGTGCTTTCTGTTAAGAACAAACAAGAAGGAGAAGTTTAAACTCCCACAGAAGGCTTTAGTTGGAGATTATAAAGAATTTCTGACTGATTGGTTTATAAGCATTAAGTGTGTTGCTAAGGGCCATTGAGATTACTCAGGTTCAAATCCCACATCCTCCTATGGAACCTGGAGCAAATTACTTAATCTTTTTGGGCCTCAATGTCCTCCAAAGTGGGGATTTAGCAGTCACTAACTGCTGCAAGGATGTCATGAGTTAAAGCACTTAGCAGAGGAGCAGACATCATCAGCATTAGTCTGCACTGGCTCCATCACGAATGTTCTCATCTTTGTGATACCCAAGAAAGGACTCATCTCAATTTATAAGGTCAGGTGTGAAGGAAATGTAACATTTTTTAAAAGGCTAAATTTGATGTCTATTTTCAGCCCCCATTTTGGAGAAAATGCATCTCTGGCAACTCAAGGTTACTTCCTTTCCTTGCCAGAGGAAGGGTGACTTCTGTATCATCAAGATATTGGGAATGGGAAGGAACTGGGTTGACCCTCAGGTTGTCATCAATTCGCACCTGCATCCATAGCTACCAAATAGTCGCTTAGGCATATATATATATATATATATATATATATATATATATATATATATATATATATGTACTAAAGGCCTAGTACACAAAAATGTGTGCACTGGGGTGGGGGTGGGGGTTCCCTCAGCTTGACCTGCCCCCTCTCACAGTCCAGGAGCCCGCAGCGGATGTCCTACTGATGGCTTAGGCCTGTTCCCCAGCCCACTCCCCATGGGGGAATGGGCCTAAACCACAGTCTGGCCTCTTTCTGCGGGAGACAACCAGGCCTATCAGGGGAAGGTGCCGCCCCCATCACTCCACTGCTGCTGCTGCTGCCGGCCACAGTGGCTGCCTGCCCTCAGCCCTGCAGCCACCGCAGCTTTGTCTGGAAGGATATCCAGAAGGACATCTGGAAGGATGTATGGCTGTCCAGTCTAATTAGCATATTATGCTTTTATTATTATAGGTAACTTATAGAAAGCACACACTAGACACAAATAAAGGAGCAAAAAGGAAAATGAAGTGAACTTGGAAGCATTCACTTCATGTGCCAGGGAATGGAGATGTGCTACAGGATGGCCACAAAGAGGACCTGCCTTCCATCAGGCAGGACACGGGCATCTCCCCAATACTGAAATTCCCCCCCATGGCTCCTCAGGAGGGGACACCATGAAATGTAGTGAACTAAGCCTCAGTGATATCTGAACAAGAAATAGTACAGTGAGCAGCTTAGGGCCACTTCTTTCAGCACCCTGGCTATGGACCCAGAGTATCTGGGACAAAGGAAATCTCAGTAAATATAATTCCACAAAGACTATTACTGTGTAATCCACATATCTCTCTGCTGTCTCAATAATTAATAAATAAACTAAATAAGCTGAAATGTTCAGTAGGTTTCCGAGAGGTGAACAAACTATAGACAGTCCTTCTCATATTATTCCTGTCACGTACTCACCATGGTAGGTTCAGATTAGAGTGAGCAATGCTCCTGTTTGCTTGAGACTGAGAGCTTTCAGTATTAGAACTAAATCCAGGAAAATGGGGACAGTTGGTCACTCTGGTTCAGAATGACATTGCCTGCCCCATTAAAGGATCATAGCTCATCTGTGTTGCTGGTTGAGAGCAAAGTTTTAAAAGTCAAACAATCTGAGGTGGGGTTACAGCCTTCTGAGAACAGAGAAGCTGGCAGGAAGCAGATGGGCCAGACCTTCTCCAGAAAGGAGCTGTGTGGGCAGGACCTAGATTCTCTGGAAATGTTTCTCTCCTGCAATGAACAGGCAAGGCCTCATGTTTAGTCCATTCTAGATGACCAGTATATACTGGGGTCAAGTTCAATTAGGGTGACTCAGGGCAACAGTCCTCAGCCTCTTCCAGCTCCTCTTGTTCGTCTTCACTTAGGCACTTCTGTGGGGTGCACTTGTTTGTTACTCTATCCTTAAGTATACCCTCATGCTGGGCTGAGCTGTGCGTCCTGACCGCCACACCTCTGGATATAGAGAGGCAGAGTCCTCTTCTGTTGGTGCCTACTGCTTGTCTCCTCGCCGCCTGGATACTGACCTATCAGCCTTCCCTGGGTCCTGCTCCAAGAAATTTCCTCAATGGGTTTCCCCTTCCCTGAGACCAAGAATAGTGTCTGGGCTGTTTCTTTGCAAACATTCTCATCCATTTCTGATGCCCAGGGACCCCAAGGACCCAGGGTGCTGAGATTATGATACTGGGATATCAGACAGGATAGAACATTGCGGGGTTTGTGATCTAGTTGATCAGACAAATAGGTTAATTAGTAAATGACTCTTTCTTTCGAAGACCTTGGAAATGATTTGCAATTAAAACAAAAACAAAATGAAATGACAATCATAATAACAATTATTAATAGAAACAAAACAAAAACACTTCCAGAACTCAGTTCTCATGCCAAAATAATTTAATTCTCAGAAACTACTCTCACCCCTTCACTCTCCTCTGGCTCTTGTGCTCCACATTCTGGAAAAGAGAAACGAGCAGTCAAAGAAGTAGATTCTCTAACTCACTATTCATTTATCTTATACCTACAGGTGGATCACTCATCTTATCTGTGCCTGAGTTGTTTCATCAATCAATAAAACAATAGTACAATAGCAATCACTGGAATACTGGTAGTTATGTGCCAGGCACTATTCCAAGCACTTTGTTTATATTAGCTTATTTACAAAAATATATTTACAATATATTGTGAGGGACATGTTATCATGCTCTCCATATTATATAGATGAGAAAGTAGGACTCATATTTTAATAACTTGTCCCAGGTCACGCAGCTGGTAAGTGAGAAGCTGGGATTCAACCCAGACTAGCTTCAGAATGTATACACCTACATTACTCAATGCTGAATTAATAAATGGCTGGCTGGCTGGTTGATAGATGAATGGGTGATAGATGGTCAGATGAAGGCACTGGACCGAGCAATTGCTCAGACTCCTCTCTTGGATATATATGGCATCAATATTTAAAATTCATGCTCTTAACATGGATTGTGGTTCCTCACATTCTTCTATTTCAAAATGAAGTGGAGGGTTGCCCACTTGGAGGATGGCAGACTTTGAGCCAAGTAAGAACGCAGCCTATGTGTAGTACACCTTCTTTGGAAAAGGAATTTTATCTATCAGGTCTCATTAAAATATTGGTGGAATGGAAGCAAAGACACTATGTTTCCCCAAAATGAATTAATCTCAGAGAAGTTCTTTGAGAATCTTGGATACACATTTCTTCTTTCATTTCAAGACTAACTCATTTTTTACATAAAAGTGAAAAGAATATTGTTACCCCTGAAAAAATAGATTACTATAGCCAGTCAATAAGAGCTTATCTTTAACCTCCAAAGAGTTACCTTAAATGTTCCTTCAATTTTACTCTTTAATAAAGAGAGCTGTTTGAGATTAGCCAGATATGTGGCTTTGGCCTCAAAGTCACCACATTTCAGTGACAGGCCTGTTTTCCATCTTTGTGATATCAGTCTTTTGACAACCAAACATTTATTTAATAAAAGCATTTTGCATGCCTTACTCTCAGCAGAGTCCTTAAAATTACCTAGATAAGGAAAAAAGGAAAAATCTAAAGACCTAGAAAATCAAGTATGATTGAGTGCTTACTCCACTGAAGAATAGCTAACATCTTTTAAAAACTTACCCATGGGGAGATTTTCACAGAGGTATAAACTTGCCTTTTTCTTATTTTGTTTAGGAGATGACAATTAAGTTTTTGTTATTTTTAATTGTTCAGTGGATGGATTGAGTTACTGTTGTTAGTATTTTCCAGTGATCTGGAACTCAAATGTGCTTACATAAATTTAATTCTTATACCTCCATTGTAATTAGTTCATGTTCTGAAGAATTCTGCACTGTGAACTGCACTAGGCAGAAGACGGATATATTATTTGTTCAGAGCCATGAAACCTTATGCAAGTCACTGAGACCATCTCAACCTCAATTTTCTAACCTCAGTTGCCTGACCTACAAAATAGAGCTAATACTACCCACTACAAAATAGAGCTAATACTACCTAGTAGGCATTATAAAGAATTCATTAGTATTAAACTGTAGCAAAGTATAGCAATGAACATAGTTAAGTAACAAGTAAGAAAAGTTTTTTTTTCTGTTAAGCAGAAGAAATCATGATCAAGTAACATTTGCTCCATTATATCAACACAACTTCCAACCTACAAGTGAGCTTATAAGCAAATTTCATGAACTGAACAGACAAATTCCACCAAAAACATCAGTGAAGTTAAACACAAAATAATTTACCATCCTATGCAGGAATTACTAAAGATGAATTTTTAATACTAGTACTGGTAGAGCCTAGATGCCTACAGTTAGGTCTTTTGGTTCTATCACTAAAATACTACCTTTAAAAGAACTTACTCACTCTTAGAGCAGGCAGGAGGAGGTGGGCATCAGGGTTTTAGTTAAAGTAAGTATTGTCAGTGTGCCACTGGTGGCCTTTTCTCGATTTCAGTTCTTCACAAAATATAAGGAAAACGAATTTATAATAGTGGAGAAACTGGGGTATTTGATAGTGTTTTTTTCCAAGATTGTTTAGAATATCAAAGAATCCATAAGCTTTAACTCCACTCATCCCCTTATTTCCTATAGATAAAATTCCCCCCAGAGACGACTGCCTAGACTGCAAGGATTCTCTTAGAGCCATTCAATTTGCATCCTGGGTCCTGCATTAGACTCTGTGGCCTGGCCTTCTAAAGACTATTCCAAATGTCCTAAGCACTATTTAGAAGTTTAAATGCTCTGATCTCAGAAATCTCTTCAACTCTCTGACCAGGTCCTAATGGCCGAAGGAGCTCTTCACAGCCTCCTGCCACTCTAGTGTGTTTGTGAATAGCTCTTCCCAAGAAGCCTTGAGTCGCCCAGCCCATACATTTCCAGTTTCTTTTGCTCCAGCTTAGAGAGTGAAAGGTTTGGGAATCATAACACATGAAAGAAGCAAGAGAAGCTGGAGGAGCAAGAGAAGAAAATCTTAATGGGGGTGAAATCACTGATTCTAGGTACGGGGGGTGAGGGGGTGGGGGAGGGGGGGCATTCCTGTGAAAGAGGAGTTGGATTTATCTGGCATAACATCAGAGAACAGCGCTGGAACCAAAGAGTGGAAGTTACGTGGAGGCAGGTTTTTGGCTCAGTATTGTGAAGAACAGCCTTTAGCACCTGGAATGGGCTGCCTTGTAAGGTGGAGTGTTCCCCGGCACTAAAAGTAAGCAAGTGGAGGTGCTCTGACCACTTACTAAGAAGGGAATCTTTCATTGAACAGAGAGTTGGCTTAAGAGCTGGACTCTGGCCCTTTCAATAGAAATTCCAGGATTCCAAGTATATTAATAAATTTTCTCAGACCTGGAAATTCTCCCATCGTTTCTCAGACCCCATGGCTCCTTTCAGTCTTTGCAGAAAGCCTAGAGTAAGAATGTTTCACATTCCCCAAATGTCATTCCCACCACCCAGGTGAAAGGGTGAATAAGACAGACATCCACCTGAACGATGAGGTTCTTATTACTGTCCCTCGGGCAGAAGAAGGAAGCCAGTAAACTTTGAAGTTAGCATTCCCTCATTTCTCAGAAGCCTACCACTCTTACATAAACCTTTTTCTTCTTTTAGGTCAAAAGGTTTATTGAATTGATCATGTCTTTCCCCAGACTATTTAGAGACTAAAACAGGACCTAGGGCACAGTAGGTGGTCAATAAATCTTTCTTGAAAGAACAATGAACATATTTTAAAAGCACAAAAAGAGCATGTACAATGATTGACCTAAATGTCAAATATCGTCATCATTCCGGCCCACCTGCAAAATAAGAATGAATATATTAATGACACCTTGCTTTTGAGTTGTTCTGAGGATCAGAGGATATAATACCGTAAACAATGTGCTTAATAGACCACCTGACACAAAATAAAGGTTTAATAGATGCCAGCTCTCTTTATTGTTATTATGATTGTTATTATTACTGGCATTTTAAGCAATATGATCAAGGAGGAATAAGAAGACAAAGATATATTGAACATTAAAACAGCACTTCTTTCCCATTACCCCTGTGTCACATCAGATCACACCATAGCCCACCACCAGAAACTGACAGACTATTTCATGCTGATTTTTAGGAAGAAAAACCAGGACTTCAGTTAGAAGAAGATGCCTTTTCTTCCTTCAGAGAGCTGGTCTTCTCAGAGCACCAGGACTAATGCTCATTGCCTTGGTTACTAGAGAGCGCTCTGTGAGATTATCAATGTTGGAATTACAAAGGGGACAAAGGTTAGTGTAAGAAGACTTTATTTAGTAAATACCTACTAAGAATTAGTCTGGTTTAAATTTTCCAAAGTATTTACCTTCCCTGTAGGCCCAGTAGCCCACAACTGCCCTCTCTTACAGGCCTGGTCCCTCCCAACTGCCCTCCCCTGCTGGCCATCTTGTGTCCTCATAGGAGCAGGATCTTTGACATGAGGGCAGCCATATTGTGTGTTGGAGTGATGGTCAATCTATATATTACTCTTTTATTAGATAGGATAGAGGCCTGGTGCACAGGTGGGAGCCAGCTGGTTTGCCCTGAAGGGTACCCCAGATCAGGGTGGGAGTTCCATTGGGGAGGCCTGAGAGAAGGGCCTGTGGTAGTTTGCAGGCCAGCCACGTTCCCCAGCAACCCAAGTGGAGGCCCTGGTATCTGAGATATATTTACTTTCTACAATTGAAACTTTGTAGCCTGGAGCAGAGCCAAGCCTCCTGCTTGCTCCATGGCAGCCATTTCTGTTTGGATTTGTTTACCTTCTATAATTGAAACTTTGTAGCCTTGAGTGGAGGCTTAGACTGTCAAGGGCAGGCAGAAAGCTTGGATTCCTCCATTGCCAGGGAAATGCCTCCCTCCTGCTCTTTGTGGCTATAGCCATCTTGGTTGGGTTTATTTGCATACTCACTCTGATTGGCTGGTGGGCATGGCTTGTGGGCATGGCTTGTAGAGTGGAGTGATGGTTAATTTGCATATTGCTCTTTTATTTGGTAGGATGTCCTAGGTTTCCATGTTCACTCACCACTCACTCACTGACCTACTCAGAACAACTTCCAGTTCTCCAAGCTCTATTTATGATAAGTGCCCTACACAGATGTACCATTTTTTATCTTTAATACCTTATTCTTCCTGAACCTTTTCTATGTTTTAGATATGTTTAGATACACAAATACTTATTGTTGTTTTACAGTTGTCTACAATATTCAGTACAGTAACATGTTGTACAAGTTTTTAGCCTAGGAGCAACAGACTACAAAGTAAACTATATAGCCTAGGTGTGTAGTAGGTTATACCATCTGGGTTTGTGTAAGTGGACTCTATGATGTTCACGCAGTGATGAAATTGCCTAACAACACATTTCTCAAAACATATCCTAGTCATTAAGTGGTGCATGATTATAAATACATAATATATTATAAAAGTGACTAGTGAAAAGTTATGTAATTTCTTCTCTGTATTAGTTTGCACTTTGGTAAGTTAGAAGTTCAGCACAAGACTCATTCAGCTAAAATTAAGGTGTTCTTGGGGTTGTGTTCCTTTCTGGAGGTTTTATGGAAAAGTCCATTTTCTTTTTTTCCCTAGTTTCTAGAAGCAGATCACATTCCTTGGATTGTAGCCTCTTTTTCTATATTTAAAGCCAGAAAATTACATCTCTCTGACCCTTCTTCCACCATCACATATACCTTAACTATTTTAGGAAAAGGTTCTTTGATTTTAAAGAGACCCATCTGATTAATTTGGGTCCATTCAAATAATGCAAGATCATCTCCCATCTCAGGATCTTTAACTTAATCACATCTGCAAAGTGTTTTGTTTTTTGCCATGGAGGGTCATGTATTTACAGGTCTCAGGGATTAGGGCATGGACCTCTTTAGGGGGTTAGGGAGTTATTCTAACTGTCTCAAGCTACTTCTATATTTCATATAGTATAATAAGACATTTTAAATCCAAAGTTCTGCAGTCATTTGCCCAGCTGGTATGGTTCAGTGGCTGAGCATCAACCCATGAACCCAAAGGTAGTAGTACAATTCCCCATCAGGGCACAAGCTTGTGTTGCAGCTTGATCCCCAGTAGGGGGCATGCAGGAGGCCACTGACAGATGTTTCTCTTTCATCAGTGATGTTTCTCTCCCTTCTTCCTTCTGAAATCAATAAAACCTTTTTTTTTTAATTTTGTCAATAATTTCCGGTCAATTTTTAAGTATTTTACCATTTATTTATTTTTTTATATATAGTCTAAAGTTTTACATAAGTCTCCTTTTTTGTCATTTTTTTTAGAATTGAATTTTACCCTAGAAAATAGAACAGAAGTTTTCAGTGCCTAAAACCTTAAACATGGAACAATTTCACAAATTTCACTAGTCCACAATGAATCTCTTGGCTGAAAGTTTTCTAAAATTTTCAGGAAGGATTTCAGCTTTACTGGCAAACATGAGATCTATCCAGTCCTACTTTTGTATAGTTATATGAGACCAATATAGCAATTTTATGTACCAACTAGGGGCCCAGTGCATGAAATTTGTGCACTGGGGAGGGGTCCCTCAGCCCAGCCTGCCCTCTCTCACATACTAGGAGCCCTCAGGGGATGTCCTACGGATGGCTTAAGAGTGCTCCCCGTTGGGAGCAGACCTAAGCCACAGTCTGGCCTCCCTTTGCTTGAGGTGACCGGGCTGATCAGGGGGAGGAGCCAGCCCCATCACTCCACTGCTGCAGCCACTGCCAGTCACTGTAGCCACCAAGGTATTTTCATCAACACGGACTCCAGTCCCTTCACTATGAAAAAATGACAACTTTCTTTAAGCAATTTCAAGATGTGTCTTTCATAGGATATGACATTTCTTTCTTTATTTTTCTTTTTAACCTCACCTGAGGATATGTTTCCAGTGATATTTTCCCCTTCTCTCCAATCCCAAGCTCAGCCCTTTCCCAAGCCAAAAGCTTGGGTTTAGCTTGGGAAGAGGTCCGCTATCCTCCCAAACTCCTATCACAAGCTTGGCCCTTTCCTAAGCCTAAAGCTTCCACCCCAGGTTTAGGCTTAGGAAGGTGTCCTCCCTCACCCCCAGCCATCCCAGAACCTCTGATCTCAGGCTCAGCCCTTTCCCAAGCCTAAAGCCTTCCCCCAGGTTTAGGCTTAGGAAGGGGTCCTCCCTTTCTCTCCCACCTGGAACCTCCAATCACAGACTCGGTCCCTTCCCAAGCCTAAAGCCTCTGCCTGATGGCCAGCTGGGAGTAACCTGGATGCCTAGGAGGTTCCCCAGACCCAGGTATGTGTGCAAGTTAACTGCCATCTTTGTTGGGTTAATTTGCATACTCACTCTGTTTGGCTGTGGGCGTAGCAAAGGTCCGGTCAATTTACATGTTTCTCTATTATTAGGTAAGATAGTGGTTCTTCTGACACAGTAAAATGTTCATTTTAGCATAAACTGTTGTGTCCCAGAATGTGTAGAAGGAAAGGTGTAGTTGGTAAATGTATTTCTTAGCCTGCCTTGCACCCTGAACTCACTCATAGCATAAGTTTCTGTGCATTGAGGACATAGAGCAGCATTGGTTGGTGAGTGCGTTCACAGGAGTTTAGTCTATTTCATGCCTATATTTCCTACTCATGTCTAGCAAATCTCTAAGCTGAAGCCAGTCTGTCTAAGAGGCGAGCACTTGCTGACGCTTTCCACGCCACACCATGATTTTGGCTGATGCTTGGCAAAGAGCATTTCTTCTTCCCTGGGAACTGTGCACTTGTTCATGTTTTTAACAACTGGGAGCCCAGCTGAGTTAGAGTCTGATCACTGTCAATGGGCTGAGCAATATTAGTCAGTGTCCAGAAGTGGCTTATGGGCCATTTTCTGTCTTTAAGGAGGCAGTTCTTATTGGCAAGTACATGCTTATGGGGCCCTGACCCATCCATGTTCTCTTTTCAAGCATATGTCTCCTTCAGGAGGCACACACTGCCCTGAGGCCTGCTGCCTACAACAGCCAGTCCTGGCCACAGGAAGACCAAGCAGAGGCAAAGGCACCAACTGTAGTCCAGGCCTGTGCTCAGAGGCCTACATTCATGATCTCATTGAACTTTACAAAACCCTATAAGATGGACTTTCTCAATTACCCATTTTACAGTTGATGGAAGTAAGATTTAAAGTGACATGCCCTGTCGCCCAGAGCTGGTCAGTGATTGGGCTAGCCAAAATTGCAACTTGGAAAGCAAGTGAGGGAGCTCAAGATGGAAACAGAATGTAAAGGAGGCCCCCAACTCAGCAATCAGGGCAAAGAATATGTTAATGTAATATCTTAGAAAATATAAATTAATAAAAAATACCCATAATGGCCGAAACCGGTTTGGCTCAGTGGTAGAGCGTCAGTCTGTGGACTGAAAGGTCCCGGGTTTGATTCCGGTCAAGGGCATGTACATTGGTTGCGGGCACATCCCCAGTAGGGGATATGCAAGAGGCAGCTGGTCAATGTTTCTCTCTCATCGATGTTTCTAGCTCTCTATCTCCCTTCCTCTCTGTAAAAAATCAATAAAATATATTTTTTTAAAAATACCCATAATGAATAAAATGTCAAAATTCTAAGTAAAGACAGGATCTGACCTTGTATGTGTAGGACTTAGTCTTACTCACCCTTATCCCAGCCTGGTTGGATCTTGTCCTTGCCCAGGCTGGATTTGAACCCAAGACTGGCTGAAACCACAGCTCATGTTCTTCCCCACTTCTCTGGGGCACTCACCTGTCTCCTTTGCTAGCAGGAACCTGCAGTATGCTTATGTTGCTTGTCAACAAGGGGGACAAATGAAGCTGATGCTTTCACTCACCCACTCAGGATGGACTTAGAGGGACATCTGTAATGGAAAGAAATCACGTGAAATGGCCCCTGGTCTTTGCCATCAGCCTAGGAAACATTGGAAGAATAAGCCATAGTTGTGTCTGGACAAATCAACATTAGTCTGTGAGCAGATCTGCTTTAGTGAAAGTTCCATGACTCAGTTCAGATGGGCAGATGGCCCCTCAACCTGCTCACCCCTGCCCAGCCTACTCCCTGGAGCAGCCACTGTGGACTCAGGACCTCTGCTTCTCACAGAATAGATTTTCCTTTGCCCAAGTCCATTGGAAAGCCATGCTTCTCTTTAACATCTTGCCTCCGGCAATTCCTAGACTTGGGAAGGGGTTTGACCAGGTGTCAGACAATGTCCACTGCTCCCTCCAGCCCAGCCCCAACTGCAGCCCCAAGACCAGGACAGGGGAGCAGCTACTGAGGTATGGATGGGACCCCCTGGACCAAATTCTATGGGGGGCTGTAGTGAGCACATTCCATGGAACGGTCATTGCCTCTTTTTCCTTTCCTTGCCCCATCTGAATGTGACATCTTACAATGCTTATAGAATCTCCTTTAAATGAAAAAACAACATATATATATATATATAAAATTGATTTTTTACAGAGAGGAAGGGAGAGAAATAGACAGAAACATTGATGAGAGAGAAACATTGATCAGCTGCCTCTTCCACACCCTCCACTGGGGCTGTGCCCTTGACTGGAATCGAACCTGGGACCCTTCAGTCCACAGGCTGGCGCTCTATCCAGTGAGCCAAACAGGTTAGGGCACAGCATCTCCTTTAAACTCAGTTAAAACTTTAGGTTCTGACTCCAGCACCCAAGCTTTAAAAAGTGTTACTTTCTTTATTTGCCACCATGAAATCAAGTAGGGCACTTTGCTCTGATGTGATGCAGTCCTCTTCCTAGAGCCCATAGGGATATCTATTCACTCTCAGAGCTCTCTCCTCACTCAAGCTCCATGCTCTACTTCATTCTCACTTTACTGCCACTTTCTCTGTGGAATGCTTTGTCCCAATTCTTAAAGGGATAGTGAAACTATTTTTAAAAAGTCCTTGCTATTTCTTCTTAAAGGCACAAACATGATTTTCTGTATGTTTTCTTATTCTAAGAATATTAACAAATACATTCTTCATTTATTCAGCCAACAAATACAAGTTGTTTACCAAGAGCCAGGTTCAATGCCTTCCTGTGGATTTTCCTATCTGAGGGTCTAGCTGATGCTCTCTCAAAAATTCACCTAATCTTAGCTATTCACTCTAGTCAAGGGGATCTGGGTAGTTTAAAGAAGAGAGAATGTCCTAGTCTGTCCTGAAGACAGCTGAGTTTAAGAACAACAAAAAGGGAGAACATCTTTTTCAGAAGATACCTTAACAATGGTTTTAGCAAATACCCAGTGATACTTGCAATGAAAAGTAACACATTAAAGGTAGGTAAACAATGGAAGGACACTAATTTCTAGATTGCATTTTAAATTAGCATTTTCTAATTCAACAATAATAATACTCAAAACAGAAAATTAAGAAAACCAAAAACAGCATTCAAAAAATTAGTCATGTTACATGGCAATTATATCTCAGTAAAAAAAAAAAAAGGGGGGGGGCATCATAAGCCAACCATTGAAGATAACAACTGAGACATAATATGTTTGAAAGTAAATTCTTTCAATAATTTTCCCATGCATATGAAAAATAACTATTTTTAACCAAAACTTGACTTATACTGTTTCTAGTACAGTATTTCCTGTGCTGGTTGACATACACCTAAATAGAAAGGTAATGGTTGCATCTCTCATATGAATATACCATCACTCAGTCAGCCTCACAACTGGCTATCTAGATAGTCTCCAAAATTTACTGTCATAAATCATGCTTTCATTAACTTCCATATGAACTTCTTTGCAGACACCTCTTACTTCCTCTCAGGATAAAGTCACAGAAATTAAAATGCTAGATGAAGGAATATGCAGTTCTAAAGATTTTGGTAATAGAGTAACAAATTGTCCTTAAGTGTGTGTGTGTGTGTGTGTGTGTGTGTGTGTGTGTTAACCAATATCTCCATACAACTGTATATAATTGCCATGGAAACTTATCTCCCACAAAAGGGAGCTTGGTTAGGAATGAGGCAATTTTTCTGTGTCAGAAAATCCGAGTTGGAAAGGATTGCTGAGGAAGGCCATGCAATCTTTAACCTCAGCTGTCATTCACTCACTTCATCTGGTGAGCTTCTACACTGCCATGTTGAACCCCAACCTGGGAGATTCCAACTTTATTAGTCTTGGGTGGAGCCTGGGCATAGTATCATTCTAAAACCTTTCCAGTGGTTCCAAGTTTGAGAGCCACTGAACTAAAGGGCTTGACTTTAGGGTTGCATAAACCTAGAATTGAATTCAAGTCTTGTCATTCATTACTGTGTTACCCCGACCAAGTTCTTTGCTTTTCTGGTCTCAGTTTTATCGTCTGTACAATGGGCAGCTTCCTCACAGGGCATTGGTGAGGTGTATACTGAGATAATATGTATGCATGCAGTGTCTTTGCACTAATCAAAAACAACTGCTTTCTTTGCTGGCACCAAGCGTGCTTCGTGCCTGCACCCACACATCCTAACTGTGATCCTAGCACGACAGGCAGGGTTTAAGACCAGCTTTGCTGCTCCCAAGGGACTCGATCTTGTGCAAATCATTGCTTACAAAGCCCCAATTTCCTCCTTTAAAGTTCTCATGGCCCCATCAAAATTAAACAATCTCTGAAGGAGATCTTTTCCCTCGCTTGGAATTTTTTATATTTAAATTGAGTTCACCATAAGAGAACATTCAATGGCATAATTTACAAAATGATGTAATTTATGGAGTGCCTATGAAGTGTATATATGTATGTTATAGCATCAAAAGTTCACAACTACCGTGGAGATATTCTGTGAGGAAGTGGATTCAAAGAAAAATATTCTATCCATAATTACACAGTTGGCACTTGGTACAACTAAGATTGGAACCCAGCTTGATTCCAAACCCTTGGTCCTGACAACCCTAATTCTAAAGCCCTGCTGGTTATTAAAACAGGACTGATTATTCGAAGATAAACTATTCATTCTGGCTTTCCATTTTCATCTCCTTTCCTGTGCTCATATTTCCCATCAATTGCTTTTGTTTTGTGTTTGTGTTTTAGAGAGGGGGGGCAAAAGGAAGAGGGAGAGAAAAAGAAACATTGATGTGAGAGATACATCAATCAGTTGCCTACTGTATGCACCCTACCAGGGATTGAACCCACAACTCAGGTATGTGCTCTGACCTGTGATTTTCTAAAGTACTCATAGTGAACCACATCAATATGACCTACTATACTCAAAGTAAGGTATATTTAGTTGGATCCACAAAAGGCCCACTGTTTTCCCCAGCCCTACGCAAGAGAAGGAGAAGCATAAATGGGAGGAAATAGCAGTCTTAATAGATGACAGCCAAAATACTGCACTTTTCCAGGTTTACAAAATAAAAGAATATGCAATGATATTGCTATGACCCTCGCCAGGGAGACTCTGCACCAATGAGAGCCACCTAAGTGTTAGCCTCATGGACTACAGGCAAATCCACCTCTAGCCCTACTTGTTCCAGGTTGTTTTAAAATGAGGATCGTTCTCATTGACACACTGCTGTAGATGGAATCATAGTTTACATGGAAATGGTTGTGTTAAGTATAGCCTAATTTTTCTGTTACTACTGTCAAACATAACAGATCCCCCTTCTTACCTTAAAATAGAGAATTATTTTATTCTAATTATTTTCACTCATCAAGTAACGAAAGAGCTGTAGAACAGAGCTCCTCTAATCCACAAACCTGGATTTTCAGGGATGAGAAAAATGAGTCCTAGAGAGGATCTGTAACCTAGACAGGCTTCGTCCTCCCCAGAAAATCAAGGACAATGCCCTAGCCAGAACTTATCGCACATTAATTATGCCCAGGAGAGAGGAGGAGGGGCAAGCCTGCCATTCACAGGGGAATTTGCTCTACTTGGGGGACTATGTATATATATATTTAACACGAAATGGTATCTGATAAACGTAAAATTATTGTCAGAGGCAAGAAGTGTGATTTCAACCTATTCAACACCTTTAACATTCTATATAATAAAAGCCTAATATGCTAAGTGTTCAGTTGTCCAGTGACCAGTCGACTGTTCAAACAATCAAAGCGTAAAATATGCTAATGATATGCTAAGGCTGTTCACCCCATTGCTATGACGTGCACTGACCATCAGAGGGCAGATGCTCTGACCAGTAACTTAGCTTGCTACTGGGGTCAGGCCAATTGGGACTGGCTGGACATGCCCTGGAGCCATCCTCAGGGTCTCTCCCCAGCTGGACAACCTCCCATGTTCCTCCCTGGCCAGCCAGCCAGCCCCTATTGGCCCGGATTGGGACTGGGCCAAGATGAGGCTGGACTCGCCCTGGAGCATTCCTGTGGTTCCTCTCTGACCGTGATTGTGCACCAGTGGGGTCCCTCAGTCTGGCCTGTGCCCTCTTGCAATCTGGGACCCCTCAGGGAATGTTGGAGAGCCAGTTTCAGCTGATTCTGCAAGCCACTCCCCTTGGGAGGGCGCCAGATGCAGGGCTCATGGCTGGTGAGCAGCGTGAGCCTCTCCCAATCCAGACTGTTTGGGTGCGAGCCTGTGGCAGGCGCAGTGGGGCTGGGATGAGCGTCAGTGTCAGATAGGAACTGCAGGCAGTGTTGGCTTATGGGTTTTGGCCTGATCCCCACAGGCAACCCAGAGAGACCCCATCTGTGCACGAATTCATGCACCAGGCCTCTAGTTTAATGTAAAAAGTTTAATAGCTTCACTTATCAAGTGTGAGGCTCCCACCCCTTGGCAAATCAGCCTCTCTTTAGCCAATGAGGCGGTCAGCTCTGCTAAGAAGCCTCTTGGGGGTTGAGAATTATGTGGCTTGAAGAAATTTCCAAAGGCCCTTCTCTTTTTTCCAAACTTTATTGTTTTGGGTCAGAAGCAGTGTAAAACTTTACCACAACAGGCATGTACATTATGTTCTATAAAGTATATGCACTCATATGTGTATGTTTAAGTGGAACAGAATACAGTGTTTCTGAGAATAGAAATATAAAAAAAAGTTTAGTTAATCCTAGAAGGAAAATAATCCAATACACTACTTTTTCTATTAACTTCATCCTTGAAAATAAGTTTTTAGATCAATTTTTTTCTTTTTTAATTGCTTTTAACCATGTAAAGCACTGAATTAATCCTTGCTTTATATTTTTTATTGAATTTATTGGGTTTACATTGGTTAATAACATTATATAGGTTAAGATGTACGGTTGTGTAATATACCATCTGTATATTGTATTGGGTGTTCACCATTGCAATATATTAACTTTTTGAAGAATTTTTTATAAATACAGAAATTCCAGATGATGAATTATCTCAATATTCAAGTTCAAATAATTTATTGGTTCTGGTCATGGTCTTGAGAAGGAGCCTTGTCTAAATAACTTCCAGGAGATGATGGAAAGGACAAAGAAGAGGCAGGCAGGTACCCTCCCACTAGCCTCAGGGTTTCAGACTTTTCTTCCTCTTTTGAAAGCCAAGGGATGTTTCTTCTAATAAAATGGTGCAATGACATCAGCTAAATACAGAGGAGGGAAGCTGTTTTAGTTAACACATGGGTGAAGGTTCTGTCCCCGCTTCCTTCCCCTTACTCTGCTTTCATCATCATGCTTTCTTCTCTAATTCTCTCTGACTCTGACCCTGCAATTACTTTGGGCCCACCTGGGTAATCTAAGATAAGTTCCTTTATTTAATCATACCTGTGAAGTTTCTTTTGCTAGGTATCATGTTCACAGTCTTCCAGCAGTGTGTGTCTTTGGGACCATTATTCTACCTACTACAACTTTCTTGTGGATTAACTTGAATTAAGGCTAGTACCTTTTGTTAAATTTATTAACTCAGCTTCTAGAAGGTAACCCTGGTTAGTAAGGCTTCATCTCAGCTACCCACCAGTGAGTTGAGGTGTTCTTTAGTCTAACCTGATAGTTCTCCAACTTTAGCCAGAATAAAATCACCAAGAAGAATTCTGAAGACAGATTGCTGTACTTGAAACTCAGAAATTCTGATTCAATAGGTCTGTGTGGCCCAAGAATTTGCATTTCTCAATCAGGTAAAATATTTTTAACAAACATCCGCAAATTCTTTGGCACTCCTCCCTTCAAAAGGTGGGGGTCTCATTTTTCTCCCTTTGAGTGTGGGTCAGATTCAGTCACTCACTTCTAACTGTATTCAATGGATGTGATGGCATATTGATTTCAAAACAAAGTTCTCAAAGGCAGGAAAGCTTCTGTGCCCTCTCTCTCAGAGCATGGGGAGGGCCAAACCCCATGTCTTGAGGACACTCTCACAGCCTAGGGAGGAAATGAAGACTGCTACCAACATCAGCACCAATTTGACAGCCAGATGAGGGTGTCACCTTAGAAACTGGTGCTTGAGTCCCAGTAGAGCCTGCAGGTGACAGCAGCTCTGGTGACAACTTGCCTGCAATCTTATGGGAGACCCTATACTAAGATTTCCCTGCTAAGTCACTCCTGAATCCCTGACCCATGGGAAGTAACAAATGTTTATTGGTGTTAAAAGCCACTAACTTTTGGGATAACTTGTTATACAGCAACAGATAACTAATACATAGGTGATGCTGATGTCACTGGTCAAGAACCACACTTTGAGAAGCAATAGTCCAGCCTATTCACTGGGGGGCACAGGTATTTCTCCTGCCAGCACTGGTATTCTCAGGAGAACCAGAGGAACGTAATGTCCAGAGGTTTATATGGACTACAAATTCATTTTCTCCTTTCTGCAGACATATTCAGTTACCACCAGTCGCTCTTTCTTGTAAATTATTTTATTAGGAAGAATAGCAACAATATGTCAACTGTGTGCTGGACTCCAAAAGGTCATTTCTGTCTACTCAGTCATATAAATGTTCTGTGCATGGGTGAAGGACAGGACAAGATTAGGGAGAAGAGAACATGATAAAAAAAAAAAAAATTAGACCATTGTTCTCTGTCACACTTTTTTTTTCTTTTTTTTCAGTCTAGAGGTGAATGAGATGAAAGAATAAAACAAAACTTTTGACAAAAGAGGGAAAAGTAGCACTAGGAGCTAGGAGAGTGAGAGGCGTCCAACTGTTACATATTGAGAAACAAGCTTTCCTCATTGTATCAGAGAAGCCAATTCCTGGACCAGGTGTAGAGGAAACTGGGAGTTTATATTATCTGGGTTGTCAATAAGAAACAAGTGGACACACTTCCTGTCTGATTCTCCTGGAAGATTAGCAAATTCCTCAGCAAAGATGCTTTTCCAGGGGTTTCGTTAGTTGTTTACTTTCCCAGTTGGCAGTTGTGAGCCAAAGGCAATGTGGCTCCCAGATGAGGGCAGGGAAGAAGTGGTAGTGAACACAGAGTGCCACAGAGGAAGGCAGCCTGAGCTCCAGCACGCCGCATTGGCTCTGCCTTCAGATCGGGCTGTGCCAGGGCCAGCTGGTCAGCACATTCACATCAGTGACCCCCATTCTCTTCGATGGGGTTTCTCTGGCTTTCCCCTTTATTTTATGAAAACATAAAATATGGCATATGATTTCATTTATATGAAATTCTTGGAAAGGCGAAACTAATCTAAAACGACAGAAAGCAGAAAGTGGTTGCCTCAGGCCAACATTGATGGGGGTGGAGGGTTGACTACAAAGAGGCATGTGGGAATTTGAGGAGAGATGGAAATGCCCCACATTTTTATTGTGTTAGTGGTCACATGGGTGTATACATTTTCAAAATTCATTGAACTGTACACTCAGAATGGGTACATTTGCCTGTATATCAATATATCTCAATAATGTTGATGTTAAGAGTGTGACATAGGAGGAGTCCTTTGATAGGGCTGTCAATGACAGGTTTGGCAGAAAATGAGTTATCTGGTAGAAGAAATAATGCACTAGATTACATTAAATGTCTTCAAACAGAGTGGACAGTCACTTGGAGGAGATTTTATGCAAGGAATTCAAGGATAAATTAGAGGATGGAATATATATATTAGTTTCCCAGGGCTGTCATAACAAATTCCTACAGACTAGCTGGCTAAAACAACAGAAGTTTGTTCTGGAGGACGGAAGTCTGAAAGCAAGGTATCAATAGGGTTAATTCTTTCTATAGGCTCTGAGGGAGAATCCATTCCAAGCTTTTTTTCTATCTCCTGGCTGCATGTAATCCATACTAAATTTTGCTTGCTGCAGAACTCCAGTCATTCTTCCATCAGCATGTGGCCTCCTGTTACTATTTCCATAGTCTGTCTGTGTTTTCTCCTCTTCTTATAAGGACACTTGTCATTGGATTTAGGGCCCAGATAATCCAGGATGATCTCATTTTAAGATCCTTAATTATATCTGCAAAAACTCTTTTTTTCAAATAAAGTCACATTCAAAACTCCAAAAGGGCATATATTTTGTGGAGCCTCCACTTTACCCATAAAGTTTATGTTCTATCCAACTCTGAGATTCTAGGATCCCACATTATTTATACTGGTGACCGTGTGGCTTATATTCAATACTTTCATAAAAGAAGTATTTGAAAGGCAGGCAGTGAACATCTACTACTGGTTGGAAGCTGGGGAACAGAATAACAAGAGAAAAGAAGGGTTAGAAAATATAACTTTAGAGTTTGCCTAAAGCTAACCTTGATGCCCAATCTATGTAATTTCTAAACATTTAACCTGAGGTCTTTCCACATACACTGAAAAGGAGAGAAATTTGATCAGAAAGCCATTCTTCCTATGAGAATGGGGAAGCAAAAGAAAATTTCTACGAATTCTAGAGTTATAGAGTTCCACAGTTTCCAGATACTTCCTTAAAAGATCTTGCTCTGCCCTACCCTGCCCCAAATCTGTTTTGAAACTGATCTGAGTTGTTTTTTCTGCTGCCTTGGAAACTTCTCAAACGAATAGCCCTGGGCCTGATAACAGCCCAAAACTCTGGTTCCCACTGAATGTCCTAATGAATTATAAAATCTCAAAGTATTTGGAGAGGAAAGTGATCTTATTCTAAGAGTCCCTTTACGAATGAGGAGAAACTGTAACGCAAAATTGCCTAGAAAAGAAGAGGAGCAAATGAGATCTCACAGCTACCAGCATCACAGCCACGTGTGTCATAATGCAAGTGCGTCCTTCCGCTCCATCACCACAGAAGAGAAGTCGAGATCCACTGGTTTCAAAATGACAATGTGCTGTAGCCGGTGAAAAGCCAGTGTGATAAGAGGGATTTCCTCCCTGGCCCACAGACCTAGTGCCGTTAATTCCCACTGGCACTGGTGACGCTGTTTGTTTGTTAGCTCTCATTGGCATATATTGTCCCTCTGTGGATCCCCGTACTCTCCCTGCCCAGATTAATCTGGTGACTCTCATTACATGATTGATTACAACCAGCATCTCACTAAAAACGGGGACTGGAGGATTAAAATAATTAATCTAACCCTTCAGGAAGGCTATTTTCTGTATTAATGTCTTCATTTTTATCAATTACAGACACTTTTCAACTTATGATGGGAGTACTTTCTGATAAATCCATTGTCAGTTGAAAATATTGTAAGTTGAAATGCATTTAATACATCTAACCTACCAAACATCATAGCTTAGCCGACCCCACCTTAAATGTGCTCAGAACATTTACATTTAGCTACATATATTAGCAAAATAATCTAAACAAAACCACCTTTATAATAAAGTGTTGAATATGTCTAGCAAGGGGAAAAGCTGTGAAAACAAGAACCTCACCCCCAGGGTAACCTATCCTCCCCTAGCATATCTCTGGTCAGGCAGCTTAGATCCCCTGACTTTTCCTCCCTAGAGATAACATCTAGGCCTTAGTTGTATTTCAGTTCCAGGCCTAGAAAAGCAGCAAAACCAGACAAGTGATGTTGTGACTATCTCAGGACCAGCTGCTTTGACTAAGGAACCTCTGCTCTGACACCAGCCAATCAGTAGAGACCAGTACCCGACGAGCACACCTGGAAAGCTGATGAGTATTCTATTAAGACCCTCCCCTGAGCCTCCCCTAAGACTTCCAACTGCAAAACAAAGAAATAAATATGCTGGCCGAAACCAGTTTGGCTCAATGGATAGAGCATCGGCTTGGGTTCTGAAGGGTCCCGGGTTCGATTCCGGTCAAGAGCGTGTACCTTGGTTGCGGGCACATCCCCAGTAGGGGGTGTGCAAGAAGCAGCTGATCGATGACTCTCTCTCATCGATGTTTTTAACTCTCTATTTCTCTCTCTCTCTTCCTCTCTTAAAAAATCAATAAAATATATTGAAAGAAAGAAAGAAAGAAAGAAAGAAAGAAAGAAAGAAAGAAAGAAAGAAAGAAAGAAAGAAAGAAAGAAAGAAAGAAAGAAATATGCTCAGGACAAATGACCCAGTGCATGCTCTCCCTCCAATGAGCATGTCCATGTCATTCCCCCACAGGCACTTACCCCACTAGACTTGCAACCAGAGAAGCAATGGACAGTGACAACTCATCCCAGGCTAACCCCCTGAACCTGTCTCCGAGGCCTCCTTTTCTCTAACTTCTCAGTGAGCCAAAGCAGTCCAGCCCAGGCTTTCCTATTGTTTCTTCTATGTCCGTCCTTCCTTGTTTCATGTCTCAAGTATATTTTTGCTGCCATAATGGACCTCAAACCCTCTGGCTCAGTGCAGTGTAGCCCTTGCCTTTAGATATTCCCATTCTCTATCCCCTTTTCCTTAAATTAAATATTTCTTTAATCACTGTCTGACAAGGCTATTTAGTCTGCCCGTGCGCTACTGCACCACCAACTTTAACCTTTCACATTCTAAAGTGAAAAAAATGTAAACAGAACCAGGGTAAAGTTGTATTTGGATAAATTACCCTAAGATAGATGTAACTCCCCATTGAGCTTGTGTGTGTAGAACCCCATGTAGTTGTGAATTTCCAGACAGAAGAATCACATTTGAGCCACCTTGGATGTCATTGGCAGTCCTTGAGAAGAGCACCTAGGAGCCAGTGAGAGGCGGGGAGCACACACCGGGTTATTCTGGGCCAGCCTGTGGTGTCATCAGGAAGCCTAGAGGTGGCACAAGAAACCTGTGCTCAATAAGAACCTTCTCCAAAGCTGAACTTGGCTACTTGGCCATGCCTCTGAGAGCCCAAAAAAGAAAGCCAGGCCATGAGAAATACATTTCAAGCCTATTCCATGGCTCGTGACAGAAGGAAAGTCTAAATTTAAATCTCTGAGCCATAGTTGCAGAACCAAAAAGTTTTTATACGACCAAACATGAACAGATCTTTGGGAAAGAGGGACAGATCCTCACTCGTGTGTGTGTGTGTGTGTGTGTGTGTGTGTGTGTGTGTGTGTGTGCGTGCGCGCGCGCGCGCACACCCACATGGGGAGAGACCCATACTGAGCACTTCTTACCTGCTGGCTCTGTAGAGGTGTGTGTGTGTGTGTGTGTGTGTAGGGGAGGAGGTGGTGAGACTGCAAAAGGGAATGCTGCTGGCCCTCTTTAGAGAAGCCTTTAGTTCAACAGAAGGGGATGTTACTTATGCTGCCAGAATCCACTGGCTTTGTGACCCCAGATGGGGCTAAATGTGCTGAAAAATTGTACTACAGTGAAAACTGGAAGGTAATACTGGAGGAAGTGAGCATGATTTAGTTCTAACGTGCTGGGCCAGCAAAGATTTGGGCCAAACAGAACCGTGCTATGCAGCTCAATGAGGGAATGAGCACCCTGCTTATAGGTATACTATAGGCCGGATGCACGAAAATTTGTGCAACAGGCCTTCCTTGCCCCAGCTGCCAGCACTGGCTTCCTTCAAGCATCCAGGACCCACTTGGCTTCCCTCTGGCCTCAGCTTCATGGAAGATGTCCAGTTTAATTAGCATATTACCCTTTGATTATTATAGATAATATTTCACCTTCTTGCTTGCCTGATGCTCACAGCACCCTCAGCAGTGAGCATTATTATCTTCAATCTGCTGCAAAGGACACTGAGATCAGAGAGGTTAAATGATCAACCTCAGGTCACACAGCCAGTCCAAGGCAGAGCACTGTGCCTTGGCATAGCAGTCAGGCTTCAGAGAGTCTGAACAGAAGGAATGTCACCTAGGATAGGCATCCTGCCAACTGCAAAAAGCCAGAGTGCTTTAAGTGGGTACTGCCTTAAAGGTGAAGGCAGCCCCCTGAACGCCTGTGCAAGGGAGGCTGGCACAGAGGCCTCTGACTTGGGGCAGGCAGCTGCTCTCTTCCCCAGGCAACACCTGCTCACAGGATCACCAGGCAGAGGAAACAAATATCTGACAGCCCCATATCCTACTGCACTCTCCCCAAACACAGGGCCCATGGCAACCAAATAGAGGGTCTTGGCAAAAACACAGTGCTGGAGGCAGGCAGGGTATGCACTGAGTACTGACGCTGCACCAGGCACTATCATAGGCCTGAACCTGACTAAAGAGAACCAAGCCAGTAAGAAGCAAGGGCTCTGATCCCAGGTATTGGATGTCAACACCCTAGCTATGCTACAATCTCCTCCACATACACCCAAGTGACATCCCTTCAAGAGAGTTGGAATACACAGAAAGTAACAATGAATGACAGTTGACTATCAGCCTCTCAAAGGCAGGACAGGAAATTTTGTCTATTTTGCTCACTAATGTAAGCATCTTCTAGAACCCACTCTTCTAGAACAGTGCAGGGCACATGGCAGACTTTTAAGGGGGACAATATATATATATATATGTATGTATGTATATATAATTGATGTTTTACAGAGAGGAAGGAAGAGAGAGAGTTAGAAACATCGATGAGAGAGAAACATTAATCAACTGCCTCCTGCACACTTCCTACTGGGAATGTGCCTGCAACCAAGGTACATGCCATTGACTGGAATCAAACCCGGGACCTTTCAGTCCACAGACCGATTCTCTATTCACTGACCCAAACTGTGTCAGCAACACATGACATATTTTTTTAATTAAATTATTATCTGTGTACATATTTTAACATTGCCTCCCCCTCCCATACATACCCTCCCTCCCCAGAGTTTTATGTCCATTGGTTGTACTTATATGCATGTATACAAGTCCTTCGATTGATCTATTATCTCCCCCAGATCTCCCAACCCTACCTGCTGTAATTTGACAGTCTGCTTGTTGCTTTACTGTCTCTATATCTGTCTTTTGGTTCATCAGTAACACATGACATATTTTTAATATTTATTAGGTAAAGAACCATAAAACCATACCCTGAAATGCTAAGTTGGCCAAGCTACTTGCTACTGCCCTTTGCTTTCCCAGTTTGCAATTCAAGTTTTTCCTTCCTAGAATCTAATAGTAAAGTTCCTTAATGATGTAATTTTGCATACGATGTCATTGGCCAAGAAGACTCATCCCAAGCCTAGTCCCTCTTTCACACTGGAGAATGCTCATGGAGGAAGGTGACATTCTTATTGGTCCCAGACAGCAGCTGGGCTGAGGTGAACTTTATCTAGCTGGACTTTCCTCAAAACCAGCTGCACAGACTCACCCTCCTCACCTCTCCATTTAACCTTCAATAATGCAATTCCTTCTTTCATGAGACTGAAGTTTTGGGCTCCACTTACTGTATTATGGTGGGATTTTCCATATCACCATTGTCACTGATCTTAAGTTTCCTCACAAACAATAAGAAATGTAGATATTGCCTTCATACACAACCAAGGTCTGAGGTGCTCGGATGCTTTCCAGAGCTCTGCCCACCACCCCAGGGCAAGCTATGGCCTCACCTGCTTAGGTGTCTCCCAGGGACAGTGAATGTGGAATTGTATGGAAATAGTAAATGCCCCTGAGCTATAGGGAGAGTTTCATCATATTGGCATGTGGATAAAAGATAAAACCCGCACAATCTGTCAAGTGAGTTTGTTTTGCTCTCTAGATAAATGAGAAGCCACAGGGTGTTTTTCTGACTGAATTCTTGGCATTTTTTCAGACTCTTAAATAAGCAAAGCATACACTGCCAGTCTTCTCTGGCACTGCTCAGGGCTGTTTAATGAATAATAGAATCATGGATCAGAGGTCTCAGAAATCACCTGGCACAGGGGTTTTCAAAACTTTTAGGCCACAAAATCCTTTCAAATACAATCTTAAGTTATGGTTTGGCATGGCATGGTATTAGGTCTAGTAATAATTAATGTCGTTTTCTAATACTTTTTAAATCGAATTTATTTAAACAATACAACAAAATTTAATCAACAATATAGTTGCCGTTGTTTTCTACTACTTGTGCCCAATGCTCAGGAAGCATTTTAATCCCTCTGTTGTAAAATTCTTGTGATTTTGATGCAAAAAATTCGGTCAATGCATTTTTGAGGCATTCTTCATTATTAAATTTTTTTCCAAGAAGGAAGTTTTGCAAAGAATGAAACAAATGGTAATCGGAAGGGGCAATATCAGGAGAATATGCAGGTTGAGGGAGAACTTCCCATTCCAACTGGCGCAGTTTTTCAGCAGTGATTCTTGCAGTATGCGGTCATGCGTTATCGTGGTGAAGAATTACGCCCTTCCGATCAATCAGCGCGGGTTCTTTTTCTCTTAAAGCTTGGGCTAACCTTTCCAATTGGGCACTATACACTGCACTTGTAATGGTTTGGTTAGATGGTAAAAGTTCATAATGAAGAATTCCTTTAAAATTCCACCAAACACACAACATCACTTTTTTCGCATGCAAGTCAGGTTTTGGCGTGGGCTGCGGAGCCTCATTTTTGTCCAACCATTGAGGCCGCCTTTTCAAATTAACATACAGCACCCATTCTTAATCTCCGGTAACAATTTGCTCTATAAACGGCAAACGGTTTTGACGAGAGAGGAGCGAACTGCAAATTGTGACTCTTTGATTAAGGTTGTTGTAGGTCAACTCATGAGGAACCCATTTTCCAAACTTTTGGACTTTGCCAAGTGCACGCAATTGATTGGAAATTGTTTTTTGTGAACAATTTAAAGTTGTCGCAAGCTCTTGTTGGGTAATTTGAGGATTTTGCACCAAAAGAGCTTGAAGAGCTTCTTGATCAAAATTGGACACACGGCCTCGACCACTCTTGTCATCTAACGAAAAATTTCCCTCGCGAAATTTCTCAAACCAACGCTGGCATTTTCTGGAGCTAACTGCATCTTGACCAAGAGCACTACAGATGTTTTTTGCAGCCTCACTTGCTTTTCTTCCTAATTGGAACTCGTAAAGCATGCAGTGTCGAATATGCTCTTCATCCGCCATCTTCTTAGCCCTAGTTTTGCAACAAAAACCAAACCAAACACAAACTTTTTCAAGCAAAACTTGTTAATTGCACTTCACACGTTCTGTAGATACCACGTGTTTGAAGGTTATGTCAATACAAGTCAACGCCAAGCAAGATTTTAAACGAATGTTAAAAACGACATTAATTATTACTAGACCAGATATGTTATGTATGGTATGACATGGTATGGTATTTGGTATGACATGGTATGTATGGCATGGCCTGGCATGGTACGGTATGACACCATATGGTATGATATAGTATGGTATGGCATGGCATGGTATGACATGATACATATGGTATGGTATAACATGGTATCATATGACATGGTATGGTATGGTATGGTATGGTATGGTATGGTATGGTATGGTATGGTAAAAAAAAAAAAAGCTAAAAGCAGCTTTAGCCCCTCCCCTACGCTCTGTTTACCTACCTTCTGGCCAACCAGCACAGTTCCAGAAACAGCAGTCTCATCTAACACCTTCCTGCAATGATCATACACAAAGGGACTGAGAGGGGAAGGGACTTATTCAAGGTCACCCAGGGAGTTACTGAGCTGGGGCTGGCACCTTGCTCCAGCTCAGGACTTGTACTCTCTCTATGCCCAGCCTCAGCTCCAGCCCCAACCTGCTTTCTAACATAACACTGAGCACTCAGACATGCCCCGCCTGGGACCAGTGGTCAGAGACAATGCCCCCTGCCTGGTCCCAAAGGCCAGCCAGGCCTCAGCATGTGGGTACATGTTAGTGACCACAGGTGGGTACTTATTAAATGTGGAGCTGGTGCTCCCACTGGCCTTGACTTCCCATCTCTTGATGACAAGAGATACCTTTAATTCTCAAATGTGCTCTTTAATGGCAAAAAGGAAAAAGAAAAAGAAACAAACAAATAACAACAAAATCCCTACAGACACAATCTTCCGTCCCAGCCTTTTATTTATGGGTTGCAGATCAGAGAACTGTCTTGCAGAAATGACATCAGGTTAGAAATGGGAATGGGTTTTGGAAGGAACCAGGCCTGCATTCACCCTGTGCCACCGCTCCAAGGCCCCAGCATCCTCCTCTGTAAAGGCAGCATGTGACTCCATGGTCTTGAAGCTCCTAAAAGAAATGGAGAGCAAACTCCTTTTCCTCTCTCCAGGTGGAGGAGTCCTCTCCCATGTTCTCCTAGGAGGCAAGGAAAGAAGTGAAACCTGAGGAGCCCAGTCCCATGGCTGCCAGTGAGCTCCTGGGAGAAGCAATGCTGTGACTAACACAGAAACGCTGTAGAAGTGCCTCCGAACTAAATATCCCTGTCTCAATAGTTCTTTATTTTTTTCACCTTCTCCTCAGCTTCAACTACTTTAGAAAAGCCGTCAATATACAGCTGGAGCCCTGGCCTATTTCTCTTACCCCTTCGTCCTGTCTGCCTTGTCTCAGCTGATAGCCTGGTGCCAGACACTGAAATGGGAAGCTCCCTTCCCTGACCTTCCCCTCCCCTCCCTGACCTTTCCCTGCTCTCCCACACCCTCCCTGTCCCCTCACTGTACTCTCCCTCTGGCTCTCTTCCCCTCCCTCCTGTACCCTCCCAACCTTCCCTCTCCTCTCCTTCCGGTACCCTCCTCCCCTCCCTCCCTGTCCCCTCCCTCCTCTACTCCTCCCTCACAAACAGACTAAAGTCACATGGAGAGTCTGGCTGGAACATTCAGTGGTGCTCAGAAATCTTAAACACTGTGGCCTCTGCAGTGCCTGCCAGGGAGAACAGGGAGTCCTCTCTCAGGCCAGACTCGAAGCAGGCAAGATGGAAGAAGCCTTATTAGGTCATCCAGCCCAAGAACAGGGTGAACCTCTTTCTTTTGGTCACCAGCCCACAAGAATGAAACTCCAGACTTGGACATCTGCATCCCTCCACCACTAACTTCCAGTGCCACTCTTTAAGGAATCCACCCTCTTCCAAAGACAGACCCTTCCTCTGGCTGCATCCCCCCCCCCCCCCCCCCCAACACACACACCTGGAGAAAAAACCCTGTGTGGTGCCTTCCCAGGACTCAGTGATGCTTGTTCTGATCCTGCTATGTCCTCACATCTGGCTTTTTCAGTATACTTAGCACCTTTTACCACCCTGTATCATGTCCTTATTTATGGTTCTGTATGTCATTTATCTTCCTGCACTAACATATAGTCCTTGAAGAAGAGATTGCTCATCTGAGTCATGCATACATCTCAAGTGTAACTTCAGTAAACATTTACTGAATGGATTTTGCACACACAAACATACCTCTCTAGTGCATATTTTCATTTCATATGTCTCATGCTTCTTTTTTTCAACTATTTCTACAGGTAAAGCCACTTTATATTCTTGCAGAAAGAAAGGAAGTTATCCTTTGTCATTTCCCTATTTTTCCTATCTGGGAGTCAACAGTCTCCCTCCATTTTCTTGGGGAAAGTGGGCTCACCTGAATCAATTCTTTATTCAACTTCCTCATACCATGAGAAAGCAGGTTTCTGAGGGCTGCAAGCCATTCTCACAGCTCCACAAGCCTTATTCCAGCATGGGCATGGCTCCCCACCTCTGCACTCTGGCTCCTGAAATATTACCTCCCAGCTGTCAAAACTGCTCCCAATAAAGAATCTTATAAAAAATGCCACACTGAGGCATGAATACTTGCTTAGTAAGGCTCAACAAGTTCCCTCTCCAGAAGCAGTACCACTTTGAGCTGGCAAGCTCCAGTCAGAGGATGGAGCACCTGCTGGCACAATGTCAGCATCTGCAAGAGGGCTGGAGTCTGGCCAACCTCCAGAACTGGGCGCACTCTTTAAAAATTCTCATTTGTGAGAGGAACCAAGATGGCAGCATAGGTAAACTCCCGTACTTGCTGCCTCCCACAACAACATCAAAATTACAACTAAAAGACAGAACAACTATCATCCAGAACCATGGGAAAGCTGGCTGAGTAGAAGTACTATAACTAGAGAGGTAAAGACAAAAACACATTGAGACTGGTAAGAGGTGAGGAGGTGTGGAACAGGCTGGCACCCACGTATGCCACCTTTTTTTAATCGGGAGGGAGATACAAGCTCCTGCTAGCTCTGACCTCCAGTGCCAGGTGAAACTTAGAGGGAAACAGACACATACAAGGAGAAACTGGACTATCTGGCATTGGGGCAGAAACACATGGGCAGTTTTTTTCCAGATGAAGGTGCTCAAAGTGGCCATTTTTTGTGTGCTGGGACCTCCCCAATGCAAGGATGATTAGCAGCCATTGGTGTTTGTTCCATCCTGGAGAATCCCTGAGACCTCACCCCACCCAATTTACAACTCCACCTAAGCTGTGGGCAGTGGCTTTTGCATATGAATGGCCTGTCCTTTATCAGCCTAAAACCTGTCAAGGGAGCTGTAACTGGGTCAGGAAGCCCCAAAGCTTCACAGCTGGGCCTTATCTAGGCACATCCAAACCTGATACAAAGAGAAGGAGTTTGCAGATCTCTCTGTAGCTCCTGCTGGGTGACCCTAGGCAGTGGCTGACTTTGCTCATCCTTGGAGATCAAAGAGCCAGTGTTCCCAGTGGTCAGTGTGAGACCATACCAGATTACAACTCTTCAGATCCATAAGTGGCACACTCAAGGAGAAGACTAGTGAGCACCAAAGCCCCACTGAAGGAAGTCCTGCCCCATAAGGGTATCTCTTGCACAGCAGCTCTTCAACTGTAGATATAGCTGGTCCTCACAGCCAATTGGCCTAGAGGTTAATTCATCCCAGTGATACCAATAGCAATCAAGGCTTAACTACAATAAGACTGTGTACACAACCCACAAAGGGTTACATCAAGAGTATCCACCTCAGGTGACTGGGGAGGCTGAGCCACTGGGCCCTAGAGGACACCTACCACACAAGTCCTCCCTATCAACTCAAGGAGACTTAGCAGCTACCCAATACATAGGAACAAACATAGGGAAGCAGCCAAATGTGGAGACAGAAAAACATGTCACAAATGGAAGAAAGCAAACTACTGGATATAGAGTTCAAAACTAATTATGAGGTTACTCAAGAATCTTCTAGGAACCTGTGAAGAACTTAGTGGGACCTTTAAGGATTTTAGTGGGACCTTCAAGGATACTGCCAAAAAAAAAAAAAAAAAAAAAAAAAAAAAAAAAAAAAAAAGGAAAAGAACCAGTCAGAAACTAAGCATACCCTGACTGAAATAATATACAGAGATTCAACAGAAGATTAGAGGATCCCAAGAATCAAATCAAAGATTTGAAATATGAGGAAGCAGAAAACACTCAACCAGAAGAACTTCAAGTGTACCACATCCAAATTATGGGGGTGACAGAAAAAGACAGAGAGCAAGATATTGAAAATCCATTTGAAGAAATAATAACAGAAAACTTCCCCTACGTGGTGAAAGAAATAGACATAAGTTCAGGAAGTGCAGAGAGTCCCAAACAAGAGGAATCCAAGGAGGACCACACCAAGACACATCATAATTAAAATGCCAAGGACAAAAGACAAAGATAATCTTAAAAGCAGCAAGAGAAAAACAGTTAGTTACCTACAAGGAAGTACCCATACAACTGTCAGCTGATTTCTCAACAGAAACTATGCAGGCCAGAAGGGAGTGGCAATAAATATTCCAAGTGATGAATAGCAAGAACCTACAACCAAGATTACTCAACTCAGCAAAGCTATCATTTAGAATTGAAGGTCAGATAAAGAGCTTCACAGACAAGAAAAAGCTAAAGGAGTTCATCACCATCAAATCAATATTACATCAAATGCTGAAGGGTATTCTTTAAGAAGAGGGAGAAGAAGAAAAAGGTAAAGATAAAAATTATGAACAACAAAGTGACAACAAATACATATCTATCAACAAGTGAATCTAAAAATCAAATGAATAAAAAATCTGATGAACAGAACAAATTGGTGAATGTAATAGAATCAGTGGCATGGAAATGAATGGACTGACAATTCTTGGGGGAAAAGAGGTATGGGGGTGCGAGAAGAGATTGGACAAAGATCCTATATGCATGTATGCAATACCTATAGATGTGGACAGTGGGGTGGCGAGGGCTTGGGATGGGGTGGGAACCTGTTGGAGGGGAGCTGTGGGCAAAAAAAGGGCAACATCTGTAATAATCTGAACAGTAAAGATTAAATTTTTAAAAATACTCATTTGTGTTTTCTGATTATAAAAAAACTGCATGTCATAGAAATTTTTGTTTAAATATTATAAAAAATAAAACTTTTAAAGCATCTAACGGTTCACTATTCATAAATAACACTGTACACATTTAAAATTTTTCTTTCTCACTCTTTAGTCCAATTATTTTTTATTTCTTCTTTAGGAAAAACATTTTTTTTCAGCCCATCTTTCCTGTTTAGGTGGCTCACAGCTGACTGCTGGATTTTCTGAAGAAGGATGAAATAGCTTATCTTGCTTGAATGGCATGAGGAATGGTATGGGTCCCTGAGGATAAACCTTTTATGTGGCTCCCTCAGTGGCACAGAATGGGCATTGAATCAATGTTTTGGACTGAACACACGGCAGAGTCAGTCATGTTAAAATGCAGAGTGTGGGCAACTTTGTAGAATTTCAAGCATTACAAAAGTTCTCAAATTAGAATTTCTCCTCTACCCATTGTTAATACCTACAGTTCTAGTGTGAAAACTGTGTTCTTAAACCCCAAATTCTATTTCCAGATGATAAAATTGAAGTCCCAGAAGGGTAAACTTTAAGGGATTTGAAATATGTTCAAATGCATATATCCAGGGGAGGGAAATGGTTGGAGTCATTATAGGAGCAGTAAACACACATAAGTCACCATGGTGTGAATGGGTCTCTCCTAAACATCCAATAACAGTGAGAAGAGGATAAACTGAAGACACAGAAGCCCAGAAGGACTGGAGGGATTGGGGACATAACCGAAGAAGAAAATATGAAAGGGTGGAAAGACAAAGGCTGGAGACACTAAGAACTGAGGTCAGGTTTCTTCCCTTCTGGGTTATTTATACTTAAAAAAGAACATACCTGTGATGTCTAACTCCAGTTCTGGCCTTAGTTAATAGTGTGACTACAATATGTGAAATAAAGGCATGGTGCCAGGGTCAGTGGTCCTTTGGTAGATTAGAAAATACAGATTGCCAGAGCCCTATCTACCCCCCGGAAATTTGTAATTAAGTTAGTCTGGTTTGTAGCCCAGGCATTGGTCAATTTGGACTTTTGTTTTACTTCCTCAAAGCCTTGCATTTGCTCAATTGTCACTGCCGGAAGCATTGTCCAGTCCATCTACAAGCACCTCTGGCCTTTGCAGGTGCCTGTATGCATCTGCACATGGCAGGTCTGCACGCACAGAGGCTGGAGGTTCCCAAGATGCAAGGTCCTCAACCAACTGCCAACAGCAACACACGCTTCTGATGTTCTCTTTCCTTCATCAAAGGGTGTAACAAAGAAGGTAGGACAAGGGTGTCCCTTAAGCGATGGGGTAAATTCGTGATTAGCTTTTGAAAAGACTGAGTTTATTTCCCAATTGGTACTTACCAAAAGCTCATTGATTAGGTAAAGCACTACATATGGCATTTATGAGATTGTTTCTTTTCTCAGACTATAAGAAATTCTGAAAGCATAGAAAAGCCATTTTTAAATGCAAGAAAAGAAAATAGTTTGGGGTGAAAGTAAATGCAATGACAATTTATCAAGTTAGCAAGCATTGCAAACCTCATATTGAGGTGCTAATATTAGGTGACGAAGACAGCTCCTGTCTTCATCCTAGGGTGACAACAAAAGGAGCACATAAGCATGATCTACAATTTTTCCTGAAAGCCTCTGAGAATTTACCTACGACATGCATAAAGATGAATTAGGGAAAATGAGTTGCATTTTCAGGAAAGTCAGCCTCATCAGTATTGGAGAATTTTTTCTTCCACCCTTGCAGGCCCCAAACACCCAAGAGCTTTCTTAAGCTTATGCAAATTTATATAAACTCTTGTTGCCTCAGAAAGTGTCCATTTCACAGTAAGTAGTGTCTTAGCCTAAGGATATGGCGTCTTGCTATTTTCCCATCCCCTAAGTACACCTCCATTGGCAAACTCCCACTTATGACCTCATATCCCATCTGATTTTCATCAAATGCGCCCTTTTCAGTGAAAAGGAAAGCCAAGTTTAACTTTTACAAGGTCAGCACAGATATATCTTTGCAGGTGCCACATTGTGCATATGAAAAATAATAGAGGTACAAGTTCTAGAAAATAGCCAGTTTTTACAGCTGCTGTGAGTTTTATAGCAGAGTGAGTATAAGAAATCAGCCCCTGGGCCATCTCAACATTTCTTCAGCTATAAATTGGAGACCTTGAGCAGTACAGATGTTTGAAACATACAAAGAAGCACAATCCAGGAAAAATGAATATGAACGTGGGCTTACTGCACACCTGGACATATGGAAAGTGAGTTAATTTTATTCCAGTTATATTACAGTCAAATGGGAGATTGTTTTTGCCAATATGAAAATCCAGAACCTCAATCTGGGTGCAACAAAGCTATTGATTTATTACAAATCTTCAAACCTAAGGGGAAGGTAATCCAGTCCTGGGACAGAAGCCATCCGTTCATTTCGGGAGGGGCAATAAAACAGCTGCTTCCTGGTCTAACTTGATGAGCCTCACAGCCTTCCGCAGTGTTTGAAATCTCCCCCATTAGGGATCTTCCATTTTATTTAGATATTGTATCTTCATGGATTCCAAAACCCTCTCTGTAATATCACTATGTGGGTCCTTCGAGCAATGGGAGCTATTATTCATCTTGGAAAATTCTCCTGTGTATTGAGTTGAAACCTTTAACTTCCATTCATTCTTCCTAATCTTTCCCCTTCTGAGTAACACAGAATAAATCCATCACATGATGGCCCTTCAATATTAGAGGAGAGTTAGCAAGTCTCCTCTAAGCCTTCTTATTTCAGACACAAAACACTGAGCTTCTGCCACCAGTTCTAAGTGATGCAATTTCCAGAGTCATCATCACTTGAACCAACTATTTCTGGACCTGATTATTTTGTACTGGTTAGAGCAGAAGAGCTCTAACCAGTACAAACCCCAGCAGAACTGCTGCTACCCTCATAGATTTATTTGCTTTATTTCTCCCAATGCATTCTAAGGTATTATTCATATTTTGGGAAACTATATTATGGGTTCATAAAGAATTCCCAATAACTAAAAACTCCTCAGTTTTGGTCACAGAAAATCAAATGAAGCCATCCCTGCCCTGGCTCATAGCTATGTAACACATATAACATTTATAGAATATATAGCAATCTCAAACTTCCTCTGTTGTTATGTTATGCCAAGATCCAGCTGAATCCTGATTCTCTCTTCAAGATAGCAGTGACCAAGGTACTCTTCCCCAGCTAAATGTCATCTAGAAAGTGGTAAGAATGTCTTTTAACAGATCAAACTTAACAATAAAAATGAGGGATCCAAACAGGGCCATCAGAGGCACCTTGCAGTGGACAGTAATCCACTTTTGAGCACAGGGATCTACAGCCAGATAAAAATCTACCTGTTATCTCTGTCACCTGGTCTACGTGTCCCTATCTCACTCACCATGAGGGAGTTTTTCAGAGTCCTGACCAAATCCAAGTATAGGGTGGAGCAAAAGTAAAATACAGTTGTTCCTATGGAAAATAATATAATCTTACCTAATAAAAGAGAAACATGCAGATTAACCATCACTCCACTATGCCCACAGCCAATCTGTGTGAGTATGAAAATTAACCCAACAAAGATGAAGGTTAATTTGCATATGCAGACACTGAACGGAGTGAAGTCTGCTATGAGGGGAAGGGGGGCCGCCGAGGGAGCTGCTGGAGTGGTGTTCCAGACAAAAGCAAGGACTTGCTGGCTCCAGGCAGCCCAGGAGCAAGGGGGTGCTCTCTCCTGGGTGGCCAGGGAGCGGGGACATGCCGGCTCCCAGGCTGGGAGTGAAGCCAGGGGAAGGAAGGCCTATTCTTGCACGAATATCATGCAATGGGCCTCTAGTAATTAATAAATATTAAATTCAAGAATAAACTTTGTGTTTCATGTACTCACTATTGTAACCCTATTTTTGCCCTATCCTACATGGGATGCAAAGGTTGGATTTCCTCATTAGCCTTTTGCTCACTTTGGCTTTAATTTTCTCATACTTTTCTTGACTTTCTCATTGTACAAGTGAACAAATCGCCCTCCTCCAGGGAGTTTTCTGAAGCAGGGGAGCAGATCTGGAGCTCTATCCACTGTCACAGACCAGGTTGCTCTTCATTAAAAGGCTATTTGGCCAGTGTTTTTTCACAAGCCTCAGTTCATCCTAGGCCTTCCTGACATTATTCCTATTACTTTTGGTCTCTCTTCTTGGACTTGGAACCTCCTCCCATCCCTTGTTCCCTTAGCAAGTATAGTCTCTTCAGAGAACTTACTCTGCAGACACATAGCCTCTGCTATGTCACTCCCTCTGGGCATATGTCACTTCATAGAGCATGTTTCTGATCAATGCCACCCCAGACCTAAGCAGAAGGAGCCCAATTCTGGGCCCCTGTGTAGTGAAGAGTTAGCCTTACCTACAGAGAAATCTTGTCTTCGCTCTTGGCTACTGGGAGGTGATCTCTAAGCCTCTGAATGTTCATTAATAAGAAGGTCTTTGTTTACTGAGGGGCTTAGCCACTGCACATCATAGCAGTATGATTTATCATGGGAACTTGGAACACACTATATCAGTTCCAACCTCTTAGAGGACTGGAGACTAAAGGTCAACCGCGCTGGCAGTACAGGATCAAGACTCAATCAAGACCATGCACACCAACGTTCAGATGGGTTTCTGTGGTAGGCTGTACATATTTTCATGACCAAGATGGGGGAATGCCCTCCTGACTCCCTGGAAAGAGGCAACTTGTGGAACAAAGAACATGAGCCAAAGCCAGCTCTCCAAGTGCCACCATATTCCAATGCACAATTCCAAAGAGTAGAGAATTCTAAATTTGAACTTAGCCATCAAGATCATTTATAAAGGTATTTTTCTCAAAGCAGCAAGATAGAACATATTTTATTTAGTTTAATAGGTTGTTAGCCTAATTTATTGCCTTTAAATATTTAGACACATGGTATGTAAGACTCTATAAGTACTCTTGCCTCCAGCTCTGAAACATTAGGAGTCAGCTTACTGCTGATCATCAGAATTGTGTTCGTAGAGGCTTCTTCCTGATGATAGTATCTGTCAAGAGAGGTTGCTAAAGGTTAACAAAGCATCACATCCCAATATTCCCAGAATATATAGAAAAGCATGCACTAAGATGTTAAAATGGAATTTTACTTTGTCTTGTTTTCTGCTGAGGCTTCAAAAGACTGAGAATAAACAGTAAATGCTAAGTCTTCCCACATTCCTAAATGAAGTGCTAGACCCTGATTCAGGTATTTTTCCTGCAAAACCAGACAACAAAACTTGGTGCAATAAAACAACACTATTCTATTTTCCAAAATTTCTCTGCATCAGAATTTTGTACAAGGCATAAAGAGAATGTGTTCATACCACTAACATCTCTAGACCTCAGCTGGAATTCCCAAAATATGAGGTATGAGGTTACTGGTTGAGATGGCTGGAGTAGGGAAATGTGATGGGGGCCTTGATTCCTCTGTCAGCTGGTTCCTCAGTTCTTAGTGCACCCTCCCCACATGGCCAGCGTGAGCTTCCTCGCAGCATGGAGCTCATGGGAACTGGCCTTGCTACATGCTTCTGAATTACTCCCAAGGAGGAAGCAGAAGATGTCCAGCTTCTGAAAGGCCAGGCCCAGACCAGCACAGCATCACTTGCACCATGTTCGGTGAGTCAAGGCCCATCAAGGGGCCATGCGAAATCAGAAGGGACAGGGCAGTAAATATACTCCACTTTGCTAAGGAGTGAACTAGGTGCATATACAGGGAGAGAATGAAGTGATGGGACCACCTTTGGAGATGACAGACAACAACTACCTATGCAGAACTGCAAAAGAAAAGACTAAAGACTTTTGTAGCCCCTAGCTCTAGACCAACCAAAGGTTTAACATGTTTGAAGTTGAAAATCAGAAAGAAAGTTTCCTTAGAAAAAGTTGTTGGACTGTCAAGGCACTTTTCTTAACCTGTTTTTTTTTTCTTTCTTTTTTTCTTTTTTTTCACTTCAAGCCTGGTGAGAGGAACTCCAGGCTTCAATTAATTTTCCAGCTTGGAATCTGACACTTCTCTGAAATTAAACTCCTGGCATATACCCAGCTGTATATACCATAGTTAGGAAGCACCAGACTTCATCTTTTCTTCATGCTCATAGCAGCATTATTCACAACAGCCCAAATGTAGAAGTGACTCACATATCCATTGAGAGATGAATGGATACACAAAGGTGATATACACATACAGTGGGATATTATTCAGCCTTAAAGAAGAAGGAAATTCTGACACATGCTACAATATAGATGAACCTAGAAGACAGTATACTAAGTGAAATAAACCAGACACAAGAGGACACATATTATGAGATTCCACTGATATGAGGTAACCAAATTAGTCAAACTCATAGAGACATAAAAGGAATGGTAGTTGCCAAGGACTTGGGGAGTAGAATAGTAGGGAGTTGGTTTTTAATGGGTATAGAATCTCAATTTGGGAAGATCAAAAGTTCTGGAGATGGATGGTGATATAACAGAATTTATATTTAAGGATAGTTAAAATGGTAATTTTTATGTAAGATATATTAATAACAGTTTTAAAAAGCAGTGCTAGCCATAGTTAAGAGAGACCAGGCCCCTGCCAGGAGGAACTGGACAATTGTGTCTCCACCTCTGTCCATCACCAGAACTTCCCTAACCAGGGGAGAAGGATAATCAAAGGGTATCATAGTTCTGGATCAATTTTGTGACCTGTGTTGAAAAACCATCAGCCTCATTTATCATAAATTGTATAACTTGAGAATAAAATGGTATATACTAAATGCTCCCACATTCTTAAGTTAAGGCTATCAATATGGTACCAAGGTGGCTGGGATCCTCAGCCAGCCTGTGAGGTGGGAGGGAGTTGAGGAAGACTGAGGAAGGAGCTGGCTGATGCAATTGGCCTTTTATGGGAGAGACCATCAATTGCAAACATATATTCAGAAAGATAACAAAATTGCCCTTGAGGCAGACTATTTCTCCTCATGGTGTCTGTATTAGTCAGCTTTTACTTCGAACATCCTATATAACAAATAATCCCCAAACTCTGTGGCTTACAAACATTTATTTTTCTTGCTTATAGGTCAGCTTGTTGGCTGGCTGGGGAATCTCTGTGCTTGATGTTGGGTTTAGGTTGGTTCCTTGTGTATTTTATTCTAGAACCAGAGTATAACCAGAGCAAGCCAAACCACAAATGCACATTGAAAGACATTGCTCACATCATGTTCTCCCACACTCTATCAGCCAAAGCAAATCAGGTACCCAAACCCAGATTAATGGGACAGGAAAATGTACTTGCTGAATCTAATTGTATATACTGTAAATTCACATAGTAAACACATAGAGATAATTAAATAAGAGGTGAAGACTTGGGACAAAAACTCATTCCTCCACAGAGTTCAAAATCCAAAACGGGGATATCTGAGAGACAGGAAATTTTGGGCTAATCGAATAAAAGATATAAGAGTTTGCATGTGGGGAAGGGCTGAGAAGGGTTAAGAGCTCCAATAGAGCAGACTAGGGTTTATAGTTGAGTTAGCCAGTTGCAAAATTAAGCCAGGTTCAAGGAATGTAGGGGAAAGAACAGTGAGTAAGCATGCAAGAACACATGGTGAGTGATGGGCGGGAGAGAGCTCAGCACCCTGTGTGTAGAGTTACTCAGCAGTCCCAGGAGCATACAGCTCAGAGCCCTCCATATTATTGAGGGTGGGGGGCTGGGGAGCTTCTCCCAGCAGTCAAGGTCTCCTGTGTGTAACATAAATTACCTATTGGGCCTCAGTTTTATACATGTGTTTTTATTTCTCAGTGCACAGTTGGACCTACGGGGAATATCAGTGCAAAAGGCCAGACCTCAACTTTTCTTGGGGGTCCAGTTTATTTTATGAGGAGAGTTGAAAAGAGCCAGGATCTGGCTCTGGTGACAGTCACATTCACTGCTCATAGGACTGACCGACCATACACTGTGTTCTCTTGAAGGGAAAGAGCCCTGTGAGCTGGCCAGACCTGCCTGGTGCCCAGGGGCTCAGGGGCCATTCAGGCTGAGTGGGTACTGACATCTCCTTAGCATTCTGTGTGGGATTCTTAAGCGATACACATATCCCCTCATCATTTATCCCAGCAACTCTAGAATTTCATTCCTCCATGCATAAGGTGACCAGACATCCCGCTTTTGGCGGGACAAATTGTTAAAAATCGGAACTGTCCCGCCAAAAAAGGGACGTCTGGTCACCTTATCCATGCAGGGTTATTATGCTCACTTTGTAAGCTCTATAACATCTCTTTCCTACCCCCTTCCTTTCTTTTATGTTTATTTATTTATTTATTTATTTTTATAATTTTTTTTAAATATATTTTATTGATTTTTTTTGCCCTCCCTCCTTCCCTCCCATACATACCCTCCCTCCCCAGAGTTTTATGTCCATTGGTTGTACTTATATGCATGTACACAAGTCCTTCAGTTGATCTATTATCTCCCCCAGATTTTCCTCCCCTCCCCACTGTAATTTGACAGTCTGCCTGTTGCTTTACTGTCTCTATATCTGTCTCTTGGTTCATCAATTTATAATGTTCTTTATTATCCACAAATGAGTGAGGTCATGTGGTGTTTCTCTTTCATTGATTGGATTATTTCACTCAGCATGATGTTCTCCAATTCCATCCAGGTTGCTGCAAATGATGAGAATTCCTTCTTTTTAATGGCAGCATAGTATTCCATTGTGTAGATGTACCAAAGTTTTTTGATCCAATCATCTGCTGACGGGCACCTAGGCTGTTTCCAAATTCTGGCTATTGTAGATTGTGCTGCTATGAACATAGGGGTGCATATATCCTTTCTGATTGGTGTTTCTAGTTTCTTGGGATATATTCCTAGAAGTGGGATTACTGGGTCAAATGGGAGTTCCATTTTCAGTTTTTTGAGGAAACTCCACACTGTTCTCCACAGTGGTTGCACCAGTCTGCATTCTCACCAGCAGTGCACGAGGGTTCCTTTTTCTCCACAACCTCGCCAACACTTGTCGTTTGTTGATTTGTTGATGTTGGCCATTCTGACAGGTGTGAGATGGTACCGCATTGTTGTTTTGATTTGCACCTCTCGGACAATTAGTGACTTTGAGCATGTTTTCATGTGCCTTTTGGCCTTCCTTCTGTCTTCTTTTGAAAATATTCTATTTAGGTCCGATGCCCATTTTTTAATTGGATTATTCATCTTCCTTTTATTAAGTTGTATAAGCTGTCTGTAGATGTTAGAGATTAAACTTTTATCAGTGGTATTATTTGCAAATATGTTCTCCCACACTGTGGGCTTTCTTGTTGTTTTGTTGATGGTTTCTTTTGCCGTAAAAAAGCTTTTCATTTTGATGTAGTCCCATTTGTTTATTTTCTCTTTAGTTTCCATTGCTCTAGCGGCAGTATCAGTGAAGAAGTTCTTTTGCATACGTCTGAGATTTTGCTGCCTGTGGATGCTTCTAGTATTTTTATGGTTTCCTGTCTGATGTTTAAGTCCTGTATCCATTTTGAGTTTATTTTTGTGAATGGTGTAAGTTGATGATCTAGTTTCATTCTTTTGCATGTGTCTGTCCAATTTTCCCAACACCATTTATTGAAGAAACTGTCTTGACTTCATTGTATATTCATGCCTCCTTTGTCAAATATTAATTGAGCATATTGATTTGGGTTGATATCTGGGTTCTCGATTCTATTCCATTGATCTATATGTCTGTTCTTGTGCCAGTACCAGGCTGTTTTGAGAACAGTGGCTTTGTAATACAGTTTGAAGTCTGGTATTGAGATCCCTCCTACTTTACTCTTCTTTCTCAGGATTGCTGTGGCTATTCGGGGTCTTTTATTGTTCCAAATGAACTTTTGGAGAGTTCTTTCTAGGTCAGTGAAATATGCCATTGGTATTTTAATGGGGAGTGCATTGAACCTATAGATTGCTTTAGGAAGTATGGACATTTTGATGATGTTGATTCTACCAATCCATGAACATGGTATGTTCTTCCATCTCCTTACATCTTCCTCTATCTCTTTTTTCAGTGTCGTGTAGTTTTCCCCAAATAGGTCCTTTACTTCCTTAGTTAAATTTGTTCCTAGGTATCTTAATTTTTTTGGTGCGATGGTAAATGGAATTGCTTTTTTAGCCTCTGTTTCTGTAGTTTCACTGTTGGTGTATAGAAATGCCATGGATTTCTTGGCATTAATTTTGTATCCTGCTACATTGCCAAATTCATTTATTAAGTCAATTAGTTTTTTAATGGAGACTTTTGGGTTTTTTATGTACAATATCATGTCATCTGCAAATAAGGATAACTTTACTTCTTCTTTTCCAATTTGGCTGCCTTTTATTTCCTCCTCTTGTCTAATTGCAATGGCTAGTACTTCCAGTACTATGTCAAACAGGAGTGGTGAGAGTGGGCATCCCTGTCTTGTTCCTGTTCGTAGAGGGAATGGTTTTAGTTTTTGCCCATTGAGTATAATGTTGGCTGTGGGTTTATCATATATAGCATTTATTATGTTGAAGTATGATCCTTGTACTCCCACCTTGTTAAGAGTTTTTATCAGGAAAGGGTGTTGAATTTTATCAAATGCTTTTTCTGCATCAATTGATATGACTATATGATTTTTATCTTTCAATTTGTTTATGTGATGTATCACGTTTATTGATTTGCGGATATTGTACCATCCTTGCATTCCTGGAATAAATCCTACTTGGTCATGGTGTATGATCTTTGTGATGTTCTTCTGGAGTCGATTTGCTAGAATTTTGTTGAGGATTTTGGCATCTATGTTCATGAGGGATATTGGCCTGTAATTCTCTTTCATTGAGTTGTCTTTATCTGGTTTTGGTATTAGGGTGATGCTGGCTTCATAGAAGGAGTTTGGAAGTGTTCCTTCCTCTTGGATTTTTTGGAATAGTCTGAGGAGGATAGGTTTTAGTTCTTCCTTGAATGTTTGGTAAAACTCTCCTATGAAGCCATCTGGCCCTGGGCTTTTGTTTGCTGGAAGCTTTTTGATGACTGTTTCAATTTCTTCCCAAGTCACTGGTCTATTGAGATTTTTAGATTCTTCCTGATTGAGTTTTGGAAGTTTGTATTTTTCTGGGAATATGTCCATTTCCTCCAGGTTGTTCAGTTTGTTGGAATAGAGTTGTTCGTAGTATTTTGTAACAATCCGTTGTATTTCGGTGGGGTCTGTTGTTATTTCACCTCTTTCATTTCTGATTTTGTTTATTTGGGTCCTCTCTCTTTGTTTCTTGGTTAGCCTGGCTAGAGGTCCATCTATCTTGTTTATCCTTTCAAAGAACCAGCTCTTGGTTTTGTTGATCTTGTGTATTGTTTCTTTAGTCTCTATGTCGTTTATCTGTGCTCTGATTTTTGTTATTTCCTTCCTTCTGCTTACACTGGGCTTTTCTTGTTGCTCTTTTTCTAACTCTTTGAGTTGTAGAGTTAGATCACTTGTTAGCCTTTTTTCTAGTTTTTTACAATAAACTTGTAAGGATATGAACTTCCCTCTCAAAACTGCTTTTGCTGTGTCCCATAGATTTTGGGTTGTTGTGTTTTCATTGTCATTTGTTTCCAGGATGTTTTTAATTTCTTCCTTGATTTCTCTGGTAACCCAGTCCTTGCTGTTTAGTCTCCATGTGTTTGATTTCTTTGGATTATTTTTATTGTAGTTAATTTACAGTTTTATGCCATTATGATCTGAGAAGATGCTTGATATGATTTCTATCTTCTTGAATTTGAAGAGACTTTGCCTATGTCCCAAAATGTGGTCTATCTTTGAGAATGTCCCATGTGCACTTGAGAAGAATGTATATTCTGTGGCTTTGGGGTGGAATGTTCTGAAGATGTCAATTAATTCCATCTGGTCTAGTGAGTCATTTAGGATTGATATTTCTTTGCTGATTTTTTGTTTAGATGATTTGTCGAAGGATGACAGTGGGGTATTAAAATCTCCTACTATGATTGTATTGCTATTAATCTCTCCCTTAATGTCCTCCAGCAGTTTTTTTTTATGTATTTGGGTGCTCCTGTATTGGGTGCATATATATTTACCAGGGATATTTCTTCTTGTTGGATTGTTCCCTTTAGTATTATGAAGTGGCCTTCATTATCTCTTGTTATGTCCTTCACTCTGAGATCTAATTTGTCAGATATAAGTATTGCTACCCCAGCTTTTTTTTCATTTCCATTTGCCTGAAAAACTTTTTTCCATCTCTTCACCCTCAGGCTGTGTGCATCTTTTTTTCTGAGGTGGGTTTCTTGTAGACAACAGATGTATGGGTCTTGTTTTCTTATCCAATCTGACACCCTATGTCTTTTGATTGGAGCATTTAATCCATTTACATTTAAGGTTATTATTGATAGGTACTCATTTGACGCCATTTTTATTCTATGCCCGTGTTCCTTCTTCACTTCCTATTTCTTTATTTTTACAGTAGACCCTTTAGCATTTCTTGCATTGCTGGTTTGGTGGATATAAATTCCTTCAGTCTTTTTTTGTCTGTGAAGCTCCTGATTTCCCCTTCAATTTTGATTGATAGCCTTGCTGGGTACAGTATTCTTGGATTCAGACCCTTCCTTTGCATGACTTTGTATATTTCATCCCATTCTTTTATGTTTAAGTGGCATATAGACAATTAGTATAGGAGGTGGATATAGGCAAACCTTTGCTTTTCCTCCCAGGGCTAGATTGAAAATACAACTAACTAAACTGGGGAATATTCACCCGAAATTACCAGCTGAGGTCCAACTGAGAAGGAGACTTAAATCAAGGAAGGGCAGAAAACACCTGGAGACAGGTAGCAAGGGCTAGGTCTCAAGAGGGGCTGACTCAGATTCCATGGGCAACAGGTGGAGCGTGAGGAGGGCTCTCTCGGCTACAGGAGGATCTTTTTCCTGAGAAGACTGAGGCCCGGAACCCGGACTGGGCTCCATAGAGCCAGAAACAGTGGCCCATGTAACATCCAGCCATGAAAGGGGGCAGGGCTTCCTGACGCTGGGGAGTCTGGAGCTGGTCAGAGATACAGCTGCAGTTTGTGGTTATTGTTTTTAAAACCCAGAGCATGGGATTTTCTTTGCAGCTACTTACTTGAAATCTCAGTGGAGGGAGGAGGGTGCAGACTAAAGATGCCTGAGGAGATACTGGAGTAGGAAGAATTGGGGGAAGACATGGAGAAAAGGTAGCGAGGAGATCTGCATTTGATCATAGTTCCTGAGAGGAACTGGCCCCTTTCATAAGCCACACAGCTCAGGAAAAGAAAAAACCACCGCCCTCAGTGACAGGGCCCACCCCACCTTCAGGAGCCCTGCCTGCCACACCCTGCATCTTGACCTTTGCAGAGGAGACAGCAGCAGAGGCCAAGCCTACAGGGCTTTTAACTGTCTCAGGAAGCATCAGTCACTGGCATGGGGGTGGGGTCAACCGCCCCACTAACCCAGGAACCTGATCCTTGCTTCTTCTGCATGGGGAAGCTGATAGAAGCTCCAGGTTTTCAGCTGATCCCACTGGATGCATAGGAGGATCTCTGCTCAGCCGAGGGCAGGAAAATATTCTGGGACACTCTCAGAGGAGTAGCTCTGAGGCAGGGAAACACACCGGACACTTTCCCTGAAATCTGAACAATACCTGCCCCTTTTAGGAGACCCAGAGGTCTAAACTCACAAGTCTGTCTAAAATCCTTCCAGAAAAAAGCAGAAAGAGAGAGAAGCTGATGGTCTTGTGCTGTGAGTGTTTATTAGCAAGCTGGGAGACAGCGAACACCAGAAGAAACTGCTGGGGGGCTGCTGACGGAGGTGCCCCTCACAGGGAAGCACCCACGCGGGCTGTGTCCCTGCCCGGAGCTACCTACCGGCTTGCACGGGGAAACCTCACCATCTTGAGAGGAGGATAGGATCGTGTCAGAGGCCTGAATATCCACAGCCGCAGCGACCACCAAGCAGCGGTGCCCCTCAGAACGCGGATCCCAGGCGGTGCGAACACCTGACTGCATTGGAATACCCCACTGCTCGGCGAAAAGGTCAGATTTCGCGGGGAGAGGGTGGAGAGTGCTTGCGGCGAAGATAAAAAGCCTGCGCGCCCGCGCTCGCGGAAGCTGGAGGACAAAGGCAGTGATTACAAGTAGAAGCCCCCGCTGTTGGGTGGGTGTCACCCGTGAGAGTGGACGGGGCTCCTAACAGGGGAGATATCTAAAGATCAACACATTTGGATCTGGCTCGGAGGGATATCGGAGAGTTGCGGGAGATTGCAGTTGCTCGGGCCTGCCCCCTCCCCCCTCCATAGTTCCTGCTGCAGAGAGGGCGGAGAGAAAAAAAAAAAAAAAAAAAAAAAAAAAAAAGCTGGCGAGGCTCTAGACTAGAGTCTGGAAACTCAACCTAGAAACGCTGCCCCCAGAGGCTAATTCACAAATTGACTCTAGTGTAATAAAAACAAAGCAAAACCTGCCTAAAAATCAGGACTGGATCATAACAATAGAGGAAGCGAATGACCTTCATTGCTGCAAATTTTACTTAAATTTTTCAAATTTTATTATTTTTTTTTTAATTTTTAAATTTTTGTTTTTTATTTTTGTTTTCATTATTTGCAACGTTTACTCAAGAAACTATTTTTTTTTCTTTTTCCTCACTTGATTTTATCTTTATAATTATTACATTGTATATGTAATCAACATTATTACTACTATTAATTTACCTTTTTCATCTTATTTTCTTTTATTTCTTTTTATTATTTTTATTTCATTTGATTATATAGATTTTTTTTTTATCTCAGGATTACTGTTCTACAGTCTTTATCTATCTTTCCTTCTTCAACGCTTTATTCTATCTCAACCCTACCTTTAAGCCTTCACCCTCTTTCCGATCTTTTCCTTTGGTACCCCGTTTATCTTAACCCTTTCCTGCTCTAGATTTTCCCCATTCCTTCTGTCTACCCCCTCCTAAAATTTCACCCTACTTGTATATATCTAATTTCCAACTACCTGCTCCAAGCCCATTCACACCTCCCTCGTAGTTGTCCTAACAACAAAACAAAACAAAACAAAACAAAAAAACAGTCTATCTCTCTAACTCTTTGAAGTTGTATGTTGAATGTTAACTATACTGAAGTTGTATGCTTTTTTTTTTATATATAAGATTGATTTGCCTATGCTTTTTGTTTGATTGTATGTTTTTGTTAGCCGGGTTCTAGTCACCATTATTGGTGGTTATTAATATTGCAAATACATTTCTATTCAGTGCCTGTGTGTAGTACCTGGTTGTGTTGTATTTTGTGCCCTTAAATCAAAGCAGGAGAGAGAGAGAACTACACAACCAGACATCCTAGATAATGGGCAGACCAAAAAACAGTCCGCAAATGAAAGAAAAGCAGGCTTCACCAGAAAAGGAAGTAAACGAGATAGACTCAAGCAACCTACCAGAGCAAGAATTCAGAGTAATGATCATAAGATGGCTAAAAAGAATGGAAGACAAATTTGACAATATGAGTAAGACCCAAGAGGAAATGAAGAAGAACCAAGAAGAAATGAAAAATGACATTGCTACTGTAAAGAACTCAATAGAAAGCATCAAGAGTAGATTAGAAGAAGCAGAGGACCGCATCAGTGAGCTAGAAGACAAGATGGAAAAAAATACCCAATTAGAACAGCTTCTGGAAAAAAAAATTAAAAAACAGGAGGAAAGTCTAAGGGAACTTTGGGACAAAACAAAACAAAACAAAACAATATTAGAATAATAGGGGTTCCAGAAGGAAAGGGAATTGAGGAAGACATGGAAAACGTATTTCAAGAAATAATGACAGAAAACTTTCCTGAGATAGAGAAGAAAAAACCCACACAAATCCAAGATGCTCGCAGAGTCCCAAGCAAAATGAACCCCAGAAAATCCACCCCTAGGCACATTATAATTAAGCTGGCAAATACCAACGACAAAAAAAGAATTTTAAAAGCAGCCAGAGAGAGACAGACAGTTACATATAAAGGAGCCCCCATCAGACTAGCAACTGATTTCTCCACAGAAACTTATCAGGCCAGAAGGGAATGGGATGAAATATACAAAGTCATGCAAAGGAAGGGTCTGAATCCAAGAATACTGTACCCAGCAAGGCTATCAATCAAAAGTGAAGGTGAAATCAGGAGCTTCACAGACAAAAACAGACTAAGGGAATTTATCTCCACCAAACCAGCAATGCAAGAAATGCTAAAGGGTCTACTGTAAAATTAAAGAAATTGAAAGCAAAGAAGGAACACAGGGGTATAGAATAAAAATGGCGTCAAATCAGTATCTATCAATAATAACTTTAAATGTAAATGGACTAAATGCTCCAATCAAAAGACATAGGGTAACGGATTGGATAAGAAAACAAGACCTATATATCTGTTGTCTACAAGAAACCCACCTCAGAAAAAAGGATGCACACAGACTGAGGGTGAAGGGATGGAAAAAGGTTTTCCAGGCAAATGGAAATGAAAAAAAAGCTGGGGTAGCAATACTTATATCTGACAAATTAGATCTCAGAGTGAAGGACATAACAAGAAATAATGAAGGCCACTTCATAATACTAAAGGGAGCAATCCAACAAGAAGAAATAACCCTGGTAAATATATATGCACCCAATACGGGAGCACCCCAATATATAAAAAAATTGCTGGAGGACATTAAGGGAGAGATTAATAGCAATACAATCATAGTAGGAGATTTTAATACCCCACTGTCACCCTTTGACAAATTATCTAAACAAAAAATCAGCAAAGAAATATCAATCCTAAATGACTCGCTAGACCAGATGGAATTAATCGACATTTTCAGAACATTCCACCCCAAAGCCACAGAATATACATTCTTCTCAAGCGCACATGGGACATTCTCAAAGATAGACCACATTTTGGGACATAGGCAAAGTCTCTTCAAATTCAAAAAGATAGAAATCATATCAAGCATCTTCTCAGATCATAGTGCCATAAAACTGGAAATTAACTACAATGAAAAAAATCCAAAGAAATCAAACACATGGAGACTAAACAGCATGCTATTAAACAAGGACTGGGTTACCAAAGAAATCAAGGAAGAAATTAAAAACATCCTAGAAACAAATGACAATGAAAACACAACAACCCAAAATCTATGGGACACAGCAAAGGCAGTTTTGAGAGGGAAGTTCATATCCCTACAAGCCTATTGCAAAAAACTGGAAAAAAGGGTAACAAATGATCTAACTCTACAACTCAAAGAGTTAGAAAAAGAGCAACAAGAAAAGCCCAGAGTAAGCAGAAGGAAGGAAATAACAAAAATCAGAGCACAGATAAATGACATAGAGACCAAAGAAACAATACATAAGATCAACAAAACCAAGAGCTGGTTCTTTGAAAGAATAAACAAGATAGATGGACCTCTAGCCAGACTAACCAAGAAACAAAGAGAGAGGACTCAAATAAACAAAATCAGAAACGAAAGAGGTGAAATAACAACAGACCCCGCCGAAATACAAAGTATTGTTACAAAATACTACGAACAACTCTATTCCAACAAACTGGACAATCTGGAGGAAATGGACATATTCCTAGAAAAATACAACCTTCCAAAACTCAATCAGGAAGAATCTAAAAATCTCAATAGAGCAGTGACTTGGGAAGAAATTGAAACAGTCATCAAAAAGCTTCCAGCAAACAAAAGCCCAGGGCCAGATGGCTTCACAGGAGAGTTTTATCAAACATTCAAGGAAGAACTAAAACCTATCCTCCTCAGACTATTCCAAAAAATTCAAGAGGAAGGAACACTTCCAAACTCCTTCTATGAAGCCAGCATCACCCTAATACCAAAACCAGATAAAGACAACTCAATGAAAGAGAATTACAGGCCAATATCCCTAATGAACATAGATGCCAAAATCCTCAACAAAATTCTAGCAAATCGGCTCCAGCAGAGCATCACAAAGATCATACACCATGACCAAGTAGGATTTATTCCAGGAATGCAAGGTTGGTACAACATCCGCAAATCAATAAACGTGATTCATCACATAAACAAGTTGAAAGATAAAAATCATATAGTCATATCAATCGATGCAGAAAAAGCATTTGATAAAATCCAACACCCTTTCCTGATAAAAACTCTCAACAAGGTGGGAGTACAAGGATCATATCTCAACATAATAAAAGCTATATATGATAAACCCACAGCCAACATCATACTCAACGGCCAAAAACTAAAACCATTCCCTCTAAGATCAGGAACAAGACAGGGATGCCCACTATCGCCACTCCTCTTTGACATATTACTGGAAGTACTAGCCATTGCAATTAGACAAGAGGAGGAAATAAAAGGCATCCAAATTGGAAAAGAAGAAGTAAAGTTATCCTTATTTGCAGACGACATGATATTGTATATAAAAAACCCAAAAGACTCCATTAAAAAACTAATTGGCTTAATAAATGAATTTGGCAATGTAGCAGGATACAAAATTAATGCCAAGAAATCTATGGCATTTCTATACACCAACAGCGAATTTATAGAAACAGAGACTAAAAAAGCAATTCCATTTACCATCGCACCAAAAAAATTAAGATACCTGGGAATAAACTTAACTAAGGAAGTAAAGGACCTATATGCGGAAAACTACACGACACTGAAAAAAGAGATAGAGGAAGATGTAAACAGATGGAAGAACATACCATGTTCATGGATTGGTAGAATCAACATCATCAAAATGTCCATACTTCCTAAAGCAATCTATAGGTTCAATGCACTCCCCATTAAAATACCAATGGCATATTTCACTGACCTAGAAAGAACTCTCCAAAAGTTCATTTGGAACAATAAAAGACCCCGAATAGCCACAGCAATCCTGAGAAAGAAGAGTAAAGTAGGAGGGATCTCAATACCAGACTTCAAACTGTATTACAAAGCCACTGTTCTCAAAACAGCCTGGTACTGGCACAAGAACAGACATATAGATCAATGGAATAGAATCGAGAACCCAGATATCAACCCAAATCACTATGCTCAATTAATATTTGACAAAGGAGGCACAAATATACAATGGAGTCAAGACAGTCTCTTCAATAAATGGTGTTGGGAAAATTGGACAGATACATGCAAAAGAATGAAACTAGATCACCAACTTTCACCATACACAAAAATAAACTCAAAATGGATACAGGACTTAAACATCAGACAGGAAACCATAAAAATACTAGAAGCATCCACAGGCAACAAAATCTCAGACATATACCTAAAGAACTTCTTCACTGATACTGCCCCTAGGGCAATGGAAGCTAAAGAGAAAATAAACAAATGGGACTACATCAAAATAAAAAGCTTTTTTACAGCAAAAGAAACCATCAACAAAACAACAAGAAAGCCCACTGTGTGGGAGAACATATTTGCAAATGTTACCACTGATAAAGGTTTAATCTCCAACATCTACAAACAGCTTATACAACTAAATAAAAGGAAGATTAATGATCCAATTAAAAAATGGGCAATGGACCTAAATAGAATATTTTCAAAAGAAGACAGAAGGAAGGCCAAAAGGCACATGAAAACATGCTCAAAGTCACTAATTATCCGAGAGATGCAAATCAAAACAACAATGCGGTACCATCACACACCTGTCAGAATGGCCAACATCAACAAATCAACAAACGACAAGTGTTGGCGAGGTTGCGGAGAAAAAGGAACCCTCGTGCACTGCTGGTGGGAATGTAGACTGGTGCAACCACTGTGGAGAACAGTATGGAGTTTCCTCAAAAAACTGAAAATGGAACTCCCATTTGACCCAGTAATCCCACTCCTAGGAATATATCCCAAGAAACTAGAAACACCAATCAGAAAGGATATATGCACCCCTATGTTCATAGCAGCACAGTCTACAATAGCTAGAATCTGGAAACAGCCTAGGTGCCCGTCAGCAGATGATTGGATCAAAAAACTTTGGTACATCTACACAATGGAATACTATGCTCCCATAAAAAAGAAGGAATTCTCATCATTTGCAGCAACCTGGATAGAACTAGAGAACATCATGCTGAGTGAAATAAGCCTGTCAATGAAAGAGAAATACCACATGGCCTCACTCATTTATGGATATTAAAAAACATTATAAACTGACAAACCAAAAGATAGATATAGAGACAGTAAAGCAAAAAGTAGACTGTAAAATTACAGCGGGGAGAGTAGGGAGATCTGGGGGAGATAAGAGATCAACCAAAGGACTTGTATACATGCATATAAGTACAACCAATGGACACAAAACTCTGGGGAGGGAGGGTATGTATGGGGGGGGCAATGTTAAAATATGTACACAGATAATAATTTAATAAAATAAATAAATAAATAAATAAAATTAAGTTTATTCATAAAATCCTTCCAGAAACGGACTTTTCAGTAATTAGGATTGACAACTGGGTGGCACATAAAGACAGGTGGAGGTGGAGCCTGGAGAACCAGGGGAAGTTTGCAGACCCATCACAACTAACAAAGCAACCTTAAAGTGCATCTTGGCCCCTGCAGGGAGCAGCCACATCCTGTGGAGTGTAGGGAGCGGATATAGAGTCAAGCCTCAGACTGACCTGTGTCAGGACCACAAACAAGTCCCAGCTTGGAGGGGAGGTATGCAAGAGGCAAACAATCAATGATTCTCTGTCATCATTAATGTTTCTATCTCTCCCTCTCTGAAATCAATACAAATATATTTTATTTAAAAAGTAGAAATTAAGAGAGAGGGGATCATAGGTATAAAGAAAAAAAATGGCAGTAAATAAGTACCTATCAATAATAATCTTAAATGTAAATGGATCAAATGCTCCAATCAAAACACAAAGAGTAGCTGAGTGGATAAAACAAACAAACAAACAAAAAAACCCATAACCCATTTATATGCTGTATACAAGAGACCCACCTCAGAGCAAAAGATTCACATAGACTGAAAGTGAAGTAATGCAAAAAAATTATCTATGCAAATGGAAATGACAAAAAAAAGCAGGGATAGCAATACTTATATATGACAAAATAGACTTCAAATAAAGGCCATAAAAAGAGACAAAGAAGGCTACTACATAATACTAAAGGGATCAATACAACAAGAGGATATAACCCAGGTAAACATATATGCATCCAATATAGGAGCACATAAATATATAAGAAAACTCTTAGAGGTCTTTAAGGGAGAGATCACTATCATAATAGAGGACTTTAACACCCTGCTGACTTTACTGGATAGATCTTCCAGACAAAAACTTAACAAGGAAACAGGAACCTTAAATAAACACTATATGAGATGGATTTAATTGACATTTATAAAACATTCTATCCCAAACCTGCAAAATATATATTCTTCCCAAGTACACATGGGACATTCTCAAAGATAGACCACATTATATGACACAAAATAATTCTCTATAAGTTCAAAAGGATTGAAATCATATCAAGCATGTTCTCAGATCACAATGGCATGAAACTAGCAATCAATTACAATAAGGACACTCAAAACATTCAAACACGTGGAGGTTAAATAGCATGTTATTAAACAACTAAATAGAGGCCTGGTGCATGAAATTTGTGCGGGGGGGTGGGGGGGGGGGAGGAGGACGCGGGGGGAGATTTCCTTCAGCCCAGACTGAACCCTCTCCAATCTCCTATTGGATCAGGCCTAAACCAGCAGTCAGACATCCCTCTCACAATCTAGGACTGCTGGCTCTTAACCACTCACATGCCTGGCTGCCTGATTGCCTCCTAACCATTCCCCTGCCAGCCGGATTGACAGCTAAATGCTCCCCTGCTGGCCCGATCAACCCCAACTGCCCTCCCCTGCCGACCTAGTCACCCCCTACTGCCCTCTCCTCCAGCACTGGTTGTTCCAACTGCCCTCCCCTTCCAGCCATCTTATGAAATGTGGGGGTGGCCATCTTGAGATGATATGGGAACAGTCATCTTGTGACAACGTGGAGTCAACCATATTGTTGTGGCCATCTTGTGATGATGTGGGGTGGCCATCTTGTAATGACATGGGGGTGACCATCTTGTGGCGATATGGGGGTGGCCATCTTGTGATGACATGGGGGTGGCCATCTTGTGATGATGTGGGGGCAGCCATTTTGTGATGCGAGGGTCAATTTGCATATTACCTCTTTATTATATAGGATGAATAGGTTACCAATGAGATAAAGGAAGAAATCAAAACTTTCTGGAAACAAATGAAAATGAACACACAACAACCCTAACTTTATTGGAAAGAGCAAAAGCAATCCTAGGTGGAAAGTTCATAGCATTACAGGCCTAACTCAAGAAATAAGAAAAACCTCTAATAAACTATGTAATATTACAACTAAAAGAATTAGAAAGAGAACAACAGGAAAGCCAGAGTAAGTAGAAGGAGAGAAATAATAAAGATCAGAGAAGAAATGACATGGCGATTCAAAATCACAATACAAAAGATCAATGAAATTAAGAGCTGGTTCTTTCAGATAAAGAAGATTGATGAACCTTTGTTTCATCAAGAAACAAAGAGAGGGGACCCAAATAAATAAAATCAGAAATGAAAGAGGTGAAGTCACAACTGACATCACAAAAATACAAAGAATTGTAAGAAAATAGTATGAACAATTATATGCCAACAAGCTAGACAACCTGAATGAAATGAACAAATTTCTAGAAAAATACAGTCTTTCAAAACTGAATCAGGAAGAAGCAGAGAATCTGAACAGGCCCATAACAACTGATTAAATTGAAGCAGTAATTTAAAAATAAAAACAAACAAACAAAAAAACCTCCCAGCAAATAAAAGCCCTGGTCTAGATGGCTTCACAGAGAAGTTTTATATAACATTCAAAGAAGAACTTACACCTATACTCCTCAAACTTTTAAAAAATAAAATCTAAAAGGAAGGAACACTTCCAAACTTTTTTTTATGAGGCCAGCATTATCCTAATTCCAAAATGATATAAAGACTCTACAAAGAAAGAGAAATATAGGCCAATATCCTTGATGCACATAGACGCTGAAATCCTCAACAAAATATAAGCAAATTGGATCCAACAACATATTAAAAAGATCATATTCCATGACCAAGTGGGATTCATTCCAGGGATACAAAGCTTGTATAATATTCACAAATCAATAAATGTGATACATAACATAAACAAATTGAAAGACAAAAATCATATGATCATTTCAATAGATGCAGAAAAAGCATTCCACCCAACACCCATTTTAAAAAATTCTTTATTGTGTAAAGTATTACATATGTTTCCTGCCCCCCCTGCCATTGACCTCTCTCCAACCCCTATATCCCCAGCACCAACCCCCATTTTTGATAAAAACTCTCAGCAAAGTGGGAATAGAGAGATCATATCTCAATGTAGTAAAGGCCATATATAACAAACTTACAGCCAACATCATAGTCAATGGGCAAAAATGGAAACTATTCACCCTAAGAATGGGAACAAGACAAAGATGTCCACTTTCACCACTCCTATTCAACATAACACTGGAAATCTTAGCCACAGTGATCAGACAAGAAGAAAAAATGAGAGGCATTTAGATTGGAAAGAAGGAAGTAAAACTGTCATTATTTGCAGATGACATGATCTTGTACGTAGTTCTAAGTACTCCATCAAAAAACTTTTAGATTTAATAATGAATTCAGCAATGTAGCAGGACACAAAATTAACACAGAGAAATTGATGGCATTTTATATACCAATAATGATTTCTCAGAAAGAGAAACCAAAAAGAAAAAATCCCATTTACCACTGCAACAAAAAAATAAAGACACTTAGGAATAAAGTTAACCAAAATTCCTATACTTAGAAAACTACAGGATTTTGGAAAAAGTGATAGAAAAAGATACACAAGTGCAAGAATATACCGTGTTCATGGATTGGTAGAATTAACATCATTAAAATGTCCGTACTACCCAAAACAATCTGTAGATTCAATACAATCCCTATTAAAATTCCAATGGCATATTTCACAGATCCAGAACAAACACTCCAAAAATGTATATGGAACCAAAAAAGACCATGAACATCAACGACAATCTTGAAAAAGAAGAACAAAATTGGAGGGATCCTAATATTGAATTTCAAGTTAAAATACTAAGCTATGTAATCAAAACAGCTGGAACTGGCATAATAACAAGGATATAGGTCATTGGAACAGAGCAGAGAACCCAGAAATTGAACTAAGCCATTAGGCTCAATTAATATTTGACAACGAAGGCAAGAGCAAAAAATGGAGTCAAGACAGTCCCTTAAAAAAAAAGAAGAAGAAGAAGAAGAAGAAGAAGAAGAAGAAGAAGAAGAAGAAGAAGAAGAAGAAGAAGAAGACAGTCTGACAGTCTCTTTAATAAATGGTGTTGGGAAAATTGGACAGTTATATGCAAAAAAATGAAAATAGACCACCACTTTACACCATACACAAGAATAAACTCAAAATAGATAAAAGATTTAAATGTAAGCTGTGAATCCATAAAAATTCTAGAAGAAAACTTAGGCACCAAATATCAGACATCTCTTGTAGCAGAATGTTCACAGATATATCACCTAGGGCAAGAGAAACAAAGAAAAAGTAAACAAATAGGACTACATAAAAATAAAAAGCTTCTGCATAGCAAAGAAAAATAGCATCAAAGTGAAAAGGGAACCCACTCTATGGGAGAACATATTTGGCAATGATACATCTGATACATTTGGTTAATTTCCAAAATATATAAAGTACTCATACAACTCAACATAAGGAAGACAAACAATCTAATTAAAAAATGGACGAAGATCTGAATAGGCATGCAAATGACCAAGATACATAATGCTCAGTGACATTAATCATCTGAGAAATGCAAATTAAAACAATAATGATGTACCATCTCACACTTTCCAGAATGGCTATCATCAATAAATCAACAAATAACAACTGTTGGCAAGGATGTGGAGAAAAAGGAACCCTAGTACACTGCTGGTGAGAATGAAAACTAGTACAACCACTATGAAAAACAGTGTGGAGTTCCCTAAAAGAATTAAAAATGGAACTGCCATTTGACCCAATATTCCCACTTCTAGGAACATATCCTCAGAAGCCAGAAACACCAATCAGAAAAATTACATGCACTGCTACATTCATAGCAGCACAATTTACATTAGCTAAGATCTGGAACCAGCCCAAGTGCCCATCAGTAGATAAGAAAGCTGTGGTACATCTACACAATCTAATACTATGCAGCTGTAAAATAGAGTGATCTCTTACCCATTGAGACAGTATGGAGGGACCTGGAGAGCATTTTTCTAAGTGAAATAAGCCAGACAGAGAGACAAGTATCATATGATCTCATTTATATATGAATCTAATGAACAAAATAAACTGACAAACAAAATAGATCCAGATTGAAGCATGCAACACACTGAAGTATTTCAGAAGGTAGCGGGGAGGGGCGGGAAGAGATTAACCAGGAACTTATCTTCATATATGCATAACCCATGGACACAAACTAGTGTGGTAAAGGCCCGAGGAGGGGGTGGGAGACGTGTGGAGGAGGTCAATGTTTCCAGGAAAAAAAGGGAAATTGTAATACTTTGAACAGTAAAGATAAAAACAAACAAATAAATAAATTTAAGAAAAAGTAACAAAGTGGCACGTGTGCCCATCATGGTCCTCCTGCTCAGCCCATGAGGGTGCTCAGTGCTGGCACATCCAGCAGGCAGATCAGCAGCACCATCCAGACCTGTACTATGCGCGTCCTTCTGGAGAATGTCCCATATGCCCCAGCCCATCCTCACAGAAGCTCACTAGTACTCAGGCTGCCAGAGGGAAGAGTTCAGGCTGCACAGGTTTGCTTTCAGGAACTGCAGTTTATGGGGCCTGCAGACTCAGCAGGCAAAGGCCATAGGAGTCCCAAGTTTGGAGCTGCTTCTGTGAAGAGTTCATGCATGTGAAGGCCAGACACCTGTGTGGGGGCAGGAGATAGTCAAGGGTGGCATAGGTATGTGGGGAGTGACAAGGAATAGAAAGGACTGGCTTAGGCCATGTCATTCTTTGCATAGGCCCAACCTCAGGGGCATTGCTCCCCACCCGGCTTCACCAAGATGGGAAAGTTTAGAAGGCTCTTTGTTGGGTTGTGTGGGGCTTAGCATGTGAGCCTGCTGTGGCTGACCTTGCAGTCCTCAGACCACTGACCTTGGCCCTGGCAGGCTCAAAGGCAGAAGGGAGAAGTTTTTTAAGAACTGTATTTGGAGCCCAGGTGAGGAAGCTGGGTGTGAATTCTAACAATGGCCTAACCAAGCTTCTCCAGCACTCCCTCCTGCCTTCCCAACAACACTCAGACAGTCTCTCACTGGCCTGTGGTAGCTTTCAACATGGCTCCCAATTCCTTGGCACCCCTCCCTGTGAATCTGGGCCAGATGGTGGCTGCTTCCACCAGTAGCACACAGGACAAGTGAGGCAGGTACCTGGGCTCAGGTACAAAAGGCAGGCAATGTGGGCCACCTCCCGGACTGCCATGCTTGATTCTGTGGTTATAATACTGCTGAATATGGCCCTCCAGCCATCACTGCCCTGGTGCCAGATGTAAATGACCGCGTCGGTGACAATTCCTCCTCAGAATACATCCTCCTGCCACCACTGTCCAGCCCTCCACCAGGGCCCCAGGAACCCTGGAACAGGGACAGTCAGCCTTACAGTGGCCTGTCTGTGTTCGCCACCCCAATCAGCAAGGGACATAAATGGCTGTTTTGCACATCGTTGGTGACTAGAACACTATCTCGGCATCTGTGCTGAAATTAGACTAATGCCAGGTGCTTTGCCAATGAAATGAATGCTAAGCAACAAGAACAAGGATTTGCCCTAGTGAATAGCCAGGTACAATGCCTTAGAGGGACCCTTGGCAGGATACGGCTCCACATTGGACAAAGTCTGGTGCTCATCCAGCTTTGCTTGCTTTGTTTTGGATTTTGTTTTCATGAGAACATTCCTATCTCTGGGCCTGGAACATTTCCTGAGCCAGGTTTGGAAGGGGGTGGTGGTGGCCAATTTCCCTTTGTTGATGTTGCTTCCTAGAGCTGCCAGGAGCTGATGGGATGGGCACAGCTTCCTGCTGCAACTCAATGAACCACTGCCCGTCATTTTTTTAAAGGTGCAGAGGGAGAGGAATGGCAAACAACGATGTAAGGAAATTTATAGGGCAATCCCTGGATTCACCTTGAAATTTCTTTACAAAAAAGAAGGCACAACATTTCTGCTGCCCCCACCCACCCACCCCTCGTGGGAAGGAGAAAACACTCAACATTCAGAGCTGTGGGACTAATCAGAATCTATTTTGCAGTCTGAATCGATTCTATATATATTCCACAGCTTTGAGGTGGCTCAGAAGTGCATGTGAATTCACTCCACATCTCTCTCCATATTGGTGACTTCAATTTGCCAGTTTATGGGTCCGACCCCTTAGGACAAGTTGTATTGTATTGGTCCTAGAGTTACATTTCCAAGATCACACAGACATGGAGGGACAGTCCCAGGGTTTGGATGCCAACTTCTTGATTTGCAAGCAACAGATGGAAGCTCTAGCATCCTTACAATAAAGGGGAGGATTTTAACCTAGAACTTGGTGAGAGTCTAATTTGTTAAAAAATGATTAAAGAAGACAAACAAACTTTAGTTAGTACTTCATGAAGCAGGAGGTCTCTGTTCCCAGGGTCTAAAATGGAGTGAAGGTGGGAAGCTTTTGTAGGATAAAGAACAAAGATAAAAATAAAAATAAAAATAATAATAATAATAATAATAATAATAATAATAAGATAGAAACAAATAGAAAACAAAGAAATAAGAACAGGCCCCAGAGTTGGCTTTGGCATTTGAGGACTGGCTGGCTGACTGGATATACTGTGTCAAGCAGAGCATTGCAGGCATGCCAAAGTCATCAAAGTTTTGTTTTGCTGACATGGCACCTCAGGCAGGAGCGGGCCTTCTTGAACCTAGAAATATATTTCAATAGCCCCAAGTGCCACCACTCAAATTAATGAACTCCAATGACTTCTTGTCTTTTTATCTCTGTCCCCTACTTTCCCCTGTATAAGTGGGATTGTGATTCAAAGGCCAGAGATGCTCCTAAGTGGTGAAGAGCTCATTCAGACTAGCACACATCAGACGACTGTCCCTTAACTAATGAAAGACATAACACCTAGAACAAAGGATCTCCCCAAAGAACATCCCATGGGGGAGAAGCAATTTCCATCCTCATTCCTGCCAAACTGGGATGCTATTACCAAACAAAGGTGAAGTGGATGCTGGGTCTCATACTCCTGCTAGGCTCCGGTACATACGGAAGATATCACCTCACGCCTCTTGAGGAATGTCCCTACCAGGAGGGAAGCATGCCTAAGGGGGCAGAGAGAAGGGGCTTGTCCTTGGACCAGTGTGGCCCAGCTGGAACCAACCTTCAAACCCAGAGAAGATTGTAACTGCATGTCATTTATTACTTTCTGGGCCTCTTGATAAGGCATTTTGCATGAGCCACAGATTTGATAACAAATACAATAAAAGTGGGGCAAATGCTGTTTAGTGTAACAATATGGGATGATGATGTAAGTTATGTAGTAAACAAGAGTAGCTATTGAGCTATATAATCTTTTTATAGGAATCTTAAATAGGTCTGATACCAGATGTATAGCAAATACACTCACTTTATGAAAATGCTTTTCCTTTGAAAAGGGGAAATGATCTATAACATAGAGTTATATGCATGCTGTTCACCAGGGCTTTATTTTGTGCTTTTTGTATGATTTGTTTAACTCTCTTTTTTAATTTTAGAGAGAGGAGAAAGGAAGAGAGAGATAAAGAAACATCAATGTGACAGAAACATCAACTGGGACCCTGACCAGGAGTCAAATCAGAAACAGGTGATTTCTCGGTGCATGGGAGAGTAACCAATGATAACCAGGGACCTCTTGGTGCATGAGCAATGCTCAGCCAACTGTGCCACACCAGCCAAGGCTATTTAACTCTAAACAGAGTAGGTACAGTATGGTATTCCCTTGTTTGGAGGTGCCCAAACTACATTACAGAAAAGTTGAGTTATTTCACTACATCTAGTCCTAACTCTGGCCTACTGGTTTGTGAGTCTGAATTGCATAGTCACCAAAAAATGAAGTGTGTCATCTGAAAAATTAGTGTCCTTTCTTAGACCTATGATTTTGGAGAGATCTAGAATTTTCTCTGTTTCATAAAATTGTGGAGGCAGAATTGTTTAATAGACTTCATTTGGTTTGACATTTCCTAAGAAAGCCAAGACCTGACAGACCCTTCTAATATGTGGTTCTCCCCATCCCAATTCCTCACCTTCCACACAAGGTAGCCACCATCCTGAGCCTGTGTTCCCTATGCTCTTACTTTCATCCTCACATATCATTATTTCATCAATACCTCCTGTTTTAAACAATATAAATCAAAGCTGTTGATAGATGTGAATGTCTTAAACCAAGCATGTCAAACTTGCGGCCCATGGGCTGCATGCAGCTCACAATGAATATTTTTGTGGCCCAACCAATATAACAGTATGTAAGAAACATTTTGATAAGAAATGTGTAACTTATTTTTTATAATATCCTCTTATACATAATCCTATATAATAAAGATATAATATTCAAATTGACCATCACTCCAACACACAAGATGGCCACTTCCATGTAGACACAAATGGCCGGCAGGGGAGGGCATTTGCAAGGGACAAGGCCTGCAGGGGAGGGCAGTTGAGGGGACCAGGCCTGCAGGGGAGGGTAGTTGGGAGGGACAAGACCTTCAGGGGATGGCAGTTGGAGGGGACCAGGCCTTCAGGGGAGGACAGTTGGTGGGGGGGGACCAGGCCAGCAGAGGAGAGCAGTTGGGATGACCAGGTCAGTAGGGGAAGGCAGTTAGAAGTGATTGGGCCAGCAGGGGAGCAGTTAGGCATCAATCAGGTTGGCTGGGGAGTGATTAGGGGGTGATCAGGCTGGCAGGCAGGATTGGTTAGGGGCAATCAGGCAGGTAGGCGACCAGTTGGGAGCTAGCAGTCCTGGAGTCCTGGATTGTGAGAGAGGTCCCATATTGGAGAGAGTACAGGCTGGGCTGAGACACACACACACACACACACACACACACACACACACAGACACACCCATGCATTAATTTCATTCACTGGACCTCCGGTTATTAATAACAAACTACAATGTTTGCTAATGACTGATTACTATAATCGTGTTGCATTCATTTCCCTTTGTGCCTTACACACAGGTGCACCATGTCTCTCCACTAGTACTAGCAGCAAATATTTTAGCAGCCAATTACCACTTCATTAGAATTGTACTGACTTGTTTGGTGTGCACAACAGGAAATATCTAGCTTTCGGAGAACAAGAAAAATAGGTTTATTTGTGTTACACTTATTAATTTATGCAGTTATTCAGTGTCTGGTAAGTTAATGTTCTATAAAGAATATTAATTTTTATTGAAATGTTCTATTATTTTATGTTAACAATTACTCATTTATTTCAGCCCTTTGTATTCAGCATGTCCCTATTGAATAAACCTACGTTTCCATGAAAATTGAAATTTTCTTTTTTTTTTTTTTTTGCGGTCCACATAAACTTAAACCTTATTTATTTGGCCCGTGTTAGATTTTGAGTTTGACATGTTTGTCTTAAACCATTCATAAAATTTTAAGACAAAAAACAAAGTTAAATTTGCAGATTTTAAAAAATTGATTCTAAATTTTTTTTTTTTAGATATTTCTATTATATATGAAAGAGTAATGCCATCTTTGAAAGCTGAAGTCCAGAAATATCTGTGGAAAGATGTTTTTTCAAGATGCCATCATGTAGTAAAAATTTGGCTCCTAAAATTGGGATTTCTACTGAGATTATTTAGACAATCTTTATAAACTTTATAATGTCTGGTTTAAGAAAAGATTCCACTATAAAAACATCAGGTTTACAATCACAAAACAAATGATTTGGCATTAGAAAGAGAGAACCACATTAGTCTTCGATGCCTAATGCCTGTGCTTTCCTTCCCAGGTCTCTTTCCCTTTCCCACCCCCTACCCATCACCACCCATCCCAACCCCACTGAGTCCTCTCCTGAAGCCAGGGCACTGCTGGGGCTTAAGACAGAACATCCAAGACAAGCATTCATGCCTGGTGTTGGGACTCAGCATGTTTGGCTCCTGGGAGAACTGGCACTTCTCACAAAGAACACCATCAGAGACACTGGTCTACACAGCCATGATTTTCAAGGGCCTAGATGTGGAGGTGGGAGGGTAGCAGATCTGAATACCTTCCTTGAGGCAGCTGGGGAGTTGGGAGATAGAGGTACAGAGGTTAAATGAAAGGTCATTGTGATATATCTTTCCTCTCTCCCATATTTCTGAGGAGAATCTTTGATGCCAATAATGAGAACTAACATTTACTAACACCAACACTGTAGTGGGCACATAATTAGGTGTTATATGGATAGTTCCTCATTCAATCAACAAACTTTTGTATTGAAAGCTGCTATTCCCATTTGACAACTAAAGGAATTGGGACTCAAAAACGGTAACTTCTCACCCAATCTCACAGCTTCTCAATAAGGGGCAGAGTTAAAATGCTCTCCCAGCTGTTTCTGCCCTAAGCCCAGGCTCCTCCCAGCAAACCTGCAGCACTCTGTCTCCTGCCTGGGGTCACGTGAAAACACCTTGCTTCCTCCTTTCAATACTTATTACTTCTGATCAGAATTGCCTTCTCCATAGCTGAGGTATGGTGAGGGGCAAAATCATCTATATTTTGTTCTTCAGAGAACTATTGAATTCAGTTTTTGCCTATTTTCAAGATTCCCCCAGCAGATAAGCCAGTGAGCAACAAGCAACAAGCTGAATTTGAGCAGCTCAAGTCAATGGTTGCTGGGCCCATGAATCTATCTTGGCCTAGACCAGTGTGGTTGACAAACTCATTTGTCAACAGAGCCAAATATCAACAGCACAAAGGCTGAAATTTCTTTTGAGAGCCAAATTTTTTAAATTTAAACTTCTTCTAATGCCATTTCTTCAAAATAGACTTGCCCAGGCCATGGTATTTTATAGAAGAGCCATACTCAAGGGACCAAAGAGCTGCACGTGGCTCGTGAGCCAGTTTGCCGACTACTGATGTTTGTCTACCTATGATGACATGTTAACACTTTGCAGAACATTTTGTTTGGGGAAGCAGCTAGGACTTACATCCTATATAATAAAAGGCTAATATGCAAATCAACTGAATGGTGGAACAACCAGTTCCTATGATGCACACTGACCACCAGGGTGCAGATGCTCATTGCAGGAACTGCCCCTGGTGGTCAGTGCACTCCCACAGGGGGAGTGCCACTGAGCCTGAAGCCTGGCTTATGGCTGGCTAGTGCAGCCTTGGTAGCAAGAGCCTGTCCCACCTCCATGGCAGCGCTAAGGATATCCAACTGACAGCTTATGCCTGCTCCCCAAGGGCTCCTGGACTATGAGAGAGCATAGGCCATTGAGGGACTCTCCCAAGTGCACGAATTTCATGCAATGGGCCTCTAGTGTTATATATTTACAATATACGCCTCAACCTCCAAAAGCTTTTTCCATGTTGCAACTGTATTTTATTTCTTTATTAAATTCAAACTTTATTCTACAACCTTGGATAAAATTAAAATGGGATTATATTTATATCTGCTCTTCCAGAATGGCAAAGCAATTAGATAAAGTTAAGATGGAAGAGAGGCTCTTGCTTTGGAATTTTCATCCTGACAGTAACTTTATTACTATCCCGGTAACAAAGTTAAGTTTCTATAGCTTAAGACAGATTAATCATGGCCCAGCCCAGCTTGCTTCTGCCTTCCCTGATGGAGTGAGAAAGACAGGAAGAGAGGGGTAGGGAAGACAAGGGAAGCCCAGCTACTCCCTGAGCTCTTCAACTGGTAAAGCTTCGTGTCATTGACATTTGCTATGGACCTATCCTTTAGCAAGAGCGACTTTCCTCTCTATGGGGGGATGGTGGCCAACATCAGTGGACACTGGTGGGGCTTGCAAGGGGCAGCGGGGGGAGGGGGAAGCTGGGCTCAGAGCCCTGGCTGAGGGCAGCATGCGTTAGTGCTCTGTTGGAAAGCAGTGAGGGGCTTACAACCATGACTTGGGCTTGGAATCAGGCCCTTGTTTTCCACTTCTTTCTGCCAGGACCCCTCAGGCATAATCCTGGCCACCCCTGCGGAGTCTGCCCTGCCTGTCTGGGAAGAGCTGGCTGGAGATGGCAAATTTCATGGGGCTTTAGGAATGTGGTCCAGCAGTAAGGAGGGTCTGGGCTACAGTCTCTGTCCCTGGCAGCTGAGCTTCCTAGATGGAAAACACCCCATCCCTCACCCTTGCATCAGGTACAGATTATGGAGGTAAATTCAGTTTGTTCCTGCCTTAATCCTGACCATCCCAGGGAGATTGGAACCAGGCAAAGCTAAAGAGGAATTAGAAGATGAGCCCCACAGTGGAACACAGATATTTTATCCTTGATTAAAATAAAAAGAAATTCCTCTGATAAACCTCTTTTTGCTGGCCAGTTTGCAGTTACCCAGAGACCCTCCTCATCTAGTTTTTCTCCAGCGAAACCTCTCAAGTCCCATAACTAAGTTCCAAAGAGGTAGGGGAGAACATTAAGCCCAGAAATTAAAAAAAAAAAAAATAGTTGCCAAATACTTTCTCTCTGAAGCAGAGCTTTACACAGGTTTACATGCATATCAGATACTGGTGACGATGTCCAAGTGCAGATCTGATTCAGCAGGTGGGGGATGGGGTACCCAAGAACCTGCATTTCTAATGAGCTCCCATGTGATAACAAAGCTGCTGATCCTCCAAGCTGGAGTTCTCAAAAAAACAGAATATCTGAACAGGTTGATTAATTCTAAAAAACTTAATCAGCATTCAAAAACCTCCCAACAGAAAAGTCCTAGATCAGGTGGTTTCATAAATGAATATTTTTGTTGTTGTTATTTTTATTTTTTATTATTTATTTTTATTTTTTAAAGTATTAAATACATCTCTTTTTTTCCTATCAACCCCTCCCTGACCACTCCCACTCCCCAGCACATTCCCCACCCCCCTAGTGTCCATGTCCACTGATTATGCTTATATGCATGCATACAAATCCTTGGGTTGATCTCTCCTCCACCTTCCCCACCCTTCCATCTAAGGTTTAATGGTCTGTTTGATGTTTCTCTATCCCTGGATCTATTTTTGTTCATTAATTTATGTTGTTCATTGTATTCCACGAATGAATGAGATCATGTGATATTTATCTTTCCCTGACTGGCTTATTTCACTTAGCATGATGCTATCCATGTCTATTCATGCTGTGTTAAGAATTCTTTCTTTTTTTACAGCTGCATAGTATTCCATTGTGTAGATATACCACAACTTTTTAATCTACTCACTTAGGGCACTTAGGTTGTTTCCAATGAATACGTTTTTATTGATTTCAGGAGAGGAAGGGAGAGAGAGACAGGATAGAAACATAAATGGTGAGAGAGAGTCATCAATCAGTTGCCTCCTATACTCCCCCGACTGGGGATTGAGCCCGAAACCTGGGCATGTGCCCTGACTGGAAATTGAACTGTGACCTTCTGGTTCATGGGTCGATGCTCAACCACGGGGCTTCACAGGTGAGTTTTATCAAACTTTCAAAGAATAATTAGCTGAAGGTTTATCACATATGTTTTCTTGATGAAGTATTCCCTTTATCATTATAAAGTGTCCATATTTGTCTCTTGTTATCTTTATTATTTTAAAATCAATTTTGTCAGATATAAGTATGGCAACACCTGTTTTTCTGTGGACGTTACTTGGAGAATCAGTTTCCACCCTTTTACTTTAAATCTATTTTTGTCTTTGCATCTTAGGTGTCTCTTGTAGGCAGCATATGGTTGAGTTTTATTTTTTTTATTCACTCTGCTATTCTGTGCCTCTTGATTGGTAAATTCAGAACATTTATTGATGTACTAGAGGTCTAGTGCACAAAATTTGTGCATTGGGAGGATGTCCCTCAGCCCAATCTGCACCCTCTCCAATCTGGGATCCCTCGGGGGATGTCAGGCAGTCAGACAACCCTTTCACAATCCAGACCTGCTGGCTCCCAACTGCTTGCCTGCCTGCCTGATTGATGCCTAAATGCTGCCCTGCCAGCCTGATCGTCCCCAATTGCCCTCCCCTTACAGCCTGGTCATCACAAAATGCCCTCCCCTGCATATTCCCTTTATTAGATAGGGTTTTTTTCTTTAACATATTGGACAGCCCTATCTGGTTTGGCTAGGTGGATGGAGCATTGGACTGCAGACTCTAGTGTCCCAGGTTTGATTCATATCAAGGGCATGTACCTTAGTTGGGGGCACATCCCCAGTGGGGAGTGTGCAGGAGGCAGCTGATCAATGTTTCTCTCTCATAGATGTTTCTAGCTCTCCATCCTTTTCCCTTCCTCTCTGTAAAAAAATCAATAACATATATTAATAAAAAACAAACATTTAAGATTCTTCCATATCTGCCTGGCTGGTGTGACTCAGAAGTTGAGACCCCAGGCTACCGCTGCTGGGAGGGGGATCAAGCCATGGGGGTGCATGCCCCTGCCAGGCTGAGACCTCGGCCCAGGCTGCCGCCGCTGGCAGGAGATCATGCTGTGAGAGTGAATTTTATAAAGGGTCAGGAGGGCCTCTGGGCAGCATTCCACCAGGCTGCTTACTCTGCAGGCTCTAAGTGACAGCCCTCCCTGAGACTGGGGGACTCCAGCAGGGCTGAGAGGACTGGGCACCGCCATCTTGTGGCTATGGGCACCACCATTTTGTTGCAGAGTGATGGTTAATTTGCATATTACTCATTTATTAGATAGGATGAACATTTCCTATAGCTGTTTTACCTTTTGTTTTCTCTTAGCTCAGTGCCTCTATTGGTTCTTTTCCTTTGTGTTTCTGCCTGTTGTTTTTGTTTGGTGGTATTCCACACTTATTTCTGATTTTTTAAAACAATGTGTCTTGGTTTGGGGATTTGGGTGTGTGGTTATCATTAGGTTGATGAAGAATGAAGTTGTAGCTATACCTGAGTTATAGAAGTTCTGTTCAACTTATCTTCACATGGTTCTCCAGGTTGATTGTTCTATGCATTATTTATAACTTTGGTGTGGTCATGGAGCAGTTGAGCACAGCATTCACCTACTCTGCTATTTTCCCATCTCTACTTCTAAAGCACTTTCTTCATTTGACGCTGGTGTCATTACTTTCCAGGTTTTCCAGTCCTATCTCACCAATAGCTCTTTCTAGGTCTCTCTACTGCATTCTCTTGCTCTTCCCAACCACTGCATAGTAGAAGTGCCCAGGCTTATGCCCTAGCCCACTTTGCTTCCTTTGCTTCCTGACTCAGCCTAGGGCTTTCCATCCTCTCCTGATGTTAAATACTACACGCTATTATGCTTCCTAAACTCATATCTCCAACCACCATTTCTCCCTGAAATTCAGACCTACCCATTCAGCTCTCTATCCTCTCTACTCAGATGCTTAATATGGCCCCAACCAGAGTCACCATGTACTGTTGTCCCATTGTGCACTGCCGAAGGCAGCCAACATGGGGGCCAGAGGAGCTGGAATCCAGTCTGTGTCATGTTTGCTAAGCCGTGAGTTCTGGTGTATGCTCTGCCCTCATTGTAGAAGAGGTACCTTCTTCCATGGGGAGTGCCTTTTCTAACTCTCACAAAGTTGCCTTACAGGTTAGCCATGGCTGGGACCAAATACATCTTTTGTTTTCTCGCTATCTGGAACCCGATGCTCTTAGGATATGGCATGCTTTAACTGGGAAGGAGAAGGAGAAGGAGTAGCTGGAGAGGGGAAGGGAGAAAAGGAAAGGGAAGGGGAACAGAGGGAAGAGAAAGAGAGAGAAAATGTGAGGAGTGCAAGAGAGAAGAGCGGAGGGGAGAGGAGAGGAAAGGAAAACAGGCTTCTTCATCTCTTTGCTTTATCTGATCTGATTCCCAAATGTATTCTGAACCTGACCTCTTGTCACCCCCTCTTTTACTACTCCAGAGATTTTCAACCTTTTTCATCTCATGGCACACATAAACTAATTACTAAAATTCTTCAGCACACCAAAATATATATTATATGTTTTGCTGATCTGACAAAAAAAAAATAGATATAATTTTGATTCATTCACACTGGATGGCTATTATTGTGTTGACTGTTGTTATTTTTTATTATTATTATTGACATTCAAAGGGAAAAGAGGTTAGTGTCCCTGACTAAATAGTCAGGTACTGCATGTTTTAAAAATGTTGCTGCACAATGCTTGAAAATCACTGTGCTACTCTAATGGTCAAAGCCTTTATTATCTCTGGGCTCCTGCAAAGCTTCCCACTGGCCTCCTGGCCTCCATCCTGCCCCTCTGCATAGACAGAAGCTTTATAAGATACAAACATTATCTCACCACTCACCTACTTAAATTCTTGACTCAACCAGAATCAGCCCCAACCCTTCCATCCAGATTATAACTTTTGCAACTTCATCTTCTTCCTCTGTACTCTAAACTCACCAAACTCCAGGCACACTGGCCTCCTTCCTGTCTCAGATACAACAAGCTCCTTGCTGCCTCAGGACCTCTGCAAGTGTCATATCTTCTCCCAAACCTTCATATAGCTACCTCCTTTTCAACATTCAAGTCTGAAGTACATGAAAAAAAAAAAATTTTTTTCAAAAAAATCTTCTCAAAAAAAAAAAAAAAAATTCCTTCCTTGAACAAACTGGCTAAAACAGTGCTCCCCTTCCTAACATCACTTTCTGTCACATTTGTCTAGTTTATCTTCTTTCTGGCATCTCTCACCTCCTGAAATACCATGTCTACCTCTCCACTTCCTTGATGGCAATCTTTCCCACCTTCTACTTCTCACCATGCCCATTTTGGAGGTGTGGGATCTCTCTGCCCCATTCTCATCCTCTCTGCAGTGCTGGGAACAGTGCCTGGCATATAGCAGGTGCTCAGTGAGTTGACTGATAAAGTGATCTGAGAGGTAGAAATGGTGCAGGTTAAAGAGATCACATGTAGACAAAGGAAAGAAAAAAAAAGGGAACCAAAAGAAGGGAAGAGAAGGAGACAGTAAATGGTGGACAGGGACCAGGCTGGGAGGAGAAACAGCCCATATATAGCAGGACAGAAAGAAAAGTGAGCAGAGAAATGGGTTGTACCTTGGCATCAGAAAGGTAGATCCTCTGAGCCCAGGCCTGGCCCCTCTGCCGAGGCCCTGCCGCCTGTGCCTACACATTACTATGGGTGGGGTCTTGTGGCCCTGGGCAATAAGTGGCTGGACAGGCTCATGCCCACTGGCACTTAATTCTGCCTCTAACCCAGGTGAAAGTCTGAATACAAGCTTGGTGAAAAAAAAAGAAAAAAAGAGAGTCTGTTAAAAGCTGAGTGTGTGCTGGGCCTCACATGCTTACCCCCCTGACATTCTAGGGGTTTGTGAAGCAAGCCTCAGTCTCTGCTTCCTTCCACATTCCCAGGGCCCCTGAATCGTCCTGGAAGCATTGAGAACAAAACATAATGGCAATGAGGGCATTTATGATGGCTGCTGCTGCTAGAACTGGCTCTTGAATGAGGTCAAAGAAAGGTCCAGAAGTCAAGCTATGAAATCATCCTTATAGCTGTTTTCTCAACATTCTTATAGTTTCTTCTTATTGATTTAGGGGTGGAGGCCTTCGACCAGATAAATGTGCATCTTATGCTTTTAAAACAAAATCCTTTTTGCAGGAGTTTTCAGAAGTATTATATTCCCGGAAGAGCAAAGATGGGACTCCCTCCCTAAAGAGACCACTGAGATCTATTGGCCACCCCTGCACTCTGTGGTCACCTCTGCTCTGACATCCAACCAGTATTAACCAACTCAGCGCTGCCACTTCTCAATCTGGGGGTATTTTGGTGGGGAAAGGGGCACCAAAAGAGGAAAGAGAAGGAAGATAAATGTAGCGAGTAGAAGTACAAATGCTCAGCCAAATGCTCCAAATTTACCCGGCCCCCCCCCACACACACACACACAAATTAGCAATTTCTGGGTGCTGTTTTCTCATTGGATTTCAGTGTCCCAGGGCCGCTAAGATCACAAACACACTGCTTGTAAGTCAGCACACTCTGAATGTGTTTTTCTCCAACCCATCTCAGACATGTTTCTGTGCCCTCAGTAAACATATTGTCATTGCAGGCATCGAATGACATCAACAGTCCAATCAGTCAAGGGGCGCACTGCCAATTTACTGTCTGGTTAAAATATCAGGGCTTTGCCTGAACATGGGCTGTTGCAGCAAAGTATGTTGCAAAGCCCACCTGGATGAACTCTCAGAGAGAGTTCACAGATTCTCTCTGTCAGTCTTTTCCATATGTCAACTGTGGGTTTTATTTCCCTATATTTCTTCTTGGCACAACAGAACTCTGGGCTCCTTTGAATAGCATGTGAGAGATTCTGCATCACCTAGTTAGCTGAACCTTGGAACTAAGTAGACACAAACTCTAACCTTGTATGGTCTTAAGCAGGAAAAATGACTTGCAGAACACTGAGCATTGACTGCCCACATAAACATTATTTTGATGGCAGGGACTCAAACTGTGCAGTAGGCCACATGATTTATGAAGGAAAGATCTGCTAATTGAGCAACATTGCTCAGCAGTTGGACCACAGCCCAGAGCATAAATTTAGCTCGATTCTTAATTCTCAGTCTATGCTCATACCCAGCCACATAGTGGAGTATTCTTTCAATCCTAATACAAAGTCAAAGAGAAGACGAGATCAATGTTGCAGTTCTTTGAAAAATAACCTGCTATGCCAAGTAAGAACCTGAATAGTTGGTTAAATCAAATCTTTGTTTTGCCTTACCCAGTTAGAAAGTCAATGCCAGGTCTCTAAATAGCTCTTCTCTGGATTCCAAGTGGCTAGTGATTCAAGAATTTACTTGATGCCCTGGCCAGGTGGCTCAATCAGTTGGAGCATCATTCCATACAGTAAAAGGTGGCAGGTTTGATTTCTGGTGAGGGCACATTCCTAGGTTGCAGATTCGAGCCCCAATCATGGAACATATAGGAGGCAACTGATCAATGTTTATCTCTCACATAAATGTGTCTCTTTCTCTCTCTTTTCCTTTCTCTCTGAAAGCAATAAACATAACCTTGGGTGAGAATAATAATAAAAAAATAACTCAGTTGGCAATTGGTTTATTGATGTTGATAATATGTACAAATTCCCCCTTGCTCAAGTTCAAAGGGACATAGCATCAGCATTCCCTTGTTCATTCATCAGCTCAGCTCATTTGTCTTTCCAAAGTGCAGTTGATCTCCCAAAGTCAGTGGTTCCTGGTGGATGTCTGTCTCTGGTGTCTCTTCCTCAATTGATGACTTGAGTGTATTCAGCTGATCTCGGTTAGGGGTTCCCTTCCTCCTCCTCTGTTTCCCTAAGAATCCTTCTGGAATCTGTGTTCTCTCCTTCGAAGAGGGTGATGTTACCAGAGGAAGGGGAACAGTCCCTCGGGGCTGGCACATGTATTCAGGGCAAGAACTGCTGTCACCTCATGTTCTGGTTCTCTCACCTGAGTCTCACTGCTCCCTTGACCTCCAGTGTCCCATTAGCTGGAACCTTTGCATCTCCCTTTGATTTGCTTATGCTTTGGATTACATCTCACTGTGTCTGTCAATTGTCAGCCACAGCTACAACAGGGCCCTAGCAAGAATAAAAGTATTTACACATTTGTAGTGCAATGTGGCTTTGTGACTGGACCTCAAACCATCATCCATTCCAGACCTTTGGAATAAAGTAGAGTCACTGGATATGAGACTTTGGGGAGGGTTGGTCTAGAAATAGATGTTATCTTTCCTATCCAGGCTGATGGACATAAAAAGACAGGCATTGGTGTCTTTAAAATGTAATCAGTAGACTTACTGGGAGGAAGCAGGGCTCTTTGAAGAAATGGCTCCTTCCAACTTTCAGTGGGAAATACATTAAGAGGAGCTGGGACATCTTGTGTGAGGATGAAAAGAAGCAGTCAGAGGCTAATGAGTCATAAATAGGACACAGGAGCCATCACAAAGGAACGTTCATTGGCCAAAATGGAACGATGTAAGAACAAAAAGGATTAGTGAATGGATACCTAAAAGCCCATGAGTTCAGTGTATCATCATCATCATCATCAAGGTAAAAGTAAAGAAACCAACACAAAACAAAATAACAATAACAACAACAAACTCTCTGGATTCCACTGGAATTAAGTAGGGTACCAAATTCTTATTCTGAAAATAAGCACATAAAAGAAAAGATTTAAAGCACTTCTCAGGCTTTTCTACATGAACTATATTTGAAGGTAACCAAATAGCCCTTATTAATGAGGAAAATCATTTTATTAAGGAATCTAATACATGTGAAAAAGTAATGGATTTTTAAAAACAGCCTTTCACAGCCTCTAATGAAATGATTGACTCAAGCTACAATCATCACTGAATAATCTACATGAGGATGGACTGGAGACAAATTTTACAATAGAAGACTCCCAATGTCATCTCCTGACCTGCTGCTTGATTGAGCATTACACAGATAGACAACATAATGTCTTGTGCCTGCTGATGAGATGTGGTAAGAATTGTCCAGCTACCTATGACATCTCCTTGCCAAAACAGTTGAATCCAAACCAAATCAAGCCACTAGAGGTAACTTGCATAGACAGGACAGACAGAATCCAAAAGAAGAAAGCAAATGACATCAGAAAGAAAGAAACAGACAAGTCCAGAATGTAGAACATTCCACAGGACAAATGCTCCAGTCTCTGTAATCAGTCCTGACATTCAGAAGAAATAGTGGCTTCTCCAATTTAAAAAAAAGAATGAAGAGATATAAACAACCAAAGCAATGAGTAGACCTTATTTGGATCCTACCTAAAACAAACCAACTTCAAAAAGGAATTTTTAGACAGTTAAGCAAATTTAATCAGAGACTGGATATGAGATGACCCGGTGGAATAACTGTGTGTGATAATGACATTGTAGTCATATAAGAAAATACCTTTATTTTTAGGAGATACATGTATCAGTATGCAGTGTTGGAATTATACCAAGTCGTCAAATAAAGGGGTTCATTGCACTATCATCTCTGCTTTTGAGTGTGTTTGACATTTTCATTTTGTAAAATATTTAAAAATTAGGAGGACAAGGTGAATCTTTTAAAAAGCAAAAATTATAGTGAGAGCTAATTGATAGCATACCTAGTTTTGCATTTTGCTTTAAATTTTAAATTAGAAGTTATCAACATCAAGCTCTCAGCATTTGTTTATGCATTCTAATAGGGGAAAACATCCAGTAATAAAAATTAGCATTGTAAAATATCACTAAACATACTATACACTCAACAGGTTTATGGAGCTATTTTTAAAAATTATTTTATAGGCATCGGCAACTTTTTAAAATTCTTCCCAAACCACACACATGGGGCGGGGCAGGGAACTAAGAGGGCCTGAGAACCATGTGTAGAGACTGGGTCCCTGGGGGAGACTCACCTCTCACTCTCCTGCTGAGCTGCAGAAATTGTCTGGGGAGTTCTGGGGTAAGCTTGGTGTGTGTTTCTGGGTGTTGCTTGGTGCTGCTCAGCATTACTCTCCAATATCTGTTTCTCCTAATTCTGTGCACTGGCAGAGGGTGTATATATGTGTTGACTTCCCCCTTCGCCTGTGTTTTCACATGGCTTTCTGACTCTTTGGGCTCATGAAAAGTGAGCAAGAATGATATGTGTCACTTCTGGGTGGGAGCATTTAAAAGGCAGAGTCTGGTTCTCCACCTCCCCTTCCTGATGCAACCACAGCCACCAGAGAGCCTGCCCGTCCACCAGTGTGTGCCAGACATCACCTATGAGGTTGAAAGCCATCTCCCCCACTCTCCATTTTTTTCCATCTCTCTCTCATAAGCCACTGACGTTTGGAGGGTGTTGTTATTGCAGCATAACCTACATGATACTTTCTAATACTGATTGTAAGTGGAGTGAGCAATGTGTGTTTATTTTTAATTTCTTAGTTTATTTTACTTTGCATTTCTTGTATTACTACTGCAATAATATTACCAATTAATGAGAGTTTACTATAATAAACACTTTACACATATTACCCTATTCAAGTATCACCACAAACATGTGTAAGATTTTACTATCAACCTTCTTTTATATCTGAGACAAAAAGGGGCTCATAGAGGTTAGGTAGTTTGTCCAAGATCACATAGCTGGTATAAGCAGAGCCAGGACCGGAACCTAAACAGCTGGATTGTAGAAAACAACTTTTACCTATTAAACTATTCTCTCTTTTTACTCTATGGAAGTCCCTTCTTACATTCGCAGGGGTTCTCTTCCTGTTCCGATCAGTTTATTAAATGTTGTTTCAAAATAAACTGTTTCAGAGAGCAATCTAGTGCAACAGTAATTTTGAGGCTAAGTCTTTGAGGTTTACAATTAGAGTCCTTGATTCGGGCCACGTTGCATTGTTTGCTTCTCTGTTTCATCTACAACAATCGTTTTGTTTGTTTTTTTTCCCCAGAAACAAAAATAAAAAACTCACAAATGGCTCTGTTTATTAGAAGAAATTTTGCCTTGCAGGTCAATTCTAACTGGGTAAATACTCACATTGAAGCATTTGAAAGTTTCCCAGTTTCTGTTTGAGGCTGCCTGTGGGCAGCTTTCATCCTGACTTCCGGGTGAAGAGGGGAATTGGCCTCAACTTGAGGCCCAGCCACAAGCACCTCTCTGTTTTCATCTTGGAGCTTTCTCCTGAACGTACTATATGTCAGGCTCTTTTCGAAGTGGTTCACATGTGCTGATCCTATGAGGTAGATACTGTCATTGCTCCTTATTTCACAGATAGGGAAACTGAGGCTCAAAACAGTTAAGTAACTTTTCGAAGACATCAGAGCTCTTCACCAGCAGCCCCCTGCTTGTCCCTGGCCATGTTACTAGGAGACGCCAGTAGAGGCTGCCTGGAATAAGGCAGTTGCACCACACCTCCCGTTAGAGGCCCCTCACCCTATTCCTTTCTGTGCCTCTCACTGGGTTTTCTCCCCTGAGGCTGTATATAGGACCCCTGCCGGAGTTTTGTGGCATGTCTCAAAGGGGATGTGGGCAAAACATGGGAATGATAAACTGGGTCATCCCCAGGGATACCCCACAAGGGAGGCATTCCTTCGTGGACCAGCACTAAGGAACCCAGCCAACTCATGCCCTTTCTGGCCCTTTCTGAGAGGCCCCAACATCCTTTGGCATTCTGCTTAATTTAGAGTCAGAATTGAGAGGTGCATAGGATAAGAGTAAAAACAGCTTTCTCTGAGTATCATGGTAAGAAGGCTTTCCTAAGGATGTCCAAGGCCTCTGGCAATTTACAGAAACTGATATGTTTTCTCACCCCTCATATATTGGTGTACTGCTAAACTGATGAAACTTAGTATCAAGGGCAGTCTTGAAAAAAAAAAAGGCAGGTTACTAACAGTCAGCCTTGTGGACCGTTGAAGAAGTCTTCAGCTTCTTTAGGGATTGCCTCACCTGCAGAGTGGCCTCACCCCAAATCACACCCTTTCTGACCCATGTGGGGTACACAGGCCTGACCATCTTGGTCCAACAATGGAGAACCACTGTAGATCCCCTTGGGGGAGACAAGGCTGTTAGCGAATGTCACTGCAGCTTTACTCCCCAATCTGCCCACCTCTGTTCCCGCCCTCACTTCCACAGGGTTGATCTCAAGGGGTTCCCACAGCATTCTACATACTGAACTCCATCTCAGAGTCTACTTCCGCCGGGGCTGATGCATTGGGATAGTTCCTGAGGTGGGAATAATACATGAAGTAAGTAGAAGCTCAGATTGTATTTACTGCAAGGACATCATCAGCTGGGCCCTGGCAGGGGCCACACTTGCCAGAAGAAAGGCTGCCCTTTCCAATTTCACAGCAGCGCTATGTGGACGCACACAGTCCTGGTGGTGGCCTTACATTTTTGCTTTGGATGAAGTGGTGAGAAGTTTAAAAAGTGGGGAGAGGCTTACAAAGTTCCCTGAATCCCAGCATCTGTTCTGGCTCCAGCTCTGGCAGCCCAGCTGTTTCAGTTACAGTCTAGTCATTCTTGCTTGGGTGGGTACCTGGTCCCTGGTGGACTGTAAACTCATTCTGCTCTTAGTCGTGGAATTTACTAATGGTGCCATGAAGACATTTGAGGAAGGCATTATGTCTACCTACTTCTTTCTTTGAATTCAAAAAGTATTTACTGACTTCTATTGTACCCATGCAGTTATTTTTTTTAATATATTTTATTAATTTTTTTACAGAGAGGAAGAGAGAGGGACAGAGAGTTAGAAACATCGATGAGAGGAACATCGATCAGCTGCCTCCTGCACACCCCCAGTGGGGATGTGCCCGCAACCAAGGTACATGTCCTTGACCAGAATTGAACCTGAGACCTTTCAGTCTGCAGGTGACGCTCTATCCACTGAGCCAAACCGGTTTCGGCAGTACCCATGCAGTTATTCTAGTCACCAACCTGAGACCTTGGAACTTCAGTATCAGCCATTATCTGTGAGGACAGAAGATATCTGGGGCACAGACCATTGCCTGAGCCAAAATCACAAGGTTCTTTATATAATTACTTATGGGGAGCTCACCTCTGTTTCTATTATTAAGAGGTTTTTCTATGAGTCACAAACCACTGGTCACAGGTAATCAAGAAGAAATGTGTTTCCTTTGCTAATAACAGCTGCCCAGGACCTTATAATCATTACTCCCAGTCAAGAATTATCCCCTGATAATCTCTCCAGACAGACCCCAGGAAGCAGTTGGCTGAAGAGAAACTCTGACTGTCTGAACCTGGGTTTCAATAATGTCCAGGCAATGCATATAAATAGACAAGTTCTGAAGCACACCTTCTCCTCCCTCCAAAAAAATCCTCCTCAGTAACACATCTGCTTCCCTGTGGGTCCTGTTCCCTTCCATTTTTCTTTCTTCTTTCTCTATTTCTTCTGTCTCCTTTCCCTGTTCTACCAGAGGAAGACTGGTCAAAGATTTGTTTACTTGTTTATGCACAGTCTTAAAGACTTCTTTAAAAAAGAGTATAAAACACAACAAGATTATCTAAGTGTAAAGTAAGCCAAGAAGAAGGCAAAACAAGGGCTATGAAAACATAAAGCCCAGGAATAAGACAAAGAGAGACTGCTAATAACAAGCCAAGCTCCTGTGCTTTGTGCTCCACGTTCCGGAGGCGTTTTGTAGTTATTTATGCTGCTTCCCATGATTGGCTCTTCCCTCTCTGACAGTGTCATTATCCAACGTCATGGTCACAAATACCACTTATCCCCTGATGACTCTATAGCAGAGACTGTACCCATTATCTAGAAGCCTAGTGATAGATGTTGTTAAGGGCGACAATGCACCTGTGAAAAGACTGCATTTCACACAACCCTCTACAGCCATATAATTAAGTTCTGGCCAATGAGATGCAAGGGTGGGGGTATAAAGAAAGCCTCTCAAGGAAGCTGACTCAGCAGGAGATGCAGCTGGCCCACTCTTCCTACACCTGGAACAAGGAATTAATGGCGAGAGCTCCTGGAGGATGGCCCTCACATGCTGAGGGTAACAAATCAGAAAGTCGTGTCTGGACCTTTATGACACTGTGATGCCTCATAGCAACTCTGACTTGCCAATCTCCAGATTACTGCTAATTTGGAGAGATATAGCCCTGGTCCTTGTTTGGGTACTGATATTTGGGATTGCCTGTTATATGTAGCTATGCCTAACTTGAAATATTGGCCTCTAGCTCTAATCTTTTCAGGTACATATTTAACATTTTTACTTGAATGTTGAGTAGGTATCTTAAACTGAACAAAACCCAAACACAGCTTTTGATATTTTTTTTTCTCCTCTTTCTTAAGTTCAGTCCTTCCATAATCATCCTGATCTTAAGTACCATCACCACATGGCCAATTGCTCAGGACAAAAACCAAGGAGTAATTCTTGACTTCTTTTTTTTTTTAATATTTTATTGATTAATAGAGAGAGAGAGAGAGAGAGAAATGAAACATTGATCTGCTGCCACCTGACTCTGGCAACCTTTTGGTGCACAGGTTGACATTCAACCAACTGAGCCACACCAGCCAGAGCATCATTAACTTTATTTTGTTTCACTTCGCTCCATCAATAAATCCTATAAGATCTACCTCCAAAATATACCTCCTGTCCATATACTTCTCACCACTTCCCAGTTCTTACCATTGTAGGAAATATTCCTTATTTGACCAGTTCCTATTGCTAAACATATAGGTTATTTCCTTTGTTTTGTAATTACAGATAATACTGCAATACATCCTTTTACAAGTACTTGGTACATATTTGTGAATGTATATGTAGACTAAATCCCTTGGAGTTGAATTGTTGGACTGAGGTTATATACATTTTACATTTTGACATTTATTATTGAATTGTCCATTTTCCACATGAAACAACTTTCCATGCAGGAAGTTGTACACCTCCCAACTGGCTGACGCCGTCCAGAGGGTCCTTAACACCACATTTCCTATGTCTGGTGTGTGGCGCTTCTCATCTCTGCCGTATCTTACCTGGAGCAGGTATCTTACCTTTTTCCCACATTTGTACATTGTCCATTTCTAACCCCCTCAACCCTTCCATTGTAATGCAAGGTATAAATTTGCACCATTCAAGGGTAATATGAAAATTCTTTATCTACCTTATACCTATTTCCACATTGCTATCATTCCTTTCTGACTTTATGATTTATTTGTTCAGTCTGTTTCCTTTGACTTCTAAGACTCAGAGAATCCTTTTTATTGGGGGATGATTTATCCTTTTTGGGGAAGGAAGGAAGATCATTTGAGTGAGGGTTCCAAAAAAAAAAAAAACCTATAAAAGTTATTTTTTAACTCAGGTGTTCTCCCATTACTAGCCTCATTTCTGTATTATTTACTCTTCATTTCCTGCCATTGAACAGCACACATGCTTGTAAAGTAGGTTTGTTATTCAGTATCTTCTTCCACAAAGAATGCTTTCTAGGGTTGGAATTTCCTAAACCAATAATTTCCTAACTTTAGAATCACGGTGAATAAGTGGACTCTGGCTGTGCCATGGGACTGTGAACCATTGGTCCTAAATGGGCATTGGGAAACCTGGACTGTGAGCCTCTCAGACAATGTCTGGGATCTCCTTAAGGCCCTAAGGCATCCGTTTCCTCATCTGAAAAATTAGGGCCAGACCATCAACCCTTGCCAGGACTAAAATTATGTAATTTTTATAGACTTTTCCAGATGAACTCTATCTGCCAGTAATGTGCATGACTATTCTTTCTCAAAAATGTCCTTCTCTACAGAAAGACATACAGAAACAATTAAGAAAATGTTTAAAACACACATTAGATTTGCTCATTTATTCCACTCAAGGGCTTTGCCTTTGAAGTAATAAGAAGTAAATAAAGAGCCAAAGGGTAGTTTCTACCTAAAAATAACCACAACAACATACTCCCACTCCAATTTTAAGAGCATCTTTGAGAGTGAAGTGGTTCTAGGGAGTGATAAGATCAAAATCAAGGGGGGGGGGTCTAAATTAAATTTTACTATGGAGCCTCCTTTTAAATGGAATTAGTAGGAAATAAGAATTGCTAAAAAATGTAAATCCTTAAAAAAAAAAAGTAATAAGGGAATCTGTCATTGTTTAAACATGTCTCTGTGGTTTAGTAATACTTTCCAAGGTTTATATCTGTCAACTGAAAGTGACTTTCTCAAGTTCAGAAGTCTCATCACCTTGCTGTCTGTAGAACTATAAAGCTATTGGCATATAATTGGACAAAGAGTAAACAAAGAAATAACAAAGGAAAAAAGCTTGTTTTAATGGACTATTGGGAGCATTTTATTTCTTGGAGTGTAAAGGTTAGTCAATGACATTGATGCATTAAGTAGTTTTTGGTTTAGTATAAATAATTCAATTTCAAGAAAAAAAAATTGGAGATAGATTTCTCATTGAACAAAATATCAATGAATTTTATATTATTATTAAGTGTGTCTTTTCCTAAGTTGAAAGCTATGCTCCCTGTTTGGCATTTTAGTTGCTCTCTGTTTCTGAAATAATTTATTTGTCTCTCACCATCTACTAATATTTTTATCCCCATTGGTTATTTCTGTGCATAATGTACAAAAAAAATGTTTCTTCTGATAACTGGATCAAGATTTTTTTTTTTTACTCATTTCATGTCAAAGCTTTTCTAGGAAGTATTTGTTGATTCATCCAATGACTGAACAAATACTTACTTAGCGCCAACAATGCTGCCAGCCCTGGGACATCTACACTAGGGGAGGAATCATTCTTGTCTTCCAAGAATTTAGGATCTAAATTTTGTCTTGGGAAGACATATAAATCTAAGTTACCTAGCAATAAATTTAGGCCAACAAATATTTATTGAAACCCAGTATGTGCGGAACACTGGGAACACAACAATAAATAAGATGCTGTAATACTTCCAGTTTAATGGGGAAACAGACAATTGTGAGCAGGCAGTTCTGCTGCAATGTGCTCAGACCTAAAATAGAGAGATGTGCAAACTTCAGACAGAAGGTGGAAGAATCTAGGAGGGAGTGCCTCCTGCCTGGGAGAGTCTGAAGTGTCTACCTAGCAGTGTTTCCCAAACGTTTGACATATGTGTACCCCTTCTATAATTTTCATAATGCTGAGCACCCCTCATACTCATGAGAACATAGAATTAGGCGCAGCTAAGCACGGTGCAGTGCATATCCCCACCAAACTCTTCCTGTACCCCTGGTGGTATGCGTACCGCACTTTGGGAAACACTGACCTAGAGCATTCACCCTGGGGAAGACCTGAAATCTAATCAGGACTTTTGCCAGATGACATGGATGTGAGCTGGTTACTGGACAAAAGAAACGATGAGGGAGGAATCATGGTCCACTCAGAGGAGGCAAATGACTCCTCCCATCGGAGCCTCAGTGCCGGGAGCAAGGGGAGACTGGGCAGGGTGCCAGGGGCAGCTCTTGGAGGGCTGATTTTACCTTATCGTTGAGGGAATGTGGAGCTATTGAAGAATTTAAGCACAGGAGTAGCATGACAAGAAAAAGAGATGTGACCAAGCAGAGTGTAAGAGGTGGTGGCAGAGCAGCACTAACAGCAATTGCCTGTTAGAGTTCAAGTAGCAGCCCCACAGCTTACTAATCATAAGACCTAACTCAAGTAACCCAAGCTTTTTATGCCTTTTTTTCCTCATTTATGAAAATAAATATGAAAATTATGGAGAGGACCAGCCAGTATGGCTCAGTGGATTGAGCATCATCCCATGCACCAAGAGATTTCTAGTTCTATTCCCAGTCAGGGCTCATGCCCAGGTTGCAGGGCTGATCTCCAGGGCGGGAGGGGGGGGGGGCGGGGGGGGGCGCGGAGGTAGAGTGGCTTGCAGGAATCAGCTGATCAATGATTCTCTCTTAGTGTTTCTATCTCTCCCTCTCCCTTTCTAAATAAATAAATAAATAAATAAATAAATAAATAAATAAATAAATAAATAAATTTTTAAAGGAAGTTATGGAGAGGATACACTAGTTATGCAAGTACTTAGAAAGGAGCCCAGAACAGTAAGTGTTCATGAAGTGTTGCTTATTGTATGTAGTAGAATAACCATCTTAATCTTAGTAGTGATGTCACTTCAGTTTTGTCACAAAGCAAGTGGGATTTGAACTGGAGTTCCCACCAGTAAAGAAGGGCATGTTTTTCTAACTGGGTTTTTTATGCAATAGTCAAAACCAGAGCAAAAGGAAAATCTTGGCCTCTGACAGCGTTTATTGTGCTCTTTGACCCCCTATTTCTCCCCATATGACACAGTGGAACATGGTCCTTGGGAAGGGTTCCAGGGGGGATAGCACCTTTATTTTGCCTTTGCTGGGTCTTCACCATGAAGTGTGGATCCAGGAAGGACTCTGTTACTCACTCGTTTTACAGGTAGGAAAACTGAGTCATGGTCCTCAAAGGCTTCTTCTGTGGTCACACCACCAGTTAATCTCAATACTGCAAGTGCATCTCGTCAGGGGTCCTGATGCCCAGGCCAGTTTCCTTCATACCATTCCATGCCATCTGCACCACAGACATTTTCTAGTCTTGGTTAGAGTTTTACTGTTTCCTTCTGGCACATTTCCAAACTGGCCTAGTGAATGAATATTTGTTTCATAACTCATAGTAATTAGAAAAAGACTCTCCTAGGCCAAAGTCCTCCAAACACACTCCTCTCTCTCTTTTTTAGAACCATTTTATTTTTTAGTGATGACATTCAATATTATATTAGTTTCAGGTGTGCAACATAGTGATTAGACATTTATATAACTTATGAAGTGATCCCCCTGTAAGTCCTGCACTTACCTGATATCATACATAGTTACTATAATATTATTGACTCTATTCCCTATGCTGTACTTTATATCCCTGTAACTATTCTGTAACTACTAATTTGTACTTCTTAATCCTTTTGCCTTTATACCTAGCCCCTCTTTCTTTTGGCCACCCTTAGTTTGTTCTCTATAGCTGTAAGTTTGTTTTTGATTTGTTCTTTTGTTTTTTAGAATCCACGTATAAGTTAAATATTTGTCTTTCTCTGTTTGACTTATTTCACTTAGCATTAACAGCCCTTAGGTTCATTCATATTGTGGCAGATGATAAATTTTCATTCTTATGATGGCTGAGTAATATTACATTGTATATCTGTACCACTTTTAAAAAATATATTTTATTGGTTTTTTTTACAGAGATGGAGAGGGATAGAAAGTTAGAAACATCGATGAGAGAGAATCATCGATCAGCTGCCTTTTGAACATCCTCTACTGGGGATATGTCTGCAACCAAGGTACATGCCCTTGACCAGAATCAAACCTGGGATCTTTCAGTCCTCAGGCCGATGCTCTATCCATTGAGCCAAACTGGTTTTGGCTACTTTTTTATCCATTCATCTTTTGATTGGACCATTTAATCCATCAGCATTTTAGAAATTATTGATAAGCATGTAGTTATTGCCATTTTCTGATTGTTTTCATGGTCCTCTGTTCCTTTATACTCTCTTGTATGCTGATGACTTCTGCAGTGTTGTGTTGGATTCCTTTCTCATTTTTTCTTGTATATCTCTTGTAGATTTTTGTTTGTATATCTCTTGTAGGTTTTTGTCATTTTTTAAAATTTCTTTAGTGTATGTGTTGTGTATATCCCTTACTTTACAGTAGCAATTACACTTGATCATCCTACTTTTGCCTCTTAACCTTTGCATTAGCCTTAGTATTGGTTGATCCACTGCTCTGATTATGTGTTCGCAGGAGAATTTTTTTCTTTGCAATATTTTCTTATTCACATTTTAGATTATTTCTTCTTCTCTCCCTTCTTTAAAAAGTCCCTTTAACATTTCTTGTAATACTAGTTTGGTAGTGACAAATTCCTTCAGCTTTCTTTTGCCAGTAAGACACCTTTCTTTTTAAGGAGGAAGAATGTGTCCATTGCCCAAAGAGTCTCTGAATCCTAGGAGTTATTCTCAAATCTACCAAAGCCCCTTTGGAAGACTTCCCCTACTGTCTTCCCCAGTCTGATCACTTCAATTTTTCTCTTTATGTCCCAACTACTTCTTACCTCCATGGCTCCCTGTGAACAGCCCCTGGTTTTCACACATCAGCCGCAGTGGCTTTTTCCTTCTCCTCCTCCAGGAAGATTGTTGATGATAATACTCCAACGCATTACCAGCAGGTTTAATTGTTGAGCTGAGTTCTGTTTGTACTGAAGTGCATTCCATTCTCAATTTAGTTTGGGACAAACCAAAAAGGCAATGCACCTCAAACATAATAAAATGTCATTCTCAGGAGAAAAGAAACTTAGTTCTAGGCCTCTGGCCAAATTAAATTCATACTTTGCTGTCACTATCTCCAGATTATGCCACACTCATTAACTACTAGTATATCTTATCGTCAGCTTTCAAGTGGTAAAAATTTGGCAAAGTTGGAAACCATGCCTATTTAGACTGCATTGTTGATAACTTTCAAGTTTCCCATATTTGGCTGGGAATAATGTAAACTAGGATCATTACCAAGAGCAGAGCTTCTTCTATAACATATAAGAGAAATTATTAAGTGAAAGATAAACATCATATCACCAAACGTATAAATAAATATTTGCCTTGTTGTCTGGCATTCCATGCACAGAGAACTTGAATTGCATTATGTGGTTAATTCTGTCTGAGAGTGTGGACAGCCTTATTAGGAGATGGCAATGCTTTGTTATGAAGGGCAATTCCAAAGGAATACTGATCTCTCGAGTCCAACAGTTCAGTGTGAGAGTAGGGATACCACGTACTTTGTGGTTCCTGAACTAGGCTCTGGTTTGAAATAACTAGTAAATTCTATATGGGGTGTTTTTCAACAGTCATGGATTGTTTTCACATTCATCTGCTCAGTTTCAGTGCTGAACCCATCCTTTGAAGGCAGTTCATTAACCCTAAAGCAGCATCATGCCACCTCTGAGAAAGATACTTAGCAAAAAAAGATGCTTTTTAAAGGTAGTTGGGCCCAGAGGGAGGGGTGGGGGGCTAAGGTAAGATATATTTAACATATATATTTTTGAAACAATCGCTAACTTACAGAAAACATACAGGTACAAATAACTTTTTCCCCTTCAGACTATTTGAGAGTAAGTTCCTAATCAGATGCCTTGTTCCTCCTGAATAAGGACAAGGACATTCTCCTCCATAACCACCATACAACCATCCAAATCAGGAAATTAACAGTGATTAATTTCTACCACCTTATCCTCAGACCCATTAAAATTTCACCAATTTTATGGCAAAAAGAGTCAGTTCAAAATTACATATTACTTTCTATTATCTTGTCTCTTTAGTCTCTTTCAATCTAGAACAGCCCTCAGTCTTTCTTTGACTTTAATGACTTTGACACTTTGAAGATGACAGGCCCGGGATTTTATACAATATTCCCCTGTCAGGGTTTGTCTGATAGTCCCTCATGATTACATTCAGTTTTGTATATCTGGCAAGAATACTAGAGAAGTGATGCTATGTTCTTCTCATTGTGTCCTGTCTACAGTCCTTGAATTCCAGTTGTCTCATGATGGGGATTCTCACTTTGATCATTTGATGGAGGCAATGCCTGTTATGCTTTCCCCTCCTTTGTAATCAGTAAATATTTTAAGATGAGTGACTTTAAAAACATACTGCTTTTCTATTTAACAAAGAATCAGCATTTTAACTTGGTCAAGACTTTAGAGACATAAGTTCCAGATCCAGTAGAAACAAAGAAAAACATCTGTCCAAATAGCAGAGTCCCATTGGAGAAGACCCTGGAATGGGGATATGAGTGGTGTTTCAGCAGGAAACTTAAATTAAAAAAATCTTGAGGAAAGTAATGCAGAGTTTTGTAGGAAGATGGAATCATTGGAAAATCTCTTTGTCACTTTGCCTTTTAGTTTTCACCTGGACATGTGGTGCAAGGTGGGAAACTTTCTTTGATTGTGTAGTGTGTCTTTTTGTTTAGATGTATCCAGTTAACTTACATCTGCCTTCCAGGAGTTGGGAATTGAACTTGAAGAATTTCAAGAGTATGTCTGAAATCATAGTGTTTTTGCATCTTTGTGAAAAACCAATTAGGCATATTTCTGGGTCCTCTATCCTATTCCAAGGGTCTATATGTTTATCTCTCTGCCAACATCACAGTTCCTATAGTAACTTTTGAAACCAGGTAGTCTGACTTTTTCCACTTTATTACTTTTTTAAAACTATTTTAACTATTTTATTTTATTTTCCTTTCCATATAAATTTTAGAACAATCTTGTTTACATCTACAAAAAATCTTGCTGAGATTTTGATAGGAATCGTATTAAGCTTGGGAGATAATTAACATTTTTACTCTTAAGTTCCCCAACTCCAATCAACATTGTCTGTTTCCTCATTTAATTAGATTTGATTTGTTTCATCAACATGTTGTAGTTTTTAGCACACAAAATTTGTACCTGTTTTATTATATTTATACCTAAGTATTTTGTGTTTTGAGCAATTATAAATTATTTAAATCCTCACCCAAGGATATGTTTTATTTATTTGAGAAAGAGAGAGAGAGAGAGAGAGAGAGAGAGAGAGAGAGAGAGAGAGAAGAGAGAGAGAGAGAGAGAGAGAGAGAGAGAGAGAGAGAGAGAGAGAGAGGTTGCCTCCAGTACATGCCCCAATGGGGAATTGAACCGCAACCTTTTGGTGTTTGGGATGATGCTCCAACCAATAGAGCCACCTGGCCAAGGCTGATATCATATTTTTTATATCAGGGTTCATGTATGCATTGGTATTATATTGAAATGCTGTACAAAATTTTTAAAATATATTTTATTGATTTTTTACAGAGAGGAAGAGAGAGGAATGGAGAGTTAGAAACATCGTTGAGAAACATCGATCAGCTGCCTCTTGCACACCCCCTACTGGGGTTGTGCCCGCAACCCAGGTACATGCCCTTGACCGGAATCGAACCCGGGACCCCTCAGTCCAGAGGCCAACTCTCTATCCACTGAGCCAAACTGGTTTTGGCTAAATGCTGTACAATTTTTTATGTTTATTTCATATCTTATAGTTTTATATATTTTCAGTCTTACCCTCTTTCTCCACTGCTTGCAGGGTTCCAATGACATAAACCCAAAATATTTTGTTATTATCTCATAGGCCCCTAAGGTTCTACTTACTTTTTCTTTCTATTTTCTCTCTATTATTCAGATTACATAGTTTCTATTGTTTTATTTTCAAGTTCACTGATTATTTTCTATTCCCCCCTCTATCTTGCTTTTTATCTCATCCATTGAATTCTTTTATTTTTATTATTGAATTTTTAGTTTTAAATTTTACATTCAGTTTTTCTTTACCTGTCCTATTTATTTTTTTTTTTTTTTTTTTTTTGGCCAAGATTTAATATCGCTTGGCTAGACTTTCTTTTTTATTTTTTTTTATTTGCTTCAAATGTGTTTACAATTACTCATTGAAATATTTTTTATGATGGCTGCTTTAAAATTGTTGTCAGATAATTTTAACATCTCTGTCATCTTGGTAATGATATTTATTTATTTTCATTCAGTTTGTAATGTTTTTGGTTCATAGTATAAGTAATTTTCTATTAAAATCTAGTTTGGGAGTATGAATCTCTGACTCTCACTTACCCCCTCTATTCATATCCTTTCTGTAGGGGAAGGAGGGGATGCTGCCCATTATTGCCAGATGGGAGCAGAAATTGAAGTCCTCCATTATACCTCCATATCTTCCTGGCTGAAAGTGAGGCAGGATAAGAAGTTCAGGAAAACAAATGGAATGAGGAAGTAGGAGTAGAAATCGTAGGCCAATAAGCCAGTAGGTCCTCTAATCAGAGCTTCCACTTCCACCAATGATTAAAGGGAAAATAGCTTGTGGAAGAAAGCTCTTGCTATGGTCACAAAAGTTAACAACAACAATGACTGGCTAAAACCAGATCATTTCAGGATGGAGGAAAAATTGACCAGAGAGAAACTGATCCCAAAATTCATTACAATGATCACTGACACCACAAGTAGAAAGTGGGCTGAGGATGACCAATGCTATTGTTACAGAATTTACTGGATGATCAAAAAATACACAAGAGTACCTAGAAATACCCATTTATTTCCAGATGTACTACAATAGTATGGTGACTCAGGGAGCCTGTTTGCAAATCCTGAGCAAGCCAATATGGAGGAAGCTTTCTCTTTATATCCTTTGATTTCTTTGTTCCCAAACAAGGATCAGACTTCCGGACCTTTTGCAGGCTTTGCAAAAAGTCTTGTGTGTTGGGATGGGGAACATGAGATCACACCTAAAGGCCTGGCCTGGTGCCAGCGCTGATAAACCCCTCTTGGGGATGGGGGGGGGGGGGGATGTATGGTTCATGGTTTATGGCCTCTGTAAAATGGGAGTATTTAGGTAAACAGGTCTTGCAAGACCAGATAATTAAGGAAGGGGCAATGACTAGACTATAGGCTAACAAAAAATGTGCATTAGGGATACTGATTAACTAGGTACAGAGTCTCCCCCCAAAAAAAAGTCTTATTTTCCTCATCACTATGAAAATTCCAGAATGGAACATATTAGGAATAAGACCCACGACCTCCCCAACCCGAAGGAGGGGTCACAATTGGGCACCACATAGCTCAGAAACATCTACTCTTGGAAACACATAAAATTTTAGGAACTGACTGTCCACAGGTCCCAACTCATGAGTTTGCCTGGGTCCATTTGTATGTGTCCTTTTGCATGTCCTAGCCTCTTTTTCTCGATCTAAATAAAACTTGCTTTAGTTCTCGCTCCAACTTATTCCTGAATTATTTCCTGTGAGAGTCAAGGGCCTGAAAGTCCCTAAAACAGAACAGTTTGGGTGATAGGAGGTATAAGACTTCCTCATTACTCACTATGTGGCCTCCTCTGAAACCATAGAATGGTGGTTTAGTTACCTTTGAGTACTAATAACAATCCAGACTTTCTATTAAGTCTCTTTTGATACCACCTAAGCAGGGCAGGGAAGGAGCTACTCATTATTGCTGGGTGGGGAGGAGGGGTAGAAATTCAGTTTCCTCACTGAGTCTTTGCTGGCATGAGTGAAAGTGGGACCACTGTCTTTTTTTGTGGTGTGTAATGGGAGTAGAGCGATTATTGTCTAAAAGTTTCCCGTCTTACCAGGCTACCCCTTTCTTGGTCCTTTGGCTAAAGAGTGCAGGCTGTTGGGGGACTGTGAGGACTACAGGGAAATACAATCCTTAAAGCCCATTTGTAAGCTTCCCACCACAGGAGCTTACAAAGACCAAGAAAAACTTGGTGGACTCCAGGAGTCAGACTGTGTAAGGAAGTAAAACTGTCCTAAAGACACCTGATCGCACATCTGCATTCCAAGTCCAGCAACTGTCTCCAGACTCACTGACAAGAGGTTCCCATCAGTGACTGCATATAAGGATGGAACTACAGCTCCTGGGGTCCGTCATCATCAACCCAATGTCACCTTGGCTCAGAGCTGTGCAGCCCTTCCCTTTGGTTATCCCATCCTCTATCCCCTTTCCTTAAATAATTCAATGTTTTTCCCCCCACTATCTAAGATGGCTATTTAGCCTGCATGCATACCACCATGCTAATCTTTCAGGGACTTTATTTACACCCATTGGCATTTTCAGATTCCCAGGTTTTTCAGCTCTATGTCTTAGAAAGCAGCAGAAAAACTTCCAGGTTCTTCTTTTATTTGTTCTGTATGTCACGTCCAGGGTTTTTAGTTGTACTTTATGGGATGAATCAAGAAAAGAAATGAAACAGAAAAAAAGTTAGGTAGATAGAGGAGGAACCATGGGAGGAGAAAGTGCAACCAGGAATGCAGCTGTTAGTAAGACACCCCAACTGGGTGGGGAAGAAAGGGTGAGAGCCAGAGCATGAACTTTGAAATGTATGGATGTTACTAAGACAGACAGTGTGCAGCTAACCAATCAAAAACTAACAAGTATCAATACAAAAAGCATGCCCTGCAGAAACAGCTTTGGCTCAGTGGATAGAGCGTCAGCCTGCAGACTAAAATATCCTGGGTTCGATTCCGGTCAAGGCATGTACCTTGGTTGCGGGCACATCCCCAGTGAGGGGTGTGCAAGAGGCAGCTGATGGATGATTCTCTTTCAGCGATGTTTCTTGCTCTCTATCCCTCTCTCTTCCTCTCTGTAAAAAATCAATAAAATATATTTAAAAAAAAAAAAAAAAAAAAAAAAAAGCACGCCCTTCCTCTTCTTTGCCCTCACCCAGCCCAGCGCATAATGGATACCTGGGGGAGCACATCCCCTGTGGCCCACGTGGCTTACGGCCCTTTGGGCCTCCACACATGGATAATAGACTTCAATTAGTTTGGATGCTGAACCACTCCTGATTGTAACATGGAAAGGAAGCTCTGGACACTGGGCTGCTCCTGAACCTCAGTTGCTCCTTTTTCAGGACTGGCTTCTCCCAATAAACTTCGGTTCCATTAATCGTTTTTTGTCTGCGACTTCATTCTTTGTGTTCCTGAACTCGGACTAAAACTGCCATATTTTTGGTTTCAAAATGGCTATTCCAACTTCCCTGCAATGTATAATACAATATTTGATACATACAAAAGAATATATCTGAGTACATGTATGTGTTATAAAGTATAACAACATGAACACTAAATCTTTTAAAATGCTAAATACCCAAAGTGAGTTGGACTTTTTTTCCCCAGAGAAAAAATGCAAACCACACTGCTCAGTCCCAAACTCTAACCCCTTTTGGCTGAAGATCTAAAAAACGTGGGCTTTTTTTGCACTCTGAAATGTCCTTTGGTTCTGGAGCCTGCTGAGGAAGGAATCCTGGCCCCATGATCTAGTTAGCATGTCTCTGTTGGTTGTTGTTTTTGTTAGTTAAAAGCCACCTTTCCTCTGTTCTGAGGTTTCCTGCCTCCCAGCCACAGGTCAACATCAGGAGTGACACAGCCTTCCTGCTGGGAAGATTGTCAAGCTGATGACTCAGGATGACTAAAATTAACACTTCACAGCTAAGGACTCCCCAGTCACAGGCTGCTTTAACCAGTTCTCCCCTCCATCCTGGGCTTTCTGTTCCTTTGTCTTTCTCCTGGATCCTTCTCATTCTCTGGGGTATCTTGCTGTGTCTATCACTCCATTTTTTGTCTTTATTATGAGTATCAGTTGGCTGGAAGAGGCATGCCAAGAGCTCATTTTATTCAAGAAGAACCAGAGCAGGTAGGCAGGGAACAGATTAAACAAACAGGGCTGGGAACCCTGATGCAGAGACAGGACCTGATAATCCATTGAAGCATTACCTGTAGGGCATCAGGCTGGTCACCACACCTCTCCTTCCACCCCAGGGAGCATGGGGGGAAGAGGAGGTTGGTAGCACATGGATTTCCCCTGCACTCTTCTAGTCCCTTTTCCTTTCTCCTGTTCTCCTGGCAGCACTCAGAGAGCTTCAGGAAGTGACAGGGTGCAGGAACTGGATCTCATGCTATTATTGAACAGATGAGAGTCCCTGAGATCTAGAGCTATTTCTTCCTTAACAAGCAGTGAGAGCCTCAGAGCTCCCAGCATGCTGGATGGCTCCAGAGAGTTTGAGCAGCATGGGGTGTGTGCTCTGTCTATAATACACTATTTAGGTTGATTCTGGGAAAAGATTTAAACAGCTCTCACAAAGAACAAAGGGTTGCAGCTACAATATCTTACCTACTGAGAAACAGCTGGCTCTTGCCTCCAAGGCTCTGTGACTGCTCCCCACTTCTTCCACATGTGTAGAGAGAAATTGTTCTGTGGTTTGAGAAGCCTGGTTCTGGTCCAGTGCCCTTTCTAACAGCCACATTGAGCCCATCATTTTTGTTATTGAGCTTTAGCTTTCTTGTAGATAAAATGTGTAAGGATTCTTATTTCTACAAATGACTATTTATCAAATGATATAAAGGAATTACTTATAATTTTTGTGCTGTAATAATGGCATCATGAAAATAAGGTTATCTGGAATTTGCTATAGAATCCTATCTAATAAAGGAGTAATATGCAAATTAACCACCACTCTACTACACCCACAAGCCATGCCCACCAGCCAATCAGGAGCGAGTATGCAAATTAACCCAACCAAGATTGCTGCAGCCACAAAGTGAGCAGGAGGCTTGGGTTTATCTGGCAATGGAGGAAGCCAAGCTTTCTGCACACCCTGGCCAGCCCAGGCTTCCATTCAAGGCTACAAAGTTTCAATTATAGAAGATAAATAAATGCCAACAAAAATGGTGGCAGCCATGGAGCTGGAGAAAGCAGGAGGCTTGAGTTTCCCTGGCGATGAAGAAAGCCAAGCTTCTGTAGCCCTAGCCTGCCTTGATCTCTGTTCAAGGCTACAAAGTTTTAATTATAGAAGATAAATAAATCCTAGATACGAAGACCTCCACCTGGGGTACCAGGGGGTGTGGCTAGCCTGCAAATTACCACAGGGCCCTTGCCCAGGCCACCCCATGCCCCAAGGGAACCCCCATCCTGATCTGGGACACCCTTCAGGGCAAACCAGCTGGCCCCCACCCATGCACCAGGCCTCTATTCTATCTAATAAAAGAGTAATATGCAAATTGCCCATTACTCCAACACACAAGATGGCTGCCCCCACATGGTCAAAGATGGCTGCCCATATGTGGACACAAGATGGAAGCCACAAGATGGCCAGCAGAGGAGGGCACTTGGGAGGGACCAGGCCTGTAAGGAAGGGTAGTTGGCGGGACCCAGGCTTGCAGGGGAGGGCAGTTAGGCATGACCAGACCTGCAGGGGAGGGCAGTTAGGGGTGACCAGGCCTGCAGGGGAGGCAGTTAGGGGAAAACAGGCTGTCAGGGGAGCAGTTAGGCATCAATCAGGCTGTCAGGGGAATGGTTAGCAGGTGATCAGGCTGGCAGGCAGAAGCAGTTAGGGGCAATCAGAAAGGCGGGCAGGTGAGCAGTTGGGAGCCAGCAGTCCTACCAGGATTGGGCCTAAATGGGCAGTCAGACATCTTTCAAGGGATCCCAGATTGGAGAGGGTGCAGGCTGGGCTGAGGGACACACACACACACACACACAACACACACATGCACAAATTTCATGCACCAAGTCTCTAGTACTCTAATGTAAAAGAAAAAGAAGTATAAAACAAATGAAATCAGGATTGGCAAAATGATAATTGTTTAAGGAGGAAGCTTATTTCTGGTTCTGTTACAGTTTACTCTGCTTTTGTTTTTGAAATTTTCATAATTAAAAATTAAAAGAGTAAGACCCATTTTACATTCCAATAGGGTCAACAAGATACTATATAGGGATATCCTTTTGGAAATAGCATCTTGCTATAGAAGAAGTTGTTTCTACACTGAATAACTGTGTCAAATGTAGCTGTAAGAATTATAACATATCCAGGCAAATCCATAGAGGAGGCCATCTTCACTGCCCCTGAAGGGAAAATCAATAGCTTCTTGTGTGTCCACCCGGACAGGTTTCAGCTGCCTCTCACTCTTTTCCCTATGTGATGGGTTCTCTGCTACAGGTTTGTGGTTACCTGTCATTTCCTCTAAGATCTCTTGACTCCTCTTCCTGGGGGAGATTTTTCAGTACCCTCCTCTCTTTTCCCTTGTCATCACATTTAGGAGAGGCAGAACAGATGGACAAGAAGATACTCAGTCACAGAGAGCTGGGTCAAGTCAAGGGCAAGTGTCAAGGCCAGCTAATTTGTATGAGGCAAGGTCTCAGGGCTGCTGTCAGGCAGGGGGCAGGTTGATCAACATCACCGTGTTTTAGCTCTAGGAGAGCACCATGCTGGGTGCTGGTTCTGAATGGATGATAAACATCAACCCCTGTCCCAAGGAACTCACCATGTCTAGTGCGGGAGAAAGGTAAACAGATGGTTATTAAATGAATTAAATTCCAGAGATAGACTTATGTAGAATGGATTAATAGAGTCTCAGAAAAGACGCCCTAACCTTGCCTCTGGGCACTTAGCTGGTGGGCAGGATGGAGAGCTGTGTGATTAGGGCAGCTTCCCAGAGTGACTCCTGAAATCTGTGTTGAAAGATGAGTAGTGGGGGGAAGCATAAACCTGTGCCACAGTATAGATTTGAAGGGGTACCTAAGAGGGCAGACACTCTTCCTTGTCTTGTTCTGTAGCCCTTCTCTTGGAAGAATTCTGCAATCAAGTCTCAAATCCCCACATCAGTCAACAAGAGTGTTAAGTCTCCGAAGGAGGAACGCGTGAGGCCAGGTGATGAGGGACTACAAATTTATTTGATCATCCACACACCAGGTGGCTGAGCCTGGATGACTCCAGCACCCAGTGAGGGGAGTCAACTGCTTTGAAAGGACTTTTGGCAGGATTTTTGCATACCCGGAGTGGAGACAATGGAATGTGGCCACCCCAAGTGAAAGGTGGAATGTTAGGTTTGATGGAACAATTGAGTTGATACCTTGCCCCCAGGAACTGGCTTTTCAGGACTTTTCATTATGGACATTCCCTTTGCTGAGACTACTTTTCATTTTTGGTGACCACATTCCATTCTTTTCCCTCTGGGTATGCATAAAGAAGTCTCCTCCCAGAAAAATCCCGCCAAAAGTCCTTTAAAAGCCGCTGACTCCCCTCACTGGGTGCTGGAGCCATCCAGGCTCAGCCACAAGGTGTCCCGATGATCAAATTCATAATCCCTCACCACTCTGGCCTCCTGCATTCCTCCTTTGGACCTACAAAGAGGATTAACTCTCTTGATTCATCTCCATGAAACTTAACCAGAGGTTGTTAGCAAGTGACAAATTATTGTAGAACCACAAAAGAGTACAAGTTGGTTTGCAGAAAAAGAAAATAAATTTTTCACATGGATCAGGAAAGGATTGGTTAGTCCTGGACCATACTCACCCTGGCTGGACCATACTACTCATCCAGGATGAAGAATATTTTCAACCATTTTAGGTCCTTTTTGTTATTTTCTCCCACTAACAGGAAAACCTGTTTGTTTTCCAGGTCCAGTGTAATGCCTGTCACCTCTATTTCCTGTGTTAATTTTGAATGATGGAGTCTGATGTTTCTCTTCATTATAATTATCTTTCTTTTACTCTGGGATCTATTATCTTGTCCACATTAGCAATGTTAGTTTATTATTCATAAGTTTTAGAAAGCATAAACAGAAGGGAGTCATTAAAACTGTTAACACTTACTATGAAAATATGGCTTTTGCTTATTACTCTGCATTGGGGACAGTAGATGCGGTTACTTCCAGTTCTCAAGAGGTCTGCTCTTGGGTCTTCCTTTATATCTATAGGCCCAACCAGGATGGTCTAATCTACTCCCCACCTTCAATTTTATTGATGTCTCCAATTAACAGGTCTTTCATTTCAACCTAGCTCTTGACTTCCAGTCCTATCTATCCAACTGATTTTGGACATCACCATTAGTATATTCCATGGGCACCCCAAGCCTATCTTTGCCATCTCAAAGTTGCTCCATTTTTTATATTTTTTCATTGCCAGCCATGTTGGGCTGCTCCCTGCAGCTTGCTCCCCTCTCTATACCCTTCTAGCTCTGTACCAAGGCTGTCTACACACTTCAGAATTGACCGACTTTCCCTGTGGCCAAATATGTCTCTCTTACTTCCATTTTCTGACAATCATTTCTCACCTCTTAAATCAATTTGCTGCCACTGCTTCCAAAGCAATTTCTTTAAAATGTTGTATCAGTCAGTGTTCTGCTTTAAATAAACCCATTGTCTCTCCATTGCTTCAGGTAGATGAAAATTCTTTACCCATATGCCAGGCCTTTCACATTCAGGCACCAATCCATCTTTCAGACAGTATTTCTCCTCTCCTCTCAGGAAGTCAATTCAGTCCTTACCCTGAACTCTCAGCCTTTATTTGAGCAGCTCTTTCCTCTCAGACCCTCTGCCCCTTCCACCTTTATTGATTCTTCTCCCTGGAATAGCCTAATTCTTCCTCTCAGTTTGGCCCTTATAAGAAGAAAAATTACATTAGACAGTCCCCAGGACTCCTGCCTATTTCATTCTTTCATTTATTAAAAAATGCACACATATTTACTGAACATTTGCTACATGTCAGACATAGTTCTATGCAGCAGAGCTACCGTGGTTAGCAGAACATAACATCCCTGTCCACTTAGAACTCACATTAATAGGGTGGGGTTGGGAGGAAAGCAAGGAAAACAAACAAATAGAAAAATGAGTGATGCGTTAGATTGTGCAGAGTATCATGTCCACAAAAGAAATGTTGAATTTAAAATTAAATGAAGCATAAATATGATTTTGAAATGAAATTATTCTCTGCCTATTTGCATGTTTTCCTTTGGGTTCCGAAGTAAAACTCAATGGGCCATCATTGCCGAGGCTGGGGGCTGTCTAAGGCCTGAGGTGACTCCCATGTCCATCCCAACACTCCATCAGGCAGGAACCCTTTTTCTTTTCTCAACTACGTTTTGACCACAGGGGGAAAGGGAGGAAGAGGAACAGCTCAAAGAGAGTGACTCTGGAAAGGCTGAGTTCTGCTTCCTTCAGCATCGCCCAGACAGCTGTCGCAATGTCAGCCCTCTCAGAAGCAGTGAGCAAACAGGTTTGTGGTGGTGAGAAGTTTTTTTGTTTTTGTTTTGTTTTTTTTGTTTGTTTTTTATCTCCTCAAATTTCACTCCAAACAGAAGGGAAAAAATATCTTACATAATAATAGCAAATTGAACCCAATAATTGATTGAGCTCAGTGGTGCGTTTTATATACATTATCTTCTTTAATTCTCAGAACAAACTTATGAGGTAGGTATTATTAATATTTTTATTTAATAGATGGAAAAAAATACTAAGGCTCAGATAAGAGTTCATGTGGTCACTGCCAGCAATGAATACACCATCTTATGAGTGGTAATTTTTTAGAGAAAACACTTATATTTTGAAACATTTGTTTATGTCATACTTCTAAAATTAAATTTATAATTTTTGCAACACCTATTTTCACCTTAATACAGCTCATGAAGTGTTTATAAGACTTGCACTTGTTTCTGAGCACTTATTTACTTCATTGGTGACTTTTACATAGTTTTTGAGTATTTATTTGCTTAAAGATTTAGAAGTTTTTAAAACTTTAGACATGATAACAATGTGTAAGACTGAAGACCTATAGAAAAAATGTTTACAAAATAATAGAGGAACGATAGGACAGAGACCCAAACCTGTAAAGAACACTGAAGAACAAAAAGAAAAATCTGAAATGAGGCAAGAAGAGAAAATGGCATAAAGCTTATGCAAGTTCCAGGTGAGAACAACCAATAAGCAATGAGCCAGAAAGTGTCCTGACTGAGGGAGGATAGACTTGAAATATGAGACCACAGTATGAAACATCAAGAACAGAAGCAGACCTGGCTGGTGATATCAGTGGTTAGAACTTTGGCCTACTCACCAAAGGGTCTCAAGTTTGATTCCTGGTACATACCTGGTTTGCAGGTTCAACCCCTCTACTTTCAGACTGGACAGAACACATCACAGAGTCTGGAATCTGTTCTGGAGTAATTGCTGACACACAGGAAAATATAAGGTGCAAGAGTATGACCAGGGGTCCACAGACCTTTCTCAAGATATCCTGACTGCCCAGCGGACATGCTCCTGAGCCACCACTGTGTCTCTGGCTTGTGCAATGCAAAACATCAGAGCCTTGCATCCTTCCTGCCTCACTTCCCTTTTTTCCTGTGTCCCCTTGCTTTAGGCTCACCTCTTGCACCAATGTAATAGTTTAATCCTGCCTCAGGCTTAGCTTTCTAGAGGATTCAAAAACTGTGATGATGATTCAATTCCTTTGTATTTTTTTATGTCTATTTTAGGCATGAATTCTGTTTTTTGTTTGTTTGTTTATCTCCAGAATTAACTTGCATCTAGACCATTCTTTGTTTCTGGACTATTCATTTGGACTCTGTTTATTTGAATCAGAGTGTGTCTGAATGGTGCTTTAAAGACCTTAAGAGGGTTGTAGCGATGTTGATTTTTAAAAGTTTGGATTCCTTTGGTCAAGCATTGCCTAGAAGACTGAGATCCAGACCAATTTGCCTATCTGGTTATTCAATAGGAGCCCATTTGGGAACTTCAGTTTCAAGTGTAAATGGTTTGTAAATGGATACTTGAATCTATTGTGAGAGCCTCATTTTGTGATTATGAGGCTTAAAATTTTAAAAATATAAATACACAGGGTTGTAATTGGCATCATGAAATATGTGGTATAACTATTTTCTAATGCACAGTAAATCCTTAACACATCATATTGCCTCAGAAACATGAGATGTCAGAAAAGTAGGCCCAGGGGCCAACTTTGAAAATGAGCATCTCCTCCTTTAATCCTTTAGATGCTTTTGGCTCTGCTTTTTGACAGCACTCTATTTGTTGACACTTCAATTCCTTCACCTGTCTAGTCATGGTCATCCTGCTGATCAAGGCCTTATCTGGCCTCTGGACCAGGCATCTTTATTTTCCAAACTGACACTTATTACTTGTTTGGAATCAAATGTTTCTTATTTTATGAGATGATGATAAAATATATTTTGTTTCTATACTAAAAATTAAAAATTGCCAACCCCTACATGGTATTTCTTTTTTTAAAAATAAATATTTAAAATATATTTTTTTTTATTGATTTCAGAAAGGAAGGGAGAGAGAGAGATAGAAACACCAATGATGAGAATGATCATTTAACAGCTGCCTTCTGCACACTCCACACTGGGGATTGAGCCCACAACTCAGGCATGGAATTGAACCAGGAATTGAACCATTACCTCCTGTTTTTTAGGTCAACACCCAACCACTGAGCCATGCAAGCTGGGCTTAAATGGATATTTTATAATTGGATGTTAATGTCTGGGCATCACAGCTCTGGCTTGCTTCTGCAAATGGTGTCTCTGGTATTGATGCCTACTGCCAACCACCTGTTTGGCTGTCCATATCCAGTCAAGGTTTGTTAGTTTTGTGATAAGTAAGCTTCCTACAGTTGGTTAAAGATTCATCATTGATGAGAGGCATAGTGTGAATTCCCACTGCTTGGAGTTATTTGTAGTCTCTCTTCAAGGAAGGTGTCTGCCTTCAAGTGATTTGAACCATTCTAACCAGAAGCTCTCTCTGTGCCTGAAAGACCTGCTATTATAGAGTTCTTTTCTTGGATTAAATTATTCAGTTTCATAAAGTTAAAAAATAAGATACAAGACCAACATAATGTTCAACCTACATCTTAAAAATTTGAGAGGACCTTGAACTCTGAGCAAAAAGTATAAGTGTCAGCAGAACTGAGGACAGCTGAGCAATGATGTAAAGTTCCACACTAGAAGTAAAAAAAAAGTTGACATTTAACTCTCACACAGTCCTATTCTGTACATAGTCTTGTATTCTGCACCAAGGGAAGATGAAAGGAAGGAGAGTTTTATAAAGGGAAATGAGGCTGGCAGACCCCACCTTTGCAGGATGGTGGCTTTCAGAGCTCAGGGCCTGGAGATGCTGCTGACTTAGGAAGGTGTCCCCTTGGCCCAGCCTCAGGGGATGAGTGCCTCCATTAGGACAATTTCAGCTCCAGAACAGACATGATATCAAGAGGCCTCCATCCTTCCCATAGAAAGAGGCTTGCTCATGCTTAAGGGATGTTATCACACAAACATCACCAAAAGATGCACATTTCCTAGATCCATAACTCTTCTTTCTCCACCCTATTTTTCATCTTATAAGTTTCCACTCAGAAAAAAATTTAAAAAGTACTTTGTAAGTAGTTCAATGTGTTCTCCACCTGGAACAGCCCTCCACCTGGAACAAACATCACCTTGATTTAACACTTAAAGATTTGCCACATTTCTTCTCTCTGACTCTCACACTCCCTCATTATTGGAAAATTAATAGCATACATCATAATGCTTTACTCCTGCTACTTTGGCACACAATCCCTGAGAGGAAGAACACTCTCTCGGTGACCTCAATGGCATCATCATGCCCAGGAAAAGTAACAATAATTCCACAGTATCACCCAAGAATCAGCCATATTTCAATGTCTCCAATTGTCTCCAATGTCTTTGAAGGCCAGTCTCCTTTATTTTATTGAACAAGAACTTAATTGAGATTTGCATCTTGGTTTGGGGATTTATGTCTCTTTAATCACGTTTCATCTAGGACAATCTCTCAAACTTTCCTATTTGAATAGCCCAGCTCAGCTTTCTTGAAGAATGCTTCACCTTCAGGAAATAGCCAGTGTGTACATCTTGGTGTAATTTAACCCCACTGTCTTCTTTATTTCCTGCGCACTGTAAATTAGGTCTGAGGCACAGTATCTCCTTAACCTTCAATGGCATTGAAACTGTTTTTCCTGGAGAATAGTCCCCCTCAGTCACATTCCCAGATTACATAACTCTTTTGAATTTATGATTTGTTACTTAATCAGCACAAGTGTGGTAGTTATCTCTTTGTCACTCACTGCCTCCTGGAGCAGATTAACTCTGCACCAGACGGAAGATGTCCTGTAAGAAATAAGCTATCTTGTGAGTGAGGAACACATCACGAAACATTAGAGAACACCACTGATTTCTGCCTTCTTTCCTTAGTTACATGAAAATAATTAGTCTAGGGTGTGAAAGCAAAAGAGACCTGGAAAAAAGTTCTCTCTTAACTCTTAATCTCTTTCAACCTAAGCCTGGCCAGTGAGCAGGGCCTCTTCCCCCTTCTAAGATCCCACATCTGGACATCATTTACTCCCAGCTCTTCATGATTGCAGGTGTCCTGAGTTCACAACCACGGTTGGCGGGCAGTGGAGGAGAAACTTCAGTGTGTGCAGTGTACAGACTGAAGCAGTCCCTGTCACAACAAAGGAAGTACATGCGGTCTCTAAAAATGACCAAGGAATGTGACAAACAGCTGGAAATCTGTGCAGCTTTACAGACTCACTTTCCCATTCCAGCCCTCCCTTAGATCTGCTCATTCTATACCTGTTGTGACACCTAATAGGATCACAACAAGGCAAATACAGTGAGAAAAGAAAACAAGCAGAGTGCTAATCCATGCCTTATGGATGAAACTCTAAAAGCTATTCTCCCACCTCTCCACCCGCTGCCAGCCCCAAAAAGTGAAAGCAAAGGGCTGCTTTGGGAGTGTGTGTATAAGGTGAGCCTGGCTTTGCAAGGTGCCAAGGCCCAACCTGCTGTCGACAACATCCATGTAATGGGTGTCCTGTGGGCAGGATGAGAAGAGTGGCAGAGAAGAAACTGCCTAGACAACATCATCAGTGTTCCTCACCTATGTTGTATTTTCTCAAAACTTACCCGCTTCATGAAAATATCTGGATAGTGGAAATGTGGTTAAGGGACACAGAATATTGTTGAATACAAATCACCTTTTTAGGGGGATCTCTGCACAACATGTTTTGCATTCTTTTTGCTAAAGCATTGAATGGAGCCACTTAGGGAAAAATGTAAATTGCAACAAAAATGACACCTTCTTTGTTTGCATTTTACATATCAGATTGACAAAGATTTAAAAGTTCAATACAACCGGGGGTAGGTAAGGGTGTAGAAAAATAGTCCCTTTCATATCTTGTTGGTCAAATATAAAGAACTCTATGGAGAGCATGGTAATATCTGTAAAAAAGGTTTAGGCACATACCCCTGACCCATCAGTTCCACTTGCTGGGATTTATCTTACAGGTATATTTGCACAAGTGTATAAAAATATATGACTAAAGACTGTTCCCTGCAAAATTGTAATTTAAAAACATCAGTAGATCATTTAAATGTCCATTAATAGGGGACTGATATGTAAATTATAAAGTACTTCTATGAAAGACAACATAGCTAAAAAGTAAATCTGCATGTGTTAAAATAAAATATTGCAAGATAATTATTAAATATATAAAAAATAGTCATTAAAAAAGCAAGTATCAAAACAATGTATACAAATCTTATAGTATGTGTTTTCAATGTCTGTGTATGCATAGAAAACTCTGGAAGTGTTACAGGATTCCAGGGCAGGAGGAATAGGGGAACTGAGCCAGGAAAGTTAAAACCAGGCCAGACAGTGTGAACAATTTGTAGCCAGCTTGTAACTAACAAGCCATTATCTTCCTGAGCCAGGGACACAGAGAAAATGGTTAAAATCCTCCTAAGGAGAGAATGCAGAATGGGAGAGGGAGAGGAGAAAGGAAAAAACGGTGGTTTTACTCCCTAAGGAAAGAAGCCAGCAGTCTCAAGGCTTGGCAAGATAAAGTTGCCAGGAGCTTTTCATGAATTCTGAGAAGGCCACATCAAAATAAAGAAAAAGAAAAAGAAAAAAAAGGGGGCCTTAAGATTAATCTGTACCAAAATAGTCAGCAGAAGAATTGTGAAGCCTATGGACAACAGGGTATATAACGTATCGGACCCCCATCCAGCTTGCTCTCAGATCACGGAGAGCCCGTCAGTGCTCCACAGCCCAGATGTATAGGCTCGCTGACTCTGCTTTTCCAACAGGAGTGCATGCTTTAATAAGCTGGCTTTTCACAAATCAGTCAAGGTCTCTTATATAAACTCATTTAAATGAGAAGACAAGGATCGAGGTTGGGGACAGCCCTCTCCCATGGGCTCAGGGGGCTGTCCTGTCCAGCAACACCTCTCTGGTGCTGGTGAGAGGTGCCTGTGGCGGAAGGACATATAAGGAATTGTTAACAGTGCTTATCTTTAGGCAGTGGGTCGTCATAAAGAAAAAAGACCTTTGAAGTTTTAAATGGGCATGTACTCCATTTATCATTTTTAAATTGGCGGTTGTTTTTTAGAAGTAGTGATATTGGAAATTCCTAAGGCATACTCAGAATTTCCACACTCCTTTCTTCTGCAGAGCAATGATTTTCAACCCTTTTCATCTCATGGCACACATAAACTAATTACTAAAGTTCTGTAGCACACCAAAAGATATATTTTTTGCCAATCTGACCAAAAAAATAGATATAATTTTGATTCATTCACACCAGATAGCTATTGTGTCTTTTTTTTGTGACAATTTAGGGGACAGGAGGTCAGTGCCCCTGACTAATTAGTCAGGTATTGCATGTTTTAAAAATTCTTGTGGCACACTGGTTGAAAATCGCTCTATACAACATAAACCACAAGTGCCTCCTAAGGCTGAAAAAGAAACAATTGCAAAAAAGGGAAAGGAACATACGTCATGGAATCTCAAAAGGCCTGTTTTCCTACTGTCCTCAAAAGTCCTTCCAATTCTTCTATTTATTGCAGAAAGCTCCATTATCCACCTGTGCTTACCTGTTCCACAGACTTTCTCATGTGTCAGGTGAAGCTGATCTGGTGTTCAGTCTGGCAATGCCCAGGCATAGGAAACACGGATAATGGGGGGTTGTTTCTACACTAGGTCTTCTCCCTGTGCCCTTCCTTTTGACTCTGATACTCAGAGAAGATGAGTTGGTCTCCAAATGGCCCCCTGTGGTTCCTGGGGGCCTGGGCACAGTGGGCCAGAGCAAAAGCTACTTTACCACTGAACTGATGGGAGACAGCAGAGCGTGGAGCAATGAGAGGACTGGAGTAACTGTTTTGTCTTTGTGAGTGGGTACACATTGTTCAGGCCAGAATGTGATCATCAGGGTCAGATCTGGCTGGAAAAGCTTGTGCTCCCCCTATTCAATAACAACTTTAGCAGCACAAGAATGCCTAGCTTTCCATTTTCCATGTAAACTGAAGAGTCTGTATCTCCTGCCAACAGTTATTTTGTCATGAAACCCTGTTTAATCAGTGGAGAGGCAGAAAAACTGACTGTTGATAACCATTCTTCAATTTTTTATGCCATAGATTTTTCTGCTACAGTTTGTGACTCAGTGTTTTCATTTTCATAGTAAATGACAATAGAGAATGAGCAATTGAGAGAGGGAGACAGAGAGAGAGACACACAGAGAGCGAGACAGAGAGATGACTAGTGCCAGGACTTGCTGAAGTCCCTTGATTATATAGTTTTTTACTACCAATCTTAATCTATCACCTAGAAAATACAAAAATTAAAAACAAATGGCAACACAGAATTCTTATCTAAAACATGTTTTCAGAGTTAGCTATTTGAAGATAAAAACAAGCAATACACAATTTTCTTTTCCAAAACTGTTTCCTTCTTAGATCAGATTGCTATGTACTAGTAACTATACCAAGAGATAAATACACATTTATAAAACACAAACAGCATAACATCCTTGAGATTTTTCTCTTTATCTAAATTGACCCAGATAAAAATACAAATCTCATGTCAACTATAAATAAGTAAAAAAAGAAAAAGAACAACATGTGAAACCAAATGTAAACCAAAACCAAACCACATCAAAAGTTCAGCAAATATTCTATTTCTGACCATTTCTATAAGAATTCAACAATTCTTTTATAATACAGCTAAAGTCTCAGAATCAGATAAAAGATAGCAATTGCTTTTAAAGCCAGGGGGATATTCAAATTTTGAACTATTAAAATACCATGTAGTAAATACTATAATAACAATATGAACTTAAAAAAATACAACTTTAGCTGGAGAAAACATCAATTTTTGCATTTCAAACAGTTTAGTTATCCAGACATTGTGGTGATTATCTAACAATATACACAAATATTGAATCATTATATAACAAATAGAATTTCATAGGATTAAAAATAATAATGTTGAAAGTGATATCATGCAGTGCTTATATAAATAATAAGTAATTTTCCAATTCAAGAGAAGATCCATATGATAAGACGAGATTCTGAGATCAGTAATTTCCAGCCAGGAAAGGGGTACCCTGTGCCTTTTGGAAAAGCCCCTATACTAGTTCCAACAGCCTTCCTATCTACATCCCCCTCTGTCCACTCTCTTACCCACCCACCCATAATGGGTGGGCCTGGGACTCAGGTTTGGCATGGGGAAGGTGAGCAGTCAAAACTCTAAAGAGGCCCTCATCCTGGTATTCTTTCCCATCCCTGTGCCCCCGCCCCCCTCAGGTGGACACTCCTGACAGGATAACCTACCATGAGACTTGGTTCTATGCTTCCCTTTCTTCCCCATTCAGTATCTCAAAGAACATTTTTCTCCCCAGACATAGAGAAACCAGACTCTGTTTGTAAATTCACAGACCTGGAAGGGAATTCAGATAACCATTTATTTTATCATCCTTTGCCTCTAAGCAAGGCTATACATGCATTTATGGTCTTTACTTTTACTTTATATCCAACTCACCAGGTTTTATTATGAAAGATGCAGAGCCCTGAGCACCTTTCTCGGAGATGCTGACTCAGTGGACAAAGGGCCCAGAAGCCTGCGTGTTAAGCCAGCACAGAGGGGGCATTCCGACAGCACTTAGAGAAACACTGATCCAGCACAAAAAAGAGACTGAAATAATAAACTGATAATATGACGGAAGAAGAAAACAGGAAACTCTAAACTAGTGATTTTTCAAACCTTTTAATGAAATCCTTTGCTCAAAGAATTTTATTTTGAAGGCTAATATGCAAAATAGATAATAACCAGCTCCTCTGCTGTTGAGAAAGGCCGTCCCGGAGCCCTCCTGTCCCGGGGTTGACGGGCCCTGCTCTCACATGCCTGGGAAAGGCTGAACACTGAGTTTGGTGAAAGACATACGAGAAGATAAAATCAAGAGGCCTTTCTGTTTGCATCAGCTTTTAGACACAGGCCCAGCAGGGGTGGGATGTGATGCACTCACTCCCTGGCTAGGGAGTGAGTGCATCACATCCCACCCCTGCTGGGCCTGTGTCTAAAAGCTGATGCAAACAGAAAGGCCTCTTGATTTTCCAGCATGCCCTAAACCGCTCATGACTCCCAGTTCATATCCCTAACCCCATCCTTTTCCTGGAACCCCAGACTCCTACAGCAAACTGTCTACCCCACAGCCCATTAGTCCACAACCAGCAGACACCGCAGTCTTAACTTCTGATTTCCTCAACACCCACCCACACGACCACCACCTTCTTCCCTGTCATAGTAAATAGCACCACCAGGCACATTTAAATAGAATGGTAGCCAACTGCCATTCCTCAGAAGAAGCTTCACCGAAGTCTCAATATGGCAGGCATTGCCCTGGTGGCTACTGGCTCATTTAGGGCCATCCCACCCTTTCCTGAGTTCTTAGGACACTCTGAAATCAAAGGGAAACTTTAGAATCTTCCCACATGCTGTGTCATGGTGATTTTCAGACATGGAATCAAGGGATGGGAGCTAAGAACTGAGGAGGCAGAAAGGTTCAAGGAGAGTCCAATAGAAATAGAATGTGATGTGGGGGGCTAGACAGAAAAAGTAGTGAGAAGAAGAGAAAAGGGGGCAGATGAAAGCAAAAATAGTTATGCTCCCTCTCTCTGCTAACTTTGAAAAGATTTCAGCCTCAGGTGAAAAGCCAGCTAGACAAGCATGAGCTTGTTCACACACTTCGAGTTCTGGGTAGGTAGCAGCTTACTAAATCAGCCAGCTGACTAGAGCCTGTAAAAGGAGGCAAGGTTTTTCAACTAAAAACTAAAACAGGATTCCTAGCTCTTCCCATGACTCAGCACAAACAACGGAGTCCCTAGATGGCAAAAGCTGAACACAGGGCCAGGTCCCAGGGCAAGTCCCTAAGGCAGCTCCCAGAAGGACTCGGGATTGCCATGAAGATGAGTGTGTTTTATTATAACTTTATATCTATCTGAGCCTTCTCACAATTTGGTATTTGTGTCGTATAGTATTTTCTACTTATTTAATGTTTTCTTTCTTTTAATCACCTTTATTGAGATTTAATTTAATTCAATAAAATGCACCTATTTAAAATGTACATTTTGATGGGTACTGACAAGTTTATACAACCAAGTAACTACCACTACAATCAAGATACAGAACATTCGCTTCACCCCAGAAAATACCCTTGGGTTGCTTCCCAGTTAATCCTTCCATCCCAGCTCTAGGCAACCACTGATGTGCTGTCACTATAGATTAGATTTGTCTTTTCGGGAATTTCACATAAATGGAATCATACAGTGCAGACTCTTTCATGTGTCAGGCTTCTTTTTCTCAGCATAATGTTATTGAGATTCACCATGGCATTCTGTACACAGTAGCTCTTCCTGTTTTTTGGCTGACTAGCATTTCATTATATGAATATACCTCAATTTGCTTATCTACTTACCTATAGGTGAAATTAAGGTTGTTTCCATTTCTTGGCTGTTATGAATTCAACTTTTATGGACATTTATCTACATGTATTTCTTTGCATATCTATTTTCCTTTCTATTAGGTAAATATTAGAGGATGGCTGGATGTGTGCTTTTAAGTATATCTTTGTAAGACTTCCTTCTCTTTTTCAGTCACATAGTATTCCATTGTGTAAATGTACCACAGCTTTTTTATCCATTCATCTGCCTATGGGGACTTGGGCTATTTCCAGATCTTGACTATTGTGAATAATGCTGCTATGAACATAGGGATGCATATATTCTCTCTGATGGTGTTTTAGGATTCTTAAGATATATTCCCCAAAAGTAGGATTGATAGATCCAAAGGCAGTTCCATTTTTAATTTTTTGAGGAAACTCTATACTGTTTTCCACAGTGGCTATACCAGTCTGCATTCCCAACAACAGTGCACAAGGGTTCCTTTTCTCCATATCCTTGCCAACACTTGTTTGTTGATTTATTGATAGTAGCCATTCTGGTAGGTATGAGGTGATACCTCACTGTCATTTTTTATTTGCATCTCTCTGATGATTATTGACCTTGAGCATTTTTTTCATATGTCTATTGGCCATTTGTATGTCCTCTTTAGAGAAGTGTCTATTGAGGTCCTTTACTCATTTTTTAATTGGATTGTTTGTCTTCCTTGTGTTGAGTTATAGAACTATTTTTTAATATATTTTGGAAATTAATCCTTTTTCGGATATGTTCTTCCATACAGTGGGTTCTCCTTTCATTTTGTTGATGGTTTCTTTTGCTGTACAGAAGGTTTTAGTTTGATGTAGTCCCATTTGTTTATCTTTTTCTGAGTTTCCCTTAGAAAGTGAAGGAAATAGCTAAGGAACACACATGCTGCCCAGTTGATGTGTCTCAGTTCATTGTGCATCTTCTCATGTACCAGGAGGTCATCAGTTTGTTTACAGGTCAGAGCACATGTCCAGGTTTTAGATTCAGTCCCCAGGAGGGTGTGCAGGAAGCAGATGATCCATGTTTTTCTCTCATTGATGTTCTATGTTTCCCTCTCCCATCCTCTCACTGAAAAATACATATTTATTAAAAAATAAATAACAGTATATATGCATACCCCATGGACAGAGACAATAATTTGGTAAAGGCCAAGGAAGGGGGAGGAAGGGCAGGGTTCAGGTGGGTAAAGGGGGTGGAGAGGGAGCCTCCTGCAATAATGTCAAAATTATGAATTTCTAGCAAAAATAAATTAATTAATTAAATAAAATGTATCTTTGAAAGGAACTGCCAAATTGTTTTCCATAGTAGTTACACAAGTTTGCTTTCCTACCATAAATGCATGAGAATTCTAATGCTCTACATCCTTGCTGATATTGGCTATGGATCTGGTTTTCCTTTTCAATTTCAGACATTCTAATAGGTGGGTAGTGTTTTCTCTTGTGCTTTTAATTTTCATTGTTAGATGTTATATATATTTTTCAAAATTTCTCCTAAAATATTTCATGTCTTTTGATGCTACTGTCAATTGTACTGTTTATTGTAATTTTAATTACCAACTGCTGTTGCTAGTTCAGTAGATTTTTATTATGACTTTCTGCTAAAAATTGTCCTTTATGTTTACTCTTTAACAATAGCAATGGGCAAAGAGTGTGCTATCCAGAAGCATTCTTGAACCTATCTGAAGAAATTCATGAAAAGTGTGTATGGATGGAAATGACTAAGAAATGGCTTCCCCAATAGTGAATCCTCAACCAAAAGCTAGTCATGGTAATTTAGTCATCCTAGAGACCCAAATTCAGTTAGTCTAACTGTGGAAAGAGGAGTTAAAGGTTTTTAAATAGTTGTCCACAAGTTTGGGGGGAATGGGAAGAAAGAAGTTCTTCCCTAAGCTTCTCAGAATCTCCTGGGCAATTTCTCAGAATCACGAGAGATTCTGATATTTAATCCTCAGGCAGGTATCCTGCCTCTTATTCCCACTCTGATGATCATTATGAATTCAGGCCAAGTTGTTGATGGGAGAATAGTGGATCTCTCAATGCGTGGGGGTAGAAAATAGTTCTTAGTGGCATAGGGTCATTGTCAATATAAGAACTTTGTGTGAGGCCATGAAGAAAAGTCATTTTGAACCTGTAATCCCTGCTCCAACACTGTTATTGTTCTACAATTTGGAACTGGTTCTGGTGGGAGTGCTTAAATCACTTGTTAACAGTAAAATGGAAATCCCTGGGAGGTGATAACCTAAGTAAGTCATTTCAAATGGTAACTCATGAACCAACAAGTAATATTTGAAGGAACCATCACCACCTTGGAAACAGTCTATAGTACCCTGTGGATAGGGTTTGGGGATTTTTTTATGGGAGGGGCAATACAAAAGCAGGGACATTGAGGAAAACTGGAGCATTCCTACACTACAGATAAAATTCAAAATACACTCAATAAGAGAAAAGAGCAAAAAATACCAGTTAAGCCAAAACCGGTTTGGCTTAGTGGATAGAGCATCGGTCTGAGGGCTGAAAGGTCCCAGTTCGATTCCGGTCAAGGGCATGTACCTTGGTTGCAGGCACATCCCCGGTAGGCACATCATCGATGTTTCTAGCTCTCTATCCCTCTCCCTTTCTCTCTGTAAAAAATCAACCATATATATATATATATATATATATATATATATATATATATACCAGTTAAAGGACTATAAACACACCACCTTCCTCCTTTCTACTTGTAGATCCCAAGTAGTTGACTAAGCCACCCCCTGTTAGCTGGATCTGCCTACTAATTAAAGAAATATAAGAATATTCATGCAGACTGTCCAAAAATTCTGTGTTAGCCTAACAAACTTCTGTCCATCCATCTAAGCTCATCTCAATAGCACTTTCTCTGTGGAAACCATCCTCATTTACTTATATTAGGAGCTGAACCTCCTTCCTGCTCACATAGAACTTTATTCATAACTCAATTTTGCACTTCATTAAAAAACTATTTTGTTTGCATGTCTCTTCTCTACTATTCTGGGGACAGGTTGCTTCAATGATTATTTTTTTTTACCTTAGGCTTTGTCCCTGAGCTTGATTCTTCTGAAATCCAACTGCCTTTCTGACATCTCATTTGAATCCATCGAAGGGATCTCAAACTCAAAGTATGCAAGGCTGAACCTACATCTCTTTCTTTTTCAGGGTTTGCTCTCTCTTGGTTAATAGCTTCTCTGTTTCTCCCGCTGGCCAAGACAAAAATGTACAGTTATCCTTGATACCCACATCTCTGTCATTCTCCATACCCACATTACTCTATGATTTTACTTCCTAAATACCACTAGAACAGTGGTTCTTAACCTTTCTAATGCTGCAACCCTTTAATACAGTTCCTCATGTTGAGGTGACCCCAACCATAAAATTATTTTTGTTGCTACTTCAGAACTGTAATTTTGCTACTGTTATGAATTGTAATGTAAATATCTATATAATGTAAATATATGTGTTTTTCAATGGTCTTAGGCTCTACAGCAGCGGTCATGACTCACAGGTTGAGAACTGCTAGCAGGGTTGCCTAAGACCATCGGAAAACACAGATATTTGCATTACAATTCATAACAGTAGCAAAATTACAGTTATGAAGTAGCAACAAAAATAATTTTATGGTTGGAGGTCACCACAACATGAAGAACTGTATTAAAGGGTCATGGCGTTAGAAAGTTGAGAACCACTGCTCTAGAATCTCATGTTCATCCGTTCTTGCTGGCATCACCCTAGACCAAGATTGCAGCATTATCTCTCTTGCACTCTTGCAATACCCTGGTAGTGACCTCCTACATGTATTCTGGCTGCCTATAAACCATTTTTCCACTGTAGCTAGTGTGATCTCTGCAAAATGCAAATATGATCCATGATTTCTGCTTATAACCCTTTAATGTGTTCCTTTTTTTCTTGGGGTAAAGACCCAAATCTCTAACTTCACCTACAAATCCCAAATCCCAGGCTGCCCCTCCCTGCCTTACCAGCCTCTTCTCACTTCCTACACTTTAGTTGCAATGGCCTCTTTTCCTTTAATGCTTTCTCTTTTTTAACTTTTTATTTTAAAACAATTTTGACATGCAAAAAATAGCAAAAATAGTACAAAGATTTCCTGTACACCCTTTACCCTGCTTCCCTAAATGTCAACATCTTACATAACTAGAGTATAGTTATCAGAAAGAGGAAATTCACATTAATATGCAATACTATTATGTAATCTGCAGTCTTACTTGAATGCAATGTTTGGTTTAGGTTACATGTGGGTGTCCTGTCTCCTTAGTCTCTAATCTGGAGGGTTCCCTCTTCTCCTTTGATGTTCATGACCTTGACAATCTTGAACACAGGCCAGTTATCAAATAGCATAATTCTCAGTTTGGATTTGTCTGATGTTTTCTCCTGTTTAGATTCAGGTTATACATAATCTGGCAAGAATATTACAGAAGCAATGTTATATCTTTCTCAGCATATCACATTAGGAGGCACATAATACTAATGTTTCATTACTGATGAGTTTTACTTTGAGCCCTTGATTAAGATAATGTGTGTCAAGTTTCTCCATTGTAAATGTCAATTGGGGGGGTGATAGGAATAGAAGATATTTTCAGTTTATGTAGTATACATTCTATTTCCCATGATACACTTATCCACCAATTTTATCATCAACTAGAGGCCCAGTGTACAAAAATTCGTGCACTTGGTGTGTGTGTGTGTGGGGGGGGTGGTCCCTCAGCCCGACCTGCACCCTCTCACAGTCTGGGGTCTCAGGGGAACATGACTGACACTCTCAACACCAGGGTGGGCCTGATTGGTCAAGGGGCACTGCCATCTCCCTTACTGGTAATTGATTTAGTAAAGAGCACATGGAATTCAGGTCAATGGCTTTCATATAGGGGGTTCAGGTTCTTGGGGGCTTAGGGAAAATCTATTTCCCAGTCTTCTTAAAGAGCTTACAGAAGTGACTTTTTCTTTCTTCTTGTAGACATTATTGTCAAGCACAGACAGGATGCCTGGAATCATCTTGAGAGTAAAGTTTGCAAAAAAGACTCACAGAAAAACAGACCTAGAGCCACTGGACTGAGAGACTCCTAAAAACCTCTGGACTTCCTTCTGTGGAACCTCACTATTGAGGCCAACAGGATGAGGATTTTTGTTACTTTGAGCTAAGTAGATTGAACTTAACCAATCTACTATCTCCCTATTAACTAAAGGGTAATGTGGAGTGGAGGAAGGAAAGAGTTGAGACAACTAGCATCAGAGGTGACAAGAACACAGCAGTAGGGACAACCAGAAAGTGTGCATCAGCAAGCCTGTCTGCACTTCAGAAAACCTAGCATGAGCCATGTCAACATAGGCATTTTGCTGGCCCACTCTGCAACCATAGTCTTAATCTCTTAGGAAAGATCTATTACACTGTCTGGAAGAAACTGCTGTTCTTAAGACCCAGGATTAACCCCAGATTTTGATCTTGATCTTCATCACAGATTTCCTATGAGGCTTTTTTTTTTTTTTTTTTTTTTTGCCCTCTTGAGGGATGTGCCTGAAGGGTTTAACTGCGATTTCCAGGAGCAGGTCATAAGGCAGTCCTGTACTTGAACGCAAACCTCCTGATTGTGTCGGCTGAGCTGCTGCATGTAGACCTGTCCAAGTATGATAGGAGAGGCCACAGATTCAGGTCGAGGACAGCCTTGGATGGTTCCAATACACTTTATGTCATGGCTAAGCAAGCATGTTGGTTTAATTTTCTGGAGTTGAGTTTCTGTAAGCCTTTCCTTACATCATCTTCTCCAAGACTTATCAGGTTAGGGTCAGAAGGCATGTCTTAGATCATGCAATCTCTGACTGCTTGGCTGGTCTTTTATTTCCTGTGGTGTTCTAGTTCATACGGAGGCGGAGGATGACTTGTTTTTTATCCTGCCACGTTAAATACAATCCTGGTTTTGAGTCAGGCAAGTTGTTATAAGGAGGATAAATGGGCTGTTTTTAATAAACAGGGGTGGAATGATAAACATCTCTGCAATAGCTCAGTGATAGAACAAAACACCAGGAACTCCAGTTTTGTTAAGAATTATTGTCTGCTGCGTAATCAACAACTAGCGGTTTGCTGTCTCACCCAGGAATAGAACTGGAGGAAACAGGCTTAAATTGAGGCACAATAGATTGTGTTTGGTTGTGGTCTGTCTCCCGCAGTTGTAGCGAGTGTCAGTGTGGGGAGTGGACCACTCCTGGACACTCACTTGTCTTGTGGAATCTGGAAGGATCACTAGATCAATTTTGCAGCAGGTAGGGATGGCTTTCTCAAGGTCGCCCAGGTGGTCTTGTGCTGGCAAAAAAGCGAATGTTTACTCTCTGAAGCAAATAGGTAAGGTAACAAGATGCTTGAAATATTAAGCAGAAGGCCTTCCTGAGGTTTTCTTTTTTCCTTTCTACACTGGCTAATTTCTAAGCATCTGTCACAACTTAGTCTCTTGTAGGTGTCCCCTGGCACCTCTGTTTTCATGCCTCTGCTTCAGCGCTGGCACAAGGCACATTGGAGGCACGTGAGCCCAGTCCCTGGCACATCTGGAAGTCAGAGGTTGTGAGATTAGCTTTGAGTGGCACCCCTGAGAGGCTCCACTGATGGCAGGGGGCAGAAAATAAGATAACCAAGCCTGGGGATCCTGGGAATTCCTTAGAAAGGAAACAAAAGGCAAAGTCAATTTCCTTTCAGTCAGGCAGTGGAGGTTGGCTCATAAGGGGCTTATAGACTCTTGGGAAAAACAAAATAGAAAAATAACTCAGACATCCTCAGACTTTACCTGTTGATGACCACAAATAATGAATATTTCATTAGTTAACTCAAATTCAAAGGTGTCGGTCTATAACTTTCTTTAAAATTTTTTAAAAGTGTCTGGCACAGGGCCTAAGGAGCTCAGGAAAAGTTTGTTGCAAAAAACTGAAATGCTTATGATGGTGCACAAAGAGACCATCCTAGCATCCATAGGCTGATGACAACTTTGACCACGACTGAAGAGGTCCTCCTTCCAATTAGTGATTAACTGAGAGGACGATGACTGAAACTTTCATTTATAACTAAATCAATAGTCAATATTTATTAACCACTTACCATGTTTGAAGTATTGCTCTAAGTTTTTGACAACAATCCTCAAACCAGGTGCTCTTATTACCTCCAGTCTATAGGTGAGAAAACTAGGGATCAGAGAGGTTAAATAATGGCCCAAAGTACACAGCTTTGAACCCACACAGGCTGGCTCTATAACCCTGAGAAAATGGAGAAGCAAGTAAACTTCATTGTTAAACTAGAAACAGGCTGCAGCCAACAGGAGGCTAGGTGAGGCAGAGTGGGCAAAAATCAAGTTGGCAAAAGATGAAGATTTACTACCAATTTTAATAGAAAAAATGTAACCTTGTACAAGTTAAATTTGATTTAACTTCTGGTGCAGAGGGATAAGTTATTCACACTCAAAGTTTATAATGCATTCTCAAATTTGGTCTATGCCAGATGCCTCTCCTATTATTTATTTACTTACATAACTTTCTCACCATACCCTGGGAAGGACTTGACCTTGGGCAAGGCAGCTCGGTGTAGCAGAAGGGATCCCCAAAAGGGCCAGCTTAAGGCTGTCTGCTCACTGTACTCCCAGCAGCAGGACAAGTTCTCCACCGAAGGGGATCTGGGCTGTGCATCTTCATGTCCATCGAAGTGACGAAACTCAGCTACCAGTTCTAATTGTCTGTCGATTCCATCAACTTTTCTAGATAAATGTTTTCATTGTTTGCAATGACTTTCAGCTCTTTCCATATTATTCTTAGATCTCCCCCCGCCTTTTTTTTTTCCTTCATGGTGTTAGTGAGAAACTCCAGTGCTATGTTCAGTAGCAACAGTGACAGTGGCCATATTTTCATTATTACTAGTATTTAAAGGAATATAATAAAATTTTCTTCATTAAGTGTAAAAAAGAAAAGTTGCCTGTGCGAAAAGAAGCAGCGACGTAAAGGAAATAGGTACATGGCCTCCTACAGCATCTGCTTTGATGGAGATAAAGAACTTCTGCTATACCTATATTTTCCATTTTTATTACAACATTTGGTTATCTCTTCCTCTTGGTATCCAAACTACTGTCCACTTTCAAGGTATTAAAGAAGGTTTAATCAATTATAAAATTATTCAGAATAAGGAGTGGAGGATGAAATATAGTTAAAGAATCATCTCTGTATTTAAGAAGAAAATTCAATTGACACCTATTTAGTTTAGTTCAGATGTTTGAGACATGCATAGGGTTATAAATAGTAGCAAAGAATATTCAAGCCTCTAGGAATTTTTCTAAATACCTATTTTTTTTGTTTGTTTGTTTGTTTGCCAACCCATCCTGGTAAGTGTGTGTGTGTGTTTTTCAAAAGCTGAAGAAGAATCTGGAACCTGTTTTAAAGTTTTGTTAAAACTCATGCTTGCCACAGTCTGATTTCTTTCAGATTTTGTCCATCTTCCATGATTAAATATAATTCCATAATAATATTCATGGCCAAGTGTATTTCTATTGATATTTAGAAGCAGGAGAACAGAGAAGTTGTCTTATAGACTTTTTTTAATTACACACAGCTCACATATGGCTATCTCTGGTCCACCTTATTTGTCTCTCTTTTTAAAAATCTTGTCCATATTCCTCTGGCCCGAGTTTTTATTCTTCTAATCTGCTCATACCAGAATGACTTAAGCAATAAAAAAGAATAGTAACAACAATAATATGTATTCGTTATTTACAGGGCAACCTTTACAGATTCTAAACTTTAGAGTAGGGAATGAGAACAGCACCTTCTAAATATTTGTGGATTTGATCTAGGTTCTTTGGTTGAAGTCATTTAATATGGATGGAAATACTTGGCATAACTCTCAAGGTTGTAGTTTTATAAGGGCCACTTGTTATTTCCCTTTGTTACATAATTTCATCTCCCTCCTTCCCCCCTCTCATTAGGCATTCCAGACTTGTGGACTATCAGACATTAGAGAACTCAACTTTTGAACTGAGCACAATGTCTGAGCACTGCCTTACATCTCCTCACAGAGCAAGCAATAATTTTATTTCAGCAAAAGTTATCTTAATTACATGCTTTCGATCTTGGAACATTTGGGATAGAATCAGATTAGGAAATCCTATGTTGCTGCACCCTTGCTCATGTTGATGAACCTCATGGAACACCAGCAATGCCTGGGGACAAACCAGGCCTCCCTCCCCTTCTCTGGGCCATTAGTCTCATTTCTTCTTCTTTTTCCCTGACAGACTCCAGCTGAGACAATGTCCCACATCTATCTTGCATATTTTCACCAATCTCCATCCATATACCAGTCAATAAAAGCATTTTTGAAGCACTTACAGTGTGAAGTGGGAATTCTGTGTTTCACTCTCCACTCCGCCAATTTCTTGATTAAAAGACTAGCTTAGAATATCTTTTTAGAAAATGTTCTCTGCTTAATGCCACCATTTTCAATGTCTCCATTCAACAAGTGTCCTCTAGTGAGCACAGTTCGGGCGCAGCCTGAGATAGTGTCACTCCAGCTTTTTAACCATGACCCACAAGAAGGAATAAATGTGACTGACACAATAATCCTGCACACACACACCCACACACAGCTCACAAGTGAAATTAACTAAAATAAACATTTCATGAAAACAATTCCTACTATATAAGATACACTTGAATATTCTTAATTCTAATCCTATTTCATAAAACAAAAATGTTCATCTTTACCCACAGAATTGATTTCATGATGAGCATTTTTAAAAACTCTAAGGAATGTGGGTATTTAGGAAATGTAGAAGTTAATTAGAGGTTATAAAGAATGAACCTATAATTCAAACAGAAGGTGACCTTAGTAGGGGTGTCGAACTCAATCAGAGAAGGGGCCAAAATCTAAAATCCAGCCTAAATCGCGGGCCGAATGGTTTACTGAACAGTCATAAACTGACAATGTCATAAACTGACAGCGGAGTGCAGTGATGACAGCGCGGTGCGGGCCACATTGCAAGGCCTGGCGGGCTGGATTTGGCCCGCGGGCCTTGTGTTTGACACATGTGCCTTAGAGTGTTCACAAAGTATTGTCAGAAAAGTGAAGATTGGTCCAAATAAGGTATTTGCAAACAAATACTCTTTGACCAGATCCTCTGAATTTCTAAGAATTAATTTATTCTTTAAAACAAACTTAAAAAATTATTTTGAGCATAAGTCATTTCTAGACTTCAAACATAAAAAAAATGGATAAGATTCTTACCTCCCAGGAGCTCGTGGTTTAGTGGCGAACACAGAGAAGTGACACAGTAATTATGGCCCAGGGTTCTAAGGGCTGTGGGAGCAGCAAGGGGGTCTCTCATTCAGAAAGGGTGGGGAGGCTTCCTGGAGCTGGTGACTCCTGGAAGAGGCTGAATTGGGAGTGACGCCTCTCTAGATCAAGAAAGTGCTCAGTATTTGTGTTCAGACGGCCTACAACATCTTCAATCTTCAGGGCATGGTGTGGGGTGCTTTTATGGTTGCAGTGAAGGGCACAGATGGAGAATGATTAGAGATAAACCTCTGGAGAGAGGTGAGCAAAAGAGTTTTAAGTTTTATCTGGAAATATAAAGGGGTTTTATTGAAGGGTTTTCAATTTTGAAAGATTCCCGAGGAAGAGGTGTGGAGGATACTGGCCAAGAAGCCAGGGTGGAGCAGCAGTTCCATTTAGGAGGCTGGTGTTGAAAACTAAGGAGAAATAGTACAAAGGGCACTGACCAGGGCAGTGGTTGTGGGAATGGAGAGGAGGGGAGACTTCTGAGAGGCACTAAGGACACAGTAGCGTCTGGTTAAAGCAGGTCATGTCTCCAATCACTTCTAGGGTTCTGATAGGCATGACCAGTGGTGTTTGTTCCACCCATGCAGACAGGAAATGCAGAGAGAGAGGACAAAGTTTGAAGAAAGATTTCAATGATGGACAGACTGAGTTTGGAGTACCTATGATGATGCAGTACCTACTTAGATCTGAAGCCTGGGGAGAGGTTTGACCTCAAGTTAGATGAAGCCACAAAGCAAATATATGAAGTAGGACCAACAAAAGAATAGGGATGTGGCCTTAGGAAGGCTCCAAATTCAGGACAATTACTGATTTGCTCAAGGTCAGTTACTTGGACGGCTCCAGTTAGTGTGGGGTCAGTTTGAACAGCCCTTGTCTTCACTTCCTTACTGTCTTCTCTAAGCTGTAAGTGCACCGGAGCTCTCAGGAGCAACGAAGAGTCTCTAATGTATTTGTCCCCACAGTCCTTCCTTTCAGGAACCTTGTGGAGATGACACAGATGCCAGGCAGAGGGCATAGCTTCAACGTGGCAGGACAAAGGTAAGGGTCATTAACAAAGAGTGAAAGACCAGTTCTGAAATGTTTGCTGGGTAGGGGTCCCACATTCCTGACAGAGTCCTAATATTTTTTCAAATTGGAGTGTTGTTCTACTATCTTCCAGAGGACCATAAACTGAGTTGTGAGGGCTGTTTCTTTATGAGATTTTTTTTTAAATAAGTTTTTACTGATTTTAGAGAGAAAGGAAGGGAGAGGGGGAGAGAGAAACATTGACTGGCTGCCTCCCAGACTCCCCCCCCGCCCCCCTCCCCCCACACACACACTGAGAATGGAGCCAATGGCATGGCTAAGAGTCCAACTTACAACCTCTCAGGTACATGAAATGATGCTCAACCAACTAAGCCATACCAGTCAGGGCTCTTTATGAATTTTAAGTCCTTCCAGATCAAATCACTTGACTGTCTTTGTGCCAGTCCACAGCTCAGCCTTTAGTGGTGGGCATAGGGATGGAGGAGAGAATAGGAAAGGCAGAAGTTCAATTTCTTTTCTAGGATCTTAGGGACCGTAAAGCTTACTGTTATGGGCTGAGTTGTGTGCCCCCCAAATTCATCTATTGAAGTCCTAACTCCCAGTACCTCAGACTATGACTGTATTTGGAGGTAGGGTCTTTTAAGAGGTGATCAAGTTAAAATGCGGTCATATGGGTGGGGCCTAATCTAGCATGAAGAGAAGATTTTGGACACATGCACACCAAGGGAAAGACATGTGAAGACACAGGGAGAGATGTTACAAGCCAAGGAGAGAGGCCTCAAAGAAACCAACCCTGTTGATACCTTGATCTTGGATTTCTAGTCCCCAACAAGCTAATACACTCCCCACCTTTCATTTTTTTTCTGATGGGGGCTTATATACATAAGCTTGGTGTATCCTCAAGAGGAGAAAGATAAAAGAGTTTAACATTCTGAGGAAAAGAAGAAAGGGCTGGAGAGAAATTAAAAGTGAACAGACAAACAAATAGCACAAGTGGATTTAACATGTTTACATTTGTCCTAGTAAAACAGACAAATAGCACAAGTGAATTTAACATGTTTACATTTATCTACTGCTTAGCAAATTACTAAGTACTCCATGAATCTTGGGAACCTGTTAGAAACGCAAATTCTCTGGTCCCTTGAGGATTTGATTAAAGAAACAGAAAGCGGGGATGGCTGGGAGTTGACAGTAATCTGTTTAAACAAATCTAAGCGATTCTGATCAGCTAAAATTTAATTTGTGAGAAACACAGAGAGAGGGTATATGAGTCCTGTCAAGACCAGTTGGGAGGGTGATGTGACTTTTTTTCACCGTTGTTAGTGGTCTCCTTGACAACCGGGCCAGGAGCGCGAAGGACCCCGAAGTTCTAACACCTCGGTGGGTTATACCTGGCGGAGCGACTGGGCACAGCGCAGCCGCTCGGGGTCTCCAAGGTGCGAGGCGCCCTCCAGCCTCCGGGCAGCGTCGCGGCTGCCGAGGGTGAGAACCGGGAGCCGGGCCCCCGGGCGCGTGCGCGCGGGCGGGAGCCGGGGGGCGGGTGGCGGGGCGGGCCCGCCTGGCCCGCTTTCCGAGCCACTCAGCGCGCCCGGCCGCCGACACCCAAGGCGATACAATTAACACCGGCGCCGCCCGCCGTCCGGGAGGGGTGCCGGGTGCGCACACCAGCCTCGCAGCTCGCTCCGCTCCCGCAGCTGTGGCGCCCGGGGCCAGGCAGACTCTCCGGGGCCCCTCGCCGAGAGCCAGGTAGTGCGGTGCCTGCGCCACCGCCGCCCCGGTCACCCCGGGAGTCAGACCGCCCCTCCGGCACCGCGCGGACTCGGTGCGGCCGGCCGGCAGGTGGGCTGCAGCGGCGCAGCGCAGGCTCCGGGGCGCGGAGGTGAGTGGGGTCTCTCGTTGGGGTGTGCGTGGAAGCCCTCCGGAGCCGAACCACCAACCCGGCTCCCTCCAAAGTTTGACTCAGGACTTTGGGGGCGGGTCCGGGGTGTTTACTCGGATGAAAGAGCGAGTCACCCGGACTCAGTCCTCCCGGCCAGTCCGGCCTCCAGCCCTAAGGCAGACCTGCTGCACCGGGGACCTCGGACCCGCTCCCAGCCTCTCCCCAGCCCCAGGACCCGAGTGAGGACCCGGGACAGGCCCCCGCCCTCCCCCCGGAGCCGCTCTTTGGGGCAGAAGAGAGCTGCGGAGACACCAGACGCAAACTTCCCTTGCACAGCACCACTGCCTGTAGTGTTTGAAAACAGGACGAGCGTACTCGAGTCATCGCGATTTCCTCAGGACACCCCCGGAGGCGGGGCCGCGTGGGGCGACCCGGGGCACCAGTGGGTGACTGGGGGCGCGGTGTCTGGCTCCGGCCTGGGCTTAGCGGCTCGCGAGGAGCCCAGCGCGCCGACCCCTGCTCCGGGAAAGGGTGCCCCGCGGTGGGAGGCGCGGGGTTCCTCGCTCTTGGGCTCCCCGTTCCCGACCCCTCTGCCCCGCTCCTCGCTGTCGCCGGGGTGCCCCCCCTTGGTGACCCGGCAGAGGGCGCCAGCGCCCAATGGTGGCGCGGGCCGGCAGAGGGAGGGGACTCGCGCGAGCCTCCAGGTGAGGAGCGCAGTGAATCACCCGCTGCCGGGACGCTCCTGCTCGGAGGGAGGCGGGGAGAGGCGGCGGCGCTGTGGAGGAGCCGGGCTGGCACGGGGCGCTGCGGAGAAGGCAGCGCCGGCGAACAGCTGTCGGCGGGAAGCGGCGGCTCTGCCCAGCGGAGGCTGGGGAAAGCTCGGGAAGGTGAGGAACGTCCCTGCACGCGGTGGCCACGGGGCAGGGACGCAGCACTGGGTTGAGGCTGGAGGCGCCAGGACACGGGGTGCGCGCGCTTCCCCGGGGCCGGCGTGCGGTCAGCTGCACCGCGGCGGGCGGGGAGGGCGGGCCGGTCCCCGAGACGCGGCTGCGGGTGCTCCCGGCGGCCCGCTGGGTCCCGGGCTCGGTAACAAAGGCGCTGCGCAGCCACTCCTCCCTCCACTTCCGTCCCGGCGCCCAGGCGCGCGCAGCCGGAGGAGGCAGCCAGGCCGGGGCTTCCCTCCGCCGACTTTCGGGAAGTTAGCCCCGCAGCCCGTTACGCGGGGAGGAGGGGCGGGACGTGTGTTCAGAACTGCGACCTCGCCTGTTTCCTTTCCGGGCGAGTGGCGGGAGCAGCCGTGGCCCCGGCGTCTCTCCTCCGGGTCCCAGGGTCGTGCGCGGTTTTGAACTTGTAGCGCCGCGCGGGCCCAGCTGTCCCGCAGCCCGCACCCCTCCCTGCAGGTTCTGGGCGCACGCGGGCTCCCCGAAAGGAGTTGTTTTGTCCCAGGTGACTGCCGGCAGCCCCGGGCACCCGGAGCGGAGCCCCTGGGGGCGGTAATTGCATTGCTGTGCGTTAGCGGCTGGCAGGCTCCAGTCCAGGCCGCAGTCCGGGTCAGGTGCGGGGTTAAGCGCTCTGGCGCAGGCATTACGGCTCTGGTGAGGTCTGACAGTTTTTTGCCATTGGAAATTCCTAAGAAGGGAGAGGACAGCAGGAATTAGGAGAGCTCCTTGTTTCCACTAGTGTTGGTAACTGTACAAGCCCCGGCAAATGCACCAGGACTGCCGCTGAAATGGCAGGGCAGCCCCTCCTCTGCACCGTGCGCCAGGCTGCACCGGGAGCTGGACGCAGAGGAGGAGGTGCTGCTGGAGGGAAACCCAGGGTCCTCTGCTCAGGTGTGAAACATTATCCCTCCGTATCCATGGACAGAATTTATTTGTTTTATCTGCCGCCACTCCTTTCTCCTGTAGTAGGGAAAATGCAGAAACTGGTTTGTCTGAAGAGCCTAAAATAGGAGAGGATCTTACAAGTACACTTTGGAAGGCTCTTCGCCTTTCTTAAACCTCCCAGTTTCCTCCAAAGGGGTTCGTTCTTTCTGTTGCAACGAGGAAACTGAGGTTTAAAGATATTTATAGGATCCAGGGTCTGTCCTCCTCCAAAAAGTACCTGTTTGCTCACCCCAGTTTTTGCCACAGGGTGTTCCCGAAAAGTATTTTTGTGGATTGCTGATGGAAGAGTCGGGGTATTTGCTGTCACCCTCCCTAGGTTGGGTTTGATATTAGGCATTTAGGGTTAGATTGACTTTTCACATATTGCTTGTTTTTGTTAGGGCCAGTGTCTCAAGTAAAACAATCTTAGTTTAATACTTCAAGTATATGAAGACAATTAAAACCCTTAGAATTATCTGACAACTGCAAAGAGTCAGAAATAGCTGTCATTTACTTTATGTGGTGTCTCCTTAGGCAGGTGGGCCTGTGGTTGGAACTCTACAAGCCCTGAGCTCTGTTGCCTTTCCTGCCCAAGGGCCTGTAGTTCCCACCCTGTTATAACTGTGTGACTTTGCCAACTTCTCAATTTAAAATGAAGTGAGTTTGCCTTGGAAATATGGCCAACCTTAACTGCCTGATGAGTTAAAACTCTAAAAAAATTTTTTAGGCTTCTAAGAACATGGTGTTATTCACACACCTTTATCTGTTATCAAGCTCAAGTATATGGCATGAGACGTTGGTATTGTCTTGCTTGTACTTAAGGTGAAATGTTTAAGGAATATGTTGTTTGAAGTCTGGAATGAGAGTCTATGACTCAGAATGTCCTAGGGCTGTGTCATCAGTTGTGGAGGTGTCGAGGCATGGTGACTGAGGGCAATCCTCTAAAGTCCCAACGGCCAGTTACAAAACCCATCTGCACTCTTTGTAGCTTTGTCATGTTGGGCAAATTGCCTCTCTGAGCTTCAGTTTGCTCTTCTTAGAGGTGATATAATAACTTCTGGTTTCATGCTGTGTAGCTGCTCAACACATTTTCACTTAGAGGTAAGAAAGAGGATATGCAAATTAACCATCACTCCAACACACAAGATGGCCACCCCCATGTGGACACAAGATGGCCACCACAAGATGGCAGTTGGGGCAACTAGACCTGCAAGAGAGGGCAGTTGGGGGGAACCAGGCTGGTAGGAGAAAGTAGATAGGGGTGACCAGACTAGCAAGGGAGCGCAGTTAGGGGCAATCAGACAGGCAGGCATTCGAGCGGTTGGGTGCCAGCATTCTTAGATTGTGAGAGGGATGTCCGACTAAATGGGCCGTCAGACATCCCTCATAGGGTCCCAGATTGGAGAGGGTGCAGGCTGGGCTGAATTCTGTGCACCAGGCCATTAGTAGTGTTTATGAACAGACTTTTTTTCCTTCCCTCAGCCAAAAACGTGACATGGCAGACACTTGTCTTGAGTTCCCTTTTCTTCTTCATTAACACTGCGGTGTAGTGCAGTTTAGTGATTCTTTCTCTTCAGAAAGTGGTGATGATGGGGCAGTTGGCACTGATGGAAAACTTTGTCTAGTTGCCCAAGGGATTTACAAGGAACTGTAGAACTCTCCCATTTTGTGGCCACCCCTCCAGTCATTTCTCTTTCCTTTACATTTGAAGCCAGTATTCTAATGACCAAGATGATAGGACTTAAAAAACAACAACCCAAATCAAAGGAAGAAAGTATTTTCTTTGCTCATTTACTAGCCATTTATAACACTAAATAAAATTATCAGCTTCTGTGAAAATTATGCTGGCACAGTCTTGGTTTAAAGGTGAGCCACCAAATTGATAGCGAAGGGAGGAGAGTTTGAGATAATATTTCAAAAACATTTGCTCAAATAAAGTAAACTATGTGCGATCTGAACATTGCTAAACTAACTTTTGGAAGGTGACAAAAAGACACATCTGTGTTCAGTTAAGCAAAACTAGTCAACAGACAGTATAGATAGCTATTTCATGTGTTACAAAACTGGAATGCTTTTCCATTTAGCAAATACAGGTGGAAAAATTGTTTTCTTTTGATATGTCAAGTTGTTTTTGAAAGACCTTTTCCACTGCTGTTTTATAATTCTTGATTTTATTTTTGCATTTATCTTTTAAACAATCATGGGCTAAAATACTGCAAATGTTATAATGTCCTTAAGCACCCCTAGGTCATGAAAGTTGTCACCAAGAAGTGCATAGCACTCCAGCACAGGGAGGGATTGCCATTTAAAGCCTGTATCAGTTTTACACTTGGATACAAAAAATAGCTTTCTGCCACACTGGAAAATGAGCTGGTTGAGTAACCAAATGACAATATGCAAAGGGTTAGGAGCAAGGTCCCTGCTTTTGTGCATCTCACTTCATTTGTAGGTACTTGTTGAGCTCCCACTGGGAAGAAAGCAGCTGCAGGGCATGCACCAAACCGGCCCTGGGCTGTCTCTTCCATTGTAGGAAGATGAACAGGCAGCTTGTTCAAGAGCATCCTGCATTCCCCAGCTGCTCCACAAACTTCTTCCCATATGGAAGAACTTGCCAGCTGCTGTGGCAACTGTACTTACATTTGCTGCTTTTGTGCAGTAACCAAAGAAGGTAAAAATCCAAACACCTTTGGTAAACTGTAGCCATTTTAAATAGTCTATTTGTTTTTGTTACGTCAATGGTGTTCTAGATACAGTCTGTCAGGGGAGAAGGTTTAAAAATAAATGTCAGAATTAATAAGTTTTTCTGAATAAATTTTTTAAGGATAACCAATATGTATAGTTTTTCCATATTTAAAACATAGGCTGCTTTTGTTCATTGACTAAATCAAGGATGGGTCTCATATTAAAATTAAGGTGTGTGTGCTTTTTAAATGGCCATATGAATCAGGTTTAGGTATATACATTTTTCTGTTGCATGAAATGTATAAAAGTTACAATGTGTGTCTGGGCATTGCCTTTTGTTTTCAGATTAGGTTATTTTGCGTTTGTTAGAGTTGAAGGTTAGAAGGTACTTTGTCCACACCCCTTGTTTTATCCATAAGAAAATTTGAGTTTCTAAGCAGTTTTCACTTATCCAATTCACTTATCCAAAACGGCTCTTGGGTTAATTGAGAGAATTTTTTGCTGAGTGTTTACAGTGCTGCAGGCCTGAAGAACTCTGTAGATAAGTAAGGGCTTAGGCCCAGCCCCAGAAGGACTCACAGCTGACAAACAACAGCCTTAAATAAATACCATGGGAGTGCTGACACAGAGGCCGCACTTTTGTGTGCAATTACCTCTTCAGGCACTTTTTTTTTTGGTAATAATTTTGGTGGTGTATTCTTGTCAGCTCTAATAAAGTCTGAGTTACAAGTTGACATGCCAGTAAAAATCGAGGAGAGGCTGGGTACAGGAAGAGAGAAGAAGCATTATGTGGTTTATCAAATTGTGAGTACCTGTACTGAAAAGAGAAGGCTTTGTGTTTTGCATGGAGATCCGGTCTTTACCTCAGCCTCCCTGTCCCAGAACTCCGGCCCAGCTCTCTAATGTATTTTGTCCTTCTAATTAGTGTGAATGAAGGTGAATTCTTGGTCTCTAGAAGATACAGCATAAATCATAAAGCTTTATGGGAATTCAGTCAGCTTCCATCCCTTTGTTCTAGAAGAGGTTATACAATAAGTCACAATCAGTTGGACATGTGTAAGACCCTCTGACTCTGAGTCTCAGCTCATTCTTAGAGGCTCCTGAACTGGAAACTGCTGTTGCTTCAGATCCCCAGCCACTCGCAGTTGCTGAGTTAGATCCACAGTTTTAAACCCTTTAATCCCTTCTGGGCTCCATTTACACATTCATGCATCTTTTACCTCATCTGTTTTTGCACAGTGACATTAGATTTTCACAATGTTTCAGCTTTCATTGGTTTTACTGGCATTTTCATTCGAGATTCAAGAACTCTGTTAGGCTCTCAGGATTGATGGTCCTAGGAGCTCTGTTTTGCAGAAGTGGAAACTGAGGCTTGGCACCTGAGCACCTTGCCTGGGCAAGGATTAGCATGTAAGTCTGACTCAAATCTCAGCACTTTTACGGCCAGGGTATCAGAAGGATCAGCTTAACTCTAGAGAAGTTGAGTCACCTCCTTGCTGAGCTTCACTGTGCCTGTGGATCACAGCGGTCGTCACTGGGCTCTTTCCCTGAGATAACTGTTTCTTATTATATTTCTTGTGCATTTTACTAGTTCACTCATTGATCATGTTACGTTTTTAAGTCTTGGCTCTCAAGTGCAGCTGCCAGCTTTCTAACACATGGACCCCTCCTTCCCATCACACAGGCATACACACAGATACACATAGAGGCCCAACAATGGCTATTAGGATCCATTATCCAGCCACTGCCTTTCAGAAGATGATCTCACATTTATTTCATCAAGGTGTGATTCTTGGTTAATAGTTTGGAATGCTACACAATTCTTGATGGATGTCAGCTATAGATGGATTGTCAGAGTTCACTCTAGTCTTTTCCACATGGGGGACAGTTGAAACTTGAGCCAACACCCCTTGGTAATGGGGACCATACTGTCCCTTCAACATCGTGCTCAGTAGAGGTTAGAAACCCCTGGGGGTGAGTAGAGAGCCCTCCTGTTTTTAGGGCTTTTCTAATACTACTTGTGCTGCCATTGTCCTGTTCCTCACACACACCCTGGCAGTCCTCCTCCTGCCCCCTAACTTTGGCAGCTTCCTCCTCATTCTAAGACCCTTTGTTTTCCCTCTGTCATGCTGCCCTTCCTGCTCCTGGTCTGTTGCTGCTCGCCCAGTCACCTCCTGGCAGTCCTTGGTTTCAAGTGTCTTACGGATGGACGCTTTGCCTTGGATGCCCTTATCTCCATCTGTCATTGGTGTTTAATTGCTTTCCCCCACCCTCCAGCCTGCTTTTTGACACGGGGTAGGTTTTTCCCCTTGCTGTTTTTTTCTGTTCACTTCTGTCAGCTTTTCTTCTGGCTGACCGCCTGTCCCTTTGTGCCTGCACTTTCCCTGTGTTTCCAGAATGTGTCTCGTGTCTTTGTTTCTATCCAGGGCTACCTGCTTTTTCTTTCTCTCTTCCTCCCCACACCGCCTTTTATTTATTTATTTTTTTTATTGAGGTATAATTGACATAACATATATTAGTTTCAGGTGTACAGCTTAATCATCTGATGATCTTTGTGTATATTGCAAAAATGATTACCATAGTAAGTCTAGTTAACATACATCATCACAGTTACAAAACTTTTTTCTTGTGGTGAGAACTTTTAAGATTTGCTCTCTTACCTACTTTCAAATATATAATGCTTCCTCCCATTTTTGTCAGTGCTTCTGAAGAAGTAGATCCTTTCTGCCTTATTTGTTCTTCTCAACACTTTGCAGGTGTGATCCAGAGCCAGTCCTGTTTGGCTGCCACTTGCACTGGGTATAATAATTCGGATAATACTCTGTCACAGTTTTTATTTAGAGGAAAATTTTCTTTTAAAAATACCATTCTTTGGAATTGAAACTTGGATACACCAGTTTTGAAGCTGGTCAGGTCAGGGCATTTCAAAAGCCTGAACTTTGAGGAAAAGGGTTTGAATTTATTTTGGCTTTCCTTTCACATGGCAGTACCTGGAAAGTAACTGAACCATGAGCTTGTTTTTGGATAACCTTTCCCTTGCAAATGGAAATTGTACACACACAGAGCAGAATTAACATTTTCTTATTCTTATAAATAAATTTTATTTCTGAAAGGTCTTGGGAGGCAGCTTGTACTTTGTGGCCACTCGGGCTAGCATGTAAGTTATGGGTGATTTGTTGTATTAACACTGTGCTAAGGCATTTGTTCCAGAGGCTCATATGGGGTATCTATCTATCTATCTATCTATCTATCTATCTATGTATATATATAAAAGACTAAATGTCCATCCGATGGTAGCTATGATGCGCACTGACCACCAGGGGGCAGACCCTCAACGCAGGAGCTGCTGAGCTGCAGTGACTTGGCAGTGGCCATTCTTGGGTGGCACATCCTGGAACCAGAGAGGAGGGATCCCAATTCCTTGCGGGGCCACATGTAGGTTGTGTTGTTGCTGGGGTGCTGTTGGTCCTGAATCTGGTTTGCTGTGCACTTTCATTTGCAGCAACTTTTCAGAGTGCCCTTTCACACTCTGGGACCCCTCGGGGGGATGTCAGAGAGCTGGTTTTGGCCCAATCCCCACAGGCCGGGCTGAGGGATCCCACCTGCTGGAAGGGCCCACTCACTCCACAGACACCCTTTGAGCCAAGTGGCCAAGGAAGGACCATGGGAGGTTGGTTCCAGGATGTGTCCAGCCCATCTTGTCTAGTTTCGTCCCACCGACCACCTTCTAATTAATTTCCTTTCAGTGTGCACGAATCCCTGCACTGGGTCACTAGTTTCCTAAGGATTCTGTGTCCATGAGAAAATACTAAAGAAATCTGAGATCTTTGATTTAGGAATTTTTATTTTTCTTTTCAAATTTTTGAACATGGAGGGGCACCGTCAGGGTCAGGATTGGAGCAGGTTAGCTGTTGGAAGCAGTGGGAAAGGATGTTTTCAACCTACCTTGAGCCAGAGCTGCAAGGATAACATCCAGGCCTGGTGAGGCTCCAGCCAGAATGTTTGCCATGAGATACTGGGCAATCCCACCTGGTACTTAATCACTGCATAGAACTTTCTCTTTTATTTATTTATTTGTGTGTGTTAATTTATACCAAAGCCTTTTTAAAAAAAAATTTTTTTTAATTGATGTTTAGAGAGAGAGGATGGGAAAGAGATAGAGAGATAGAAACGTCGATGAGAGAGAAACATCGACCAGCTGCCTCTTGCACACCCCCCACCGGGGATGTGCCCGCAACCAACGTACATGCCCCTGACCGGAATCGAATCCGGGACTCTTCAGTCCGCAGACCTACGCTCTACCACTGAGCCGAACCGGTTTCGGCTAAAAAAAAAATTTTTTAATTGATGTTTAGAGAGAGAGGATGGGAAAGGGAGAGAAAAACATTGAAGTGAGAAAGAAACATTGATTGGCTGCCTCCTACCCACAACCTGGGCATGTGCCATGACTGGGAATTAAATCTGTAACGTGGGATGACATCCAACCAAAGGAGCCACACTGGTCAGGGCTCTTTTTTTAAGTTCTGAAAAAAGTGAAAAGATTTTTACCTGTGCCAAAGGGAATTTGGTTCTTGAACTTCTCAATTATGAGGGAGCCCAGTTGTCTTGCCCCAGTTAGTATAGACTTTAACTCACACAGACCAGTGATTCATTGTGTCAACATCATTCTTTAATTGCTATTTTAGCAGGATCTTGATGTGGTCACCAAGTTTAGTTGTCCATCTATAACAACATCAGGAGATTTTTAAAGTTGGAATTATATAAAAACAAGAAAAGAAAGTAATCACACAGACCATTCATTTACTCTTTTATTCAGCAAACATTTGTTAACCATATGGTGAGTGTGCATGTGCATGTTTGTATTGAAAATATAAAATGACCAAGAAACTAGAAACACCAATTAGAAAGAATATATGCACCCCTATGTTCAGAGCAGCACAATTCACGATAGCTAAGATTTGGAAACAGCCCAAGTGCCCATCAGCAGATGAGTGGATTAAAAAACTGTGATACATCCACAATGGAATACTATGCAGCAATAAAAAAAGGAGTTCTTACCATTTGCAACAGCATGGATGGAACTGGAGAGCATTATGCTAAGCAAAATAAGCCAGTCAGAGAAAGATAAATATCACATAATCTTACTCATTTATGGAATATAATGAACAACATAAAATGATGAGCAAAAACAGATCCAGAGACAGAGAGACATCAATCAGACTATGAAACCTCAGAGGGAAAGTAGGGGAGGGTGGGGGTAAAGAGGAGAGATCAACCAAAGGACTTGTATGCATGCATATAAGCCTAACCAATGGACACCATCCTTAGGGCGGTGAGGGCATGAGTGAGGGGGATAATGGGGGAATAAGGACACATACGTAACACCTTAATCAATAAAGAAATTTAAAAAAATAAAAAGAAAATATAGAATGAGTCATGTCTCATGGAGCATACAATCTAGAGATGCTGGGCTGACTAGCAGACCCTGAGCGATGGATGAATAGATTACTCTGACACATGTTTCTGTGAAAGAGAAGGCTAAGGGACTGTTTGGCTTTAAAAACCAAAACAGCCTCAATTGCCTGCCTCATTAGGCTTTTATTGTAAAAACAGCTTGAATTAAAATTAACCTCTAGATACAATCAGCAGGGTAAGTATTCTTGAGAAAGCACATGCTTTTACAAGGTTGGGTTTAAAGACAAAACATGGAGATTCCAGCAAAACACCTAAGGTCTTGGATTTGTTTGGAAAAGTTAAGGCAGGGGCTGCGGCCTTCATCAGGGCTCCCCTAAGAGGCCCCAGCCTTTCGGAGAATCCTCCTCAAAGACTTTCCAACTAAGTCCCATGCTTCCCTACATAGAGAGATATTTGTAATCACAAAAACATAGAAAGGTGTCACTGGTATTGTGATGGAGGTATATTCCAGGAGTGAAGAGACACAGGATGTGATGGTGAGGGTGCTGAGAGCAGCACCATGGATTGACTGTAACGTATGCCAGGCCCTGTGCTGAAGGTTTGGCACGCTATACCTCTTTTAATCAGCAGGATCGTATAAGTGGAAATGTTGATAGGTTAAGTACCTTAAATGAGGTAAAGTAATAAGTAGAACCTAGGTTTTAATTCAGATCCAAAGCCCTAATCCTTATGCAGTAAATAAGAGAAGGCATCAATATCTTTCTAGGTTTATTTTCCTGCTTTGTTTATCCCCATCAGTAAATGTAATGAAGGAGGAAGGAAGAAGGAAGCTGGAGGGCCTTTTTGTGTAAAGGATGTGCAGTAAACATCTAGACTATGCCACTGTCATATAAAGGATATACAGTTTACTGTTGAACAATGTGGGTGTGAGGTACTAGAACCCTGCACAGTCCAAAATATGACTATCACTTGTGATTCCTCAGTTATCTCTCAGTATTCTCGAGGGATTGATTCCAGGTCCCCTATGGATATCAAATCCATGGTTGCTCAAGTCTCATATAAAACTAGAGGCCCGATACACAAAGATTAGTGCAACAATAGGCCTTCCTTTCCTGGCTGCCAGCACCACCTTTGTTCCAGCCCAGAGCTGCCTTTCTCCTCTGGCCTTGTTGCGTCAATTTGCATATTCCTTCCTTATTGGCTGTGGGTGCCGCCATCTTCGTCGCAGTTATGGTCAATTTGCATATTCCATCTTTATTAGATAGGATTTTGTAGAGCCTGGCTGGCATGGCTCAGTGGTTGAGTGTCACCCTGTGAACTAGGAGGTCACTGTTTTATTCCAGGTCAGTGCACAGGCCAGGTTTATGGCCTCCATCCCTAGCAGGGGACGTGCAGGAGGGAGCCCATCAATGATTCTCTCTCATCATTAATGTTTCTATATCTCTCCCTCTCTCTTCCTCTCTGAAATCAATAAAAACATATATTAAATATTCTTATAAAAGACAAAAAATAAAATCTTATGTAGAACAATGCCTACAGTTGGCCTTCCACATCTGCAGACTCCCACCTGCAGATCAAAAGTACTGTTTTCCAACCAAAGTTTGTTGAACCTGAAATGTGGAAACCTTGGGGATATGGAAGGCCAGCTATATTTATGGGGAAAAAATCTGTACACAAGTGGACCTATGCTGTTCATGGGTTTGTTCATTGGTCAAAGGTACATGGGGATCTAGTCTAGACAGTGACTTTGAGTCTATAATTATGCATTTTCTCAGAGAATCCTTTATAGTCAGTATTTTGCCAACCGTATTTCCAAAGAGGCTTTCTTTTCCCTCTGCTAAGCTTTGCAGAAACTGCCAGGCTCATTGTCACCCAGGAGGGACTGCACCCCACAGCTCTCTGCCTCTTTTCATGGTGCAGTGCATTGTAGCCAATAGCCTCTGGTGTCTGCCTTGCTGATTCTCATCTGTTTGGGTGAGGAAAGAGGTTTTATTTCAGGCCCTTTGGAGGGAAGAGTAACTTCCTCATCAAGCAGAAGCTTGTCAGTGCTAACTTCATTAGCTCTCAGTGTCCTCTTCATATCCAGCAAGGTTTAGGCTATCTTCCCTTATCTCCTGTTTTCTGCCTTGTAAGGATTGAAAGTCTATATTTCTGATCAAACCCGTTGGGATTGTAAAAAGAGTTTCAAAAGGGAATCAAGATCCTGCCTTCTTCCTGAGGGAACCAGTGAGGACAAGGGGTGGTCTTCTTCAGGGTGAATCATTCTGGGGCTGAAAAAGGAACTTTGTAAAGTATGTGCTGCTTTAGGGCTGTGTCTGTATGTCTTCATTCAGATGCAGCGCTTTTTTTTTTTTATCTGGGTGTGACCCCAACCAGAATTGAACCTGGGACCCTTCAGTCCATTGGCCAACACTCTATCCACTGAGCCAAACCATGGAGGGCCAGATGAAGCTCTTGATAGCAGTGTAAGTAGAAAGATAGACCTCTGTCCCTGAATTGTGGCCACATGAGGAAATCCCATGATTGAAAATTTGAAAGTAAACATGCTTTTCTTTAAAGACTGTATTTTCTTTTAGTTCATTGGATTTTAAGTCCAAAATCTCTAAGAATAAGGCTAAGTACCTGCATTTTTGGAGAGAGAGAAAAAAAAAAGATAGGCCAAGAGTTCAAGTTTAGAATTTACTTCAAGCAACATTAGATAATTTCCATCCCATTTCTAAAAATGAATTTAATGTAAGGCTTTTAAATAAGATATATATATATATATATATATATATATATATATATATATATATATTCATTTTGATCTCAGAATTATCCAATTGTAATTATCTGTTGAAAAACAATCATCATTATATACTTCTGATATTGATTTTCTAGGAAAAAACATATTATATGCTTGACAAGAAAATTATATGGTAGAAAATATTTTTGCTGATTATGTAAACCCAACATCTGTGTTTTTTTTTTTTTTTTTAAAGACTTCCTCATTACTTAAAAAAAAAAAAAAATCAAAGCTTTCATCTTGTGTCATGTTTTCTATACTTGGTTCTCACAGTTATAGTTTGGAAGAAAACACAAGTTAGTGACAGCAAGCAGTGAAAGCACTTTTTTTTTCCTTTTTTTTTTTTTCCATGAACAAATTAGTTCCATCTCTAATGTCTAGGCTTCTAAAAAAAATACTCAGAGGAAACTGCAGACTTGCCGAAAACTTCTCACTTTTATTTTGAGCACAGATACTGGTTCTAGGTTTTAATGGTAATATTCTTCATCTGGCTATAGAAATACTAACATTTATAGACCCACTCATGTTTCTTTTGCCCCATAACCATGGTTTCCAATATCAATTTTCTTTGCCAGCATTTCCCATTTCAGTTAGAAGTTGGCTTTAACAAGTTAAGTGCTATGTTTGCATAAACAACACCCAGACCTTTTTCTTCTCCAAGCCTTTTGTTTTGTCTTCTTGGTTGCCAAATTCTCATGGATTGCTGAAGCTACCTATGAATGGCTTTTCTGTTTCATCCTATATTTTCCAAGGCGTTTTCTCATGTTTTAGATTCTAGGGGCAACTGGGGAGAGTTAACGAGCTGTGGAAGAGTTGCCTCCCATTGCTTTTAGGCTTACCTAATGAATTAGCTGTCATCACCAAATATGAGGATGCCTGAGGGTTGAATATTTTTAGTTTCAGGATAGATAGGAGAAGGGAGACAGTTGAAAAGATGAAAAGATTTCATAGTATAAGATAATTTTTCTCTTTAAGATGTTTTTTCTATTATTGTTATTGTCATTATCATTAACTTGAAATATCATTAGTAGTCTGGTGGGACAAATAGCTCTTGCAAAGAGTAATACCTTCTTAACAGTGAATACTGAAGTTTCAGTTAAAATACAATGAAAATGATTCCTCATGAATAGCCATTGCTTACGCAGGTTTGTAGATATATATGAACACATTTATGGGAAGGGTACTCTATTAGGCTCTTTCACATTTCTGATGTCATTTAATCACCACCACCATGTGAGTAAGTAGTGTTATTCCAAATTCATAGAGAAGCACTTTAAAATATATATATATATATATATATATATATATATATATATATATATTATTGATTTTTTTACAGAGAGGAAGAGAGAGGGAGAGAGAATTAGAAACATCAATGAGAGAGAATCGTGGATCAACTGCCTCTTGCACAACCCCTACTGGGGATGTGCCTGCAACCAAGGTACATGCCCTTGACCGGAATCAAACCTGGGACCCTTCAGTCACCAGGCCGACACTCTATCCACTGAGCCAAACCAGTTTCGGTGAAACTAATTTTAATAGCATATTTTTTCAACCAGTCTACCCAAAATGTTAGTATCACAACACGAAATAAATATAAAAATATGAATGGGACATTTTATTTTTATTGTACTGTCTTGAAATTTGATATGTATGATAGAATTATAGCAGTTCAAAAGTCAGAAACTACTTTTTCATCTGAAATACTTATTCTATATTTAGATTTTATTAAATTTATACAGGTATACCTCATTTTACTGAACTTCACTTTATTGCATTTTACATTTTGTGTGTTTTTTTTACAAATTAAAAGCAAGACCCTTCCTTATATTGTGATACTCACTTTATTGTGGTGGTCTGGAACAAAAAACATAATATCTCTAAGGAATGTCTGTAGTTGAGAAAGAAGATTTGTGTAACTAAATTTAAAACATGTTTTCAAGTAAGTGAGTCAAGTGTCAAAAATAAATTTTCTTAATATTTATATCCAGATTGATAAAGCTAGTTCATCTTTTTTAGAAGACTTGATTTGACTTTTTGAAAAGAAAAAAAAAAAAGCATATATATGAGTATATAGGTTCGGAGAGAAAAGGCGAGATAGAGAGAGAGAGAAACATCAGTGATGAGAATAATTGATCGGCTGCCTCTCACACGCTCCCTACTGGGGACCGAGCCCACAACCCATGCATATGCCCTTGACCAGAATCAAACCCAGGACCCTTCAGTCTACAAGCCAACCCTCTATCCACTGAGCCAATCTAGCTAGGGCCAAAAGCATATCATTTTTAAAAAACATTTTTATTGATTTCAGAGAGGAAAGAAGAGGGAGAGAGAGATAGAAACATCAATGATGAGAGAGAATCATGGATTGGCTGCTTCTTGCATGCCCCTATGGGGCATTGAGCCCACAGCCCAGGCATGTGTCTTTTATTGGAATCGAACCTGGGAACCTTCAGTCCTAACAATTTATCCACTGAGCCCTGACTAGGGATTGATTCCACAACTTTGGCATATTGTAATGACACTCTAACCAACTGAGTTAGCTGGCCAGAGCCTGAAAAGTATAAACTTGATATAAATTCTCATATTTGTCTATCTATGTCATAAATAAGCATTTCCTTTTCTTGGAGCTTCATATTTAGTTTGTTTATGTGCAATGTGAGATCTATGAGAGATATAAATCAGACTGATATATTTTTGGTCTTTATTATTTGGCAAGCATTCTTTTTGTTTAAAGAACATTGGGAATTGGAGTTAACTCTACAATGAATCTTTGTAAAACTCTGCCATTATTCAACCAAAGATCATTGACAAAGATGTGATTATTGAATTTTGTGTCTTCAATTTCTTTCAACAATTCTGTAAACTGTTGGTAATGCCTAGTAGTTATATGTATATACTAAACAATCTAACAATATTGATGACAGTTTATATAGACTTTACTTCAGAAAACTGGCTATAAATTAATATCATCCTATATAATAAAGAGGTAATATGCAAATTGACCCTCACATGAGATGGCTGCCCCCATGTGGTCAAAGATGGCAGCCACAACATGGCCAGCAGGGGAGGGCAGTTGGAGGGGACTGAGCCAGCAGGGGAGGACAATCAGACCTGCAGGGGGGGGCAATTGGGAGGAGCCAGGCTGGCAGGGGAGGGAAGTTGGGGGAGACCAGGCTGGCAGGGGAGGGCAGTTAGAGGTGACCAGACTAGCAGGGGTGGGCAGTTTGAGGGGATCATACCTGCAGGGGAGGAGAGTTGGGGGTGACTGAGCTGGCAGGGGAAGGAAGTTATGGGCAACTGGGATTGCAGGGGAGTGCAGTTAGGGGTGACTCAGCTGGCAGGGGAGGGCAGTTGGGGGCGACTGGGCTGGTAGGGGAGCAGTTAGGCGTCAATCAGACTGACAGGGGAGTAGTTAGCGGGTGATCCAGCTGGCAGGCAGAAGCAGTTAGGAGCAATCAGGCAGGCAGGCATGTCAGTGGTTAGGAGCTAGCAGTCCCAGATTGAGAGAGGGAAGTCTGACTGCTGGTTTAGGCCTGAAAGGATCAGGATTCCCAGTTGATGAGACAATTTACATATTAGCCTTTTATTATATAGAATGACTCATATAAACCTAAAGAAAAATATTTGAGATTTTTTAAATTTAGAATTTATTACCACCATATTATCAGAAAGGTATCCTATCTAATAAAAGAGAAGCATGCATATTACTGTACCAGCCAATCAGGGGAAAGTATGCAAATTAACACAACCAATATGGTGGCTAATTTGCATATCCAGGTGCACAGCAAAGACTGAAGACAGTGTAGAAGGGAGCCAAACACTGCAGAAGGGAGCAAAGCTGTAGAGAAGCAAGCAAGCAGGGCGGTGGAGAAGGAAGGGAAGCAGGTGGGGCAGGGGAGAAAGGAAGAAAGCTGGCAGGGTGGGGAAGAAGGGAGGAAAGTAGACAGGGTGGTGGAGACCACCGCAGGAAGCCCTATTGCAGGAATCTTCCTGCAACGGGCCTCTAGTTTTATTATATGGGCAATTGGTTGCTCAATTAAAAATCTGTCACTTTTTGTAAAATATTTCTTTTTATCTTTTCTCATAATTTTCTGAACAAGTTTCCATAATTTAAAATTTCTTTCACCATCTCCCTATGTAAAAATGGGGGTTAATTTTATTGTTGTGCAAGAATCCAAAATGTTCTATTGTTGGCCAAAATTACAAATTCAGATTTTATGCATTTGGGTGTAGAGTCCAACAATGCCATACACCAATACCATCTTAAGCAATATAGCAGTTAAAGTGAAATATAGCCCTGCTCAGTGGTTGAGTGTAGAACCCTGAACCACAGGCCAGGATTTGATTCCAGGTCAGGGCACATGCTCAGTTGTGGGCTCAACCCCACCAGTGCAGGAGGCAGTTAATCAGTGATTCCTTCTCATCATTTATGTTTCTCTCTCTCTCTCCATTCCTCTCTGAAATCAATTAAAAAAATTTTTTTATACTTTGTGTTTAATGGGAAAAGATTTTACACTGCTTCAGTTTTTAAAAACAAATACAATCAATTAAAATTAGTTAAAATTTCACATTCATTTCCTCCGTTGCACATGCCACATTCCAAATAGTCTCATGTGGCCAGTGGTTCCTGTATTGCACAGGGCAGGCCAGGGGCTGCTCACATTTAAATCTAGGGACCTCACGTCAGCACCTGTATGGATTCCCACTTTTCTTACTCTGCAGCTGCTTTCTCCTTGTCTAATTCCATAGCACCCAGGAATTCTAGGAGTACAGCAAAGGAAGTCTTGTATGATTTGTGGTCTCTGAAGGATCTGATGAGCATGCCTCAAAGGTTGGACAACTTCCTACTGTGCTAGGCCATGAGGACAAATCTTAGGCTGGATTTCTGACCCCAGAGACAGTTTGTGGTTTGAAAGATTGGGACAGGGCCAAGGCAAGGTCTGTAGGTCAACTACAGCTCCTCCTCCTCTTCCCATAGGTTACTACCAACCGATGACCTCTGGAGCAGTCTGACCCAGATTTAGTTAAATGGGAAATCTGTCAGCAGAGATAATTTTCTCATGGCTATGGAAGAAACTGGTTTCATTTTTGCACAATTAATGTGGGTGTTAGGTGAAAGCTTCCCCTTAGCTAAGTTGGCTACATATGTTTTCAGAACCCTATCTGAAATTTTTTATCCAATTTCTGTCTAGGCGTGAGCCTCCGCTTTTACTGAGCATCAGTTCCCCTTGGACAGGGCATGGCTTTGAACTGTGCTAACGCAGTTCAGCAAGGTGCAACACACTGCTTGTTAAGAATTTAATGAGAATCCCCCCACTGCATGCCTACAAGACTTTTTGGATGCCTAGGAGTTCTGATTGGGAGAAAAGTTCCCAGGCTGTACCTCACTAGAAGCAGCCCTCTGGGTGCCTGCCAGGGTCACTGGAATCTACCTGCAATGGTGCTGCCGGAGTGCTGCTGGCCACGGGGCACCACAGGAACAAGCTTGCACAGACACTGGACAAGAAGCTCTTGTCCTGTACTCCCCCCAGCACCTAACAAAGCTTAGTCTGATGTCAGCTGGCAAAGGAGAGTCCCAGGTTCTAGCTCAGTATCATAAAGGAGGTCAGAGAAGGGTAGGTTGGTGCTGAGAGTCAGTTCCACCATAATCACAGCTCACCTAGTCTTTTTAAAATCCTCAACCAAGGATATTGTTTTCCATTAAATTTTATTTTTTTAGAGAATGTGGAGGGGAGGGAGGACAGGGGAATGGGGGCAGAGATTAAAAAAAAAAACATCGATGTGAGAGAGCCACATCGATTGGTTGCCCTGACCACGTCAAGATTGAGTCAGCAACCGAGGTACACGCTGATGCTCTAACCACTGAGGAAAACCAGCCAGGGTAGCCACACCGACTTCAGTTAAAAACTCACAACTCTCTATAGACGTTTTCTTATACTGTTTCTTTATAATTTTTTCCTTTGCTTTTCCCCCACATTTCTGTGGGTTTTAGAAATTTTATTAGTCATATGTTAGGCGTCCTGTATATTTTTCCTTTCTGTCTTTTATATTTTCCTTAATTTTTATCTCCTCCTCATTTTGGTTTGGGTTCTGGGAGATTCCCATAACTTTATCTTCTAACACTTCTATTCAAGTTTTTATTTGATAATTATATTTTTTACTATCATTAGCTCTTTTTTTGTTTCCAGATTGTATGTTTTTCTAAATATTCTGCATCCTGTTCTTTTCTAGTTGCATGTTCTTATGGTTATATTCATCTTCTCAAAGTGTCTCAAAATCTTTTATTTCCTGATGACTGATTTCTTTTTTCCATTAATGTAACTTTACATATTTTGAAAAGTTATTTCCCCCCCTCATTTTAATGGGTCAGACTACCTGATTTTAAATCACAGCCCTGAAATAGAATAGCTGTGTGTACTGTACATGTATGTATATATATATGTGTGTGTGAAAAAAAATATATAGTATCCCAAATAATATATATACACTTTAATAGCTGATAGCTCAATTTTGAAAATGAAGTGTACTTGAATAAACCCTGCCTTTATATTCACAGTATGTGTATGCATTTTTTGGGAACACTCTATATATTATATATGTGTACATATGTAAACTAGACCATATATGATCTTTTAGCATCTTAATTTCTTTATCTATAAAACAAAGATAATAAGAGTACTTATTTCAGAAGTCTTATGAGAGTACATTTGGGGGAAATGATCAGTAACCTGAGAAATTAAATTTTAAATGGAATTTGGTGAATAATTGAGAAATTACTCTATATGAGGGCCTCTGTTAGATACTTCAGAGATTTAAAAAAAAAGTATGAAAAAATATTGTGAAAGAAGGTATTTTATGTTACATTTAGAATATGCTCAGATTACTAAGTGAACACACACATAAAATGCTAGTGGGTTTAGGGAGTGTTGCGAGCTCTGTGGACTTGGAAAGCTTACCGGGAAATCACAGATTTGACTGAGGAAGAAGTGGCTGCAATTGGAGGTGGCAGGCTGGGGAGCTTAGCCCCTGGAAGGAGGAATTATCTGTGACCATTGACATTAATAAATGTCTTAGTTTGGGCTGCTATAATAGAATAACACAGACTGGGTGGCTTAAATAACAAACACTGATTTAGAGGCTGGGAAGTCCAAGATCAGGTTGGCACATTTGGTGTCTGGTGAGGACCCCACTTCCTGGTTCAGCGATAGCTGTCTTCTCACTGGGTCTTCACGTGGTGGAAAGTAGAGGGTGTTCTCTGGGGTTCTCTTTTGTAAGGGCACTGATCCCATTCATGAGGGCTCCATTCATGACCTAATCACCTCCCAAGGGCCCCACTTCCAAATACCATCACATTGGGGGGCAGGTTTCAACATATGGCTCTGCCTTTATCCCCAACTGGATCATTTCTCACGGCTGCTGAGGAATTCCATAAGGAGTGGGAAGCACCCCATGTTTCAGGGCATTCCTACCTGCAGGCAGGTCCAGGGAATCCCCACTGATGCCTCTCTTCACCCTTTGAGGCCATGATGACTGGCCCTTTCACTGAGCAGAGGTCTCCTGCCTGGGCTCCTGTGCACCCTGCTGGCTCCATGCTGGGGTCTTCGTGTGGAGCCCAGCGCCCCAGCGGCTGCCTGTGTGCATTCAGAGAACAGTCTGACAGAGGGGCTGTGTCCTGTCCTCTTGCCTTGTTCCCGCTTCAGTTGTCATGAATGAGCAGCACATGAGTGGAGAAAAGGAATGCATTTGGGGTGGAAGATGTGATTTTCAAGATAGGCATTTCTGACAGAGATGACTGAGGGGGTGACAGTTCTTTACCAGTGCAACCAGCCCGTGAAGGGAAGTGCAGACTTGCTCAGTATCAGGTGTTTGACCCTGAATTGACCCAAGTTATTTTCAAATTCAGTGTTAGAAGGGAATCTTAAATAACTGAACTCAGAGGAGTTTTTAAATACTCATGAAAACTGTGAAAATGGAGAAAAATCATAAATCTCTTTTAAAGTTAAAAATGTTAAAGGTTTTTGTTTGTTTGTTTTTGCAGCAAAGTTAAAGGAAATACAATTTATCTACTTAATGAATATTTATTTGTTAGGCAGCCTGTCCAGTTCCTTTAGAATCAAGGCCAGTAATTGAGATCAGTGAGGCTCCATTGCTGCTCACCTGAAGTTTGTGACACACCAGAGGGGTCAGGCAGGTTGAAAATGAGGCATCAGTGGTGAGTCCTAAGTTGGAGGTTTGTATCAGGAACAGGAGCACCCCAGGGCAGCTGCATGAGGAGGTGACATGTCAGGTGAGCAGATTGTCCACAGATAGTATGTTTGAAAATCATGAAAGGGCAAAGGTCTGTGAGCTTTGTCCATTTAGGGATTTATTTTAAGTGTCACCCTAATACATTTGAGCTGATGCCTATTAAGGTTTCTTTGCTTATGAAATGGAGTAACTTTCTTGATTAGTCCTGCCACATCTGATAAACATTGGTCTTCAATGGATGGCTGTGGGTCAGGTTCCCAGGACATATAAATGCTGCCAGAAGATGTCTAATTGTGCTGTTGGCTGTGAAGTCTTTTTTCTTTCAGTAGCTTTCCTTATTTTGATGGACTGTTTATCAAAAAAGTCATACTTAGTCATCAAAATACAAACAAAAAAAACCACCCAAAAAGTAGTACCTACTATATTCCTTTAAGGAATCTGTAGAAGGCTTTATCTTGGGACAGTTCATTGCGAAACACCTTTGCTTACCGTTTTTTAAGATGCCACTATGTCCTGTCTGACATCATATAATTCTTTAAAAAGTCTTTTATGTGATCTTTCAAATTTATTAGAATTTCATGATACATTAAAAGATAACTTGGAGCCTTGTAATTAAACCATTTACTTATAAGATTTCATATATCAAGTTAGAAAACTTTTCTGCAAAATGTATATGACCATTTTATGAATATATTTGTGACAAATTATTTCCTGGCCAATTGAGAAATCTTTTTATAGGAGGTGGTAACTGTATATGTGTGTGTGTGTGTGTGTGTGTGTGTGTGTGTGTGTGTGTATATATATATATATATATATATATATATATATATATATATATATATAAATAAAAGCTCCTATTTTAGTTTCTTGAAGAAAGATGGGGGTTACACATCGCCCCTCCCCCAAATACCTGAGGCATTTGTTGTCTGAGGACCTAGGAAAACCCAAGGGTGAAGCTGGCTTCCTTGGGGACTCAGGTGCCTCTGCATATTGGTCTCATTTTCTCTTGTAGTGAATGGGTCTGAAATATGGCTGCTGGCAGCTCTTACAGCTTCAGCCCAAAAAGAAAGAAGAGAAACCCTCTTTCTTTTAGGGTTGCTAAATCAAGTCTTATGACTTGGTCACATACCCATTGCTGTGGATAGAGGACTGGGTGAGGCATGATGCTGGGGAGAGAGGAAGAGTTCCCATATGAAAAAAGGGTACAGAGCAGACAAAATCCACATGAGATGCAGTCATGTTTGGGCTGCTGCAGGGCTGGGTATGGAAAAGAGAAACATAGCAACAGTGATGGTATCTGCTGCTTTTCTTCTTCTTCCTGCTGGTAAGTCAGGCGAGCCTTGAGGTTATGGGCTAAAGTACAATGCTTCTCAAACTTGGTTTTATTTAAGTACCCAAATAGCCAGGAATATGAACTCAGTATGGAAAGTGGAGAGAAGCAGTCAAATATTGTCTCACATAAATAATGGAAATAGTATGATTTCTTCACTGTTTTAGAAATGATGGGAGGGGATTCACTTGGAGGGTTGTGCCCAGAATTATTCTTGTGACATTTTCAGGTTCCTGTTGGTAGAATGGTTTTGCAAATGTGTCATCTCTGTGAAAGGACATTTTTGGCATCGTGGTGGGTTAGAGCATTTTGGGGGAAATACTGATCAGTGGGCTCTCTCAGTGAAGAACATGTCTGATGATGTTTTTTCTACTACAAGTTTTCATCAAACATAAACAAAATCAGAGTCTCAGGGGTCCCTCAAGCACTTTCTTTATTCAGCTTTCAAGCTACCTTTTTATTTCAGCAGTTTTACGCAGTAAACAATCGGTCTTGGCAAAATATCTCCTAAAGAAGCTTGCATGTTGAATCGCTCTTTATTTTAGTTGAATTTATTTACTCCACCTGTGTCATTTTTTTTCCCTTTTGAAGAAAAATAGCAAATCCATCTGAGTTTGGAAACCTCCCTTCTGTCATCTTTAATTGGTAAGCCAGAGCCCATTAGTGTAGGGTAAACGTTTAAAATCACTTTCCAGTTCCTGACAAGCCACGTGGTTCATGGTTGAGTGTAGATCCAGGAACCAGGAGGTCATGGCTTGATTCCTGGTCAGGGCACATGCCTGGGTTGCAGGCTTGATCCCCAGTAGGGGGCATGCAGAAGGCAGCCAATCAATGTTTCTCTCTCATCATTGATGTTTCTATCTCTCTCTGAAATGAAAAAAACAAAACAACACAAAAAACGAAAATCCCACAAAGTAATTTCAGTTCCTTACAAATTGATCAGAAGGGAGGGTTGCCCAGCAGAAATTGGGCAGTTGGCTTTTTCCAAGAGCCACATGGGCCTGCGGGTGCCCTCGGGTGCCCTGATGCCTAGGCCTGAACCCCTTCCACTTTTGCCTGGGTATTTGGCCCCATCTGGCTTCACATCTAATGCCCTTCCTTGTCCTAAAAGATTTAGCAAATCTTGCTGAAAACTCTTTTTCAGTTTGGCTTCAACATGTTCTCAGCTATCATTAAAAATACATTGACTGCCCTGTAGTTATTCAATTATTAAAATCCATTATTTTACCCTGGCTGGTTTGGCTCAATGGATAGAGCATCAGTCTGCAGACTGAAGGGTCCAGCGTTCAATTCCAGTCAAGGGCACATGCCTGGGTTTCGTGCCTGATACCTAGTAGGGGATGTGCAGGAGTCAGCCAATCAGTGATTCTCATCATTGATGTTTCTTTCTCTCTCTCCCTCTCCCTTCCTCTCTGAAATTAATAAAAAAAGAAAATTAGATTAAAACAACATTACCTTTATAAATAAATAAATAAGAGTTGCTTTAAAAAAATCATTCTTTTATTGAGCTATTAGATAAACCCAGGGCTGAGTTAAATCCAGCCCACTGACCGGTTTTCAGATCTGTCTTTTGAGCACATTAAAATACATAGTTTTTCAGGGTTATTTGGTGAGGGTGCTTTTTCAGCTGGGCTATCTCCTCTATTTGCTTAAACCGGTGTCGCCACATTGGACACAGAAAGAACCTCACTGCCTTGTCCACCTGTTAGTTATGACAGTTTTTTTTTGTTTGTTTTTTTTAATCCATCTTGATTCTGCACTGGAGCTGGAAGAAAACTTCAAGCAATTTATTTGTATGAATATGTTTCCCATTGTCTACACCTAATCATTTTTTTTTAAATTACTAAATACAGGATTTATTTCTTTTCAAAGTTGGCCCCCTCTTTTGGAGTGAAATGTTTCATGAAGGAGGCTTTTCTCATGGGAGATACAGAGTTATTCACCCTCTGAAATTACCAATGAGTATTTTAAGCGGAGGGCAGTCCATTCTGCACAATGAGGTTGGCCGCTGCTTGTGGCTGATGCCTCCCTGGGTTTGCACTGGTGCATCCCCATTCCAGTCTGTCTTTACTTGACCTCTAGCAGAAATTGTTCTCTAAGCCTGGGAGCCCTGATTCTCCGTTTCCCTTTTTCTGCCCCCAAAACACTGTGAGTTGTTGTTGTGTGCAGAAGAGCCTGACTCTAGAGATTTCTCAGTCCCCTCTCTCTCTTTAGCCATCTTTCCTTCTAAATTCAGTTACTCCAAACCCCCATTTTCCTTATAATTCTGTCCCTGAGGTTTAGTTCATATTTGTTATTGTGTCAATCTCTCTCCTTGATGTTTCCCACAAATTCTGAATTTTTTAGTTTTCCTTCCCCCTTTTTATTATATTAAGAGAGCATTAAATTATATTTGGGGAAACATGATGCAACCATAACAAATTAATCATAACTGCAGTGGTAACTGTTTTAATTTTTGTTATTCCCATTCCTGTCAACTCAGGTATATATCTTTCTACTGGGGTGCACTGGTCACCCATCACAATTCTCAGGGGTCTCTCTATGGGTTGGGGAGATGGTAGTCTTTCAGGAACCTCACTGGACTCTTTGGCCCATTATAGACTCTGGAGCTGCAATTGCAATTGTATGATATATACCCTTAGTATCTGTCTCACTCAGTCTGTGGCTTCAGGCAAAATACTCTACCGCTTAAGAGTGCCTCTAAAATCCTCCTATATAATAAAGAGATAATATGCAAATTGACCCTCACACAAAATGGCTGCCACCACGTCATCACAAGGTGGCCGCCCCCACATTGTCACAAGATGGCTGGTAGGGGAGGGCAGTTGGGGTGACCAGGCCTGAAGGGGAGGGCAGTTGGGGGTGATCAGGCCTGAGGGGAAGCAGTTAGGTGTCAATCATTCTGGCAAAGGAAAGGTTAGATGTCAATCAGGCCAGCAGGGGAGCTGTTAGGGGCTATCAGGCTGGCAGGCAGAGTGGTTAGGGGTAATCAGGCAGCCAGGCAGGCAAGTGGTTAGGAGCCAGCTGTCCTGGATTGTGAGAGCAATGTCCGACTAATCATCTTAGGGATCGGGCCTAAACCAGCAGTGGGACATCCCCTGAGGGGTCCCAGATTGGCGAGGGATACCATTTTTAATTGAAGAACCAGCCAATGTGAATGCATTTGGTGATGTCTTCATAATTGAAATCTCTGTTGCTATAAATGTGTGTGTTGGTGGGGAGGAGAATCTTCTAGAATGTTTTTTTTTTTTTTTTTTTGCAGATTGGGCTGAGGGATACCTCCTCTCTCTTCCTTTCCTCCCCCAGTGCACAAATTTTGTGTACTTGGCCTCTAGTAGGGATAATATTTAATTATAAGTGAAGATTTGATTAATGTTGTTAATGGATTTGCACAGGCCAAGCACATATATTTCCATACTTGTTTTAGTAGTAGCTTCTGGTGTTCTGGCTTTTCTCGCCTTTAAAGGCATCATATTTAGAAAGAATGTGATTGTTTCTAGAGAGGGAGAAAGATCTGGAACTCACAGGTGTTTTGTGTTTGTCCCATAATAATAAAGCAGTTTGATTCTAGATGGCAGTAAGATCTGGAATGACACTCCTCTCCTCTCTCTGTGCTGCTGCAAGACACCATTTCTGCCTCGTCCCAGGCCTCTCTTTTCTCTCACTTTCCGTATCACTCTAGGAAAATACTGTCTTTTAGTCAGAGACTGAGCATTTTTAATTGAAGAACCAGCCAATGAGAATGTATTTGGTGATGTCTTCATACTTAAAATCTCTGTTGCTATAAATGTGTGTGTTGGTGGGGAGGAGAATCTTCTAGGATGTTTTTTTTCCTTCTTCCTCCCTGACTTTCCTGCCCTACCCCAACCCCAAATAAATATACAGAACAGAGGTCATGTGTGGACTCTGGAATTGCCCCAGCTGGTTTGAATCCTGGCTTGGCTCTGACACCTGGACATGTTGCTTCACAGTTCTGTCTCTCAGTTTCCTGATTTGTAACATGAGGATGAGCACAATTCCTACCCCAGAGAATTGTTATGAATTTTACATCAGTTAACACATGGAAAACACTTAGAGTGCTTGGCACTATGTCAGTGTTAGTGACCATTAAACCAAAATCATATGAATCATACCTATTCTGGAGTAACTGTTAAGAAAAAAAGATTTTAGAAGGCTGCATTGTCAAGTATTACTTTTTATTTTTATTTTTGCAGTAAAAACAAATTCTTAGTAACAATTTTGGATGGAAAGGATCAGTTTTAATTAGAGAAAATGTCTAATATGGCTTCCCCCAACTTTCAGAGAAGGTAGAATGTTTTTCTAATTTCTATGAAGAAAAAGAATAACCACTTGAGCATTGTGTATGGCAGCACTGTGATGCATGCTTGACACTTAAAGCTATAAGAATCTCATGAGTATGTTCCTATCCCCATTTCACAGAAGAATAAACATGGGCAGATGAGGAATCTTGCCCATGTTTGGAAGTGGCTGTACTTTATTTGACCCTGAGTTGTCCTTCCCCCTCCTCGGACACCTTGCTTATACTGAGGGAATACTCTGCCTCCCTGGCGGCTAGAAGGTTGCTGAGTATAGCAGAGGAGAGTAAGTTTGGTTTATTATCATCGTAATCACAGTATCTCTTTTTGGTAGTCTGGTAAATCTATTTTCTTTCAAAGGCAGTTTTAATGTTGATAGACATCTACTTCTAAGTCAGTTGTCCACAAACAAGAAGCTCAATTCATGTTTTTTTGTTTCTTATGTTTGATCAAGCTGCCCTGCACAAAATCCTCCTTTTACATCTGTAAACAACTAATGTAACTTACCTGAATGAGCTAGAGTACGGCCTAGAATTTCCAGTTGCTCTCTTAATTCCATTCAGGCGGGACCTTAGCAGAGGCCTCATCTGATTTGTGTGGCTGGAGTCTCAAGTATTTGAGAAGATGACCCTGAGCAGCTTCTTCTTGTTCTTAGACCCAGAGGTGACATCGTTTAGTGTCTATAGTAGAGCACTGCAGGTATTCTACATCTTTGTTCTTTGGCCTCCAGTAAGTGTAGTTGGGGTTTTGTTGTCCTTTCTGGAAGGAACTATCAGTCACATCTTGATCCTAAGCCACATATTTACACTCATCTGAGTGATAAGCAAATTTGACAAGCAAGACTGAGACAACAATCTTGGTCTTGACTTTAGAGACAGGATTTAGTAAAGGAACTGAATCATACATTATTTATTATTTTGATCACAGAAGTTGGAAAGTCCCCAATAAGTAAATCTTTAAAAATTGTTTATAATACCACATACTTTAAGTTGTTTATTATTGATTATTTATGCCACTAATATTGTACATATTTAGAATGTAAAGGAAAAATACCTACTATAGAATGTTGCAATTTTATTCAGTGGAAAAATATTTTTTTACTGTCCTCATTCTTCTAGAAGAAAATGTTCCACTGAATAATTGATACCTTTAAAATGAACCCTTGTGTTTTTATGATACTAGAATAACTTTATTATCTAAATAAATGTTAGACATTCCTGTGTAATAAACATTTGATCAAAGGAAAACTCAGACAACTACATTATTCTCAGGTGAAGTTTAGACCATGAATTATGCAGAACCACAGATAATTGCAGATGATAGAATTAATCACAATATACAAATAAGCAACTATTAAGAACTTTATGAAAAATTTTCCGTGGTTTTGTTCAAATAAAATAGGATGTAAAACTGGAAATTTAACTTTAATTCAGAATGGTAAATACATTATTACAGTTTCACATTTTTTAAAAGAATTGAAACAAATGTAGTCAATTACAATTTTATAATCGTTTTATTTAGTATAAAATAAAATAAGTGCATTATTTTTTATAACAAAGAGGCAAAATAAAAACACCATGTCTCCTAGTATTTCATACTCTGGATCTGAAATTCCTCCTTCTAAAATGTATACTTGGCTTGAAATGATATAAATATTGTTCTTATTACTGTTTTATACTTAAAATTTTTTAAAGGTTCTACATCATATTTTGTTAGCTGAAGATAATTAGAACCAGAAAAAGTCCACTTAAAGTGATTCCAGTTAAAGGAGACCAAACTTCTTAATACAACGAAAAAAAGCTTTGGGACTTTATCTTGCAAAAAACACAAAAATATTATGAAAATACACTTATTTTAGTTTATATTTAACAAAATTTAGATGATCATTTTGATTATGACTTCAAAAATAAAATGTTGATAATTTTGAGGAGAATAATTTTTGGACAAAATTGTAATGATTTAACATGTTATACTTTTAAAAAACTTTATATATTTATTATTTTATTAATAATAAATTAATTTTAATTATAGCAGCTTAAAATTTTTTTCCAATTATATTTGCCATACAATAAAATTTAGTTGGACAGCATAGTGATTAGACATTTATATATCTTGAGAAGTGATCACCTGGTAAGTCTAGTGTCCATCTGGCACCATGCATAATTATTACAATATTATTGATTATATTATATTCCTGGTGCATGAAATTCATGCATGGGGAAGGGTGACCCTCAAGCAGGCCTGCACCCTCTCCAATCTGGGACCCATCGAGGGTGGGGGGGCCCTAAACCAGCAGTCATCCCTCTCACAATCCAGAGACAGCTGTCTCCTAATCGTTTGATTGCCTGCCTGCCTGCCTGCCTGCCTGATTGCCCCTAACTGCTTCTGCCTACCAGCCTGATTGCCCACTACTCCCTTGCTGGCCTGATCATCCCCAACTGCCCTCCCCTGCCAACCTGATGCCCCCCAACTCTCCTCCCCTACTGACCTGATCACCCACAACTGCCCTCTTCTGCCGGTCTGATCGCCCCCAACTACCCTCCCCTCCTCTGCCAGGACCTGCCTCCTCCACACTGCAGGACCGCCAGGCCTCACTGCACAGAGAGGCCACCAGGCCCTGCCTCCTCTGTGTGCGCAGCCATCTTGTGGTAGCCATTTTGTGATGATGTTGTGAGAGGGTATGATGCCACCTAGGCTTTTATTATATAGGATTTCCTATTCTGTATTTTATAGCCCCATGACTATTTTTATAACTGGGAATTTGCACTCCTTTTTTTTAAATTAAAATTTTTTAATGTTGACATAATTTCAGTTTTTTCCCTTTTCCCCATCCTTTGCCCACCTCCACCTTTCATCCCCCTCTCTTGACCTTCACCAAATTTGTTCATGTCCATGGAGTATGCATATAAATTCTTTAGCTAACATCTTCATCTTCCTTATCCAGTCATCTCCAACCTTCTCCCCTCAGGCACCAGCTACTCAATTAGTGAGAATATATGGCATTTGTCAGCTTATTTTGTTCATTAGATTGCACATAATAGTGAGATTATATGGCATTTGTCTTTCTCTGACTGGCCTATTTCACTAAGCATAATATACTCTAGGTCTATCCATGCTATAGTAAAGGATAAAAGTCCCTCCACCCCCGTCACATAGTATTCCATTGTATAAATGTATAGCTTTTTTAACCACTCATCTACAGATGAGCATTTGGGCTATTTCCAGATCTTGGCTATTATAAATAATGCTACTATAAACATAGGGGTGCATATATCTTTCTAATTGGTGTTTTGAGGCTCTTAGGATACGTTCCCAGAAGTGGGATAAGAGAGTCAAATGGCAGTTTCAGTTTTAATTTTTTGTTTTTCACAGTGGCTGCATTAGTCTGCATTCCCATCAACAAGAGTTCCCTTTTCTCCACATCCTTGCCAGCACTAGTTGTTTGCGATGTACTGATAGTAGCCATTCTGACAGGTGTGAGGTATTTCTTTCTGATAATTAGTGACCTTAAGCATTTCTTCATATAGGCCATCTGTATGTCCTCTGTGGGTAAGTGTCTATTCAGATCCTTTGCCCATTTTTTAATTGGGTTGTCTTCCTGGTGTTGTTATATAAATTCTTTATATATTTTGGAAATTAACCCCCTATCTGATGTATCATTGATGAATATGTTCTCCCAAACAGTGGGTTCTCTTTTCATTTTGTTGATGGTTTCTTTTGCTACACATAAGCTTTTTAACTTGGTGTAGTCCCATTTGTTTATCTTTTCCTGAGTTTTCCTTGATATTGTATACTAAAGGCCTGATGCACGAAAATCGTGCAAGAGTGGGCCTTTACCCGGCTGCTGGCACCAGCTTCTCTCTGACACCAGGACCTGGGCTGCTTCCCTCCCCTGGCCGCCCACAGGCACCTGGGACCTGGCCTGCTTCCCTCGGGCCACCTGTAGGTACATGGGACCAGCTGACTTCCCTCCATCCCCAGCTTCATCAGGAAGGATGTCCAGAATGGCGTCCAGAAGACACATGGTCTAATTAGCATATTACCCCTTTTATTATTATAGAAGATAGAAAACCCTAAAGACTCTATAAAAAAAAACTACTAGATCTGGCCGAAACCGGTTTGGCTCAGTGGTAGAGCATCGGTCTGCGGACTGAAAGGTCCCAGGTTCGATTCTGGCTAAGGGCATGTACGTTGGTTGTGGGCACATCCCCGGTAGGGGGTGTGCAAGAGGCAGCTGGTCGATGTTTCTCTCTCATCGATGTTTCTGGCTATCTCTCTCCCTTCCTCTCTGTAAAAAATCAATAAAATATATATTTAAAAAACAAACAAACAAACAAAAAAACTACTAGATCTGATAAATGAATTCAGTAAAGTGTCAGGATACAAAATTAACACCCAGAAATCAATGCCATTTTTACATACCAGAAATGAACTATCTGGAAGAGAAATTACCAGAACAACCCCACTTATTATTGCAACAACAACAAAAATATTAGGTAGCCTGGGAGAAATTTAACTAAAGAGATAAAAAACTTGTACTTGGAGAACTATATGACATTGAGAAAAGAAATTAAGGAACATACAAATAAATGGGAGCATATACCATGTTTGGGGATAGAATAATTTATGTCATCAAAATGTTCATACTGTCTAAAGAAATCTATAAACTCAACACAATTCCTCTTAAAATACCAATGGCATCTTTCACAGAACTATAATAAATATTTCAAAAATTTATATGGAATCCAAAAAGATCCCAAATAGCCATAGCAATCTTGAGTAAGAAGAACAAAGTTGGAGGTATTATAATACTGGATATCAAACTATATTACAAGGTCATTGTAAACAAAACAGCTGGGTATTGGTAAAAGATCAGGAATATAGATAGGCCAGTGCAACACAAGAGAGAGCTCAGAAATCAACCCATTCCTTTATGGTCAATTAATATTTGACAAATGAGGCAAGAGCATACAACAGAATAAAGACAGTGTCTTCAATAAATGGTGTTGGGAGAATTGGACAGGCACATGCAATAAAATGAAACTAGACCAACAATTTATACCATACAACAAGAATAAATTCAAACTAGATAAAAGACTTAACTGTAAATCTCGAAACCACAAAAATTCTAGGAGAAAACATAGGCAGTAAAATCTCACACATCTCTCATAGCAATATTTTTGCTGACATTGTGGTATTATATGATTCACATTTGACATTTACATCACATCTTCATGATGGTCAGTTTTACAAAAATAGTTGAGGTCTAACTCATTTTTCTTTCAGATTCTTGAAATTATTGTTTCCCCATCAAACTGCTCACTCCCCATTTGCCATTGCTTCATTCTGTTTCTGGGAATGTTCCCTAATTTCATTTTGATTAACCTCCTAAGGTTCTGTATTTGTGGGGAATATTTGCAGCTTTACCTTGCAGTGGACATTGGTGCAGTACTAACAGATAGGATCAATTATAGATGCTGAAGGTGAACAAGGACAGAATTTAGAGTGGGGGTTCAAGTCACGAAATGGTTGTTTGTTAGGAAGTATTTTAAGGTCTTAAGGCATGCTGCCTTGGAAAAGCTCCTATCTATGCAGGGATTTGGACAAAGACTTCTCAAATAATGAGGACACCCTGTTTTATTTGCATGAATTCATTGCAGTGTGCTCTGTAGAAAAGAGGACAGATTCTGACTGTGGAAATCCCTGGGCTTGTCTTAGTTCTGCTAGTGAGGCATTGTACGGTCAGGACAAGTTACTTCATTTCTTTTGGCATAATTTCACTTGTCTGTAAAGCAGTTTTTGCTAAAGAACCTTCTAGTTCACAACATTTTGTGATTAGATATTTTAAGAGCTTTATTGCTATTTTCTTAGAATCCTAGAATTTATTACCGTATTTTCCGGCGTATAAGACGACCCCCCAATTTTACAGTTAAAACATAGGTTTAGGCCTATATTTGCTGTATTACACTACCCCCCCACTTCCGAGGCAACACCAGTTCTTTTTTTAATAGACCGCCTCTCTGACTCTGGCCATTTTTGGTTGACTTTTTTTCATTTCAAAAGTCGTCTTATACACTGGAAAATATGGTAGTCATCAACCCACTCCTTTTTCTAGTTATATCTATATATCTAAAAGGCTAGGTAAGCACCCAATCATTGACTGGTAGTTATGATATGCAATGAACACCAGGGGGCAGACACTTCAATTGGTAGCTATGACATGCACTGACCACCAGGGGGCAGACCCTCAGTGTAACATCTGCAAAACTGCAGTGACTTGGCAGTGGCAGTCCTCAGGTGATGCACCCCAGAACCAGAGAGGAAGGAGCCTGATTCTGGGGTGTGTCATCTGAGAACTGCTCTCTCGCAATCTGGGACCCCTCAGGGGGTGTCAGAGAGCTTATTTTGGCCTGATCCCTGTAGGCCAGGCAAAGAGACCCCACCTGCCAGAGGGACCTCCACTCACTCTGCAATGCCCTTCAAGCTGTGGCACTGGGGAGGGACCGTGGAAGGGGAGGTTGGCTCCAGGGCGTGTCCAGTCCATCTTGCCCAGTCCTTCCCCGCTGGCCACCTTCTAATTAATTTTCTTTCAATGTGTGTGAATTTGCTAGGGCACTAGTATATAATCTATCCCATCTAATAAAGAGGGAATATGCTAATTGACCATCGCGCCCTCACAAAGATGGCGGCACCCACAGCCAATAAGGAGGGAATATGCTAATTGACTGCCACACCCTCAAAGATGGCAACGCCCACAGCTACAGGATGGCAGAGACCAGTCCCTTCAGCTCCGCCAGGGCAGCAGGTGCGCGGCACAGCCACCTCGCCCCCAGGCAGGTCCAGCTGCTCCGCATGCCTTCCTCCGAAGTCCCCCAGTCTCCTCATCCCCCCAGCCACCCAGGGCCAGCCTTAGGCAGAGACAAGCCTCGGATGACAGCTGCCCAGCCACCTAGTGCCTCCCAAGGCTTAGGTAACCAGGGCTGGCCGAGGCTTGCGCTGCTGGCAGTGGCAGCAGCAGAGGTGTGATGGGGGAGTTGCCTTCCTTGATTGCAGAGTTGCCTCCCACCCCTGCGGGCTCCTAGACTGTGAGATGGGGCAGACCGGGCTGAGGGACCCCCCTTCCAGTTCATGAATTTTCATGCACCGGGCCTCTAATATATATATAAAAGGCTGAGCGATCATCGCATCCAAAACAACTGAATAAATAACTGAACAGGCTGTGTGGGGTGACCAGGCTGGCAGGAGGGTTAGTGAGGGATGACCAAATGACTGAGCAGCAGGCTGTGTGGGGCAACCAGGCTGGCAGGGGGTTAGGGGTGACCAAACAACTGAGCAGCAGGTTACATGGGGCTACGGGGAGGAGGAGCAGTTGGGGACAACCGCGCCAGAAGAGGGGTGCAGTAAAGGGTGACCAGACTGGCGGGGGGGTGGGGAGGAGGGCACTAAGGGACAACCATGCTGGTGGTGGTGGGGGGGTCACTAAGGGTCAACCAGGGCAGCAGGGGGCCAGTTTGAGGCAACTAAGTTGGTGGGGCAGTTGGGAGTGACCACGCTGGCAGGGGATGCAGTTAAGGGTGATCAGACTGGGGGGGCACTAAGAGGCAACCAGGCTGACCAGTGACTGCACCCGCCCAGGGGGAAGTTGGGGGTGACCAGGCCAGCAGGGGGTGCATTAGATGTAATTAGGCAGGCAGGCAGGTGAGCAGTTAGGAGTCAGTGGTCCTGGACTGTGAGAGGGCTGTCTGGCTACCAGTTTAGGCCCGATCCCAGGTTTCAGGCCTAAACAGGCAGTCAGACATATTCCCCAAGGGGTCCCAAATTGGAGAAGTGCAGGCTGGGCTGAGGGAACACCCCTGTGCATGAATTTCATGCAACAGACCTCTAGTCCTATATAATAAAAGTTTAATATGCAAATTGTCCCTGTGACTAGGAGTTTGATCTGGAGTTCAACCAGGGGGTGGGGCCGGCTGGCCAACAGCCTGTGTCCCCTCCCCATGTCTAGCCTCCCCCCCCCCAGGATTATCCACCTACCCCAATCAGAGCTAGGGCTGGCTGGCCAAACACCTGGAGCCCCTCCCCCATCCAGCTCTGCCCCTGATTGGCCCAGATTGGAGCGGGCTGGCCAGACCCCACCCATGCACGAATTTGTGCACCAGGCCTCTAGTCTCTGTTATAAAAGGCCTGTGGTACTAACTCTGCAATGACCAAAGTCTGGCGCAGGTGGGCAGGGCTGTAAGCTTGGCAGGATGAGACCATGTGGGTGGGCGGGGCCGCATGATTTTGCGTGCTGGGCTTCTAGTATGTATAGTGTACATTATAATTTCAGTTGTTACTTCCATAGTAATCATACTTTTGGCAAAGTTGCAATCAGCACTTTCAAACAAATTTAAATTCTAGTCTTTTCAATAGTGTTACCTCTTATAAGTGTTTTCCTGTTTAATGGCTGCTTGATAGTTTATTGAGTACATATGCTTTAATATATTTAAATATGTCTTGCCCAATGTATTCTGGCAACTGAGCATCTCTGTATGTTAGAGCTTTGGGGAGTTTTGGGGACTGTGTTACTATAGACATCTCTATAGCAGACAATTATTTCAAAAATTCATCTCACATGTAGCACAGTCTTGGGTGCATTTCAGTACTTTAAGTGCCTCTTGCTGCTGTTGTAAACAAGAAGAAACAAACTCAGACAAAGCGTCTGGCTGAGTGAAGCAGGGGGAGGGACAAGGAAAAGGAATTGTGTTTTGCTGCTGCTGAGCAGTGAAAATCCTGGGGATTCTGGTGTTTAATACCAAAGGAAGAGGAGAACAACTCAGAAAACCAGATTCTAGATGGCGTCTTTGGGTACCTGGCTGCCCCTGAACATCATACCTAATACCCAGTCACCTGGGAAAGTTGGTGACTGGTGACTCCTGAAGTTGCACTCTGTCTGGTCCAGAGAACAAAGCTAGAGAGGAGGCCACACAGCAGCAAAGTAGCCACAGACTAAATGAGTTCATCGTACATTATTAAAAATTACAGCAGTTTTCATTTGAACTCCAGATCTTGGACTTTTTCAGTGCACCCTTGGGGAATAATTTGTTCATCCATTATAACTGGATCTGCTACCTCTTATGAAGATAAAGGAAACTTCGCACTAGCTGATATCGCTCAGTAGGTAGAGCATCAGCCTGCGGACTGAAGGGTCCTGGGTTCAATTTCGGTCAAGGACACATGCCAGGATTTCGGTCTAGATCCCAGTGTGTGACATGCCGGAAACAGCTGATCAATGATTCTCTCTCATCACTGATGTTTCTCTCTCTCTCTCTCTCTTTGTCTCTGAAATAATATATATATATATATATATATATATATATATATATATATACACACACACACACACACACACACACACATATATATATATATGAAAAAGATTTAAATAAAAGGATAAAGGAAACTCGAAACTAATACAAAATATTAAATGTACACTGTAATGTAAAAAATTAAAAAAATTAAAAATATCAAAAGAAAAAGATAAAAGAAGCATACTGCACACTTTTCCCTTCCTACTTGTAATATCAACTTCGGTCTGTGCATGTGGTCATTTCCTCTGCACATGTGGTGAACTGTTTGCAATGCTTGTTTCACATAACTTGTCACAACACCGTGGTGGTTATTGTGCAAGAAAGGGAACTAAGTTTTGATGAAATTAGGATAACCTGGTTATTGAAAGCAGCTAATGCAAATGTTTCAAGTTAAGTCAGGTTAAGGTAGATTCAGTAAAGGCAATTGTAGTCATGATTCAAATTGCCAACTAGAAAAAAACTAGAGAATTATAAAAATTATATGTCCATTTTAAATTTCACTGTGCTGGGTCACATGGTACTGAAGCATACTTATAAACTAGGAGAAGTTCAGTATTTTCAGAGGTTTACTTAAGCACAACGAATTTATTCTGTGTTATGTATGTGTATGTTTCTCAGCTTTGGAAGTGACATCCTACAATTCTTTAATCTTCTCCCCCCCCCCCCCCCCCCCAGATCCTAGCTCCATTGAAGACTGGTTGTTTTCTAAAACTAGAGAAGTCCATGAAGTGATAGTGCCTTCTTTTTGAGGTTCGAGTACTAGAATAAAAGGTAATTTTTGATGATTTTAGAATTTGTTTGCAATACTGTGGTAGAGGCTATCTACAAACAAAAACCAAGACTTTGAATATTTTTTCTCACTAAAAAATAACTAGTATCATTCTGATTTTGTTGTGTTTTTTAAAAAACAAAACCTAGCATATCTTTCTTAAATGTAAGCATTTGCAGGTAGGTATACCTGAGGATTACAGTGTAACCCAGCTAGGCAGCTTACTCCTTTTCTTAGACCTCATCGCCAGGGACATCGCCCGTGCCAGTTTGGTGTGACATCCCACGCTCAGAGAGAAAATGTGAGTTCAGGCATAAGTTACAGAAAGACCGCTACAGTGTAGGGACTCATTTTAATGACACAAATTGGGTAAAACCTAATAACCAGCTGCTTTCCCATTTCCCCCAGTCCCAGCTCATGTAAGCCCTGTGACAACTGGTGGGCTCACGTTACAACAGCAGGTTTGTCTTTGGCTGGGCTCCAGGAGCAGCTCCTCTCTCCCAGCCAGCTAATCCTAAGCTGGTTATCCTCTTCAGGTCAGATTTTTTTTTTCTTTTTTTTTTTCTGGATGCCCTCAGTTCTCCTATTTCCCAGAACTCTCAGCCAGATTAGGTCTCAGAAACTGTTTTCCAAAAGATCATCTTTCTAAAATCTATTCACAATATTTTTTTCTTAGGGACAACCACAGTTCCTGCTCATCAGTTCTCAAAGTAGCAATTTATTTTCCCCTCTTCTTTAAGTGTTCTGTTTAATGGCTGGATTTAGTTTAAAAAGAAATCATATTTAAATCATACTAATATACTTAAAAAAAAAAATTGGTTTCAGAGAGAGAGAGAGAAACACTGATGTGAGAGAGAAACATCAATTAGTTGTCTCCCGTATGTGCCCTGAGCAGGGATTGAACCCTCAATCTGGGTATGTGCCCTTGACCGGGAATCGAATTGCCATCTTTTGGACAATGCTCCATCCAACTGAACCACACCAGCCAGGGCATACTGATATACTTTTTAATCATGTCAGTCACAGGGTCAGTGGGTTGAGGTTATAAAGAACAGTCAGGAGAATTTTGAAATCTCTGTCTAATGTTCACGTTACTTTGCCTGGAGGTAGCTCTCCCTAGATAGAGATGTTTGTATAGAAACTGGACACCTGTCTGACCAGGATATTAGTGAAGGGGTGCCTGGCTGAATTGGGAAGAAGGTTTTCTAGGTCTGTTTAACCCCAGAGGAATTCTACGGTTTCTCAATTGATGGTCCAAAGGAAGCAAATGGTTCCTCCCCGCCACCCAACCCCGCACCCCCTCACCTCCCCACATACACATTTAAAAAATTAAGCAAAGCATTACACTGGATTAATACTTGGTGCGTCTATCATGCTTTTGGGGTGACTTTCTTGATACTCTCATTCTGAAGCATATTTCCTGAATGGCTCCCTCTTAGACCTCATGACCTTGGAGGGCTGTCCTGAGAGAGAACTTTTTGTGGAAACACTTCTGTGGCGAGGAGCTGCTCAGAGGGTGCTTTAGGGCAACTGTCTAAAGTGTGTCTGTGGTTTGCTAGGTTGGGAGGGAGGTTACCATGAGTTGATTATATACACCTGGCTGTTAGGTCTTTGAACCTCACCCACTCTGCCACTCTGGTTCCCCTAGTGTTGCCTTAGGCCAAGCCTCCCATTGATAGCAAAAAGCATCAACATTAAACATGAGAAAAGTGCCATGTGCTAAACAGTTTTGAAAATATTTAAAGGTCCACGATGACCATCTATGGAGGTAATATACATGAGCCTATAAAGGCATTTTTGAGTTTTAATCAAATTTTTATGCTCCCATTCCTCATGAAACTGCCCTTATTCCAGCAGAAATTATTTCCTACTCCTTCCTTCTAAATGCCGTTGTCACGTGTCACTTTGTCCTGTATGTCATTGGTTTGGTTTTATTTTATTTTATTTTATTTTAGTATGAAAAGCTTTCTTATCTTCTGTTTATTCCCCTAGAAACCCATTTGTTTTTTTCATAGAAGCTTTTCACCTCGCTAATATTAAATTAGGTATATAAATCCTATCGTTAGCTGTTTATTTATTTATTTATTTATTTATTTTTACATTTTTTATTAAATTATTATCTGTGTACATATTTTAACATTGCCCCTCTCTCCCCTCATATATACCCTCCCTCCCCAGAGTTTTGTGTCCATTGGTTGTACTTATATGCATGTATACACATCCTTCGGTTAATCTATTATCTCCCCCAGATCTCCCTACCCTACCTGCTGTAATTTGACAGTCTGCTTGTTGCTTTTTTAAAATGTATTTTTACTAGAGGCCTAGTGCAAGAAATTTGTGCATAGGAGGATGGGGGTCCTTCAGTCCAGCCTGCACCCTCTCCAATCCGGGACCCCTAGGGGATGTCCAACTACTTGTTTAGGCTCCTCTCACAATCCGGGTCTGCTGGCTCCTAACTGCTCATCTGCCTGCCTGCCTGATCACCCCTCACTGCCCTCCCCTACTAACCTGATTGCTCCCAACTGCCTCCCTTCTGGCCTGGCCAACCCCTAAATTCTCTTCTGCCAATGTGGCTGCCCCCTAACTGCCCCCCTGCTAGCCTGGTCACCCCCTAATAGTTTCCCTGCCAGCCTGGTTGCCCCCTAACTCGCCCACTGCCGGCCTGGTCACCCTTTTGGCCTTGTCGCCCGCTAATTGTCCAGAAGGAAGTCGGATGTCTGGAAGATGTCAGGAAGACCCAGTCTAATTATCATATTACCCTTTTATTAGTATAGATTCATTTCAGAGAGAAAGGGAGAGGGAAAGAAAGAGGTAGAAAACATCAGCGATGAGAGAGAATCATTGATTGCCTCCTGCATGCCCTCTACTGGATATTGAGCCCACAACCCAGGCATGTACCCTTCACTGGAATTGAACCTGGGACTCTTTAGTCCATAGGTCAATGCCTCTATCTGCTGAGCCAAACCAGCTAGGACTCTTTAGTTGTATAGACAGCCAATTCTTTTTTTTAAAATATATTTTTATTGATTATTTACAGAGAGGAAGGGAGAGGGATAGAGAGCTAGAAACAGCAATGAGAGAGAATCATTGACCAGCTGCCCGCAACCAATGTACATGCCCTTGACCGGAATTGAACCCGGGACCTCTCAGTCCGCAGGCCGACGCTCTATCTCCTCTGAGCCAAACCGGTTTCAGCGACAGCCAATTCTTTCTTGCAGTCTATATACATTGAAATCTCCCACCCCCTAAATCTGTTAGTTTCTGTTTAATTCGAAGGCCTTCATAGTAGAAGAAAAGTTTGTCCTTCCCCAAACTATTTTATTTTTATTTATTCTCCCTTTTTCTGCCATTTTTTGATTAAGTATTTTATAATATTTATTTTACTTCCTATATTAGCGTACAAACTGTCCTTATTTATTTTTTTCCTAGCTGCATTAGGGTTTACCATAAGCATCTTTAACTTATCACAGTCTGCCTTCAAGTAATATTATACCACTTGATGTATAATATCAAGTGTTATTAAGGGCTTATGGTAATATACCTTTTTTTCCCCTTTTCCTGTCCTTTGTGCTATTGTCATACTTGTTACATTTATTTAAGTTGTTAAACCCACACTTCATTGTTATTAAATTTGCCTTAAATAGTCAATTTATCTTTTAAAGAGAAAAATATATTTTGTGTTTGTCCAAATCCTTCCAGTTTTTTTTTTTTTTTTTTTTTTTTTTTTTTTTTAATAATTCTTTATTGTTGAAAGTACTACATATGTCTGCCTTTTTTCCTCCATTGATCCCCTCCAGCTGATCCCTGCCCCAGGCCTTCACCACCCTTGTCTATGTCCATACTTTATGCATATAGGCATACAAGGTCTTTGGTTGATTACCTCCCACCCACCCAATCATCCTCCCACGCCTTCCCTACTAGATTCTGCTTCCATGCTTCCATGTCTCTGGATCCACTCCATTCATTAGTTTATTTGTTATTTAGATTCCACATATGAGTGAGAGCATGTGATACTTGTCTTTCTCTGAATGACTTATTTCATTTTGCATTATACTCTCCATGTTGTCTCAAAGAGTAAGAGATTCTTCTTTTTACTGCTGCATAGTATTCTGTGGCCTAAATTTACCACAGCTTATTTATCCAGTCATCTACTGATGAGCACTTAGACTGTTTCCAGATATTAACTATTGCAAATTATGCTGCTATGAATGTAGTGGTGTACACATTCTTAATTTTTCTTTTTTTTTAAATTACAAATAGTAGTACATATGTTTCCATTTTTTTCCCCATTGACCTTCCCCTTGCCTCCCCTCCCCCCAGCCTTGCATCCATTGATTATGCTTATCTGCACGCAACAAGTCCTTTGGTTGATCTCTTACCTCTCCCCCCTAAACACACACACACACACACACACACACACACAAAAACAAAACAAAACAAAACAAAACAAAACAAAACAAAAAAACCTTTCCCACTGTAATTTCACTCATCTTCTATCTTTTTGTTCATTAGGTTATAATGTTCTTTATTATCCATAAATGAGTGAGATCATGTGGTATTTTTCTTTCACTTACTGGCTTATTTCACTTAGCAAAATGTACCCCAGTTACATCCATGCTGCTGCAAGTGGTAAGAATTCCTTCTTTTTTATGCTGATGGGCATTTAGGCTGTTTCCAAATCTTAGCTATTGTAAATTGTGGAGCTATGAACATAGGGGTGCATATATCTTTCTGATCGGTGTTTCTGTTTTCTTGGGATATATTCCTAGAAGTATTATTACTGTGACAAATGGCAGTTTCATTTTTAAATTTTTGAGGAAGCGCCATACTGTTTTCCACAATGACTGCACCAGTCTGCATTCCCACCAGCAGTGCACAAGGGTTCCTTTTTCTTTGCAACCTCGCCAGTACATGGCATTTGTTGATTTGTTGATGATAGCCAATCTGACAGGTGTGAGGTGGTACCTCATTGTTTTGACTTGCATCTCTCCAATGATTAGTGACTTTGAGCATGTTTTCATATGTCTCTTGACTTTCTGAATGTCCTCTTTTGAAAAGTGTCTATTTAGGTCCATTTTTAAAATTGGATTGTTTATCTTCCTTTTGGTAAGTTGTATGTGTTCTTTGTAAATGTTGGATAGTAAATCCTTATCAGAGATAATATTGGCAAATATTACGTTCTCCCATGCAGTAGGCTTTCTTTTTGTTTTCTTGATAGTTTCTTTTGCTGTGTAGAAGCTTTTTATTTTGATGTAGTCCCATTTGTTTATTTTCTCCTTAGTCTCTCTTGCCCTGTGTCTGTAAAGATATTGTTACGACATATGTCTGCAATTTTGCTGCCTATGGAGTCTTGTAGGATTTTTATGGGTTCCCTTCTTACATTCAAGTCCTATAGCCATTTTGAGTTTGTTTTTGTGTATGGGTTAAGTTAGGGGTGTCGAACTCAATCAGAGAAGGGGCCAAAATCTAAAATCCAGCCTAAATCGCAGGCCGAATGGTTTACTGAACAGTCATAAACTGACAATGTCATAAACTGACAGCGGAGTGCAGTGATGACAGCGCGGTGCGGGCCACATTGCAAGGCCTGGCGGGCTGGATTTGGCCCGCGGGCCTTGTTTTTGACACATGTGGGTTAAGTTGATAGTCTAGTTTCATTTTTTTTTTTTTTTTTTTTTTTTTGCATATATCCAATTTTGCCAACAACCAATTATTGAAGAGACACTCTTGACTCCATTGTATGCTCTTGCCTCCTTTGTCAAATATTAATTGAGCATAATGGCTTGGGATGATTTCTGGGTTCTCTGTTCTGTTTCATTGAACTATATACCAGTTCTTGTGTCAATCGAACCTGAGACCCTTCAGTCTGCAGGCTGACGCTCTATCCAATGAGCCAAACCGGTCTCGGCTACTCTGTGTCTTTTGATGTGAACATTAATTCATTTACAGTATATTAAAGATTATTATTGTACTTAATTGTTGCCAATTTAATTCTTTATGCCTAGGTTTCTTTCTCTATTTCTTCTTCTCATTATAGCAGTCCCTTTAGCATTTCTTGTAATGCTTTCTTGGTAGTAATGTATTCCTTTAGCCTTTTTTTTTTTTTTGTCTGGGAAGCTTTTTATTTGACCACATATTTTGAATGATAGCCTTTCTGGATATACTAATCTTGGTTTAAGATCCTTGCTTTCCATTACCTTGAGTACTTCATGCCATTCCCTTCTGGCCTGTAGAGTTCTGATGAGAAATCAGATGCCAGCCTTATGGGAGCTCCTTTGTAAGTAACAGTCTGCTTTTCTCTTACTGCCTCTAGTATTCTCTCTTTGTCTTTAATTTTTGGCATTTTATTTATGACTAGAGGCCCAATACATGAAATTCATGCACTGAGGGTGGAGGTGGGGTGGCGGGGGTATCCCTCAGCCCAGTCTGCACCCTCTCCAGTCTGGGACCCCTCGAGAGATGTCTGACTGCCTGTTTAGGCCTGATCTTGGTTAAATTGGGCCTAAACGGGCTGTCGGACATCCCTTTCACAATTCAGGACTGCTAGGTCCCAACTGCTTGCCTGCCTGCCTGATTGCCCCTAAACACTTCTGTCTGCCAGCCTGATCACCCCCTAGCCACTCCCTGGCCAGACTGATTGATGCCTAACTGCTACCCTGCCAGCCTAATTGGCCCTAACTGTCCTCCCCTGCAGGCCTGGGTCCCCCCCCAACTGCCCTTCCCTGCAGGCCTGGTTGCTCCAAACTTCCCTCCTCTGCTGGCCTGGTCACCTCTAACTGCCCTCCCTTGAAGGCCTGGTCCCTCCCAACTGCCCTCCCCTGCTGGCCATCTTGAGGTGGCTATCTTGTGTCCACATGGGGACTGCCATCTTTGACCACATGCCATTTTTTATAGGTTAGGTTTTTCTGTCATTTCTTCAGGCACGTTCTCTATCCTTTTCTCCTTTTCTGCCTCTTCCAGTACACTTGCTATTCTAATATTGTTATGTTTCATATTGTTTCACAGTTCCCTTAAGCTGTCCTCCTGTTTTATCCTTGTTTTCTCTCTTTTTGGTTCTCTGATTGAGTGACATTTTTCAGCCTTGTCTTCTAATTCAGTGATTCGATCTAAGCCTCCCCTAATCTGCTGTGTATTCCTTCTAATGTGTTCTTTATTTATGCTATGTCATTCTTTATTTCTGTTTTCATAGTTACTATGTGAACTGTTGGGCATCTTTACCATCATTACTAGGTGTATCGGGTTAATAATGCAGATTTTTTAATCAAAGAAAATAGGGTAATTTCAAGAGAAACATCAGAAGTGCTTTATTCAAACTAATGTCCATCACTAGCTACACATTTCTCCCATCTTCCAGGTAATTTGTGGATACCATTCCAATAGAACTTTTATTGTTTTGAGCCAAACCACTTTAAGAGTCCCAGTTTTCCACTTCTTTATATATTTTGAAGTGCTGCTCAGAAAGTGCATGTGCCATCGGTCCTAACAAGTGGTAATCTGAAGGAGCAAGGTCTGGTCAGTACAGTGGGTGGCTTAATGTTTCCTAGGCAAGATCTTTTAATGTGCCTTTAACTGGTTTTGAAGTGTGTGATGGTGCGTCATCATGAATCAAAATTACTTTGCCCTGTCTTCTGGCACATTCTGGTGGTTTCATGATCAAAGTGTGGTTCAAATTGATTATTTGTTATCAGTAGTGATAAGTATTAATGGTTTCACCTGGTTTTAGGGGCTTATAATACACCACACCTTCCTGATCCTAGCAAATGCAGAGCATTGTCTTCTTTCCGAAGTGATTTGGCCTTGTAGTCGATGTTGATGGTTGACCTGGATCAACCCATGATTTTGTGCATCCCAAATTCATAAAATAAATCCACTTTTAATTGCCAGCCACAATTCAATGCAAAAAAGAACTTTCTTTTTGTGCTGTTGAAGCAACATTTTACTAATGACTTTTTGGTTTTCCATTTGTTTTTTGTTCAGTTGATGTGGCACCCATTTTCCTTCCTTTAAAATTTTTCCCATTGCTTGTAAACAATCAGAAATTGTTTGCTAAGCAACATTTAATCTTTCTACAAGTTGTTTTTGAGTTTGACACACATTTTCATCCAATAATGCTTATAATTGTTGGTCTTCAAACTTTTTGGTTGGCCTGGATATTCTTTGTCTTTCACATGGAAATCATCAATTTTAAAGCACTTAAACCAGCATTCACAAGTATCTTGAGATGGAGCATGTTCACCATAAGCTTTCTGAAGTATTCAGCAGCACTTTTATTCAAAATAAAGTAATGAATTAAAACTTCCCACAAATGTTGTTTTTTTTGCCACCAAATTTGACATTTTTTAAGTGTAAAGTTATCTATGATGTTAATATGTTCAGCAAATTTGACATATGAAGTTTAGAAGCTTGTTGTCAATACAACAAAATAGCATACATATCAAATTGCATATATATCAACATATGTGTAACTCCATCTATTGAAAAAAAAATCCCTATTATTAACTGGTACACCAAATATTCTGAGCTCTGTATCAGATAAATTTCTTATCTCCATTTCATTTACCTCTTCTTCTGAGAATTCTCTTGTTCTTTCATTTGTGGATTGTTTTGTGTGTTTTTTTTGTCTCCTCATTTTGGCTACCTGTTGGTGTTCATAACTTTGTGTTTGGCAGATCTGTTTGGCAGATCTCAGTTTCTGGTGCAGGACAATATCAAATGCTGTTTTGACTAATTGGATCAGGCAGAGAACCAAATCCTCTACTGCCTCTGTCTACAGACTACTTGAACTGCCCTCAGGCAATCATCCACAGTTGTGGCAAGAGTTTTTTCCAACAGGGTAGGGAAATTGCTTCTGCCTGGAGGCTAATTGTTATTCTAAGTCTCTTAATGGGTGTCAAACTCAGCACTCTGGGGCAAGGTGTTTTCCAATAGGATGGGCCACCTGTCTTTCGCCCAGTCAAAGCCTCCTGCATAGCAATTGTCTGTGTGAGAAAGATGATCTTGCCAGTATGAGGGAATGATTCAGCACAGGAAACTGGTTTTTCTGCTTTCTGAGCTCTAACCCCAGAGCTGTCAATCCTGGATTCTGTTCACACAGCTCCAGTCCACTCTGCCTTCCCTCTGTCAGATGACAAGGTGGGTGGCTCCATAGGACATTTGTGCATTGGCCTGTTAAGAGGTTGCCTGAATTTCCAGCTGTCTCTCCCTGGAAGTCACCACCCCTGTTGCTTTTCACAGCCAGATCTTATGTGGGTACCCTCCTCAAGTCTGGTGCCCTGTTTGGGCCTTACACCCCAGAGTTCTCAGTGACACCCTTCCTACCCCCCACACCTGAGATATCTCTCAGGAACTTTAGTTGCTGCCTATGAAAGCACCGCCAGCCCTTTTGCGCCTCTACTCTTCCCCCAGTGTCTATGCAGTCTCCACTTTCAGTCCTATTATTTGGGTTCTCTCCAGTGAGTCTTCTATTGATTCTTCAGGAAGTTTTTCTGTATTTTAGTTGTAATTCCAGTGTGGTCCTGGAGCGTGTCCATTCAGCATCCATTTTTAATCTGGTTCCTTTAATTGACTATATATGGAGAAGAGGTCTCCTCACTTATCACTGTATATTAGCTCCGTGAGGCAAAGACTTTCTGTTTTGTTTTCTATTTTATGCTAAGTGACTAGAACAATGTCTGGTACATGCACATTTACTTAATGAGGTAAATAAATGTATCCCTAGACCAAACTATAAATTCTCTGGGGACAGGACAGGCTGACACAGCAGCTGCTCTCTTCACTGGCCGCTGGTCTGTGGGGGGTGAGAATACACATTTATGCCCTCTCTCTGAGGGCTGAGGAAGTGGCATGTTGTATTTTCCCTGTATGCGTAATGATAGTTTAGGCTGTGCCTATCTGCTACTTAAACCATACAAGATTCTTTCCAAGATGCTTACAAATGAGATGTGGAAGGGACATAAAAGAATTGGTGCCTATACAAGACCTTTTAATTTTTGTGTTTACCAGTCCCTCCCCAGGAAGCCTCTCTGATGGGCCTTGGTGGGGTGGGTGAGGCTGGAGAGGCAAGAAGGGCGTGTGTTGATGTCACAGTGAGTCTTCCCCTCTGGTCAGGTCTGAGGGGAAGTGTGTGGTAGATCACAGGGAGGCAGAATGTCAGTCCCTGACAGGGGCTGAGGGGGCCCTTTGGTTTCCCTTTCATGCCTATGCTTGAAGCCCTGCCTCTGTTTAGATAAATGAACGGGCACAGAAAGGAGCTTCTCTGCAGTGGTCATAATTTGATATGTAGCGGATACAAAGTCTGGCTGGGGAGAATCAAATCTAATTCTGATGATCTAATAATATCTTTGAGGAGGTGCCCTGAGGGTAACTTTTGGTCTTTTGGCTTCCCCTCCCAAGTAATCATAAGGAAGAGGAAGGTGGCTAGATTTTTTCCAGAACCTCTTTGCTAAGTGAATTTATCTGGCACAGAAATTTTAGGTACAAGGACTTCAAGGCACAATAATAGTTGTCTTTTTGTCAGCTGATGTATAATTTTGAGAGTCATTAGATGTTAATTTAATGAATCCATGGACTTATGCTCTTCCCCTATACACACACACACACACACACACACACACACACACACACACACACCATCATTCTGGCTACAGCAATTGTCATTGGTTTGCATGTCAGGTTTTGTGGTTAGGTACCTAGAGTCTCTCTTCCTCACCCCAGGTATTTGTGAAGCTCTCATCTGTGTTGCATCACTGCTGCCAACATATCCCCCACCCTCTCCTACACATGCCCTAAGGCTTACCAACTTTTCCCTCCCTTCCCCCCTTGCCTCGCCTTTCTTGATTTGGCACTGCACTCTGTCACTCTCCTCCTCCTCCTCCTCCTCCTCCTCCTCCTCCTCCTCCTCCTCCTCCTCCTCCTCCTCCTCCTCCTCCTCCATGCCTGCTTCTATCCCCCATCCTGTTGTATGTACCAAGTTCTAGTTGTGCATAATTACTCTCAGCTCTTTGAAAATCTCAGGCTCAGTCTCAGCTTTATGGCCCTGCCCATGCTGTTTCTGCCACCGGGAGTGCCTTTCCCCTTCCTTCTCATCAGGCGGAACCTTACTGATCCCTAACAATACCATTCTGGTACCTCCTCAAAACAGTCATCTGGGTCAGCTGCACCTGTTGGGGATGGAGGCTGGACAAAACTCATATTAGAGCATGCCTCAAACTATATGTTTTAGATGTTGATCTCCAGCTAACTGGACTGCTGTAAAGGCAGTACTGGATCCTTGGCCTCTATCACTGCACCCAACACAAAGGTATTTAGAAAATATCTGGCTTTCAGATCATGTGTCCTTACACCTACCAACATATTCTCAATGCTTTTTGATTTAGGTTGTTTTTTTAACGATATTTAATGAAGTCCTCTATCTGATGCAGAGAGGAATAGAGCTTGTACATTGAAGTTGCCATTTCTTGAAAGAATGGCTTAAATGGCTTTATTCACTACTTTTATTTCATAAGGATTTGCCATATGCATTTGCCACAACAATTGAGAATATAGTAAAAGTTAGTGGAACAAGGTAATTCCTCCAGTGCCTACAAGCAGCCATCAACCTAGGTATTTTTAATTTTTTAAATTGTTGTTTTAATTGGTTTTTAGAGACAGAGTGAGCAAAGAAAAGGGAGAGAGAGACAAACATCTAAGTGAGAGTGAAATGTCTATTGGCTGCTTCCTGCACACCCCCTATCAGGCAGTGGGCCTGAAACCCTGGCATGTGCCCTAAATAGATATCGAACCAGCAGCCTTTGGGGCATGCGATGACACCCAAACAACTGAGCCACACTGGCCAGGGTGGTATTTTTAATGTTATAAATGGGCTGCCGTAGAAAACTACAAAAATATTGTGCCCTGCCCCGTGTTGCTCAGTGGTTAGACTGTTAGCCCACAAGGTTTGATTCCTGGTCAGGGCACATACCTGGGTTGCAGATTCAATCCCTGGCCCCAGTCAGGGTGCATGGGGCAACCAGTCAATGTATCTCTCTCACATTTTCATTTTTTTTTCTCTCTCTTTCCCTGCCTCCCTTCCCCCCTTCCAAAAATCAATGGGAAAAAATACCCTCAGGTATGAATTAAAAAAAAAAAAAGAAAAAGAAAAAAAAAAAAGATGATCATGCATTCAGCTTCAATCAACTCAATTCCCTTCCAAATAAAGTGTAAGAGGGAAACCATAGGAAGAGCCTAGTACAAGGAGGGACTGGTATTTCAATGGTCACCAAACTCTGAAGCTTCCACCGTGTTTGGTCATTTCTGTTTGGACAAGAGCTTGTTTTCCATACTTAAGCTTAGTTTGTTATGTGCTGGATGTAACTCCTCCAGGGAATAATCTCTTAACTTGCCTCTGACACATGGCTGTCACTCACACATGCAGGACCCCAGCAAGATTCTAGACCTGTTGTCTTCCAGGTAAAGTGGGCTCTGACTTCTCTGCTGGGCTCTGTCTCAATGACTTTCTAGTGACATTAACTCGTTTGTCACAGGCCTTTTTCACCCTCAGCTGACTGGGTCTCTGCTGGATGGTCTTGCTTACCTGTTTTGGATTCTCTGGGTTGAATGTAGAGCATTATGGTGATGAACGAAGAAGGAAGCATCAGACATGAATGAGCTTCTGTTTACCTAACAGTGCAAATAACAGTACTCACTCAGAAAGGGCTATTATGTTCCCTTTTTCTTCATGGAATTTTCACAATAAGTAGCCAGTGAAACTATGTTCAGTTGTCATTTTTAGCATATGGGACTGGTTCTTCTGATATAATTTTTACTTTGGTTTAGGGATATTTCAGTGCATAGCCAACAAAGGACTAGGACTAAGAGAAATGAAAATCTTTCATCAGTTTTCACCTCTCATACATAGAAGCATTAGTTGGAGGTAGAAATTGAACACATCTTTTTGGCATCTGTGTTCCCAGTTCAGGGTTGGCAGTTGAGTTAAGGAAAAATGGAAGAGGGAGAATCCATGGAAAAATACATTGGGTGTCTGAGACAGTCACATGGAGACTGTATCTTTCCTTAAGTTTAAATTTTTCTTATTTGAAATTTTGAAGATGATCACAATTAAATAGAAGTTTTTAAACACCCAGTTGAACAAGGTATTTTATAAACCTTTGTTTTCAAATGTTCCTAAGGTAAGTGATCTCTATCTAGTAGACAGATTGGGTCTGATGACCTGGGAAGAACTCGTGTACAAGTGACTAGGGCTGGTTCTCAACAGTTGCTTCCAGTACTGAGAGTCACAGCTGAGTGCCAGCAAGAAAAGAGAGCTGGAAACTCTGTCCCCTGCAGCCAAATGGGCGCTAAATCCTAGGCTCACGCCAGCTGAAATGGAGCATCATGTGTGGCCAAAGGCAGTTGTCAGAAAAAGAAGAGCTGGCTTCTAATTCTTTCAAGCCAGAATCCAACTCTGTGTTCTGAGAGCCAGCTACTTTTACCCCTTAAGGTGACATCTCAGGGCCCCAAATGACCTCCTTTTCCCTGTTGCAGGCAGCTTCTCCTCGAGGTTCTTTCTGCATACCTTTGACAAGAGTAAATCTCTACAAGGCTCTGTGTATGGTCTCAGAGCACGTCTTGTCTTATTGTCATGGTCAAAGACTGCTTAGTCTTTGGTAAGCTGAGCAGTAGTCACTGAGTATCTGTGCTTAGTACATTAAATAGTCTTTGCTCTCAAAGAGTTTATATCACACACTCATGAGAACATGCACACCTATTCTTTGAACTTTAAAGAAGAAGAATGAATGAATATGTATGGTTAGCTACCCAGCAACAGGACATGGATGGATAAATCTTTACTGCCATTAACAAATATTTGTGCAATATAGGTCACAGGTGTTTAACCTTCATTAGAATAGAAAGACTGAAGAGAGGGCTTCGTTTTCTCTTAATTTGGAGGTGCATAAGAAGAAAATCATTAGTTTTATTCTTAAAAGAGTTGAGACCATGGGTAGAACATAGTTTGGTAACTAGGAAATGGCCACTTCCTCCGGTGGAACTTGTAGAAGAACATGGTGGTGTGCCTCTGTGAGGTGCCGGGATTGCTGGTGGGAGTGATGCTCTGGCAAGTGGGAGGGCTGGTTTCTCATGGTGCTTCAGGTTTCTTGTGGGGTCATACATATGACTGGGCTTATTGACACGATTCCTTCAGAGAAATGTTTGGTAGAAAAAGATCATGGCTCCCTGAAGAATCATGGTTCACATCTTAACTCTTAGAAGCTGTGAATATGTTAGATTACATGGTGAATAGAGATTGCTCATAAACTGACCTTGAAATGGGATGATTATTCTGGATAATCTAAGTAATTCAGGTGGGTCAAATGCAGTCATGAAAGTTCTCTGAATTGAAGGAGATAGGAGACTTTATCACAAGACTAGAGTGAGGCCTTGTGACAAAGTCTCCAAACCTTTGTTGCTTTGAAGATGGAGGAAGGTGCCATGAGCAGGCGGACTCTAGAAACTTGAGAAGGGTAGGAAATGGATTCTGTCCTAGAGCCCTTAGAAGGAACCAGTCCTACCAACACCTTGTTTTTTAGCACAGTGACACCCATTTCAAACTTCCAACCTCTAGAACTCTAAGATAATAAATTTGTGTTTTTTTTTTTTTGAAACAGCTAAGAATCATATCTATAACAATGAAAGTGTAATATGCTTATTATACTGGACACTCTTCTGGACAACCATCCGGACATAGCTAGGGCTGCAAGGGAATCCCGGGTCTCTGGTGCCAGAGGGAAGCCAGTGCAGGAAGTCGGGTGAAGGAAGGTCTACTCTTGCATGAATTTTGTGCATCGGGACTCTAGTGTGGGTTATACTAGTAAAACTGAAACTCATAGACACAGACAACAGTATGGTGGTTACCACAGGGAAGGCAGTGGAGAGGGTAGTAAAGGGTAAAGGTTACCAAATATATGATGATAAAAGATGATTTGACTTTGGGCAGTGAGCACACAATGCAATGTATAGATTATGTATCATAGAATTGTACACTTGAAACCTATATGATTCTATTAAACAATGTCACCCCAATAAATTTAATTAAAAGTTTAAAAATAACTAAATAAATTTGTGTTTTTTAAGCCACCAATTGTGTAGTAATTTGTTATATCAATAATGCAATATGGAAATGTCTCTATTTTGGAAACATGAGACCTTCTTAGTTATTTATGGTATATAATATAATGGAAAATTTATGTAATGTAAATAATTCAAAGAAAAATCTTGTCAAAATTAATTCTAAGATCTCTCTAAACATTTATTTACTAGTAACTAGAGCAAGGGCAAAATTTCTTCACTATTTTTAAATATATATATTTTATTGATTTTTTACAGAGAGGAAGGGAGAGGGATAGAGAGTCAGAAACATCGATGAGAGAGAAACATTGAACACTTGCCTCCTGCACACACTCTACTGGGGATGTGCCCACAACCAAGGTATATGCCCTTGACCGGAGTCGAACACGGGACCCTTCAGTCTTCAGTCCTCTATCCACTGAGCCAAATTGATCAGGGTTTCTTCACTATTATATCCTCAATGCCTACTTCATTGCCTGACTCATATTTAAATGAATGAATCTTTTTAAACTAAATCCATGAAAAACAACTATCTTTTCAAAGAGTTTATTTTATAGTGTATCACTATTATTAGAAATCTTAAATCCAGGCTCTTGTTATAGACAAAGAATATCACATTTTACATTGTTATTCAAAGATGAGAGGTTTGGATAGAGGATTTTTTTTAAGTTGTTGGATTTAAACAAGATTCATTTTACTTCCTAGTGTTCTAGGAACTTCTTTGTAATTACACGTGATTGGAATGTTAACTTGCCCTTTGCCTGTTTAATAATACTTCTATAATATGCGGCAAGTTGTAACCTTAAATTGGTGACCAAAATTTGCTCATTATTTGTGAAATTCAGGTTGGGAAGCCTGGTATTATTTACTAATATTACTAAAATTATTAATGATCTTTGCATGGTATCTTTTAGAATTAAGAATATTTCTAGTGTTGATTTACTATTTCTTCACTCACTCTCTGAAAAAAACCTTTTCTAGGATCTTACTGTGTGCCAGGCAACTGGGGAAACAAAGGGAAATAAGATATGGCACTTCTTAGAGGAATCCACATTCTAGATGGGAAGAAACATGAGTAGATGGATAATGAGACTATGCTATAGCCAGTATTAAAATAAATTGTGGTGCCAAGATGAGAAATCTTACAACTCTGCAGGGAGAATACAGCAGAGAGGAAGAGACTCTTAAACCAGGTACCTAAGTACCAGAAACAGTTTGACAAATGGAAGAAGTAGATATATATTATTAACTGTAGGCTTGGTGCATGAAATTTCATACATTGGGGGAGAGGTCCCTCAGCCCAGCCTGTACCCTCTCGCAGTCTAGGACCGCTCTGTGGACATCCCTCTCACTCCTTACTGCCTGCCTGCAGCTGAGCAGCGCCCCCACCCTGTAGTCAGTGAGTTTCATAGCAACTGGTGCTTCCACCATTAAGTTGATTTGCATATTAGGGTTTTATTATATAGGACTAGAGTCTCAGTGCACGAAATTCATACCTGGGGGGCAGGGTAGGTCCTTCAGCCCAGCCTGTACCCTCTCCAATCCAGGACCCCTTGAGGGATGTCTGACTGTCAGTTTAGGCCTGAACCTGCTCAGGCCTAAACCAGCAGTCAGACATCCCTCTCATAAGCCAGGACTGCTGGCTCCTAACCACTCGCCTGCCTGCCTGCCTGCCTGCCTGATCACTCCCAACCACCATTGCCTGCCAGCCTGATGCCCCTAACTGCTCCCCTGCCTACCTGATCGCCCCTGCTACTCTGCCAGCCTGATCATCCCCTAACTACCTCTGCCTGCCAGCCTGATTGCCCCTAATTGCCCTCTTCTGCAGGCCTGATTACCCCTAACCGCCTCTGCCTTGGCCCCCACCACCATGGCTTTGTTTGGAAGACGTCCTGTATAATTAGCATATTACCCTTTTATTAGTACAGATTGCCTCCAGAATCTCAGGTACTGTACTGGGCACTTGTGTGGATAACTCTTTTAATTCTAGGAGAATAATATTCTAATTAGGTAACTTTACAAATCCACATAGAGTGGGATTTATATTGTCTTAGAAGTCATGGGTTTTAAAGCAGAAGTGGGCAAACGTTTTCTGGAAAGAATGAGAATAAATATGTTAGGCTCTGTGAGTCTCTGTCACAACTATTCAACTGTGCTGGTGTAGTGTGAAGTAGCCATCCTACCTAATTAAAGAGTAATATGCAAATTGACCATCATTCTGCTCACAAGCCATGCCCACAAACCATGCCCACAAGCCAATCAGAGCACATATGTAAATTAACCCCAGTCAAGACGGCTGCAGCCACAGAGGCTTATGTTTCTCTGGCAATGGAAGAAGCCAAGCTTTCTGCCTGCCCTAGCAGGCCTAGGCCTCCACTCAAGACTACAGAGTTTCAATTATAGAAGGTAAAGAGAAACAGCTGCTGCAATGGAGCAAGCAGGAGGCTTGACTCTGCTCCAGGCTACAAAGTTTCAATTGTAGAAGGTAAATATATCCCAGATACCAGAGGCTCTGCTTGGGTTGCTGGAGGGTGTAGCTGGCCTTCAAACCACCACAGACCCCTCACCCAGGCCACCCCACCCCCAAGGGAACCCTCACCCCCCAAGGGAACCCCCACCCTGATCCAGGACACCCTTCAGGGCAAACCAGCTGGCCCCTACCCGTGCACCAGGCCTCTGTTCTATCTAATAAAAGAGTAATATGCAGATTGACCATCATTCCAACACACAATATGGCTGCCTCCATGTGGTCAAAGATCCTGCCCCTATGTGGACCCAAGATGGCTACCACAAGATGGCCAGCAGGGAAGGGTAGTTGGGAGGGACCAGGTCTGCAAGGGAGGGCAGTTGGGAGGCACCAGGCCTACAAGGAAGGGCAATTGAGAGGGACCAGGCCTGCAAGAGAGGAAAGTTGAAGGTGATCAGCGCTGTAGGGGAGGGCAGTTAGGGGTGACCAGACTGGCAGAGGAGGGAAGTTGGGGGCAAATGGGCTGGCTGGGGAGCAGTTAGGTATCAATCAGGCTGGCATAGGAGTGGTTAGGGGGTGATCAGGCTGGCAGGCAGAAGCAGTTAGGGGCAATCAGGAAGGCAGACAGGCGAGGAATTGGGAGCCAGCAGTCCTAGATTGTGAGAGGGATGTCCGACTGCTCATTTAGGCTCAATCCTCGGGCTGAAACGGTCAGTCGGACATCCCTCAAGGAATCGCAGATTGGAGAGGATGCAGGCTGGGCTGAGGGACAACCCCTCTCTCTGCCCCTGTGCATAAATTTCATGCACTGGGCCTCTAGTAGATAATATGGAAACAAATGAGCATGGCTGTGTTCCAAGAAAGCTTTGTTGATAGGCAGTTGGCTGGATCTGGCCCGAGAGCAGCAGTTTCCTGTTCTAGAATGGTAATTATACCTACCATTTTGTTTTGAGATTTCTGGAGAAGGAGCTTTTGGGTCCTATTCACTTCTCAGTGGTCAGTGACAGCTTCAGAATGGGCTATAGACTCTCACCAAGAAATGGTAACCGACAAGGTTAATAATGGAGGTTCAGATTGACCTACTTTTCCTAACATTTCACAGATTTGTGATTAATATTTAACAGACCTCTGAGAATCCAGATAGAATACATCTTTAGGTCATTATAGATGAGTCCAAATAGAAAACCACACTAATGCAGTCTTGGGAGAGGGTTTGACATTGTGTGGGTATGTCTATGCTTACAGATGAGAGAAGAGAGAGAGAGAGAGAGAGAGAGAGAGAGAGAGAGAGAGAGAGAGAGAGAGAGAGAGATTTGCTGGAAGTGGAAAAATAAGGTAAAGATCTGAACTGATGACCTGGGAGAAGCCTAGGGTGCTAAGCCTTGGTGCTCTGTCATCTGGAAAAAGTCAGAAGTATCTGGTTAGTGTAACGCTGAGGGGCTGTGTGAAAGGAAGTCCTAAGTCCAGATTAAAAAAACAAAACACATCTTGACATTTTAAAGCAACAAGCCAGAAAAATCTGTCTGAAACAGCTGATACTGTGGGAAAAGTCACTAAATTCAGATATTTGAGTAAGGGATTCTTTTAGCATAGTGATGTTCAACCTTTTTCATCTCATGGCATATATAAACTAATTACTAAAATTCTGCAGCACACCCAAAAATATATATTTTGCCAATCTGACAAAAAAAGTATAATTTGATTTACTCACACCAGATAGCTACTGTTGTGTTGGCTATTGTCATTTATTTTATTTTACAATTTAAGGGAAAAGAGGTTAGTGCCCCTGACTAACTAGAAAGGCATTGCATGTTTAAAAATTATCAGAACACACTGGCTGAAAATTGCTGTTTTGTGGTGAAACCATAAGTTTTTTTGAGAACAGATATCCAAGAGTACTGGTATATTCTAAGAAAGAGAGAGAGTGGTTGGAAAGCCATTAAAGGATTTCAGGAATGTCACCGAAAGAAAACATTGGGAAGCCATATAAGTCACCTATTCTGGCCCTATGTGACTAAAAGATTCGTCTTGGCTAATGAGGGAAAAGTATGACTGACTACTTTGGAGACCTAATTTTTTTTTTTGAGTAAAACTTGAAAAATCAAAAGCAGACTAAGTTTATGAGATTGTTTCGAGTTTGGATGGTGCAAATTGGATTGATTAAAAGTGATGTCTGTGGCTGTTGTCTCTAGAATTCCTTGGGATAAGCATCCCAAAGTGTTCTGATATGGTTTTTCCATCAGGCTCTGTGCTGTTGCTCTGAAGATTGAATTGGGAGGGAGAGGGGAGAAAGGAAGAAAAGATGGAAAATGAGGGAGTTGATATCTTTCTGGAAGACATCCTCCATGTTAGCAGGCTACAGTTATCTCAATCGAAACTATTTGAATTTTTTCTTGTGTTTTGGATCCTGGGCATGAATCTTGTCTTGGAAACAGATGTGATTTGGGGACGTGTGCAGTCTCATAATGTGGAAGCTGAGCTTTGCTGGTTCTCCTGCTACTGTACCTCACTACGACTTACAGGCATCAACTTGATCCCATTGGGCATTTGTGTGTTATTTTTCTGGCCTCTTTCGGGGTGAGATGCAGCTTCATAAAGCTCAAAAAGAGCTTCCTCAACGGGGGCATCTTAGGGCAGCTGAAGAAAATAATGTGTGAAGCAGATAAATGCTTTGATATGGATTATGTCCAGCAAACTGTTTATATAAAAGGCTTTAACATATAAACCAATTAAAGAGCCTTATAATTTGACTCCTCTTTCCCATCAGACAAAGCTTTCTTATATTGTAAACTTAGAAAAGCATATTCACATTCTACAATCTGGTTGAAATTAATTTCTTTCAGTAAGGAAGCTTCAAAGCATTGTTGATATATTGCAGGAAGCTTTGAAGCTTTTGTTTCCTGGAATGTTCACTAATGGAGTATATAGTTCCTTACAGAAATTCTTTTTTTAGCTGCATGTAGTAAATAACCTAGTCAGTGGGGTTGTTATTGCAAGATTAAATTAGTATCTAAATTAACTGCTTCCATTGTAAAGAAAATCTTAAAATATATTGTTCTTTGGGTTTAATTAACCTTTTCTTTAATTCACCTCTCTCTCTGATAACAATATTACATACACTTTCCAGTAACTCAGCAGCTGTTAAGTATGGAACTAACTTGCTCCATTTCAACACATAGGACATATGTTGTTTTTTTATTTACTGTCCTATCTCAGTTAATGGTACTATCTTGCATGCACCCAGTTGTCCAGTCTGACCACTTCTCATCTCCTCCACTGTCACCACCCAATCTAGAGCTTACTGGCTCTGCTTTAATGGCTGTGGTGACCTTCTATCAAATTCTCTGCTTCTTCTTGTCCACTTCCATATTTCCCTAACTCTGCAAGTGTCCCACATCCTGCATGGTTCATGGTTCAGGTTCAGGGATCCGATTTGGGCTCTGGAGGAGGACACATGCAAATGAAAGAAACAAGACAAGAAATAATAATTTGGAAATTGGAGGCCAGGCCCAAGGAAGGACTCCATTTTGCTCTGGCCTTGCCATCCCTTTTATTCAGGTTCCCCATACACCCATAGCCCTTAGGCAGGCAATTCCAGTAATAGGTCAGTGATAGCCTGTCAGCAAGGATTTACATAAGACTGAAAGTTGGAAGTTGCTTCAGCTACCTTTTGTTTTATCTAGACAGTGGGTGTGTGGCTCTGACCCTTGCCAGAGCCTCAAGATTGACCAGCCTTCCAGACTCATTGTCCACCCCTTTCTGCTAGTGAAGACAATAGGCGGTTTCTCACATAACCCCAAAGTCTGTTTTCCTCAGAGCAACTGGAATGATTCGTTAAAACTAAAACAAGATCATGCCACTCATTGCCCATACCCAACAGTGGCTTCTGGTGACAAAATAGAACCCAAAGTCCTTCTTTGGTATAGGGCCTATATGATCTGGGCTCAGCTATCTCTCACCAGCATTTCCAGGAACTCTTCTCTTCCCTCGCTCCCTTCCAGCCACATGGAGACCTTGCTAGTCCCTTGGACATAGCAGTCACACTTCTATCTTAAGACTGGTTCTTTCCTCCTCCTGACTCTCTCCCTCCTGGTATTCCGTCAAATTCTTCCCCAATTCTCCCAGGGCTATGCTCTAATGTTAGTACCTCAGAGATACCTGACCACTTTATGTAAAATAAAAGCCTCCTCCAGTTCTTACTAACTGACATGCAGTCTATTATTGATCAATCAGTTTATTTGTTCATTAATTTATTTATAATTTATCTGTGTCTTCCAAGAAAATGTGAGCTTCGTAATGATGGGGACACTGGGTTACCATTGTATCTTTTATGCCTAGCACACAAGCAATCAAGATGTACCTGCTCAGTTTTGAGTGAAGGAAAGAGCCAGAACTATTCACATTAATTTTGGTTTGCATATGGAGACCAAATCATAGTGCAGCTACATTGTCCAATCATACATATATTTGTTTGTTTTTTAATTTTCCTATCCTACTAAAGGTTTGCCATTCAGCAATCAAGATTTATTTTAGATTTAGTTCCCTAAAGATTTCAGCAGTAACCTAGGTTTACCTTTGATGTAGTTCAGAGTAAGGATGGCAGTACCTGAACTTCTTGGTAATTTAATGGTTTTATAGTGGCAGTCTGTGTGGACAGACAGCCATTGGAATCTTACTTGCCCGCTTTCCTGGGTGATTAGCAGGCACATTTTTAACACCAGGAGAAAGAGCCACATACTCGACTATTTTTAATATCAAAGAGTTCCCATAATTATCTAAATACTCAGAAATTTCCTTAAGAAAGTGTACATGATGAAAAAACCTGTTTTTAAATTTTTATTTTATTGTTTAAAGTATTACAAATAATAGTACACGTCATCTTTTTTCCCCCATTGACCTCCCGCCTCCTCTAGCCCCCGGCACATGCCCTCATAAAGGAGCTTTTATCCTACAAATGAGCAACCGATAATCTTTCTATAAATACTGTATGAGAAGAAAATGAAGTTAATAGAAAAAGTTGGATAAATGATTTGTAGAACCTTGTAGAAGATAAAAATAGCCTCATTCCATGAGATAATTTTGTTGGCATAATTGATCTTAGCTAGTTTTTAAAATTCATGTGTGCTGATATATAATTTAAATACAGAAAAGTTCATTCTTTTTAAAAGTGTACAGCTGTGAGTTTTGATAAGTGCATACAATTGTGTAGCCATAATAATAAAAATACAAATTTCATCCTGGCTGGCAAGGCTCAGTGATTGAGCATTAACCTAAGAACCAAGATATTATATAATAGTTCAATTCCCAGTCAGGGCCCATGACCCAGTTGCGAACTCAATCCCCTGAAGAGAATTGAACTGTAATATCTTAGTCCCTGCTTTCCCCATTTAAAGGGTTGAATCCACCACAGTTTGGTCACTATGTCAGGGTTAGAAGTTAACAAGATTTTTTATTATGTCTCTCTCTCTTCCTAGTTTTTTTGTTTGTTTATTTTTATTGTATCCGCATACAAAAATGATTGTCTTTTAGCATGGCTTAGCAACTTTTTTTTATTATCCTCACCTGAGGATATGTTTTATTGATGAGAGAGAGAGAGAGAAAGAGAGAGGGGGGGAAAGAAAGGGGGAGACAGAGAGAGGAGGGGAAAAAAACCCCACATAAAAACACCCATGTGAGAGAGAAACATTGATTAGTTGCCTTTTATACTTGCCCTGACCATGGATCTAACCTGCAGCCTAGATATGTGCCCTGATAGGGAATCAGACCCACATCTTTTTGGTGTATGGACGACTCTCCAGCCAACTTGAGGCAGTCAACCAGGGCAGCCTAACAACTTTTTCTGACATTTCTTTATAGTGACCATCTCTCCAGGGAACAGACCTGGCCTGGCTTTCTCATTTGGGGACTGTAATATGTGGAAATGCAGTCAAATTGCCTCTGTTTGGGGCACTACCTTAGGGCTTCAGCGTGTGGTTCTGGGGCACAGTGAGCATGAACACAGCTAACAAACAGGTCCATCGTGCCCCTGAAGGCCAGGGTGGGCCTTCCCTAATGTGCACTGGCTTTAGCACAATGCTGTTTTATTCATGCACTTCAGAGTTATTGCAGGGTTGAGGGAATTTATGTTGTGAGATGCACTATTGAATTCATAGTAGCCTTTCAGTGTGTCCTACTAAACATGCAACTACTGGTATGGGAAGGGGGTGCAGTAACAAAGAAGTGATAACATTACAGAGGAGCTTCTTATACTTGAAGCGATTGAGATCCACCTCTGTAAGATGCGCCTAGAGACATTTTTAAAGACCAGAGGCCTGGTGCATAGATTCGTGCACCAGTGGAGTTCCTCAGCCTGGCCTGCACCCTTTTGCAATCCGGGACCTCTAGGGGGATGTCGGAGAGCCAGTTTCGGCCCATTCCCCTCAGGGCAGGCCAAGGGACCCCACTGGTGCATGAATCCATACAATGGGACTCTAGTATACATATAATATATTTGGTTAGTCTCTTCCTGCCCTCCCCCTGGCCCCTTCTCTCTGAGATTCATCAGTCTGTTCCATGTTTCCATGCCTGTGGTTTCTGCTCTTGCGTTGAACATCTGCCCCCTGGTGGTCATTGTGTGTCATAGCTACCAGCCATGCGGCTGATCACTTAGGCTTTTATATATATAGATAAGAGAAAGCAGATGAGAGTGGCCCAGAGGCAGGCAGGACCTATTACCTCCTTACCTGTCAGGAGAGTTAGGCAGAGTATATGGGACAGGGACCTCTGCCCTAGTGCACACTGTTCTTATCAAATCCAACTCACATATCAATAGGTTGGGGTTTTTTGATTTAGTTTGTTACTTGGTTGGGGAAAAAGAGCAAGGCCTAAGATAATCTTATTTTTGGAAAAACATGCATATGTGCAGCCAGTAAAGAGCAATAGAAAATATTTGTCTTCATCAAGCACTGAATTGTATGGATTTACTGTGCCTGGGAGGACAAAGAGGGGTCAGGACATCATTGTTGCTTCGAGCCCATGGCCATCCACGTGGAGCCCCCAGGTGCCCCAGGGGCAGAGGAAACAGACTGCCCCATTCTGTGATGGAGCTTATTTCCCTTGTTGTGGCAGCTATACTTATAGAGGGCTTCCTGAACTGCCTGTAAAAATATGCTTGTGTGGTGGATTTCAGAATTGTTGAAATTTAAGGAGAATTGGAGAGAGACATGATGCTCCTTGAGGCACACTGAAATGTCCAGGTGTTGCATTCTGTTGTTTTCTGTCTTACAGCTTAGGGCATTATGTATTTTGGTAATATATATATACTAATATACTAGTGTATGTATGTGTGTGTGTGTGTGTGTGTGTGTATATGTATTATATAATGTATGTATCATATGTGTATGTACAGCCCCCTCTTACCCACAGTTTTGCTTTCTGTGGTGTCAGTTACCTGCAGTCAACTGCATCCTGAAAATATTAAATGGAAAATCCCAGAAATCAACAGTTCAGAGGTTTTAAATTGTGTCCTGCCATTCTTAATAGTGTGATGAAAACTCATGGCATTCTGCTTGGTCCCAACCAGGATATGAATCCGACCATCACCCAGCATCTCCATGCTGTGTACACCCCGCCACTTAGTCAGCAGCCATCTTGGTTGTCAGATTGACTGTCCTGGTATCACAGTGCTTCTGTTCAAGTAACCCTTATTTTACTTAATAAAGTGGCCCCAAAGTATAAGAATAGTTTAAACTTTATCATAGCTATCTCTGTACTGGAAAAAAATATAGTATGTTTTCAGGCATCCACGGGGGTCTTGGAGCATATCCCCCAAAGATAAGAAGGGTTGGCTCTGTGTGTGTGTGTGTGTGTGTGTGTGTGTGTGTGGGTGGGTGTGGGGTGTTTGTAGACACATCTATCAATTTATCTATCTACTTATCTATACTGAATTATTAAGTATAAAGTTGGCTTTTCCCATATGTCTTAGTTTGAGCTGCTATAACAAAATATCACGGACTGTTGGCTTAAAAAAAAAATCTATTCATTTCTTACAGTACTAGAAACTGGGAACCCCAAGATAAAGGTGCTGGCAGATTCAGTTACTAGTGAGGACCCACTTCGTGGTTTACAGCTAGCTGCCCTCTTGCTGTGCAATTACATGCTTCTTATAAGGTTGCTAATCCCATCATGAGGGCTCTACCTCATGCCTTTTATCACATTGAAAAGGCCCCTGCCTCTTAATGTCATTACACTGGAGGTTAGGATTTCATCAAATAAATTTTGGGGAGACACAAATGTTTAGTCCATAACACTATATTGGACTCTATCTATCTATTTATCTATCTATCTATCTATCTATCTATATTTTAAATATATATATATATATATATATATATATATATATATATATATATGGGTAAGTGACTGACTGTTCATCTGTACGACTGACCAACCAGCCAGTACATATGATGCGTACTGGCAATTTAAAAATAAACCTTGACTTGTGCATGCGATACATAATAAAGCTCTTGCTGGCATCTGTTGCATGTATGTGTTTTAATCTGTCATTGTCAATTGTGCTGTAATGTAATTACTGTACAAATCTTTCTTCTAATTAATTTCCTTTCAATGTGCATGAATCCATGCACTGGACCACTAGTAAATAATATAAAATCATATTCACAAGCACATATATCTTTCAAACAGCAAGCTGAGTTTTTCTTCAATGTTTGCTTGCTAATTGTTTATTCATTTTGTGGTTGTTATTAGGCAAGTAGTAGGAGGCACCACAAATTTTGAGAAAAAAATGAGAGAACTTAAAATTGAGAATTCTGCCCATTAACTTAACTTTTCTTCCTGTGATTTTGGATAATACCCACCTCCTCTGAATTTTGAAGCTTAAGACCTCTGAGGGTTTTGCCAGAGCATATTAAAAAATGTACAAGAACCTGACCCTGCCTTTTAAGAACCTGTGCTGTAATGTGATATGTAGAAAGCTCACCCAATAGGAGCATAAAGGGGTGGTGGTGTGTCTGTATCTCACCAGGGAGCACTTTGGTGCTTATTTTATTTTCTGATTTTTTAAATATATATATATTTTTATTTCAGAGAGGAAGGGAGAGGGAGAGAGAAACATCAAGGATGAGAATCATTGATTAGCTATCTCTGCATGCCCCCTACTGCGAATCAAGCCCACAACTCTGGCATGTGCCCTTGACCAGAATCAAACCCAGGACCCTTCAGTGTGCAGGCAGACGCTCTATCCACTGAATCAAACCGGCTAGGGTTAGTGGTGCTTATTTTAGCTCTCTCTGCTTCATGTGCCCCCACGTCAGTTGCTATTTTGATAGTGTACATGCTCTTGGAGCTAGTATGGTATGCTGATGGCCAGAACCCCTCATGGTAGAGGTAGGGGGGAGGGCAATGAGTTACCCCTGTGCCCATTGATACCCCTGTCACCCTCTATTTGTTGAGCACTGGACTCATTCCTATGAAATAATAACAACATATAATACAAGATAAGAATCTTGCTTATAATGTTTTGTTTTAGAGAGAAAAAACACACATATTAAATACAGATAACTTTTAAGACAAGTAGAGTACAAAAAAGTTTGTACAGTCAAATTGTACATTGAAATGCACATTAATATACATTTCATGAAGACTATCAACATTTATTTAGTAAAAAGTCCAGTATTTAGGAAAATATTCACTGTTCTGTGGCTATTATCCTAATGTGTAAAAATATTACAATAATAATAGTTCCAAGTTAAAAAAAAAAACCACACAAAAAACCTCCTACAAATCTTGATAAATAAAATGGGTATTAATACTCAATGTTCTATTATTTGTTTTATTTCAGGCTTTCTGCACCCTCCCCCCAAATATTAAAAGGAAGCCTCGGCAGTTTAGTGTGTCATTGAGAGCTGTCCTTTCCTCTTCCCAAAGGTGCTGCAGTGGGCCCAGTGGTCTTTGAAGGGGGTCCTTCCCCCTTAGTGTCCTGCTGCCCTGTCTCCTGCAGCATCTTCCCACTGTTGTCATTGTTCATTTGCCTCTGATTTTGGCTCCTATACACGACAGTCTATTTACTTACTAATAGTTTTCTCATCAAGTTGTGTGGCCCAATAATGAATGCTAGCAGAGTGACACCTTGGCCACCAATATTGTATGCGCATGTCTGAGGGGTGATGGAATAGGGCTGTTCCACACTGGTACAGACCCATGGTGACATCTGTAGGCTATTGTGTGTTTCCAGTCAATAGATATCTTCTAATAGATTTGCGATTTTGTTGACTTTAAAGTATTTTATTGTATTTTTTTTAATACAGTTGTTCAAATAATCATGATTTATTTATTTACTTACTTATTTGTTTATTGTTATGACTAGTCCAAGCCTGGACAGTTGAGAATTAAGTATATAATCAGACTAGAGGCCTGATGCATGAAATTCCTACAAAAGTAGGCCTTTGCAGCCATGGTAGCTGCCTGGATCCCTTGATCCCTCCTTTGCAGCCTTGGGATCTGGGTTAATTAGCATATTATGCTTATATTATTATAGATGTTTGGCATGGATTCAGGAGGCAGTAAGGTCTCTGAGGAAGAAGTTGGGCATTAAGGGAAGGCCTCATGGAAACGGGAGATATCTGTGCTGAATCCTGAAATGTATCTTGAGATTCCTGTGAGCTTAGGGAGGAAATGCCCATGGCTCAGGGAGTTAGTGCTCATGGCTCTGGAAAGATATCTTGAAGAAGTTCCTTTCCTTACTTTAGACATCTAGGGAAAGATGGGAGAAGGCAGCCCCAATAAGAGTTAGGTCTCATAATTAGAGTCTATAATAATAAGACCTTTGGACACCTGGTAGAGTGGGGACAAGACCTTTCAGTTAAGTAATATGTGAGTAAAACACTGGAAATAGCCCTTCACTGTGGGCATCTTCATGGGCATCTCCTGTCAAACCTAAGTCATTTGAAATATGAAGGTAAAAGTACGTCTTTCTTTGTCATGTCTTCCCTCCAGATGCAGTTGGTCTAGAATTAGTCACAAAGTTTGTCCAAGTTTTTGCCTAGTGTTAGTTTATCTTCTGAAAGTCAAGTGAAAGTTTATTGTTTACCCTGAAATAATACTTTAGAAAGGTGGAGAGAGGCCTGGCGAGATACAAGGTCTTCAAGGTGTGACGCTGAGGGGAGCTCCTCTTCCTCTGCACCAGCCATATTGATTTTTCTTTCCCCAAAGCCCTGTTTTCCTTGGAGTTTTTTTCTGCTTTTTTACAGGTTTAACTAACTTTAATAAACTTAACCTGCCACTTAATTTGGATCCTTTCCTGATTGTGGTCTTGCTCTTTTCTTCTTCCCAAGGTAGCTTGAGTGTACTAAAACTGATTTATTGTTTGGTTTTCTGCAAGTGTTTTTATTCTGCAGTTTTATTATCTAGAGACAGGTTTTCCCATTGTCTTTGGGCAAACCAGATTCCTGGAACTAAAGTTTCAGGTACAGGCCTTTCAAACTCTTTCTGGGTCCTGGGGCTCTTGATCTCCACTAGATTTTCTTCTTTCAGACTGACAGATATAGAGCCCCAAGGTGATGGTTCTGCACACTCTAGTTAGGCAAGCCTGGTCCAGAGGGTGATTATGGGAGGGGCCAAGGCCTGTGACTCACAGAGGACCCACCGGAGTGTGAGCCTATGGGGAGCAGAGAGCTTTCTCAGAAGAGGGTGTGGTGTGGTTTCCTCCCTGCCCTTGCTGCTTGGCTCCTTTTGGTTCTCTCAGCATTTTCTCTTTTTGAATACTTTCATCTTTTCTTTCTTTTGTGGCCAATACAGAAAGAGGTTTTCCTTTTTCAAAGCAGGCAAATTCTTCCCATTTAGTATCCTGAGGAGGAATCCTAGAGGAAACAGAGGCTTAAATTGGTCTAGCCTCGTTTACAAACCTGCAAAGCTTTTTAATAATAGATTTATGGGGGAAGGAGGGGAAATGATTTTATTTTTGTCACAAAAAAATAACCTACTTAAACCCAATAGTTTGTCTGTGTTTATCACAACCACCTATATGGTTTCCAGTCATGAGTTCATGGCGGTCTGAATGTCACCAAGCAGTGGTGACAATATGTGTGTGTGTGTGTGTGTGTGTGTGTGGAGTGGGGGGAATGCTGCTTTGTGGGAACTTCACATGATTCAGCTCCTCTCTGCCCCGTCAGCACCACAGGCTGTTTTCCTTATAAACTGTCTCAGCCTGGAGATGAACTCCATTCTTGCAATACAACGTAAGATAGACTCTGACACCATGCCTCCCATATGCTGCTAAAAACTGAGAACTGACCCCACTTCTGGTCTTTTTCAGTGTTGGTGTATCGCTTGCTGCTGTCCAGTTTAGGGTCCTCTGTGCTTGAGCAAACTTTCTTAAGATGACTTTTTTCAAAATAAATGTGGGAGCAGATAGGAAGAAGCGCCTCAGCATAAAAAAATATTTCCAAAAGCCAACCCTAACCACTTAATCAGCTAACCAACTAGTAAACTCAGAGGCTTTCTTTTGTAGTCTGGGATCTTAGGACTGTAGTCTTGTTTGTGTTCAAATTATTTTTAAGAGGTTTAAAAAGATATGGCAACCACTGCTTATAATTTGTAGTTGCTGATGGAAATAAGTAATTGAAAGGGAGAAAGCTCTTTAGAAGCAGAAATTTAATCACAGCAGTATATCCTGCTTTGTTCATACATGTGTTTGTCATATTATTTGCTATTTTCTTTTTTAGATTTCAAAGTGGAAATTTGTCTTTCTCCCTTTTCAGAGAGTTTGAATACATGACCTTGAAGACTCAGAGAGCTGAGATAGGAAGATTTTGAAGTTGTTCTGCATTTGAAGCCATGATATAAATATACTTATTGCGGTAAGTATTTAGGAAAGAAATAAAAGTTTTGTGGTTAACACACCATTGGTTTTTGCCTGCATTCGAGAATAGTTAAAAATACATTATGAAGGGTGAATTTGTTTGAATCAGATTCAGCAAAACAGAGCTCTAAGAATATTAAAGCCACCTCTGTGATTGGGGTTTTCTTTTGAAATGAGCTGTGGCTGTGAGAGAACTTGCATGGACTCCTTGGGTGTGTGTGGTCACCAGCATTTACTAGAGTCCTGTGGAACTCTTTTCTTAAGGATCATCTTGAGACCAGTGTTCCATTTGTTCTTCAAACAAATGAGAGCAGATCCAGCCACTAAAAGGGAAGTGGAAGCTTCCCTCCAGCAACTGTTCTATCTGAAATGCTTCTCCAGGGCAGTATTTCTCAAAGTGTGTCCCTTAGGTTATTGGTGCAGTGAAGGCAGGGGTAGGATGATAGGTCTGCGCTCAAATGAGTTTGGAAAACATGGGGTTAAAGTTAAAAAATCTTTCTTATTGAAGGATCTAAAAAATGAGTGAGCTTTATGCCAAAACCGGTTTGGCTCAGTGGATAGAGCGTCGGCCTGCGGACTGAAGGGTCCCAGGTTCGATTCCGGTCAGGGGCATGTGCCTTGGTTGCGGGCACATCCCCAGTGGGGGGTGTGCAAGAGGCAGCTGATTGATGATTCTCTCTCATCAATGTTTCTGACTCTCTATCCCTCTCTCTTTCTCTCTGTAAAAAATCAATAAAATATATTTATTTAAAAAAATGAATGAGCTTTATGAAATAATATGGGTGTGTGTAGTTGTCAGTGCTTATCAGAGTTCTGTGGAACCCTTTTCTTTGGGTCATCTTGAGACCAGTATTCCATTTATTTATTAAACAAACTAGAGCCCCATTGCACAAAATTCGTGCAGGTTGCCAGCTGGGGCCTCCCTCCCCTGGCTGGCCCCACCCCTGGTTGAACTCCTGGGAGAACTCTGGATCCAAGGGGACAATTTGCATACTACCCTTTTATTACAATATATAGGATTATTGAATACCAGTCAGGTATGCTGTTAAATTCTAAAAATAGCACAATGTTTGTGTATAGATAGTAAGTAAGGTAAGAAGTAAGTAAGAACAATTATTGATAGGCATGATAACATATTTAAGGGAATGGTCTGGGGAGCTAGGGAGCCTGGGTTTTATTTTTTTATATATTTTATTGATTTTTTTACAGAGAGGAATGGAGAGGGATAGATAGTTAGAAACATCGATGAGAGAGAAGCATCGATAAGCTGCCTCCTGCATACCCTCTTCTGAGGATGTGTCCGCAACCAAGGTACATGCCCTTGACCAGAATCAAAACTGGGACCCTTCAATCCACAGGCCAATGCTCTGTCCACTGAGCCAAACGAGTTAGGGCTGGGAGCCTGGGTTTTAATCCTGAGTCTGCTACTTGTAAACTGCATGACCTTGAACAATACTAATTTTCACATCCATAAATTGGTGATAATACCACCTACCTAGAAAGGTTGTTGTGATTGTTGTGAGGGTTAAAATGATACGTATGTATTGGCAATTACTAAACCTTATACAAGTGTTATCAACATTTATGCTTATAATAATAATGGCTAAATATTCTGAAGGTTATATGATAGACTGACTGGGGAAGAAATAATGGTGGATGGGGACTTTTGAATATGATGGTCCAGGACTACCCAGATTTAGATACCTGTAAATATGAGAAATATGAGCTATGGAGATAGTATAGAGAGAGCATTTACAGGGAAAAGCGAGTGGAAGGGTCTGTGTTTATGTAGAGAAAGCATTTGACAAAATCCAATACCTCTACATGATAAAAAAGAAAAGAAACCCAATAAAAAACAGCAACAAATAGGACTGAGGGGGACATTTTTAACCTGAGAAAGGGTACATATGAAAAACCCACAGCTAGCATGATACTTCATCGTGAAGGACTAAAAGCTTTCCTCTGAAGATCAGGAACAAGACAGATGTCCAGTGTCATCACTGCTATTCACTATGGTACTACTGAGTCCTAGCCAGGATAATTAGGAACAAATATGGAATAAAATATTTCTAGATTGGATAGAAGAAAGTAAAACTATATTTGTGGATGAAATGATGAAAATCCACTAAACTATTAGAACTACTAACCAAGTGCAGATAGGTTGCAGGATACACATTTTAATTGTAGTGCTAACCACTTATAATGAACCTCTGAAATTATTAAGAAAATAATTTCTTTTACAATAACATGAAAAATAATAAAGACTTAGGAATAAATGTAACTAAAAAAGTATAAAATTTATATTCTTAAAACTATAAAGCATAATTGAAAGGAATTTAGGAAAATCTAAATAAATGTAAAAAACATTCCATGTTTATGGACCAAAAGACTTAATATTGTTCAAATGGGAATATTTCCTAAACTGACCTACACATTCAATACAATCTCTATAAAAATCTCAGTTGGATTCTTTGCAGAAATTGAAAAAGCTTATTCTAAAATTTATATAGAAATGTAAGGGACCCACAATAACCCAGACAATCTAGAAACATAGCAAAATTGGAAGACTCACACTTCCCAATTTCAAAATTTAACAAAGCCACAGTAATCAAAATAGTGTGCTTAAGGATAGATATAGATCTTTTGAATAGAATTAATAGACCAGAAATAAAACTGTACATTTATGATAATTTATTTTTTTTAATGTTCCAAGACAGTTCAATGGGAAAAGAATGAAGTTAGACCTCTACCTCACACTTTATCTAAAATATATTGAAGCCTAAATGTGAACTAAAACCATAATACTTTTGGAAAACAATATGGGTGTTAATCTTCATAACCTTTACTTAGGCAATGTTTCTTAGTTATAACACCAAAAGCACAAGTGACAAAAAAGCATAGATAAATTGGACTTCAATAAAATAAAAACTTTTATATATCAAAAGACTTTATCAAGAGAGTGAATTGTGTCTCTTCTGTCTTTGGGGCATATGTAGGGAGGGGTTTGGGATAGGAATGGGGGGATGAGGACAATTATGTGATACCATAATCAATAAAAAAATAAATAAATAAAGGTTATGACCAGGAAAAAAAAAAAAAAGAGTTAAAAGACAACCCACAGAGTAGGTTAAAAATATTTGCAAATGATATAATCTGATAATAAACTAGTATCTAGAATATATAAATAACTCTTACACCTCAGCTGTATTCTTGCAGTTTAAAAACAGGCAAAAATTGGCCTGCCTGTTTGGCTCAGTGGTTGAGCACTGACCTCTGAACCAGGAGGTAATGGTTTGATTCCCGGTCAGGACACATGCCCAGGTTGCAAGTTCAATCCCCACAGGATCCCCACTGTGGGGTGTGCAGGAGGCAGCTGATCAAAGATTCTCTCTCATCATTGATGCTTCTATCTCTCTCCCCTCACCCTTCCTCTATGAAATGAATAAAAATACCTATAATAATAAAAGCATAATATGCTAATTAGACCAGACATCCTTCCTGATGAAGCCAGGGCTGCAAGGGAAGCCCAGGTCCCAGGTGCTGGAGGGAAGCAGGTGCCTGCAGCTGGGAGAAGGAAGACCTACTCTTGCATGAATTCTATGCATCAGGTCTTTAGTATTTAAATAAAGAAATAAACTTAAAAAAAATAGGCAAAGATCCGAATAGACATTTCTTCAAAGATATGCAAATGACCAATAAATTCATGAGAAGATTCTCAATAACACCAGTCATCAGGGAAATGCAAATTAAAATTGCAATAATACCATTTCATTCCATTATGAGAGACAGAGAGTAACAAGTGTTGGTGAGGATATGGAGAAACTGAAACTCATACACTACTAGTGGAAAGGGAAAGTCTTTCCCGAGAAGCTGCTTTGGAAAATGGTCTGGCAGTTCCTCAGCCAGGAAAATATAAGAGATACTGTATGATGTGTCATATCCACTTCTAGATATATACCCAAAAGGAAAGAAAACTTATGTCTATATGAAAATGCAAATGTTTGTAGCAGTATTATTTTAATTATCAAAGAATGGAAACAATCCAAATGAACACCAAATTGATGAATAGACCAAGAAAATGTTGTATGTCCATATGATAAAATATTATTTGGCTGTAAAAAGGGATGGAGAATTGATACATGCTACAACATTGATGAATCTTGAAAACAACACTAAATGAAAGAAGCCAGAAACAAAAGACCATCTATTACATGATTCCACTTATATAAGATTTCCAGAACAGGGAAATAGAGATAGAAAGTAAATTAATGGTTTCCTAGAACTGAACTGTAGTGTACCTAGGTGGGAATTGAGAGTGAGGGCTAAAGGGTACATGATTCTTTTTTGGGGTGACTTTGTCAATGATTATACAACTCTATTAATATATTAAAAACCATTGAATTGTATACTTTACATTGGCAAATTGTCTGGTATGTGATTTGTGTATCAATAAAGCTGTTGTATACATAAAGCAGGATATGCTTTGCAGGTGTAATTGCCAGCAGTTGGTAATAGATGAGATATGGAAGCAAGGATTAGGGAGGAATTAAAAATGACTTCTAAATTTTATCCATGACAACTTCTGAAAAGGAAAGGAAAGACTGGGAGTTGTTCTTGTTTTTTGAGGGTTTTGTTTTTTAAATGGGGAGGGCCAGCTTTGAGAATCCAGAGTTCTATTGTGGACATACTAAGTTTGAGTACTTGTTAAATATCCAATTAGAGATTTTAAGTAGACAGTTGAGTGTGCACCTGTAACTCAGAGAAACAATTCTGGATGGAGATAAAATTTAAATGATAGGTAAATCCATAGGCAGGGGTGAAAATGGGGAGAGAGAAAGAGAGACAGAGAGGGAGAGGGAATGAGAATGAACTAGGCTAAGGATGAGGTGGAAAGAGGAGAACCACAAAGAAAGAGAAGGAGCACCAGCCAGGGAGAAAGGAAGAAAGTAGGAGAATGCTGTGTCACTGAACCCAGACTTGAGAAGGAGGGAGGGGTGCACAGAGCTGGTGTGACTAAGAGGACAGTAAGAGGACAGAAGTGTCCTTTGGAACTGCCAGGGTAGCTGTTGTTCATGACTTTGATAAGAGTAGTTCAGGAGTGAAGATTTCAGGTCAGAGTGGGTTGAAGGGGGAATATAAGTGCTCAAGTGGAGAGAATTAGGCAACAGGTGAAAATTGCTCTAGAATATTTTTCTTTGTGCTCTGCTGAAATACCCAAGCTTTGGCAGAGTTAGAAGACCTATTCCGTGGAGCCAGCTGTTAGGGGTGGAGCCTGCATCTGGGGAGCAGCAGGCCTGTATGTAGGTAGGGGTGGGGCAGGAGGGCAGTGCTGGGCTGGGGTCCAGAGAGGAAGGTTATTCTTTTCTTTGTTCTCTAATGGTTTTTATTTTCTTTTGTTATCATGACTGGGAAAAATATGAAAGCAGGGTATTATTAATGTGCTTTTTGAAGTTTAGGTCAAATTGTTTGAAAATTTTTATTTGAACTGAGAATAAAGAGAAAAGGCATTCCAGGCTTTCAGGTGCAGTCTTTATAAATTAGAGTCCTGGCTGTACATGCATCACTGCTTCATCCAGATTCTAGCGGGTCCTGAAGTAGGTGGAAGGGAAAGTGGTAACTTTTAAAAAGGCGAACATACAAATGCTTGAGCATACACATTCCACAAACCTCAGAAGTCCACTCACCATGCCTCTCACATTGGCATTAGCACATTCTTTCCTATTCTTTTTTACTAATTTAGATTGTGTGGGAACAGCTTTTAAAGTACATATTCCTTGAAGTAATAACCCATTTTTTACTTTTTCTTGAGAAAATGGACTGCTACGTAGGCTATAAAGCCCACTTGAAAGTTTGGGCAAAAATCATGTTTGGAGCACCTGTCTGTTGACTGCTCATTTTGTGTAAGTCCAAGCAGAGTGTGTGTGTGTGTGTGTGTGTGTGTGTGTGTGTGTACATGAATGCGTTCATGCACATGACACAGTTTGGTGACTCATATTTTTAAAGTTATATCTTAGTGTTCTAACTCAAATCTCTGCACTGATATGGCATGTAAACAGCCTGTCATAAAGCAGTATTTAAAATTCACTGTTTCTAACTGGGTTTGCAAAAAGTTAGAAAATATCCTTGTTTTCAAGCCCTGGTTAAATAAATGTTCTTGATAAAGATTTTTATTGTGTGTGTGTATTTTAAAAAATTATATGGTTATTGTTTGGTTATGTTTTGTTTTATATGGAGGGGACATGTATTAGGGGATTTTGAGGGAAGAATTTTTTCAGTATTACTTTCTTCCTCTGAAAGAAGCATCTTAATTTGTTCTAGAGCAAAGATCCATAGGGTATTAAATTTATTATAAAGATAAACCAATATTTGTAGTGTCCTGTTTGGTTGGAAGCTAGATTGTCATTCACAAAGAAATAGGAAATCGCCAGCTTAAAAAAAAATTCTCTGACTTTAGAATTTTGTTTTTTTTTCAGGCATCTTCTGCCTTAGGTTTAGAGATTTTACTAATTTCTGGCATCTTCCAATCACAGGAGAATGAGTGATTATTTGGGAGGAATCTTTGAACCTCATTCAACCGTTATTTTGCCCCAGAGCCATGCCAAGGGGTGCTTTTCATATATTGATTTCATTTCATTTTTAAAAGAAAATATTTTGTGGTTTAATATGATTTTGAAAGAATGAAAGTGGTTGTAGAGAGAATGGATTTGGTCTGCTCTCCTCACAACTAACTGCTTTCCAAGAGAACCCTCTGCAGGCCCATCATAACAAGGGCCAGGCCAGGCTAGTTTTAGTCTCCTGAATATTTCAGAAACTTGGACTGCATTAGGCAGGTGCTACTGACAACATTCAAGATCATTTTGTGGAGGAGGATGCATTGAGTTTTTTCTGCTTCGAGTGGATTGTGCAATTTGCTTTCTTTCTCAGAAAATGTCTTGTTTGTTTTGGGATGCAGCCAGGCCTCTCCTGTGGGTGGCGTGCTGTGTCACAGACCTCAGGTCCAGAGCCTGCACTTTGCTTTGTCTGTCAGATCAGATGAGTTGTAGAAAGCAGTCAGCCAGCGTTTGGGACAAACATGAAAGTGATGTTTGTGAGCTTGTGCAGGCAGAGCCTTTGGGCAAACTGCTTTGAGACGTGGGCGTCTGGGTGATCTGAAGAAAGAAGAACAGCAGGACAGGTAAGGGACTGCTAGTTTGAGCTGCGCTTGGGAACCTGGCTAGCATTTCAGGGGCTGGTGGGGCCTTATGCTCTCTTTGTAGTGTGTGTGTGGTGATGGTTGGGGATGTTGATAATGTACTTAGTAGAGCATTACAATTAAAAATGCCAATAATTTGAATTTTTAAGTAAAATATAGTTTTATTTTTTAAAAATATATTTTTAATGATTTCAGAGAGGAGTGGGGGAAAGATAGAAATGCCAATAATTAGATAGAGTCATTGATCAGCAGCTTCCTTCAAGTCCCACACTGGAGATCGAGCCCACAACACTCAACCACTGAGCCACGCTGTAGTTTTACTTTTAAAACTGCTGTCCTTCCCAAAATCCTGCTACTGTCAGCTCCCTAAATAGGGAAAATAAGCACATAAAAGTCCTGAAGGAATCTTTCATTGTGATCTTTTATTAAATCCCATGTAAGATTTAGACTTTATTTATAATAAAATTTCCCATTTAACAGGAAACCGAAACCATGGGAGAATATAAATATATCTTTAGACTTTTATGTTCTTTACCTGTTTTCTCTCTCTCTCTCTCTCTCTCTCTCTCTCTCTCTCTCTCTCTCTCTCTCACACACACACACACACACACACACACACGCACACACACACTTGTATTTGCATGAAAAATGAGTAATGGACATCTTGTCAGACAAACAGAAGGTACAGTACAATTAACTAAGAGGTTGAATATAAGTTGGAACAAATATTAACTTTTTATTTCACTTTCATTTGGATACTTTTACTAATTCTCTTTGCTGGGTTTAGGCTTTTCGAACATTCTTTGGCTCTGGGAGAGGGAGTTGTATAACCATAAAACTTGAGAATCCTGGCCCTAGAATAAATGTTCCTTTAAAAACCCCAAGGACAGAAAATTGAACACAGCTGTGCACAAGAAAAAGACGAGGGGAAAGGCAAGCGGTGGTTCAGGGCTGTGGGCACCCTGACCAACGTCCCAAGTGCACTGGGGCTGTGGTTTCTGGATGGGGAGCTTCGGTGGTCCTTTTGAAAGTTTCAGGAAAAGTCCAGAACTGGATGTTTCTGTGATGTGGTTAAGAGAACATTCTGACTGGATTTGTTTTTCATTGTCCTGCTGTCCTGTGTATATTCTGTTGTTTTCCCCTGGAGAGAATTGGGGTTTCTGGCCATTTTCTCTGATGTTATGATTAGACAGTTGTAAGTAAGCTTCAGAACTGAAGCCATTTCTACCAGTGAGAAGATAGAAGAGGCAAAATTTTTAGCCCCCAAGTCCTTCTCCTCTGCCCCCTCAGTCACAGAATTTCCCTCAGAATAAACAGCTTTAAAGTGTGGCCCTGAGAATGTGCCATCGTTGATCCTTGCTTCCGCTCCACTGGGACACAAACTTCTCTGGTATTGGTGTGATGGGCACTGCTGTGAACCCTAACCTCCGTGCAACCTTGGATTCATCATTCTGCTCTGTGTCAGACCATGTAATGATGATTCATGCTTCTTCCTCTACAAGATTAGATTACTGTAATTTTCATATCCTGGACTGTGCACTAGGGATTTGAATTAATACTTGTTGGTATAGAAAGCAGTGTTGTGTTTCTGGAAAGAAAGGACTGGACTTGCCCACTCAGCCATCACCAGAACACATTTCGGGCTGGCCTGTCGTGACACTGACTTCAGGTTTACCACATCACTTAGCTTACCTGAGAGGCGACAGGCAGGGCTCTGCATGCACTTGGTCCAGGGGTAGTAGATTGGCATACGTGCTGCCATGCCTAGGTCAGAATGCATGAGAGACTTGCAGGGCAGTCCCGCATTGAAATCACACACTGCTTAATGAGGAAAATCTTCCTAAAGGATACTTGGGAAGGAAGTAAAATAATTCAGGCTTGTGGAATAGTCTCCCTAAAACCAGTAGGGACTGTGATCATAGATTGCAGAAAGCAATGAGAGGGCAACTAGCCTTTGAAAAACCTCTATGCTTTGTCACTCTCCCTGTAAAATATGTACTATTCATTCTGTTTCTTCAACAGGTGTTAATTGAGCACTTCCTATGTCCTAGGCACTATCTGGACACTAGAGTTTAACAGACAACTACAAAACAGAAAAAATCCGTCCTCATGGAACTCAGATTGGGGCAGTGGCACTGCGGTAGGAGTATGAATGGAAGACACCCACAGAATTAGGAGGAGCAGGAAAAGCTCAGTAAATGTAGTAGGAGTAGCAGGAAAAGCTCAGTAAATGTAGTAGGAGTAGCAGGAAAAGCTCAGTAAATGTAGTCATTTGAGGGTATATTTGCCTGTTTATTTCCTGTCTTTCCTTTGACACAATGTACACTACCCCACTAATTTTGTATTTGTCATAGATAGCCCTGAAGGAAGTTCTTCATCCGTGCTAATAAATAGCCCACTCTGGTATAGCGAGTCCATGGGATAACTTAAGGGTCTTTGAACGGATTGTCTGCTATAGACTGAGTCTGTGTTAGAGGGAAACTGAGGTGGAATCAAGAGTTTTTATTTTTGTTCACTACTATACACTCTAATTATTCTCACTCCAGAAATGCCTTGTGTTAACATTCTCTCTCCTAATAGCCCCTTCTTATCTTTATTTCCTGTTTCCTTCTTATCTTTATTCCCTGCTTTATTTTCTTTCTCTTGGTTCCCTCTAATTTGGTGAATATGAGATGGCAGCACTTTGCCCCAGAATTACAGAATCTCAGTTTTTCAGAACTGCATGGGATTATAGGAGTCTTAATCTAGATAGGTGATCTTTGGTCTCTAGATTGAAACCAAGTTATTACCTGACACAGTAAAATGAGAAATATAAGAAAATGAAGTAAATGTTTCAGAAAGCTAAACTTCATTAGTTGATTATTTTCATTATTTTCTTTTCTTAAACTTGTTAGTTCTTAGTACCTTCCTCCAACCACAGAAATTACTCATCCTCCTGAACTCAGCCCCCATCACTTGCTCTGCGGCCCTATCAGTTGACTTCATCCCCCTTTCTCGTTCTCCCACACTTTGGTCTTCAGATAGTGCCCTTCTCAATGTGCTAGCCCCAAAACAAGAGTTGCTGCCTAAACTTTAGGGTAGGAAGTCACCATCTGTGCTGCCAGGAAGCTGTGTTTTAGGCTCTCCAATTGGAGCCACAAGTACATTTTAAACTGACATATAGTTGTTCATGGAATTATTGGTAATGTGGTTCCACTTTATTACAGTTTTATCAGGCTTTTGTGGGTTGGCCCAAGTGCACAGCCATCCCTTATAACAGTTTCTGGAGGAAAATGATAATGAACTTCACAATAGGAACCATACTGAGCTGGACAGCGAAGGTACAGTGCCACCAACCAAGGGCACATGGAGTTTCTTGGTTTGTGGAGGCTGGGGAAACTCAGTTGCAAAGAAAGCTGCCCAGGTCCTCCTTGTTTCCAGTGTATTTCTGAGGTCTGGATATTCCTCCTGTTACTCCTTTATAACCTGGGCCAAATATTTGCCTTTTCATGCAGTCCTTAAGAAGAAACATAGGTTCTTTTTCTTTTTCATTCAGGAGTAAGGATTGTTCATTCCCTCTTGGTGTTTGGGGTCAACAAAGGAAACCACTGTGGTGCAAAAGCTTTGTGTCAGCAATAGAATAGAAAAGAAAGAACCTCTGGAATCTTCTGTGGAGTAGGAGAGCCTCACTCCAGCAGCTGCACCACTTTAAGCTCATGTTCCCACTTAAGAACCTCCATGTCTCTGCTATGAGACGAATTGACAGAAATCCCATATTTTTAGATATATAGTAGCCTAAATGGATCATGTCATTCTTTGTACATCTCCAATTACTCTCAAGACTGAGCCTGGTGTCCAGGAATGTGATGTTGGTCCAGCTGTGCGAGAGGCTGCATCCCTGGAGCCAGGCCTCATAAACATGGTCCAGGCTCCCCTTTGGCAAACTCACATTTCATTTTGACTGTGAGGCCAGCAGTTCTGTTCATGCTGAGCATTGCTACACGCCCATGCTCTTCAGGCAGCAGCCTGGGAGAAAAGAGTTGGCTTGCTCATCTGTTGTTCAAGCCAGTGACCTACACATGACCTTGGAGCTTGAAAGATTGTCATCTGAAGCTAGTGAAGTTCTTCATAAGCTTTGAGAAAGAGACAGTGAGACAGGCTCATTGCTTGGCTGATTTAGATTATCTGGGTGAAAGAGATTTGTTGGTTGAAAAATATTGTTAACCAAAAATAATATCACCTCTTTTTTCCTTAAAAAAAAAAAATCTACCACAAAATAAAATTATTTGTTCCTGGTACAGAGGTCACAATCCTAGGCTCACAATGGTGTGTCAATGTAAATGTTAGGATACTAAGGCATGTCCTTGCCTGTACTTATAGATGTCACAATTGTAAGTTTATGGAAAAAAATAAGCAACACCTGAAATGATTCCAAATCTGGTCTTGTCATAGCAGAAATTAGGACATAATATGTACAGATCCTGGTTGCCAAGTCTTTTCATCCCCTGGAAATGAGCAACTTAAAAAAATTCTCCTAATGATTGCTCAAGTCCATTGCCATTTCAGAAAGTGGAACTTTTTAGAAGGCAGATCAATTAGAGAGCTTTGTTGTCTTGCTCTCCCTGCTCTGATAGTTCTGGCCAATGTTCTGACCTCATCCTTCCTCAGAAATAGGTGCTTTACAGAGAGAAAGATGGAAAGTGAGGCTGTTGTCCAAAATCACCTGAGCTGGCTTTATCTATTTTATTTTCTGCCTGTAAACTGAGGAACCAACTTGTCACTCTCAAACTTCAGAGGGATATTATGTATTGATTAGTTAAACCTGAAAAAAAAAAATAGAATTTTGTAGCTGAATTAAAATGAGACAAAAAGAACTAACTGTAAGCTATTTTGATTCTAGTTTTCAGTTTTTATAAATAAACATCTATGATCTTTATTGAGTGGCAGACATTGCTAGGTTATGTGGATACAGAGGTAAGATGAAGTCCCTAGCTTCTGGATGCTAATAAAATAGAAGTTGGAAATCAGAGGCCATAGCAGGGAAGGGCTTATAGGAGAAATAATATTAACTGAGTCTAACGAATGTTTAGGGGATTTCTAAGTGAGAAGGAAAGAGTACAGCGTGGACACAGCAATCATGGTCACTGTGGTTTCTCAGGGCCACCTGTGGGGGTTGGGGGAGAGTGGTGGAATATGTGGCGAAGAGGTAGAAAGTGGCTAGATCACAGAGACAGGGACTTGGGAATCTCCACTAGGCCAGGCCTTCTTGGTGCTCTGTTTTCCACCTTCCACGTATGTTGGATGCTATCCAAGTGTCACACACCTCCTGGGTGTGTCCACATGTGATAAAACATGGCAGTAAAGTACCCTGTAATGTCTCAGCTATTAGTAATACATCTGTAAAGTAAGTCACCACAGATCTTGGTCTGTATGAGATAATCCCTGGGTTAAGTGTCACTTCCCAAGTATTTATTTATAACTTGATTCTTTTTTTTTTTTTCCTCCTACTGATAATATCTAAATGCAAGAGGGTAAAGTAGTTCTTTTACAAGGACAGTCTTACATTTATTCTCCAAGAACATTTAATTCACAAAGTTTGTCCAGCACTGAGAGATGACTGGCTGCCTGGCCCACAGCTGCCAGGCCCTCCTGGGGAACCACGTGGAGCTAGTGCTGGGAGTTGGGTTAGGGGCGATGCACCAGGTTGGGCTGGGTGGAAGGCATTCTGCAAGCAGTGGAGAGGATGTGTTTGGGAGGATGTGGGAGGGGCAGTTGGAAGCTCTTCCAAGAGTCCTGACAGGAGGCCATGAGAGTATGATGTTAAAGGGAAGTATCGAGGAAGGCTGAGCTTTAAGTAGCAAGACTTGGTGATGGCTGGGATGGCAGTGATGAGCCTGAGGTGAAGCTGTGATCAGGTAAACGGGGGCACATGTCATGATGTTAGAGGAGAGGACCAATGTAGCATTATATGTCTTGAGGCCCGTATTCCTGTGAGATACCTGGTATTCTGAACCCCGGGAATGACCGCCATCCTGAATTCTGTCTCAGGTGTGGCTGAACTCACTCTGGGTGAGGTAGAGTGTGAAGAGTGCCTGCCAAGGTCAGAGTCCTGGGAAGTAGACATTTGAGGGAGAGGAAAGGAAGATAGGACCAAGAACCAACTGAAGGTTGGGAGGGGGGCAGCAAGGCATGGGGAGAGGCAAAGAAATGTTTCAAAAGAGCATGTTCCATGAAGCTGGAAGTGGTCAGAAAGGATCAGATGCCTTAGAGAGGCCAAGTCCACTGAGGGAGCCTGTTGTTGGGGGCAGCAGTTTCTGGGTATGAGGAAGCTAGAATCAAATTGGAAAACTGATACCGTGTTTCCCCGAAAATAAGACATCCTCCGAAAATAAGACCTACTTACAGGTTTCCTTCTGAGTGAAATATAAGGCATCCCCCGAAAATAAGGCCCCCCCTAGGCTAAACATGAGAGATTTGGTCCACTAATTCTGAAAGAAATGGAGTCACAAGAAATTCACCAGGAAATTCAGGAATTGGATTGTTATGATGATGTTCCAGAAGATGATGACATGATTGTCATTGAATAAATGAGTAAATTCTTGATACTGTAGGATTCACAGTTTGTCTGGTTTGTGTTGACCACTACCGTACTACCGTACCATTTACAGGTAATAAATTTCCTTTATTTTCATTTAACAATAAATGCGTACCCTATTCTTCTTCATGGAAAAATAAGACATCCCCTGAAAATAAGACCTAGCGCATCTTTGGGAGCAAAAGTTAATATAAAACACTGTCTTCTTTTCGGGGAAACAGGGTAGCAGTTTCTGGATGTGAGAGAGTTAGAGGGACTTGGGGAGGGGAATCTAGTTGTGGAAGATTAGTGCTGATAAAAAGCTGTGGTATATTTACACAATGGAATACTACTTGGCCGTAAAAGAGAAGGAAATTTTACCCTTTGAGACAACATGAATGGATCTGGAGAGTATTATGCTAAGTGAAATAAGCCAGATAGTGAAAGAAAAGTACTATATGGTTTCACTTATATGTGGAATCTAATAAGTAAAGTAACAAGCAAAATAAAAACAAACTCAGATAGAGAATATACTGACAGCTGTCAGATGGTAGGGCTATTGGGAGCTGGGTGAAAAAAGATTAAGCAAAAAGTAAAAGATTCCATAGACACAGAGGGAAAAGGAGTGGGAGAAAGTAGGAGGAGGTAGAGGGGGGAGGGAGGAGAGGAGAGAATGGTGATGGAAGGAGACTTAAACTGTGGTGGTGATCACACAATACGATGTACAGATGATGTATTTTAGAATTGTACACCTGAAACCTATATAATTTTATTAACCAATGTCACTTCAGTGAATTCAGGTTCTTTTTTTTTTTTTTTTTTTTTTTTTTTTTGTGTGTGTGTGTGTGTGTGTGTGTGTGTGTTTTAAAGAGACAAGGCAGGCAAGGGCTTAGAGAAGGGGTTGGCTGAAGGGACTTGGAGGGTAGGAAAGAGAAGCTGGAGCATCTTCTTGGACTGTGGTCCTTTCCTCCAATGAACTGAATAGAAGCATCCTCTCATCAGTGCATTCCGTTGCGGTCCCAGGGCTGATGTGACAGGGATAGTTCTAACAGGAATGTCCAGTGTGATAGGTTTGGCCTCAGCAGGGACAGTTCAGGATTTAGATCTGGTTTTATGGAATCTGAGAGACTAAGGGCATTGAAGCATTCTCAGTAGGCTCATTCTACCATGTAGAAGGCCCAACTTTTATCTCATCTTTTTATTTTCAAGAATAAAACCAGCAAATCTTTAGAACTCTGGAATTCAAAGACTGGTTTTCTGTAATATTTATAGTAGCATTATGTTTGAGATAGCCCAGCCACCTCCCTTTCTTGAAGAGTTGCTTTCTTGTTATTTCTCAAATATAAGTCAGATTTTGAAAATTAATTACCTTGGGGAATGGATTGAACTGCTGAAAATTATCTGAAGGAATCCTGCTCTATGTTAGAGACACCCTGGGTATTAAAGGTCCTTTTTAAATGCCCATACAACCTGTCAAATAAACATATTTAATTATACACAATGCTTTCATTTCTTATTCAGTATAAAATATTTTACTTTGTATCAATGACTTTTTTATGTAGAAACATTTCCAATTTCGATTTCTTAAGATGGCACTGATGACAGGAACATCTAATTAGATTGATTTATTTAAAGTACAATTATAGTAAGTAGCCCATTTACAAATGGGTTACATTTGGAAGTTTCTTTGAAGTAGATTTTATTTAATGTTTAAACTTTTAATTTTGAGATATAGATTCAAATGCACTTGTAAGAAATAATACAAAGAGGTCCTGTGTATGTTTACCCATTTTCCCCAATGATAACATGTTGGGAAACTATAAAATAATACTATTATCAGAATAGTATTATATCTATTGGCCCAGTCAGTGGAACAGTGGATGGGTTTCAGAACAAAGATCCCTCACAGTGGCCTGTGATAACCACTTTCCCCACAGCTCTAACCTCTGATTACCTCTAATATGTTTTTATTTCTGCAATGTTGTCATTTGGGGAATGATATATTAATGGAATCATGTAGCATCTAACCTTTTGTGAATGGCTTTCTTTTACCCAGAGTAATTCCCTGGATATTTATGCAGGTTGGTTATATGTATTAAAGTTTGTTTCATATTATTGCTAAATAGTATTTCATGGGATGGAGGCATCACTGTTTATTTAACCATGTATCTATTGATAGACATCTGGTCTGTTTCCAGATTTGGGTAATCCTATCTAATAAAAGAGTTATATGCAAATTAACCATCACTCCACTGTACCCACCAGCCACTCCCACCAATCAAAAAGCGAGTATGCAAATTAATCCCAACCAAGATGGCTGCAGCCACAGAGTGAGCAGGAGGAAGGCTTGGGTTTCCCTGGCAATGGAAGAAGCCAAGCTTTTCACACACCCTGGCCAGCCGAGACCTCCACTCCAGGCTACAAAGTTTCAATCATAGAAGATAAATCCCAACAGAAATGGCAGCAGCCATGGAGCTAGAGAGAGCAGGAGGCTAGGGTTGGTCCTGGCAATAGAGGAAGCCAAGCTTTCCGAACACCCTGGCTGGCCCAGGCCTCTGCTTAAGGCTACAAAGTTTCAATTATAGAAGATAAATAGCAACAGAAATGGCTGTCACCACTGAGCAAGCCTGAGGCTTGGCTCCACTCCAGGCTATAACGTTTCAATTGTAGAAGATATATAAATCCCAGATACCAGGGTTTTCTCTTGGGTTGTGGCAGGGTGGGAGGTGGGTGGGAGGGGGAGTATGGCCAGCCTGAAAACCACCACAGGCCCCTCACCCAGGCTGCCCTACACCCCAAGAAAACCCCCACCCCGATCCGGGATGTCCTTCAGGACAAACCAGCTGGCCCCTACCAATGTGCCAGGCCTCTATCCTTTCTAATAAAAGAGTGATATGCAGATTGACCATCACTCCAACACACAAGATGGCTGCCCCATGTGGTCAAAGATCCTGCCCCCGTATGGATACAAGATGGCCAGCAGGGGAGAGCAGTTGGGAGGCACCAGGCCTGCAAGGGAGGGCAGTTGTGGGCGATCAAGCCTGCAGGAGATGGCTGTTAGTGGTGACCAGGCTGGCAGAGGAGGGAAGTTGGGGGTGACTGGGCCTGCAGGGAAGGGCAGTTCGGGGGGACCCAGATCTGCAGGGGAGGGCAGTTAGGGGTGACCAGGCTTGTAGAGAAGGGCAGTTCGGGGCAAACAGGCTGGAAGGGGAGCAGTTAGACATCAATCAGGCTAGCAGGGGAGTGGTTAGGGGCAATCTAGAAGGCAGGTAGGCGAGCAGTTGGGAGCCAGCAGTCCTGGATTGTGAGAGGGCAGTCAGACATCCCTTAAGAGGTCCCAGATTGGAAAGAGTTCAGATTGGGCTGAGTGACACCCCCCCCCCAACCCCCCCCCCCCCGCCCCGTGCATGAATTTTGTGTACTGGATCTCTAGTTATGAATAAAACTATAAACATTTTTAATCAGGTTTTTTAATGAAAATCAGTTTTCATTTCTCTGGAAAAATATATGGGAGTGCGATTGCTGGGTCATATGGTAGTTTGGTTTGGCATGCTTTGTTTTTCTAAGAAACTGCCAAGCTGTTTCTGAGAGTAGCTATTCCATTTTACAGCCCCCCCAGTAATGTGTGATGATCCAGTTTCTCCTTACCAGAATTTTGTGTTGTCACTATTTTTACTTTTGCCATTCTGATAGGTATATAAAGCTATCTCATTGTAGTTTTAATTTTCATTTCTCTAATTGCTAATGATGTCTTTTTGTGTGCTTATTTGCTCTCTCTGTATCTTCTATAGTGAATTGTTTTTTCACATCTTTTGTCCATTTTCTAATTGAGCTGTTTGTGTTTTGGCTGTTGAGTTTTGAGAGTTCTTCATATATTCTAGATATTTGTTCTTTTTCAGATATGTAATTTGCAGATATTTTTTCCCACTTTGTAGCATTTCTTAAAAATTTTTCTTAATAGGGTCTTTCACAAAGCAAAAGTTTTACATTTTCTTATATATCTTCAAAAAGTTTTATATTTACATTTAATTTCATGATCCATTCCAGTTGATTTTTGTAAAAGGTGTGAGGATTAGGTAAAGATTATTTATATTTTCTTGTGTTTTTATTTTCCCAATGGATTTGTTGAAAAGGCACCTTTTGTCAAAAGTCAGTTTGGGTATATTTATGACAGTCTATTTCAGAGGACCGTAGTCCATCATTGTAGCTGCACAATAGTTCAATATGGATAGGTTGATTACTCTCACTTTATTCCTCTTTTTTCTTTTTAATCCTCACCTGAGGACATGCTTGGAGAAAGGAATGGAGAGAGAGAAACATCCATGTGAGTGAGTAACATTGACTGGTTGCCTTCCATAAGGGCCCCAACCAGGGATAGGATCTGAAACCCAGGTATGTGCCCTGACCAGGAATAGAACTGTCAACATTTTGGTGCCCAGGATGATGCCTAAACAGCTGAGCCACTTTAGCTGGCACTTTATTCCTCTTTTTCAAAATTGTTTTAGCTATTCTAAAGCCTGTGCCTCTGCATGTAAATTTTGGAATAAATTTATCTCAATTTACCAAAGATCTTGCTGGGATATCAGTAGAAATTGCATTAAATATATAGATGGTTTTGGGGAGAATTGACATCTTTACTATGTTGATTCTTCCAATATGCGAACACAGTATATGTCTATTTAATTAGGTCTTTTTTGATGTCTTTTATCAAAATTATGTACTTTACAACATATAGATCCTGTGTAAGTTTATATCTAAATGTATTTTCAGTTTTGTTTTCCACGTGTTAATTGTTGTTATAAAATAGAAGTTATAAAGATATGAATGTAGTTTTTCTTAGAAATACATGTCATAAAATATATGGTTCCTATTTTAGCTAACAAAACCAGATTAAAACTCATAATAAAGCAAATATAATGACCAGTTAGTAGAAAGAAATAATAGATTACTATATGGTTACAATACTAATATATAATAATAAAAGAGTAATATGCTAATTAGAGCAGGCAGTCAAATGACCTTCTGGACGTCATTCTGGACGTCATTCTGGACTAAGCTGCTGTGGTGGGGGCCGAGGCAGAGGCTGTTAAGGGTGATTAGGCAGGCAGGTGAGCAGTTTGGAGTGATCAGGCAGGCAGGCAGGCAGAGTGGTTAGGGATTATCAGGCAGACAGGCAGAGTTGTTAGGGATGATCAGGCAGGCTGGCAGAGGTGGTTAGGAGCGATCAAGCAGGCAGGTGAGCAGTTAGGGGCAGTCATGCAGGCAGGTGAGTGGTTAGGGGCGATCAGGCAGGCAGGCAGGCAGAGGGGTTAGGGACGATCAGGCAGGCAGGCAGTCCAGCAGTTAGGAGCAAGTGGTCCAGAATTATGAGAGGGATATCCGATTGCTGGTTTGCAAGAGGGTGCAGGCAGGGCTGAGGGACCCCCCTCCCACGCCTGTGCATGAATTTCATGCACTGGACCTCTAGTATTAAAAATAGTAAATGAGAAATAGCTACTTATGAAATATCTTGAAAATGTCTAAGTTTAATATAAGTCTAGTTCTCATTTTAATTTAAATTCGTAATATATGATTTTTAATTTTCTTCATGAGGATATCATAAAATCTACTCTCATGCATATCAGGTCTGATTATTGTCAGTTTTTGGAAAGAAGTGTGTGTGTGAGACAAAAGTTTCCTGAGTTCAGCAAATAGCAGAAAAATTTGAAGGAAGTATTTAAACAGATTGCACAGGTAGAATTATCTGGATTTGGACAAAGACAAAACAGGCATATGAGAAAAATTATCCTTTTAGACTCTCATGCATTAATCTAAGTCGGTTCGGTTGCTCTAGGGAGCAGTGAGCCACAATGTAAGCGCATCCAAAAGTTAGATGTTTACTTTGTGTGATTGAATCTTTTTAAAGAAAATAACTGCATTTTTACAGTGATAGTGATTCATTTTCTCCTCCTATCTTTTCTTAAAAACTCTATGGGCAACTGTTTTACATACGTTTAGATATTTTTTTATTCTGTTTTATTCCAGGAGGAGTTTAAGTCAGCTTATATAAATATATCAAACAAGACCAAATAAAATTAAAAATTGATGAAAGGCAAAATTGGTCAAAGGGAACATAAAATGAGGGCCAGGACTGAGATTAGGAAGCGGGAGTCATGCTGTGAAATTTTAATTGTCTTCTTGAAATGAGTTAAGAAAGTTGGCTTGGACAAATTGTTTTTAATCCTTGCACAAAATAGTCAGGAAGCTGGTGTTTAATTATTCAGCTGTCCAGGGTTTCTGCCTTCTTTTCACCTGGCTGGAGGACTGTCTGCTGAGGGGGAGGCATTGTCCTGCAGGGTTAATTAATAACAGGAATTCAGATTCCCCCTTTGGGAGGCCTCTGGTGCCTGATTCAGCTGGTGGTCTGAGAAGGGACACCCAGAGGCATAGGACCCAGGCCTGATGGCATGAAGCACAACTTTTGCTATATCCCAGGAGCTCTGGCTTTGTGATTTATATTGAAGTTAGGATGTACAATTGAGACTTTCTTTCATTCTTTCTAACAAAAAGGACACCTACAAATTGTAAGTATTTTTGTAAGCAGGGTTGTAATTTAGTTTTAATATCTAAAAATGCAAATAGTTTTTTAAGAAGTGGTTGTGCTTGATAAGCTTTGTTTGTTTGTTGTTTAGTTTTGGATTTTTGTTTGTTTTTAGTTAAGGTTCCTCTGAATTTTTAGATGAGCGACCTGAGATCCATCTCAGGCTAGATTTTACCAGTTCTGAGCACTGTCTTTGGTTTTAAGACAAAATATTTGTATTGTTTTAGAGAAAGTACTTGTAGTACAATTCTTCCTTCTGATGACTCATTTTCTACAATTATTGGAAGTAGGAAGAAATCCACAGATGTCTACATAGTTCTAAACTTGTAAATAGACCCATGCCATTCTAGCATGTTGTTTCATATGCATACGTTTATATGTATGCTACTTTTTGAATGGGTGGCTTCTGAGCTGATTATGTGTTGTTGTTTTTTAACTCAGAAACTAGAGTTAAACAAATGTGTGCCCTCTCCATTCTGTACTGCTATTAGCCTGTTCAGTAGACTGGTGTTGCATTTTTTTTTATTTTTATTTCTCTATATAAAAAGCTGAAAGACAATGTGAACAAATTCATTGCATTTGAGGTAGCTGCTGGCCAGGCCTGTTGCAACAGCTGATGGGCTTCTCGGAGTTCCAAGAGCTATTTTGGTAGATTAGCTGGAATCAAGGCTCTCCAGTTCAGACCATAAAAGGCCGGTCCTCTGCGAGTTGCCCACTGCTTCTGACTGTGTCCTCCCAGGCTGAGTGTCCTCAGGTTTCACGTGGATTTACCCAGTAATGGATGGCCACGCCAAGGCCAGATTGGGGAAGTTAAGTGTCAAGGACACCGGGGGACTGACTACTTCAAAAAGAAGATTCTTTTTAATAATATTTTGGCGATATTTTTTCAGAGAAACTTTTGGGATGTAGCCTTCACCTGTGTACTGCAGTTGGCACCCAAATGCCTTGTGGAGAGCACCGTTCTAAATTTATCCTGTTCTGAATCATCACTTCAAATAGATGCCTGGTTTGTGTTGTGATATTTGATTTTTTTTTTTACAGTGTTTCTTGACCTAACTTTGGATATTTTACTTTTTGTTTAGAATTTGAAAGTATTGTTCATTGAAAGGAGGAGACCCAAAGAAAATTCTTGAGGACACCCAAGCCAATTCGAGGATATACTTTGTTTTGTTTATTTTTTAATTAGAAAAATAAGGAAGTTACACTGTGATTCATCCCTCCTCTTTAACAAAGAGGAACAAGGATTATACAGAAATTTGAAGTAAGTGAAAAATCTTCCTATAAATCTAAATGCAGTGGTTTCTCCATGCCGTCTGTCTATGAGTTTGCTCCAAGGCTGTGTTGATTTGGGGCTCTGGCCTGTTCTGCCAGGGTGTGCTAGCTCATGAAATTACTCCTATAGGTACAATAGAGCATGTTTTTTGGTTGTGGAATGAGTGGATTTTTGTTTTCTTAAAAAAAACAAACACCTTACTTTATGGTACTGATAGGTTCATACTATTCGATAATAATATGATTAATATATATAATTTAGTAACTACATTCTATCTAAATATTAACACTTAAAGACTTGGAATAAAAAGTGTATTTACAATACAAAGTATTTCAATGATAATATCTCAAAAATGGGGGTGGGATGGATGTTAGAAAGGCATGTTCTATTTTGTTCCTATTATTATTATTACAATTGGAAATATAAATAACCAGTGAGCCTTTTGTGTGATCTTTGTTTTGAGAATTCTTTATCTTGGTACCCTGAGTTTCAAGCTTGATTTATGGAACCTCTGATGTCTTAGAATTAATTTTTAAAAAAATACATTATTTTCTTGATTTTGAACTATGTTTATTTCTGAATTATCCAAGAAAAAATGCTGTATCAGACTTTTTAGGCCCTAAAGATGGCTGTGGCCTCATTGTAATTTAGCTTGGTGATTTGCTTCTGTTAAAAAAATAGCAATGAGCTATTGGAGAACTATTTTACATATTTCTCCTTAAAAAAATATTATTTCTTTATACCGAATCAAATGGACAGTAGGAGCAATAATTATTTAATAAAGTAGAAAAGCAATATTTATAAAAATGAGCTTCATCAGTTAATACCGCTGTGGTTCTTAACCTAAGGTAGTACTACATCTTTGTCAGGCATTTGGAAATACTTGGGGGTGTTTCTGGTTTTCATAACAATGAACAGAGAACGTAGTTAAGAATTCTAAATACCCTGTAATGTTTGATAGTCACATAAGACAAAGCATTGCCCTGGCGCAATACTGGTAGGCCCCCCTGGGCTCCCAGAACAGCAAAAGCAGCAGTGGGCTGGGGTTATTTCTGCTGCCTCTTCTCACCAAACCAGAACTCTTGAGGAGCCAAGCAGTTGAGTGTCCTGCTTGGAGTGGATCATCCTTGTCACTCCTCTGAAGAGGAGAGGTGATGCAGATAGGCAGAGAGAATCCTCAGGAAACTGGTTTTGACATTAGTCTAACTGGGAGCATAACTTTCAAAGGAAAATTCGGTTAAAGCACCCTCCTTACATTACTTCATTCAGTTAAACCAGATCTTTGCTTATCCTTTGAGACACAGCGTTTCTGGAAGATTTTGAATTTCAGTTAGAATGAACTTTTTTGGCAATACCCAGGATTATTAAAAAGTCTACAATTGAGGGATTATGTCCAAAGAAAAGGCAGCACAAGTTCTCAAGTTTACAGAGAGCTGTGGGGATGAGCCACCAGGGGCCTCCTTTTATTATTACGATGCAAAGGAAGTGTCTCCTCACTCTGGTTTCTGGACATTCACTTCAATTGCATATTAACACACACATCTCAGGGACTTCCCTGTGACCAGGAGAATTCCCCCATCTGGATTTTCCTGCAGTTCAGCTTTTCATTGTTTTGTAACTGAAGCAGAAGTCATGCTGTCACCTTGACTCCTCTCCTAATAGTCAACAAGGCCACTAAGTTTGTCTCTGAAATCATGCTCCTGCCTACCACCTCCTCCTGAGTCTCCTTGCCCCTTAAGCCCTGATTGCATTGCTCTTAATTGGTCTTTTTGCCCCTAGGTTCTCTGCTGCCCAGAGAATGACCCTCCTAGACAAAGATCGAGCATGCTGCTCTGCATGCTGTCTTACTATTACAAGCTTTGTGGTTTCTCACTGATTAAAGGCTAAAGCTCAACTCCTGAGCCTCTCTTTTAGGGTCTTTGATGCCACTGTTTTTGCTGGCACCCCTCCCTGAAGTGTTCTGCCTTCCTTTGCCTGCCAGGGAGGTCATAGCAGATGAAATCTTCTCAGAAACTTCCTCTGAACTTCTGCCTCTGGGCTCGAGCCCTCTTGCCATGCCACCCCAAGACCTAGCCCAGTGCCTGCTGCCCAGCGGGTGCCCCACAAATATAAGTTGATTGAACAGAATTGCATTGGGAGGACTCACGAATTCTTCATATCAAATTTAACTGTACTCCATAAAATGCTTTTGCCAGTATTATATATTATTCACTATAGAAATGGGTGTTCTGTGTTATAAGCTAGGTTTTCTTCCATAACTAATAATGCAAGCAGAAACATTTGTCTTACTATTACAAGCCAGATAGGGTTTATGTATGTGTGCTTTTGCCAACACAGGAAATGAAGGTACATTTGATGAAATCAGTCACTTCATTATTGGAGCTTTGCCTAAAATGAAGGAATTCATCTAGTGGTGTGATTTGTCATACGTACCTTTCCCAAGCATTATACTTTATCCTTTAGGTAAAACATCTCAGAATGGTTTGTCCTGCTGATCTCAGAAGGGAAGCCTACCACCTTGATGTCTGTTCAAAGAGAGCTCTGTCTCACTTTACTATGGTACTCCTGTTTTGGGAGGTTTTGGGAGAGGAATATATTTCCCTCATAACTTTATTATTCTCTTCTGAAAGTAGATCCTTTAATCCCAAACAAGTTCTTAACCTATTTCTAACTGGCTTTTATGTCAGTGTAGTCAAAGAAAGAGCTTTAACATTTGCTTTGGGATAGTTGGTTTACTCATGTCACAGTACTGGATTCATTTCAGCAGGTTAAGTGCTTCATTACTGCACACCTGTGTGCAGATCTCCAGGTTGGATGCCTTCAGATGAACACAACTGAAGTGTGTTCCCTGTCCTTGGTGAACTCATCTCTGGCATGGGTTCAGACATAAACATGACGAAGCTATTATACAATTGCTCTGTAAGCATTGAGCAATAATAACATGCCATCCATTATTACTGTATTCCAAGCTCAATGCCAAGCTCTCTACCTACATTATCTTATTAAATTTTTACAGTGGCACCTGAGAAATATTACTATCATTATTTCCATTCTACAGAGGACAAAACTCAGGCTTAGAGACACTTTCCCAAAGGCTCATGCCATGGTGTCAGGGTAGAGCTGGATTTGAACCCAGATATATCTATCTTCAATGCTCATATTTATAGCCACTGCTTTAAACCAGTGTTTCCCAAACTTCTCTCATGATGAGAATCACCTGGTGGAGTTGTTAAAATACAGATTCCTGAATCCCAATTAAGAAGTGCTAAACTAGAATTTTGGGAAACATATAGGTAAAATTGTATACTTAACTTAGTGCTCTGTCTTAGAGCAGATTCTGATGCAGTAGACCTGGTAGAACCACATAGCAGCAGCCAAGCCCCCAGGTGATGCTGAGCCCTCTGGTCTGAGGACCACCTTTGAGTAGCACTCTTCTCAATGACTCCCTTGCTGCAAGGGCCTTGCAGAACCACCAAGTTGGGAGGAATAAAGTCAGATGGGGATTTAAAGAAGGTGGTCTTCCAAGGCTAGTCTGTTCCTTTGTGCTTTTCATGCTATCCCTCCCTGCTCTGCCCAGACAGTTGCTCCCCATTGCTCTTCCTTCCAGCTTCTGTCTTTCTCCTGGCTCTTTCTCCTCAGTGTGAAAACATGCTCAAGTTTCCGCCATCCTAAATAAAGCTCTCCTTGACCTCATGCTATCACCTACTTCTTTCACTGCCTATTCACTCCTCAACACCCACAATTCAGTAGGCACTGCTCTCCAAGACATCCCAGTTGCTTTGAACTCCCCGAGCTTTACCTCTGAGCACCTCTTTGTAAGGATCCCATTTCAAGTGTAGAGGGTTGATGGGGCTCTGGCCTCTGCACTGAATGTCCACAGACTGCTGAGCAATCCTATTGATAGGCCTTTATTTTCTAAATCATTTTCTCTTCACTTGTTCAGCTCTTTATGCTGTGAATTGTATGTCCTGTCCATTTCAGATGGAATATGTTCATTTGGACTTTGTAGTTTAGATTCTTTTTAAAAAAAATAAAATAGAAGTTGTTCACTTATACTTAGCTATGCTTGGATTTATATGCTATTTAACTAACATCGATAGAAGAATTGTGTATAAAAAAAGAACAAGTAGCTTCTAAGAGAAGACCTAAAGGGCTTTTATAAATAATGCACCTACAGTTTGTGGACTGTTTCTTGATTAATTGGAGGTCTCTAATTTCCTTCTGGATTTTTAGTTACCTCCCAAGTATGGAAAGTTGGCAAATAACATAGGCTTGGATATAAACTGTCATTAATCAGAAGAATTATATTGATATTTTTGTATTTTTTAAGATTTTGAATACTTTAAATATTTTAAGCCCTTGGCCTTTTTATACTTTCTGGAAATACTCTACCTAATTTATCCCTTTATACCAGAAATTTTAAATATAAACATATTATACTTGCACACTCAACAATAAAAACAAGCCACTCCAGCCAAAGACTCAATCAGGCAAGTAGTTGATTTTCAGTAGCAAAAAATATATTAAATTAAGAGGTAGGTAGGTTATGAAAGGTAAAATAATTTTTGAAAGTTTTAGTACTGTTTTTATATACAGATTTTTTTTTTTAGAAAAGATAATTTAATTTACCATGTACTAGTGGTCACATAATTTTGCCAAATTCATTTATTTTGCAATTAGTTTATTCCTTTAACAATTGACATTATTAAATCCAAAGACAAATTACATTTTAATGTCTATTACTTGCTTTTTTTTAAGTATTGCTTTGGGTACCTAATGCAGCTGATGACTCCATAGGTTTGAGCCAGGTTAGAGAGAAAAAGTGGGAATGTAAAGGTAGATGGCTCTCCAAATTATTCTCACAGTCCTAATTTCTACCAGGTGCTCATTTTAGCCACATATGCATAATCGTTTGGCTTTATCATTTCATACTTTTTTTATGGAAAGGTTTGCATATTCTAAAATTCTGTGAGTGGATAATTGGCTAGGATGAGTAAGCTTCATGCGATGCATAGTACCTCTAACAGTGTCCTCCCATTTGAGATGGAATTTATTGATTTGGGTTTGTATCAGTTCTCTCTGGAGGCTTCAAGGCCCTTTCAGGGAGCTAACAGTTCTTAAATATTTAAGAGAGTTACAGTAAGAAGTGGAGTGGGGAACACAGGGGAGGAAAGTAATGTGAAAGGATAACAAACAAACATTGTGCTCCACCCAGCCTCGACCACCTCCCAGTGCTCCTGGGAAGTGTTTTTTCTGCTCTCCGTGGAGAAGAACTTGGAAATTGAAGGTGTTTGACCCTGAAAAGTACTTGGGAGCAGCCCTGATCTTAATAACCAGCTGTCTGATCTTGGGTAAGTTCTTAACCTTTCTGAGCCTCATTTATTGAAATGAGTGTTGGGCTTAAGGATTTCTAAGGTCCTTCTAATTATTTGGACTCTGTAATTCCAAGATTTCAGAGCTTGAAAACATTCTGACCTTCCCTATAGATCAGATACCCATCTCTCCCTCCCTCTCTCTCTCTCTCTCTCTCTCTCTCTCTTTAATATGTTTTATTGATTTTGTACAGAGAGGAAGGGAGAGAGATAGAGAGTTAGAAACATCGATGAGAGTCATCGATCAGCTGCCTCTTGCACACCCCCTACTGGGGATATGCCCGCAACCAAGGTACATGCCCTTGACCGGAATCGAACCCGGGACCCTTCAGTCCCCAAGCCGACGCTCTATCCATTGAGCCAAACCGGTTTCGGCTCTCTCTCTCTCTTTTAACTCATGTTCTCTCCACTGTCATAAAGTACTATCTATAAATCTTAGTTCGTTGCCAAGACAAAGGTTGACATTAATATCATTCAACCAGAATGTTCCAAAAATAAATCATTTAATCAGCTGTCAACTGGACTTCTGTATTACTTTTCAGACTTTTCCTCTTTTGAAACTTTTGTTATGAAAGTGAGCAAAAAATTGAAAGTAAAGGTAGTTTTACCTGAAGACTTTGAAGAGAATTTAGAAAGAGTTTAAGTCCTATCAGATGAACTATTGTGTGTCACAAGTAGTGTGAGAAGCCATCTTACAACAGAAACTTTGGAATTCATGATTCACTTTCTGTGTGTTTTTCTTTTTCAAGATTATATTCCTGGTCACCTCTACCACTGGGGAAGCTTATTTTATTCAAACTAGTACATTAGTCACCTTTGTGCTTCCAGTGTAAGTTAGTACAATTTTTACATTTAATTTTGCACAAGTTGTGAAGACCAATTCTTGGTTCGCAGGGCTATAAACATTCCAGTATTTGCCCTTCACTAGATATTTATTTCATTAAAAGTAAATTACAACTTATTCAGTAGCTCCAGATAAAAATGGCAATTACATGGTAAATGGATGCTCTAAGATTTGAGGAGAACAAATTACCTTGGTATTTTAATAGAGTTTTGTGAGCTGAGAGTTTTCTGAGTATGCTATGTATAATTTTTATGCAGTGTCTCTCTGGCTGATAATGTGAGAGCTGGTGATGCTTTCCATAATTAATGAGATCAAATTACAACAAAAAAGAAAGAAAGAAAGAAAAAAGACTGACAGGTGGATACCATAGGGCAGGGTGAAGACAAAATTGTTATTGCAGAGAAATTATGTTTCAGATAACCACAATAGAAATGATTTTGTTGATTAGATAATTTTAAACAGTTTCATGAACAGATTTTAAAGTGTTAGAATATCTCCCAACAACTAACTATATGAAAATGTTCCCTTTTTTTAAAAACTCATTTAATTGAGAATACTCATTGTTTTCAGCATGTTTCTTAAAGGGGTTGTGACTCCCAAAGAGTTAAGAACAAACACATGGAGACTAATGTCTCAGTGTGGTTATTTATATAAAACTGAGGATCTTAGAAGCACCTAGAGGTCTCTGTGTGATGCCATCTGGAGGATAGCTCTGTAGTGGCACAACCACTCACTGAAACATGGTCCAGGCCGCTCACAGGTCTGGGTCATCACTGTTCAGTCTGTGTTGATGGAAATACTATCTGGTTGGTGCTTTTCTGTAGGATAGCTGGGAGCTACAGGTGTCTGTTGAGCACTTGAAAATGTGGCTAGTGTGACTGAGGAATTGAACTTGAGCTTGACTTCATCTTATTGAGTTCAAACTGCAGTAGATCTGCACAGTGAACGTTCAGAGGAAGTGGGTTTGCACCTATGCATCTGTTGATAAGAGTGCAGGTGTCCACATGATTTGTGAGTCTTGGATTGCAAGGGAAAAAATAAAATAGTGTGCTTAGCTATACCAACCCTCCCAACAATCCACAAATACACACCCCCAGTGCAAGCATGCATGCGCACGGGCACAAACACACACACACACACACACACACACACACACACACACACAGTGCACTGTTGTAGGTTCTTTTGTACGCCAAACACATTAAATGTTTATTTCGACCCTTTGAATTTTGTATCCAAAGATCCTTGCTCTAAATAGTCTGACCATTGCTAATAATATTGGAGTTGAATCCTTCAGTCTACTATGAGAGGCAGCACTTGGTTAATGATCAGTGTGGGTAGGAAGTCTGGGAGTATCAAGTGGCTCAGGGGTCTGTAATGTCGCATTTTTAACGTGTGCTTTGGCGGCTTTATTATTGTTTCCTAAGTTTTGTTTTAGCTTAAGGTCATGGGATTTTGTGAGCAATTAGCTTAAATAATTTGCTTTTAACTTTTTTATACTTATGGATATAAACTAATGATGAGCTTTGGGAAAAGGGCTGTGATATATATAATTAGGAGACGTTTCTGTGATGATGGCTTGTGTGAGATCTTGTACTTATCAAGTGAACCATACGAAACGCTTGTCATTTATTCACTCATTCCAGTTTTTGAGTATGTGCTGTGGCTACTGGTGATACTGTGTATTTTCTCCCAAGTGTCTGCCAGTTGTCAACCTCTGACAGGTCAGAACATGAAGTAAGCAGTATAATGGGAGCAATAGAAAAGCCCTGTGAACCTGCACAAGTCACTTAACCACTCATCCAAAACACCAGCTGTTGATCCATACCATTTCTAAGGTTCTTTCTGCTCTCAAGCCTCTGACATGTGTGTATGTGCCTAGTTTTCTCCCAGAACCTTTATTATTAGAATGAACCAGTAACAGAAGAAAATGGGAACTCTTGGGCAGTGCAGGAAATGTAGAGATGGAGTATGTATCAGGGTGAAGAAGGGGACAGCTAATGTCCAAAGTTATGGCCTTCACCCATTGTCCATGGGTCTAGGGGCCAGGTGGTGGTGTCCTTTGGAAGCCTGGTGATTGCTTTTGAGACAGTCATTATCCCTCTGCACCCTGGGCTCTCACAACAATGGCAGTCCGTTCCGAATGCCATGGCCTTCCCTACTCTGCCTTTGCATTGGATTCACCTCAGTCTGGAATGCCTCTCCTGCCATCCCATTCAGCCTCCAGCCTCAGTGGTCTTGTTGCCTGACTGGGAAACTTCCCCTGGGATTAAGCCATCCTCCTTTCACCTTCCTGAAGCCACCGGCTAGTCTGCGCAGGCTCAGGGAAAGCACAGGTCCTAATATACAGAAAACACAGAAGGCCCGGTCATTCTCCACTGCATTTCTTTTCATCTAAAATCAACATATACTAGGGTGATTTTGCACTCACAAATGCAACAAGACTTACCTGTTTCTTAAAAGAATCTAGGAAGTTTTTATTAAGCACAGTACCAGGAATAAAGAGGCAGGGGTATTTCCTCATGCCCCCTGCTTAATCCTTACAAGCCTGGATGAATAAATATGTTAATTGAATTAGGTGACTATATTATTAAAAATAGTTCAGCTGTTGAGCTGAATGGATGTTTTGAAAATAACCAATACGGTTGACTATCTGAGTTGCCACCTGACCTTCTTTGGTTTGTCAGAGAGGTGAGTGAATATTTAGGGGCAATATAAGACAGTCAGCCTCCTCCTCTGCCTCCACTTGCCAGCTACCCTCTTCCCTCCCCTTCCTTTCTCCCTCCTTTTCTTCCTTCCTTCCCTCCTTCCTACCTTCTTTCCTCTTTCCATTTTCATCTTCTTCCTATTTTACTTCTGTTTTCTCATATTTTCTCTTCCGTTGCTGCCTCTCCTCTTTCAACTTTAGTTGATAAGTCAAGGCATCAGCAACATAACCATGGATATCTGTAAGTTTTACTGATTTTAATGTGTGTAATGATAATTTTAAAAACATATATATATACATACTAGAGGCCAGATGCACAAAACTCATGCAAGAGTCGGCCTTCTTTCCCCTGGCTGCCAGCACTGGCTTCCCTCCTCCGACAGCGGGCAGGCACCTGGGACCCGGGCAGCTTCTAACTGGCCCAGGCTTCGTCCAGAATGACTTTAGGTCTAATTAGCATATTACCCTTTTATTATTATAGATACTATATTTGTATAGACATGAAAACTCCCTTTAAACAGTTCTGATAGTAATGTTATTAATGCTACAAATGATATTTTTTAAATTATTATAGTCTGAAACTGAATCTTATTTTTAAGCATTACTATATATTGTGGAAAGAGACTCGCGTTTCTTTTTAGAGTGAATTGATAATCTTTTCTTCACTGTTACCTATGTTTACATATATGCATATGTGAATAGATATGAACAACAACCAAAAAATCTATTAACATTTTTAAAAAATGTAGTTTGCTGGTAGTAATAAGGAGAAAGTGAGTACATGACATTCTAGTTTAATTTTAGTAGAGCAACAATTAAAATCAAGCCTCAGCTTCTAATTCAGTGTTTGTTAACTCAAATTTAAAATTAGAAATGTGGTAATGGCTTGGCAGTTCTGATTTTCCGAGGGAAACCATATCATATTGTATGTGTGTGTGCGCTGGCCTTTAAAAATAGGTGCTACCATGAAGAGACGAATGCTCATCTCTCCTCGTGGCCGATGCTGTGAACTGGTAGGCTTTGTATGGAGGCCGTGAGAGTCACCCTTCCAAGGAGTGTACAGCACCAGCTCAGGCTGCATTTGGCTCACCTTCAGGCAGAGCTCTTTTGTTTTAAAAGCTAACTATTGGAGGATAAAGAATCTTAAACCTGATCATAAATATTTGTCTGGTGGTTTTCACTGACCAAGATCATTTTGGCAGAAGAGTCATTAAAGTTTGACAGCCCCACCAGATTATACAAAATCCATTGTTTTTCGCAGACAGGACTATCATATAGTCCATTTGAAAACATTTATTTTCTGGTATTGAAAATCTCCTTAAATATATATACTATGAAGCACATGAAGTACATAAAATAACTTAGACATGGCTAACCGGAAAAAAAAAAAGTTTTTTTGCATTGTAATTCTGTCAGTCCTCTGAGGAATTCACAAGGAATCATGAATTTTAGAGTTTCTGTTTTCATTCTATAGCCTTAAGTGCCTACCATTGTTCATCTTCTGATTATTTTTCATTGGGGGATGCGAGCATTGTTATTCTGGGCTACTGAGGTGCTAGCAGAGCCACCTGGATCTTGAGTTGTTACTTACAGCACAAATCTTTCCCCACCTCCATTTGCTTATGGATCCTTAAAGCCCTTGATCGCCATACCAATAGTCTGCATTCAGATGTCTGCTGAAAAGCTCCACCTATAACCTGGAGGGGAGGGGACAGCAGAAGATTTAGGGCAGAGACTGTTGACTCTGAAAGGACCCAGAGATTCAGGGGTCTGCCTAGACAATTGTATTTGCATAGTCACACATGACTAGAACCAAGGCATTTGGGTTTGTCAGTGGTTGAGAGAGTCAAGGCTGCACCAGACACTAGGAAAGATATAGGTCTGACCCTGCTTTGACTGTTGCTTTGTGCAGCCACTAATGCAGAAAAACTCTGCCTGAGGCCCCAGGCCCTGCCCCTTCTCTGCAGCAGGACTTTGCTATGTGAGGGAGGTGCAGACAGCCTATCATGGTCAGAAGAGACAGTGGATTCCTTTCCAAGGCCAGATGAAAATAAAGTAAAACTTGAATTTGATGAACTATTCAGAAATCCCCCATCCCTAAGAATTATGTGTGGAGGACTTGATCCTTAATCTGAACTGTGTAGGTTTAAAGTCAAATTTATTAAATATTTCTCTCATCCCGAAGAAGACAGGATTAATTAGCCTTCCATGAGAACATTCCTCTTCCTCTGGTTTTCATGAGTCCCTTGGGAGCAGTCTTACATCTCTATGGATGCTGCCCCACAATCATTTTATCAAATGAATGGAGGCAACTAGGATGATTTTATGTGGTCCGTGACATTGACTGTTTTAGAGCTTGAAAACCAAAAGATGTTAATCTTGGCCATATTGTAGAATATTCAGACTAGAATCAATCTTTTGCTATCATATTTAGCCTGTAGGCCAGTCACCACCCCCTCCCTGTTGTACAGAGAGCCACTCAGAAACAGAGTGAGGAAAAGTCTAATTCCCCCAATTGAAATAGGGAACCATCTGAACCAAGTCCACCTGAGGGCACACAGATGCCTCATGTCACTTGGAGGATCTCTTCAAGGAATCTCGAAAAAGGATTTACTTTCATAAATTTCACAGAGATTTTTTTTTTTAGTTGAGTAGACAGAATTTCTTTTTTAAAAATATTTTTTGTTTAAAGTATTACATATATTACCACATATATCTTCTTTTTTCCCCCTATTGTAGACAGAATTTCTTAATGTGAATCTGTTATGCCCAGACTTCGTGATCCCCAAGGACCACCAGGGAGCCAAGTCCGATGCAATAAACAAAAGAGCCTTCACCATGCTAGCATGTGCTCCTCCCACCCACGCCGGCAGCATGGCGGAAGAGAGCGAATTTCTCCCAGTCCAGGGGTTTTGAGGGCTAGGGATAACTCCGCCCTGCGGGGTGGAGTCGGGAGCTCATCCTTGCCCCGCCCTGCCCTCTCATTCCCCCCTTGTCTAATGTGCCTAGTCAAATCATTGACTCAGCCTATTTCCTTTCAGCATAAACAACAAATTCAGTTAACAAGACCCTTAGTACCATAGTTCCCATCAGTATTGTCCTCACTGAAGTTCAGTTCCCCTCCTGCAGGTATCAGTTCTCCTCCTGGCTTGTAGTTGCCAGGATTCAGGCCATGCAGGAGCTGGGAGTCATGTAGTCAGGTCTGGGTGCCATCTACTTCAACAGCAGTGGGCGTGCTCAGGATAACAGTGCAGCATCCCTTTGAGTCCTTGGGTAGTGAATTTCTTTACCCACATTGAGTTCCGGGGCTACAGGGTCTGTGGTGGGCACTGGCAGTGCATCTGGAACAAGCAAACTGCAGAGCCTGTAAGGACTTGAGCAAGAAAATGGTTACCATACATGATCCCCTCCCAAAAAGGGGAAACTTGTCCTAGTAAGGGGTACACCTGGCCCTCAAGAGGGCAAAGGACAGGGGGTTGGTCCAATTTTCACCGATTCTAAGATACATTTAGTTAAACCCCCTTCCTCCCGAGTCGCACCTACCTGTCCTAAGGCTAGAGCCATACTCTGAGATATCTTAGCTACCAAGGTGGGGCTGTTATCTGACAGTGGTGTATACCTCAACCTAATCTGAAGTGTCTATAAAAACTAGACCTTAATGCTGGTGGTTTAATCTCTGAAATCCACCTACCAATGCTCTCCTGGGGAGGTTCCCTGGGACCTGAATTCCCAGGGGGGATCCCCTTACCTTGCTTAGCATTTACCTGTGCACAGACAGTACTTCTAGCAACTCTGCCTCACAGAAGTTCAGAAGTCTTGGTGACACTTAACCTGGTGTCACCGGGCAACTCTGACCTAGAGCCTCTGGGACCAACAGTCTTGTCATCTGAAGGGTCCATCAACCATCTGGTCCTTCAGTGGCTTGCTTCTGTTCAGCCAATTCCTTCTGGCTGCAATTGGTAACCTTCTTTCCTCTGTGGATGGCACAGTGTCTCCATCAAAGGGCCTGGATTAAGGCCAAAAGTTCTGGAACTGTGCCTAAATAGTGTGGTCCAAGGTGACTACCACTGCCCCTGCATATCAGGTCCCATCCTGAACGTAATTGCTCCCATCCGTGAACAGTACCTTGTTGTCTGTTACCTCTGTGCAGTCAGGAATGGGTTCCCTCATCATCATCTGGAAGCAGGCTGACAGGGTTGATGGTCAGAGTCTTATGAATCCAGACACAGGGCTGGTCCAGGAGAAAAGCCTGACCCATCCAGGTTAGCTCCTGGTCCAGAGTCCGCTTATCTGCCTCCTTTCTTCACCAGCAATGCTGTGGTGGCCACTGCCTGGGAGCACGCTGGCCACCCTGCTGCTACAGGGTCCAATCTCTTAGACAGATAGGCAACAGGTCTCTTCCAGGGGCCTAGAGTCTGAATGAGAACCCCTTTGGCAATGCCTCTTACCTCACTCACGTAGAGGTGGAAGGGCTCCACGTCGTCCGGCAAGGCTAGGGCAGCTGCTGAGATGAGAGCCTTCTTTAGCTCCTCAAAGATCCGTTGTTCCACTTTGGACCAGTTCAACAGCTGCATTCCCCCAGTACGTGTTCCTTCCGAGGACCACAGTCCTTCTTGATGTCCAAGGAAAACAGGCAATTTGTCCGGTGGCTTCCTGGGCTGATGTACGGGTCCTATTGGCTCTCTCAAGACTAAATAGGGTGCCCCAATGCCCATCAGGAAACTAACAGGCTTGCCTCGCCTAGCTAACCTGCCAGGACATAATCTTTATAATTTTTATAAAAATTTTATCTTCCAAAAATACATAACCATGCCTCAAATTTTAAAGAAAAGGCAAGGGAGGAGGGAGCAGGTCCAGTACCTGTTCCCAGGCCTCTCGAAATTTAAAATGCCACATTTTTCCTACAGATACAGATCTATTAGCATTTCTAAGCCCCTCTACTCCCCCCACGCAGAACATCAGTGAAAATTGTCCAAGCAGTCTTGGGGGGTTAAATCATACAAATAATTGTTTTCACATTGTTTTAACACAATTTTAAATAAATTATAAACCTTTGTGATGAAGTCTACTTAAACCTATAAAGTAGATACACATGACTGAAAGTAAAAATGATTCCCAAAGTTTAAACAAAATACAAGATGCAGGTACAAGCCCAAATTCAACAGCAATGGCATATGAGAAAAGCAAAACAAAACAAATCAAATATAAAAGTTTCATGTTACATTAAACATTACTTCAGAAAAATTGACTTAAAATAATTTTTTAAGTGTAAGCATTACATACTTTTTCATCTGACAAATGAGAATAAATCAACCCTTGAGATTTTCGATCATTACTGCTTATTCTTAACACATATAATACAGTTTAGTCTGCCATATTCTAGGCATCTAGTTACTGCAATTAACTTTTCCTAATTCAATTTATACTTTGAGCTTTTAAAGCTGGCAAGTCAAATATATTTGGCATTTTTTTAGATTAATAATATTACATTTCTAATACATCCTGCTTATTTAGGGTAAAGTTTCAGCAACAAATCTAATCATACAGTTTTTTCAGATCTCAAATTTTTTTTTTCTGAAGTTCAAACAAAGCACTAATAATCGCTTTGTAGGAGAGCTAATAGTCTTGCGCTCTCCGGCCTCCCCTAGACCTCTCCACACCAGAGGCAGTTTACTAGGATTTAAGACAATGTCAGTAAATCATAGGTCAATCACAATTCATACTTAAGTAGCTATATGACTCTGCTTAGTTGATACCAATGACAAGGAAGACTAACCATTGTGGGCTGCTTCACCACCAATCACCTGCTGCTGGAGCAGCATTTCAAATGCAAATGAACACATTCTTTACCTGAAGCCATTCAGCCATCTGCCTCAAGGCTGGGAATTTCAAAAGCTGCTTACAATGACTTGGGAAACTAGTTTTAATTTATCTCTCGGTTATCTTCACCATTTTTAAACCTCATTCTGGCTCATTCTGTACACAAAAAAGTTTTAAGCACAGCCCAAAACTATGCACACTCGTTTTGAACTGGCCTTTTCACTTTACTGAGCACAGAGATTCGCCCTTGAGCTCTTCTCCAGTACCCGATGTCGCCAGGGACCAGATGCCTCCATGCCGGCCCAGGCCACCAGAGCCCAGGCCCCCGGAGCGAGGCTGCTGCCACTGCAGCCCCAGCCACGCTACTCAGGCGGCCCCCAGAGAGAAAGCGCGGGTCGCCCCAGCGACTTCCCGGCTCCACTTCCCCTTCTCCGGGCAGCCAGCAAATTAACCCAGGTGCCTGCTCCCCGAGCCAGGCCACCACTGCCCAGCCATGCTCCAACGCGCAGACTGAGCCCCGCAGGAGCACCCCCTCCGACCCAACGCCGCCAGGGGGCCCCGCACCGCCACGCCGACCACACTTCGCCGGCTCCATCCTGGGGCGCCATGTCGCCCACAGATACCAAACTCAGACCTGGGAAAGGCTCACTTTCCACAGGTGAGGCAACGGCTCACGCCGCTCACCTCGTCCTGGAGAGGATTCATTCCTCTCCCCATGAGGGTCCCTCTAGGGCCCTCCAGGGAGGTCAGAACGTCTTCTGATCCTCCTGCCCGTGGCCTTCATGGTGCGTCCACCAGGCGTCTTCGGGCACCAATTCCATGAGGGGTTTTACGTCCCTCCAGAGCGCTCACACACCTACCGCGGCCAGTCAGACTCTCCGGATTGGGGTCCACTATGGTCCTGGGTGGGGATCCCCGACGAGTTCCCCCATATGTTATGCCCAGACTTCGTGATCCCCAAGGACCACCAGGGAGCCAAGTCCGATGCAATAAACAAAAGAGCCTTCACCATGCTAGCATGTGCTCCTCCCACCCACGCCGGCAGCATGGCGGAAGAGAGCGAATTTCTCCCAGTCCAGGGGTTTTGAGGGCTAGGGATAACTCCGCCCTGCGGGGTGGAGTCGGGAGCTCATCCTTGCCCCGCCCTGCCCTCTCAAATCTGCATTTTCTCTAGTTGACTTACATTTAAACTATAGGCCCAATGCACGAAATTCATGCAAGAGTAGGCCTTCCTTCCCTTGGCTGCCGGCACCAGCTTCCCTCTGGCACCCAGGACCCTCCAGCCACCAGCAGGCACCTGGGGCATGGACTTCCCCCTCAGCCTTCATCTGGAAGGTCATCCAGAAGGACGTCCAGTTTAATTAGCATATTACACTTTTATTATTATAGACTAGAGGCCTGATGCACGAAAATTTGTTCAAGAGTAGGCCTTCTTTCTCCCAGTTGCCATCAATGGCTTCCCTCTGGCACCTGGGACCCAAATTTCCCTTCTCCGGCCGCCCACAGGCACCGGGGCTCCTAACTGGATTCCCTTGGGCTGCCCTCAGGCATCTGGGACCCCAGTCGGCTTCTTTCTTGTCCCAGCTTTGTCAGGAAGGACATCTGGAATGACAGCCAGAAGACATCTGGTCTAATTAGCATATTACCATTGTATTATTATAGATATCCTGATAGTATTATGGAGAACATGCACAAGGACACACACATGCACGCATGCAGACCTTGGCACATGGGAGAATATTCTAGAGCTAACCAGCAGCTTGGCCTCTGTGTGGACCTGACCCAGATGAAAGAATAGCATTGCTTGGGTGTACTCTGGCTGTACTCTGTACTGGATCATTTTAGGATTGCACAAAAAATTGACTAATATATTATTTGAAATTTAAAATAAAATTTATAGCTCCTAAGAGAATTACATGATCTGCCATACACTTTATATTAAAGAAATCAGTGTAGTACAGTAAATCTTAATGCCAAAATAACAAGTATTTTATGTGAGGTTGTATATGAGATCTGTCTTGTATATCAATTTATTGTAAATTTTATTTGATTTTGGAACAACTTGCTCATATATAAGGTGTCCCAAAAAATGTATACACACACTTTGAATAATTATAAAGGCAGTGTTTATTAAAAATACATCTCATTTGCAAAATTGAGGTATCAGTTGTTAAAGTGTATATACATTTTTTGGGATACCCTATATATTATAATTTCTTGAACTCCAAAGTTATAGGTTATAGAATGTTTGCATGTTTTTGTCTTAGAAATACAATTTACCACCTACCCAGTTTGGCTTAGTGGATAGAATGTCAGCCTGAAGACTGAAGAGTCCTGGGTTTGATTCCCAGTCAAGGACACATGCCTGGGTTGCAGGCTCGATCCCCAGTGTGGAGCGTGCAGGAGGCAGCTCATGAATGATTCTCTCTCATCATTGATGTTTCTATCTCTCCCTCTCCCTCTCTGAAATCAATAAAAATATATTACCAAAAATATATATTTTAAAAAAGAAAGAAATACAACTTACCCAAAAAGTAAATGATTATTTATACACACAGACGTGTGTGTGTGTGTGTGTGTGTGTGTGTGTGTACGTACATAAAGGACCTTGAGTTGTTAAACAAAAACTAGATTCAGTCTTCTTTAGGAGCATGCTATTTAGATGGAGTATTATGTGATTTTATTGCATATTATATAGGAAAAGCATCAATGTCAGCTTAAACTTGATGAAATGAATGTGAGGAAATCAGTGTAGAAGTGTAAAGTATGGCAAACTCTTAATATTCTGAAAATTGGGTATTTCCAAGTGGCATTAGGGCCATGACTTGTAGGTTTTAATTTTAGCCTTAAGCTGTAAGGATTTTCTTAACCAAATTTTTATCACAATTTTTTTTTGTCTTGTTTTGTTTTTATAACTTTGGTGTTTGGGTTTGTTTAAAAGGCAGCATAAAAGAAGACAACATTCTTTGGGTTCAGATGTCAAATTGTAGATGAATATCATCATGTTATTCATCTGGACATGTGTGATCTAGAGGAAACTCTGGGTTGATTAAAATAAGATACTTCAAATAGTGATATTGTTATCAGTTTGAAATAGATAATAGTTCAGTGATTGTTTCCTAAAATTGAATGATCATTAGAATCTCTTGATAAAGGTCTTGAAAAATACAGTTTGCTGGCACACCTGACATGAGGAGGTAGGGACCATAATCCTCCTCAAGTGATTCCAGCGCACAGCACCAGGACCTCCTGCCTTTCCCTCTAATGCATCTTGGTCCAGTGCCATCCAGCATCAGCATATAAGTGGACTCACCAGCAGTGGGACTTTGAGGACATTGTTCTAATAAGCTGTGTAGTTAGGACATATGTGACTAGGAAAATCAGCTTACTAAGGATCGAAGGATATTTTGGGGGGGAAAAAAATTGTTAAGTGTGCAACATCCTTTAGAAAAAACACATTTAAAATCCAAGGGAGATCTCAATTACCTCTTTTTACTTTTACTGGATCCAGAGCTGAGAGCAGTTTCTTTGAAGTGCACATTGTTTGTTGAACTGCATTGTCCATGGGCCGAGCACGGGAAGACAGTGCTGCTCCCAGGCCCTGAGTTCTCACAGCAGGGAAACCATGGATGAGTTCGCAAGTGATCCAACTGTACTTCAGCCCAGCCCACCAATTCTATAATACAATTGCTTTCATGTCTGATAGGAAGAACGCTCAGTCATTCTATTTCCTGATGTCACTACCAATACACAAGAAACAAGAAGAGGAGCAAAGGAATAGCAGAATGCTCTCAAAAAGGTTTTCCTGAGAATAGCAAGAGCAAGGGCCGTTACAAACCTATAGTCAGTTGTTACACTCCAGGAGTCTCCAGGCTTCCTGGGACCTTTCCTCAGATGACCTCACCATTCTGCTGTCACACACCTGGTTCCCGAGGTCCACGCAGATTCTCTTCTTACTTGTAATGGGAAGAAGGACTGAGAATTGACATTTTCTGAGATAGCTGAGGAGGGGAGTCCTGCCAACATCTAGGAAAGGTAGAAGATTTATGGGGAGAAAGGAGGCAAGAGATTTCATTCTTTACTCCTGCCACTCCCACTAGGCTGTTGAGTATCTCCTGGAGCCTAATGTCCATAGAATGATAGATTCTTCTCCTTGTTGCTGGTTTGGCCCCTTTTTCTTATAATATCCACATTAGCTTTGAACCTCTGTTCCAAGTGTGGGGTCCAGGGAGCCAGTTGGCTCCAGTCACCTTGAAGGAGTCACTCTAATCTCTGACTGATGTGTAACCAAAAATTCTCCAAATAGTTTGCTCCCGAGATATTCCTTTTTTTTCATGTGCAAGATACTACAGGGCTGGGGATTCACTGCATTGTGCCACATCTAATGATAGTCAACCCTACCTCTGGTTACCACTGAATTCAAAGACTTCTCTACTGTTGACATTGGTCTGTTCCCCATTCCTCCTTAGAATATTCCAGGATGTTATAAATGCCAAGTAACTTTTATTTTAAGTAAGGGGTAGCATTTGAATCATCCTATGTCATAGGGACAAGCCTTCCACAGCTAAAAAGAGACATTTATCACATCCTGTCCTGGCTCAGGAGCAGTTGGGATTGAGCAACCACCTGACAGTTACTAGTGTTTCTCCCACGGCAGCATCTGTCTGAGATGACCAGGAGCTGTACTGTGCCAGTGCCCTGCTCAACATTTAAAACAGATGAAGACTTTTAAAAACATTGGGCTTTTGAATGCTTTGAGACATTAAAAACAAAAAAATGTGAAGTAACTGTGCCCTGAAGATAAAAAGACAATCTTCCTTTTCTTTTATTTTTATAATTATACTAGTGTTCTGGTGCACAAAAATCGTGCACAAAGGAGGGGGGCCCTCAACCCAGCCTGCACCCTCTCCAATTGGGGACCCCTTTGGGGATCTCTAAACTGGCAATCGGACATCCCTCTCTCAATCTGGGACCACTGGCTCCTAACCATTCACCTTCCTGTCTGCCTGATTGCCTCTGACTGCTCTCCCCTGCAGGCCTGATCTCACCCTCAACTGCTCTTCTGGCAGCCTGGTCACCCCCAAATGCCCTCCCCTGCCGGCCTGATCTTGCCTCCAACATCCATCCCCTGCCAGCCTGATCTCACCCCTAACTGCTCTCCTCTGCCAGCCTGATTACCACTGACTGCCTCTGCCTATCTGATTGTCCCTAACTTCCCTCCTTTGCCAGCTTGATCTCACCCCCAACTGCCCTCCCCTGCCAGCCTGATCACCCCTAACTGCCTCTGCCTCAGTCTCCACTATTATGGCTTTGTCCAGAAAAAAGTTGGATGTCTGGAAGGTGGCCCATTAACCCCATCTAAGTAGCATATTACCCTTTTATTAGTATAGATAGATTACATAGGATAGGATTGCTTAAGTGGGGGGAGGAGGAGGAAGCCTTTTCAGCAGGAGGAGATGCTCTTGGCAGACAAAAATGCATAATTCCTATATCTGGACTGATAGCCAGCCATATGCACTATACTGCCAAACCAGTCGTTAAAAAATTGAACCACTTTATTTACACCTTACACCAAATAACTGTTGCCCTGAAAACCCCTCCTTAGCTCTAACCATTTTGGCTTGGTGGTTAGAGAGTTGGCCTGTGGACTGAAGAGTCCTAAGTTCGATTCCGATCAAGGGCATGCATGTACCTTGGTTGAGGGCACATCACCAGTAGGAGGTGTGAAGGAGCTAGCTGATCGATGTTTCTATCTCATTGATGTTTCTAACTCTTTATCCCTCTCCCTTCCTCTCTATAAAATAAATAAATAAGCAAATAAATAAATATAAATAAAATATATTAAAAGAAAACAAACCAAAAGAAATCCAAAACCCTCCTTAGCCCTCACCTTAGGTTCTGCCTTTGCAGTTCACCCAGATTAGGTTCTGATTGGTTGGTTTCTATGCCAGTCAGTGTCTCTGGGCCTGATCAGAGAGGTGGGGCTGATCAGCAGCCACCCTAGGCTGCTTGCAATCAGGCTGAACTGCTGACCTCTTAGGGAGAGAAAGAAAGGGTTGGAGGGTGGAGGCTTGGCTGCTGACAAAGCCCACCTTTCTCTCTTTCCAAGAGTCAGCGGTTCAGCTCGCCTGCCAGTCCCCGCCCACCTGAGCCTGCTTCACGTGCTGCCTGATGTTGAGTTGTCCCTTCAGTAGTTTTGGATATTATGGACCCTGGCTCTTTAAATATAGAGATTTTTATTGATTTTAGAGAGGAAGGGAAAGGGAGAGATAGGAACATCAATAATGAGAGAGAACCATGGATCGGTTGCCTCCCACACGCCCCACACTGGGGATCGAGCCCACAACCTGGGCATGCAACCTTGACTAGAATTGAAACCGTGACCCTTCAACCCACAGGCTGATACTCTATCCACTGAGCCAAACCAGCAAGGGCAATCTTTCTTTTCACTGAATAAAAGTAAACCAAGAATTACAGTAGCAGGGATTTCAGAGAGCCACAGGAACCTTGGATTGTAGAGATTGGCACCAGTGCTGCAGTCACTGGGCTGAGCGAAGGAAGAAGGCCACATTCTTCTCAGTCACTTAGTGTTATATAAGTGTTACTTATAAACTAAAAGGGCAGGAAGAAATGCAAGACGTTACATATTGAAAGAGCAGAGATAGCTGATTCTGGCATGCAGGCCCTTAACTTGGGAGTTTTTATGAGCAAGCAGTTTGGGTATGCACAGGCTTCTCTGGCAGCTCAGAAGCTCCAGGTGAACGCATACACAAATCCTCACAAATAGGTAAAGAATGTGATGAGGTGTAGGAATTAAGGAGCAGGAGGCAAATTGAGTCCTGTAGACTTCATGGAGACTCCCCTCCTCATCTAGAGAGAATGAGGCAGGGTAGGATTTAGATAAGTGGTCAGATGGAGGAGGTCAAGTGCAGATGAAGGTACAATGAATGCACACTGGGCACTCAAGAGCCTGAATGATAAAATAAGTGGTTTGTGTGTATTGGCTGCAGGAAATCATGGGAGTTTTAATGAGATAGATGTTCACACAGCATGAAGGGGGAGGGTGGAAGAGGAGGCACTGAAGAGATAGCTAAAATGCTACTGTGATTGTGCAGGTCTCAGACTGTGATGACAACAGCAGGAAGAGAAAGGGAGGGACCAGAAGGAGTGAAGAAAGACTTGCCCAGTGTGAGGGCTTGATTGGATACAGATATCTGCAAGAATGGAAGAGATGCAAGTGGGACTGATCACTAAGATCCTCAGGGAGCCACAGGACATACCTGAGATAAGGACCAGGTTATGCCGACTTCACGGTGATGAGCTTGCTCATTTCTCAGGAGTCCACCTGTTGAAGGTCAGACAGGCTCAGCAGGAGTGCAGGCAAAGCCAGGTGACCTTGGTGAGAGAGGAGGGTTTTGTAGAGAGGTAACTTCCAGCCTTCACTTAGGCTCCCTTGACATTTCTCTCACAATAGAGAAGCTAATCCTGCCCAGGCTGAAAATCTGTGCATGGCTATGAGTGAGAACACCTGATGAGTGAGGTGTTGATATACAGAGCTGATAGGTGGGAAGTAGAGAGTCTGATGCTCAAATGAGTACAGATCCAAGTTGGGCAGTGACTGATGAAGGTCTTTATCACTTTTCTTAGAAATCTGAAAGCATCATAGACCACATAGAAGCACGACCACCCAACTACCTCCACAAGCAATATACTGAAGGGTGGATTCAGTGGCACCAGAGCTTTACTGAAGTAAGTTCTGCTCTATGTGATGGGCCTCCTGCACAGCTGTTCCTCTGTGGTGGTCAGAGTCAGTGGTCAGTGGTTGCAGCCAGTCCTTGCAGCTGATTGGTCTGAGGGCAAATCCCTCCCATTGACATGCCAGTAATTAAGGCTCAGCTACAAGGGGAGTGTACAACCCACACAGGAGGTGCACCTCGAGTGCCCAGCTTGGTGGTTAGGGAGGCTGGGCATGGGAACCTGAAGAATACTTACTGCATTAGGCCACTCTACAAGCCTGGGAGGAGTAGAAGCTTTACCTAAATCATAAAAATGAATACAGAGAGGCTGCCAAAATGAGGATACAATGAAACATGGTCCAAATGAAAGAACAGAACAGAACTCCAGAAAAAGAACTAAACAAAATGGAGGCAAACAATTTAGTAGATGCAGAATTCAAAACACTGGTTTTAAGGATTTCAGTGAACTTAGTGAGAACCTCAATAGCATAAAAAAATGAATATTTGTCAGAAATGAAGGATAGACTAGCTGAAATGAAGAATAATTTATAGGTTATCAACAGGACAGCCCGGCTGGTGTAGCTCAGTGGTTGAAGGTCAACCTACGAACCTGGAGGTCTCAGTTTGATTCCTGGTCAGGAAACATGCTGAGGTTTCAGGCTCAATCCCCAGTGGGAGATGTGCTGGAGATGGCTGATCAGTGATTCTCATCATTGATATTCCTATTTCTCTCTCCCTCTCCCTTCTTCTCTAAAATCAATAAAAAAATATTTTTAAATATAGTAAATAAATTGGAAATTAAATCAGCTATTTGGGATATAAGGCAGCAAAACACAACCAATCAGTACAGCAAAAAGAAAAAAAAAGAATTAAAAAAAATTAGGATGGTGTAAGGAGCCTTTGAGATAACTTCAAGCATAACATTCACATCGTGAGGGTGCTTGATGGAGAAGAGAGAGAGCAAGAAATTGAAAACCTATTGGAAGAAATACTGACAGAAAAAGTCCCTAACCTGGTGAAGGAAATAGACATACATGTCCAGGAAGCATAGAGATTCCCAAACAAGATGAACCAGCCCACAACAAAACATATCATAATTAAAATGCAAAAGGTTAGCCCTGACTGGTTTGGCTCATTGGATGGAGGGTCCTGGGTTCAATTCCAGTCAAGGGCACATGCCCGGGTTATGGGCTCAATCGCCAGTTGGGGGTATGCAGGAGGCAGCTGATGAATGAATCTCTCACCATTGATGTTTCTCTCTCTCTCTCCTTCTTCCTTCCTCTTTGAATATATATATATATATATATATATATATATATATATATATATATATATATACACACACACACACACACACACATACATATATGCAAAAGGTTAAAGTCAAAGAATTTTAAAAGCAACGAGAAAAGAAGTTAGTTACCTACAAGGGAGTTCCCATAAGACTGCCAGCTGATTTATTAACAGAAATTTTGCAGCTAGAAGGGATTGGCAAAATATATTCAAAGTGATGAAAAGCAAAGACCTATAACCAAGATTATTCTACCGGGCCTCTAGTACCTTATATTTGTATATAAAAAATAAAATAAAATTGTATTTGCTTGAGTAAAGAAATTTTGTAAAGACAAACAAGAAACAACTGGTGAGTAAGAAGGGAAAGAAGCAGAATATTTCACTGTGAACCTTCTCGTACTTTTTAGCTTCATTCCAATCCCATAAATCAAGAAGTTACAACCATACAATGGATTTAAAGGACTGTACTATAGGCTCAGTACATTGAGTCACCTTTACAGACCAGTTCTGGCTTAATGTATTACATCCATTAGCAGTAGAATTTTATATGAATTGAGTGGAAGTCCAAAAATAACAGTTAGGTCACTTGAAAACATGCGCCCTCAGGTGCCCATTAAATGTGCTTTTCAATATGTGTTTTGTTGAGAATGTGATCTGACCAGCCCTGGTTGGCTCCTTTGATGAAATAGATGCTGTGACTTTTCTGGAGGGAGGCTCCCTCAGCTCACTCCTCTGTCATTTCATCATCTGCCCATCCAGCCAGCTGCTCCATTAACTAAAAAATACCAAGTACATTTCAACACTGCAGGTGAAAACAATAGATACACTGTCTAACCAAAAATTATATGATGATTCTTGGGAGATTTTTAGCACGGAGCCAGGGCTGTTTTATTGTGTCCCAGGCTCCAAGTGTTTGTTTGCTAACCAAATGCTTTGTCATCTTTGGTTTCAAAGCAGCACATTAGCACCTGTTTTATTTACTTCGCACCATGCCCACAGAACTCCTTTGAAAGACAAAGATTTTGATTTTTAGTCATTTAGGAGACAATTACTAAATTCTTCACTTCTCCTCCCCCCATTTTTCTTCTTTATGAGGATTATGGGTTAGAAACAATATTAGCTCTTTCATTCTGTGTCCAGAAGATGTGAGAAAAGGGCAGAGCTTCTGGGGTTCTCAGACATTCCCTCCCCTGGACTGGGTGCCTTTATGTCAACAGCAGTCCTGCTCAGCATGTTTTAATGAATGCCCAACAGGGTGAAGAAGGTTCTCTGAGCTTCCAGTAGTCAGGCCTTTAGAAGTCCTTCATATTCATCTTAATGGGAATGAAAGTATTTCAAATAATCTTTTTATCTCTTCCCTCTTTTTAAAACAATCATATTTAGCCATCTTTCAGATAGACAGTTTGCATCTTTAAACAGTTTATTACAATCCACGAAAACTGCAGTTTAAAATTTACATGATTTACATGTTTTTGATTAGAAGGCATGATCTCACCAGCATGTATATTATACTGTATTCATGAATGGAAATGTTGTGGGCAGCAGGAAAAGTACCACATGTTAGACCAGCAGGATGAGACCAGACCTGGGTTCAGCAACCTCAGTTTTTGAGCCTACCTAAAGAAGAATTCAGAGCCAAGACTCAAACTTAAGAGAACACTTATTTGGAAAATCACCGAGATAGAAGCAGCAATTTGTAGAAGAAATGGGCTGAGGAAACAAGATATAGAGGTAAAGGAAGAGCTTAGGAATGAGGAAGGTAAAGGGGATGTGCCTGAGGGTATTGAGGGGGATCTAATTGGGAAAGGCACGGTGTGCTCTCTGGAGGGAGAGGGTTTAAGGGTGGAGATGTTAGGGGAGGTCCCAGGGAAAGATCTTAATAGAATATTCATCAATTTTCCAGGTGTGTCCTTTCAGGGCTGGAGTCTGTATTGACTGATTGGTTGGCACCAGGGCAGTGTCTTTAGTCAATTCAGCTGGTCCTGAGGTCAGCCTCGGCCATGGCATCACTTGTCTGGTTTTACTGCTTTTCTTGGCCTGGAGCTGAAATATAACTAGTCCTAGATGTTATCTCTGGGGAGTAAAGATCAGGGGGTCTAAACCACATGACCAGCGATGTACTAGGTGAGGAATGGTCACTCAGGGGAGGAGGTCCCACCCTACAATTATCCTTTGCTAGTCACCCAAAGCTTCAATCTTGGTGAACTTCTGTACCTAGATTATAGTCCTTGCTCTGCTTATGTCTGTCTAACTGCCTACCACAGAAACATTTGCTTTTTTCCCCCAAAAAAATATTCTGGTGAGGAACAATTACCTGCCTTAGTGTGTAGTCTTTCTGGACTTTAGAGCTTGAAGGTAAGTGAAGGTAGGCAAATGGGCAGTGTTAGTCATGTATCATGTCAGTGGTCCTTTCTGGAACAGTCCATAATATTTTTTCTTGTCTGTAAGTCATCCTATATAATAAAGAGATAATATGCAAATTGATCGTCACTCCAACACACAAGATGGCCATCCCCAGATGGTCCAAGATGGCTTTCCCCATGTGGACACAAGATGGCTGCACAAGATGGACAGCAGGGGAGGGCAATTGGGGGGGACCAGGCCTGCAGTGGAGGACAATTAGGGGTGACCAGGCCTGCAGGGGAGGGAAGTTAGGGGCAATCAGGCCAGCAGGGTAGCAGTTAGCTGTCAATCAGGCTGGCAAGGGAGTGGATAGGGGGCAATCAGGAAGGCTGGTGAGCAGTTGGGATCCAGCAGTCCTGGATTATGAGAGGGATGTCCCAGATTGGAGAGGGTGCAGACTAGGCTGAGGGACACACACACTCTGACCCCATGCACAAATTTTGTGCACCAGGCCTCTAGTTATAGAATAATCAAAACTGGATTGGCATAGACAGCATTTCTTTTATAGGTGGTTCAGATTGCTAATAGTTCCATAAATTGTTAAAAGCAAACACATTGGCATATCAACTAATGTTTTGAAATAACAGGACTAAATCTATCACATAGATACCAAACATTGCCCCAGATTTGGGCTGAGTGAAATTTACAGTTATGCCAACAAGCAGTGGACTGATAAAGGAGAAACTGTTAGAAGAGTAATGCAAACTGAATAATGGTCCAAGTGAGCATTAAATGTACAAGGGATACATTAGAAAGAAATCTGTGTGATGAGAAGAGAAGAAACGGACAGAGAGGGAATGAAGAGAGGAAGGTTGGTGGGAACCGTAGAGGATGGCCTGGCAATGGTATCTGTAGATACCTCCACTGGATCGTTACAGATATGAGTGCCCTCAATTTTTAGAGCAACTTTCTAACTATCATTAGGGGCATAATTAGCCTAATGGGCACATAACTAGAAAACATCAGACCTGAGGTTTAAACTCTTGTCTGTCTCAAGAGCTGGGGCCTTTGCACTAAGTATCTGTGGTATATCACTAGCCACTGCCCCTACATCAGAGCTGAAAGCCATGGGTTTAATCCTGAAACCAGTTTAACCCCCTCCCAAAATTGGGGCCAGAAGTGGCAGGGTGCTAGGGTGAAAGAATGCTTATGGCTCTGCCGGCCCAAACACGTTTCCTCTTTTAGAGAAATGCATGAAAACAGAACTCTTGGTTTAGAACTAAGCTTTTCTTTTCACGGATAAAGACTAGCACATTTTGATCTTTAAAATCACTTGTAGCTCCAACTCTGGTCTTCGGTCAATCTGAGTGTACATTGGTTTTAGATTAAAACATGGCATGTGGCCTTCTGGAAAACAAAGTGAAGAAATAAAACTCCAGGGGGGGATTTTTTTAATGCCTTTGCCCTGGGAACTGATTTATGTTGGTATTGTTAGCTATTTTCCTTGGATGACAAACTTGTATAATTGTAGTAACATGTTTCTGGGATGCAGAGGAGGGGGAAAACCACAACAAAATGTAAACCTTTCAAGTTAGCACATGAGTAATGTATATTAATGACAGAGAGAAATGAGCCAGGAAAAAAGATTTTCAAGAAGGAACACCACAGGCATCAAGGGAGTGCCTGAATCTTGGGGTTATATTATCTGATTTCTAGAACCCAATTGCTCACCATCTGAGGGTTGGACATAAGCTGGGTCTTAATCATGGTATGTGTTGGCATCCTTTGGGTCAGTGGATCATTCTAATGTAATCGCCTACAAAAGGGACCCCATAGTGGAGAGGTCTGGGACAGGTTATGCAGATACAACAATGGGCTTCTAGTCAGGACACTCTTTCATTGTCTCATCTCCTCCTTTCCCTGATTAACTGGGAACTTGTTTGGTTATGTTTATTATAATTTCACTCTGGAATGTTTGAGTGAGGTCCTATTTTCCCCCAAGCTCAGCAACTAATCAAATTGTAATCATATATTCTCTAATAATATTTGTTTAAATGCACCTTTAGGAAATCAACTTTACTATATAAATGATGCTGGTGTTTAAAAAAAGAAACTGTCTTATAGTCTCAACTTTGTTTTCATGCACCTTAGCCAACCAGTGCATTCCTCCATCAAATGAGTAGTGTCAAGGAGCCATGGTTTTCACTCCAGGCTGCACTTTTAACTAGCTTCCCAGACCTGGGTCTCTGCCTGAAGATTCTGGTGCCATCCATCTGGGGTGTACCTGGGGCTTGGGAGGTTTCAGGGCTCCTTGGGAGAGTCCAGCACTCAGCTGCAGTGGAGAACTACTGACCCAGAGTATTTCCAAAGGTCATTTGACCAGGAGGTACCAGATGAATTTCACTGCCCCTTGCTGGTTTCTAGTCTGTGTCATATATACTAAGGACCAAAATTCAGTTAAATTTTCAGTGATCCTTCTAAGAATCTCATTTAGCCCAAAGCACCTCCTTTTTGCTGTATTTTATCAGTTCATTCATGGGCTATGTGTAAATCAGCAGTTGCCAACCATGGACCACTGGTGGTCCATGAGGTCTGAAAGGTTGGCAACCGCTGGTGTAAATGATCTCCAACCTCCACTTTCACTTCTCCCCATTCAGAATAGCAAACATTCAGAACAGCCATATACAAGAGGGCTATAATTAGCATTACTCTACCTAGTGTGAATTTGATGGACATCTTTCACATATACTATTGTTAATATAAAAAACCATTGAAACCTGTAAAGAATTTTTGTGAGTTTATTTGAGCCAAACTGTCGACATGTGTGAGGAAGCAGAATCTCAATGAATTGAGATAATGCTCCGGAGAATGGCAGGTTACATCTATATTTATACATTGCAATCAAATGAAAGGGACTTAGGTGAGTTACATGAAATCCATTGGTGGTAGACCAAAGGGGTGGGAGAAAGCGAAGTGGGGAAACCCTTGGGATTGGATAAAAAGTAAAATGATAGACACATACTTCTGTGGTTGCAGGAACAATTAACATGATAATGAAGGGATTTGTGGTCTCTCTCCTGGCTCTCAGCACCTTAAGTTGTGCCCTAAAGGGTTCAGAAAAAGGGAAATTACCCAGACATTTTAAAGGGTATTTTTTATAGATGTAAAGAGACAAATAGGCTCAGTTAAGGTAAAGGTTGACCTTGTCAGTGAAAATAGCGGCCTAGGATATAACAACCCACCATAACTGCTTTTAGTAAAAGTTCAATTTCAGACCATCCTTTGTGGTTACTTTAGGTTTCTGAGTTTTCAAGACTGCCATGCAGGCCTTCCCTGAGCTTGTCAGGTTAGCATATGGTCCCTTTCGTCCACACTATAAATTGCATTCACGCTGTGGGCCATCCTTCTTTCATCTCATAAGAACCCAAATCTTGTCTATGACCATCTGGGAATTGATTTTGTTATTTTTGCTTCCCGCTGGACGACTACAAAAATATTTTAAAACAAAACTGAACCAAAAAAAAAAAAAATGTAGAAAACATAAAAGAAAGGAAAAGATTCTTGTGATTTAGAACTTGTTCTAAATTTTCCAGGCAATAGGAGAAAACAGCTGTTACCCTGTCAGTGTACCCGAAGGTCAAAGTCAGGATAAGGAGTTAACTGTTGTCCTCCTGTCAATCATGGGGCCTTTGCTGTTTGGGACCCATATTCTGTGTCTCATCCTTCCCTGAATTGCTCACACTAGTTACTGCAGAGATTAAATATTTCTGCTATAGAATATCCCCCTCCCCTCCAAATCAATGTGATCAAAGATTTCTGAAGCTAAACAAAATGTCACATTGGCTTGCAAGGATTATCCATACCCTTGCATTAATACAAAAAAAGAAAGGAAGGAAGGAAGGAAGGGAGGGAGGGAGGGAGGGAGGGAGGGAGGGAGGGAGGGAGGGAGGGAGGGAAGGAAAGAAGGAAGGGAGGAAGGAGGGAAGGAAAGAAGGAAGGGAGGAAGGAAGGAAGGAAGGAAGGAAGGAAGGAAGGAAGGAAGGAAGAAAGAAAGAAAGAAAGAAAGAAAGAAAGAAAGAAAGAAAGAAAGAAAGAAAGAAAGAAAGAAAGAAAGGAAGAAAAATAGCTGAGTTTCTGCTGGGAGGAGCTGGGCAGAGGCTATTTTGTGCTCAGAAAGATGCCCCAAGGCAGCTCTAGATAGCATTGTTTTTGTTCAGTTTTGGCTGGGCTGGTGTGTGCATTAGCTCATGTTCCAAATCTGTCACCCCAAGAATGTAGCGAGAATTTTGTTTCAGTCATTTCTCTCTCACTTCTCCCTTTCCTTATCCAGAGTCCAGCGTCTACACAATCCAAATTACCAACACTTGAAAGCAGCGGTTTTGAATAACAGTGCCTAACTGGTTTAACCATGTGGGCAGCTATGCTCACAAACTTGAATTTGCAATTCAGGTTGTTTCCCTCTGTTTTTAACCACTCATCAGGGAGTTCAGGGCTCTGTTCAGCCTTTAAGGACCAGACAGCCCCTCCTCAGACTCACACTCACATTACAGAACCCAGCAGTTAACCAGTTGTTTCCTTCATCTCTCATTGTTTCTGGGAATATATTTGAAGAAACCTGGAACACTATTTCATAAGAATATATGCACCCCTATATTTGTTGCAGTGTTATATACAATAAGTGGCCCAGTGCATGAAATTCATGCATGGAGTGGCAGGTGGGTGTCCCTCAGCCTAGTCTGCACCCTCTTCAATATGGAACCCCTCAGGGGATGTCTGACTGCCAATTTAGGCCCGATCCTACAGTTGGACATCCATCTCACAATTCGGGACCACTGCCTGCCTCCTAAGCACTCGCCTGTCTGCCTGCCTGATAGCCCCTAACCACTCTGCCTGCTGGCTTGCTCATCCCCAACTGTCCTACCCTGCCAGCCTGCTCACCCCCAAATGCCCCTCCTGCCAGCCTGATTGCTCCAACTGCCCTCCCCCAGCCTGATCACCCCCAACTTCCCTCCCCTCTTGGCCTGATCGCCTCTACCCGCCTCTGCCTCAGCCCTACCACCATGGTTTTGTCCAGAAGGTCTGCTGGCCTAATTAGCATATTACCCTTTTATTATATAGATAGCCAAAATTTGGAAGCAGCCCAAGTGCCCATCAGTAGATTAGTGGGTAAAAAAGCTGTGGTACATTTACACAATGGAATACTACTTGGCTACGAAGGAGAACTTACTCTTGTAACAGAATGGATGGACCATTATGCTAAGTGAATAAACCAACCAGAGTAAGACAGGTACCATATGGTTTCACTCATCTATGGAATTTGATGAACAAAATAAGCAAACAAACAAAATAGAAACAGACTCATAGAGAACAGACTGACAGCTTTCAGAGGGGAGAGGGGTTATGGGGTTGGATGAAAAAGTAAAGGGATTAAGCAAAACACAGTAACAATAGTGTGGTGATTACCAGAGGGAAAAAGGGTGGTGGGAGGTAGAAGAGGTTATAGTGAGGATTAATGGTGATGGTAAGAGATTTGACTTGGGGTGTTAAACACATAATACAACATATAGATGGTTTGTTATAGAATTGTACACCAGAATCCTATATTATTATATTTTAATAACTAATGTCACCCCAATAAATTCTATTAAAAAATAAAATTTTAAAAGAAGTTCTGGAGTGGTCCCTGAGCAAGGCCTGCAAAGTGATGAGCCCACAGGTTGGTTATACAACCACAAGAGCTGGAAGGACAGTGGCTTTTTTCCCTGTGGCCAAAATCCCACCTCAGGTTAACAGAAACCAGCTGTTGCATGTGGAAGCCAGAGGGAGGGCAGCTAAGTGAAGTGCGTCCCTTAATCTGCAAGTCCGATTATTTCCGCCCTCATTCTGTGCTTAGGGCTATGGAAGGAGGAGCATAACTGAGCCCATAGAACCCCCAGGCATTTGGAGATTGCCAGTGTGACAGGGAGAGGTGGAGCCAGCTCCTGGGGGTAGGAACAGAGAAGCACTAGAATCCAGTGCAAGATTGAGTTGCAAGCCTTTTCTCTCTGCGGTATCTATTTTTGTCTTGAACTAATGAGTTTGAAACTATTTTAGAGGAATGAAAGGAATTCGATTTCTTTGCTACTCAACTGAATAGCTGTTACCCACATGTTCCCATTTCACTGTGCTTTGTAAGTAAATAAAGTGTCATTGCTTTCAGGGCACTGTGTGCTCTGAAATCTGGGGCCCTTTCCACACTGTGTCCCCCAAGCTTCACTGCAGCAAGTGTGTCTCCTCCAAGGGTCCTCTCAGGAGAATCCCAAATCCAATCTCGATGGACTTCCAATTCCTGCTTCAGTAGGTATTGATCAGCAAAGATAAACTAGGGAGATGCTAAGGGGTCCTCCACCACTGGACTAGCCCCAGACCCCTCCCTACTTAGTGTGGCCTTAACCTTCCAGAAGCTTCTCATCATCATCTTAGCAGGGGCTGGGCGAGGAAACAGGCAAGCTTTGTAGTACTGAGTGTACATTAATAAAAGGGCTCTTGAATTTTCAAGGATAGGGTTTGGAGTCAGTACTGGTACATATGACAACATGTTGTCTTTAAAAAAAAAAACACACTTATAGGATTTATATAATATATGCATTGATGATAGCTTAATATGTGTATCATGTTAAATATTAGTAAAATTTGACACACTATCTAAAATACAGGGGTGGGCAAAATAGGTTTACAGTTGTTCCTATGGAAAAAGACATGCAGGTTGTGATTATTACAATAGCTTTATTAATTCAAAAGAATGTCACAATGGTACAGTGCACTTACTTTTGCCCACCCCTGTAACATATTGTTCTGGGAATATTCCATAATGTATCATTCTTTTCCTTAGACAGTCTGTGTGGGAGGGGTATTGCCCAAGCACTGAATTTCTCTCCACAATAAAGCAGGGAAGTAGGGAAGAGCAGGCAGTTGACATGTGGGTTTTGATGATCAGCTTGGTCAGTGTTGAGTAAAGACAACCGGGTTTTTGATGGAACAGGTAACTGGGGGCCTCATGTGTGGGTTCCTTTTACCTGGAAACTTCCTGGAGGGCAGGAGGGTATGAGAAATGTCCTCAGGTCCCACAACTGAAATATTTTGGAAACTTCAGGGATATTCCTCATATGAAGGTCTCAGGGCAAACTTTAGCCACTGACCAGTTTACTTCCAACTGCTAGCGCCTGTCAGAGCCTGCAGAGGACTCTGGGACAGTTTGTGCCTTGTTTGTACTTATAAAATAGTGTGAAAATTAATTTTATTATTTTAAAATATTTTAAATTGATTTTTAGAGAGAAAGGGAGAGGGAGAGAGCAAGAGAAACATCCATGTAAGAGCAGAATATCTGTTGGTTGCCTCCTACACGCCCCTATCAAAATTTTTAGGTATAACAGAAATTCAAGATATGTTTAATCTTGGATTACCGTAGTTGATAACTTTGATTGTGACCTTGGTTATCCAAAGTTCTGCTTTTGTTTAAAACTTCTGTATAACAAATCAGTAAATGAGATTTTTTTATTTTAAATTTGGACACTGGGTTACAATTAAATGTATTTCTACTTCCTTTTTTAACCCTAAAAATGAGGAAGAATATAAATGAACAGAATGAACTTTTATCTGAGCCATGCCCATGAAAGAAGCATTGAGATAAGTTATTTGAATTTGACTTGTAATGTTGCTTGAAAATCATCTAGGCTTTTTTTTCTAAGAGAACACTATCTAATAAAGCTCACTTTGCATATTTTAACAGTGGTTATGTATGTTTATTGGTAATTTGAATCATATTAGGTCTTGCAAAATGCGACCTGCCCTGTCCTACATAACTATCAGAGAGCCTGTAACTGTGGGTCCCTTGATGTTTAAATCTTGGCAGCAAGATACTATGAACAGCTGTCAGAGGGGAGAAGGGTGGGATTTTCACTTTGATATTGTAGTAAAGGGGAACCTACATGTATTCAGCTTTTGTGAGAGTTTATGCTCCTGAAAGACTATCTTGCCTCTTGTAAAATATTCAAGTGACTTTATTTTCATTTTTAAAAAAATATATATTTTATTGATTTTTTTACAGAGAGGAAGGGAGAGAGATAGAGAGCTAGAAACGTTGATGAGAGAGAAGCATTGACCAGCTGCCTCTTGCACACCCCCTACTGGGGATGTGTCTGCAACCCAGGAAAATGCCCTTGACCAGAATCGAACCTGGGACCTTTCAGTCCGCAGACCGATGCTCTACCACTGAGCCAAACCGGTTTCAGCTTTATTTTCATATTTTAAGATATACATGTTGGAAAATAGACTATGTGTATTAACACACACCTAAAAGCATTTATATTGTTTTCAGGAAACCTCTTAACATGCCCTAAGCATCAGTATGCAGGGTTCCTATAAAGCAGCAGAGATGGTGCCCTTCCTCCCTCCTGTGCCCAGGCAGACCTGGGGCACTTGGGTTTCCTCTCCTGTGAACTGACTGTGAGGACCCTTCTCAGCACAGAGCTTTGCGCAGCTGTGTCAGTGGGCCAAATTGGCTGAAGGGTCTGTCAGCTGCCTTGGTGTGTCCTGTACACCTGCCTGTACACTAACATTCTGAAAGATCTCACATTTTTAGGAACATTAGTTCTGACCCTGCCAGTTTTAAAGAGGTGGGGATGGGAGGAGTAAAACAATAGCATTTTGTGGCTTCGGAATTTATTATTTCATCATATGTGAGATTCTGAATAAAATGTTCACATCGCTGTAAAGTTTACATTTGCAAGAATATGTTATTGTGAAATATTATTGTATCAGTTTATATATAGGCCTTTTACATTTTTATAACTATCAACATTTTAGTTAATATTATGAACCACTGGAAACAGCAAAAACCCTTTTATTTAGCTGATAATAAAGCCTCGTCAGTTTGGATTCCATGAGTACTCACAGCCCACAGTTATTTTATTAAACAGATGCTTTTTTGAGGGTCCAGCTTGGACAGCTCTGAGCCTGCCTGGGGGGAGGTGACAACAGACAACGAGTTCAAGAGAGAAACCACTAGCATGTCCAGAATATTTGATATTTAACTCACATAATATATGTTTCACATACATTAAAATAAAGGGTGACTGGGCATGTGGGACATTATAGTATACCCTTGTTTTAGTTGTTAACTGCTAGAACAGAATTTTTTTACTGTATCCTCACTGATTCCCATGGTCTCCCAGGCCCAGAACAGGGCCTATAGGTTACTCAGTACATATTTGTTGAGTAGATGAATGAAATAATTTGCTAACATTTAAGCTCATATATATATATCAGGGACATTAAAATTGCTATAAACAAGGATGTCTTAACTTGAGGATTTCTATTAAGAGTGGTGTTTGTAAAATTGACTTTGTCAAACGAATCAGTTCCTTTCTGCCACTAGAGGGCAAAATAGTGCAGTTAAGAAATCGAGTTTTCCATGACTTCTTTTTAAAAGAAAAGTTAGCACTTGAGCTAATCCTCTTAAATGTAATTGACACAGCTTTAATTTCAATAAGGAAATGCAGTGGTTTTAGTTCAGCTAAATGGATGCTGGTTAAATATATACCTTCAAACTGGGTGTCAGTTGTAGGTTTAATATAATCAAGTCTATGAATTGTTCTCTTGTGCTGGAAACCTGTTGGACAACCTAGCTTAAGATAGAACTGCCAATGGGAGGGTAAGTCTGGGAAGATCTGTATTGTTAACGAGACAGTCAAGGACTGGAAGAGAGGAATTTTCTTTTATAACATTAATTAAAATGAATTTAATATTATAGTTCAGTAGTTATTGCTGTTTACTTGATCTTTTTTTTTTTTTTTTTTTTTTTTTTTTTTTTTTTTTTTTACTACCATCAGTTTGCAGATACTAACATCCTGAGGTTTGGCCATAGGGATTGCAAGGTGCTCCTCCTCACCCTCCAATGTCACACCTGCCCTCTGCAGCAGCATTCTCATCTCCAAGGAGTCTGATGATGGATTGACAGCTTGCTGGCAAGAGTTGGCAGCCAGCAGCTAACTTGTCTCACCTCCTTTTCTTATTCCTGGCCATCTCTGGTGGAAGTGCTAATTAAGGATCAAAGGGCTCCAAAAGCTGGCAGTTAAAAAAGAGAAGGGAATCACAGTGCCTTAAATAATGGGAAATTAGTTACCTGGGAGGCAAACAAAAAGCCCCGTCAGTTCAGTGGTTGCAAGTGGCATCTGACTGTGAACTCCTCTGCTTTCCAAGGGGCCCAGAGCAACTCTATACCAGCCAGATTCCGGCCACACCTGTTGATTACGTGCGGTTCCTCTCCTGTTTGCCTAATTTGGAGATTGTAAAGGCAAGTTCAAGCTCATTCCTTTAGAGTTAGGCTGTGAGGGCAAAGGCATGTTGGAAAGATACCGGGGTTGATGTTACTTTTCTACTCTGCTTTCTAAGGCTCTTTGCCACAGGGGCATACTTTTGGTTTCTCACTGTTTCTTTTTGCCACAAATATCAATCTAGACAGGAATTTCTGAACACCTCGCTGTCAGAGAATCCCACGGAGACTGAATAGATAAACCTGTTTAGAGAAAACTAAAAATTGGTCTAATATTTACATCCCTAACATATTATTAGCATTGACTAGCCATCCAGTTTTCATAACTCTGGTTTCAGACACTCCAAACTCTGTTCCTCTGAGAAGCAAAAGAATGGCTGTCATATGATAAATTCAGGGGTTCTGAGAAACTGTAAAGGGATTATCTATGAACACACACAAAACATTAACACTGGACATTAGCCTGAAGGGAAGAGTGAAATGAGGTTGTCAGACTAGGTTTTGTTTTCCATAACCACATATTCTGTCTATTCATTTGACTTCCCTGTGACACGGAATCAGTAGTTTGGTGAATACTGTCCTCAGAGGTTTGCTGCTCTGTGCTCCCTGGCCCTTCCTCCTCTTCCCCATTCAGCATGGCAGTCTGCTGATGCTTGAGGCGCTAGTAGTGCTCAGAGCTCTGCTGGGACATATCATAGTTTGGTGAACCCTTGGGTGTGATGCCTTCTGAATGACAAAAGGATGGATGGCTGTGAGCTAAAGGAAATGTGTGCAGTGATGGCTGAGCTGCACTTAATCCCCAGCTGATTTCCTTTCCTTATATGTATAGAAGCCGGAGGAGCCTGGTCAGGGAGAGTTTCCAAGCCCAGACCTTAACAGAATTAAAAATAATGGGTGTTTGTATTTAAGAATGGTTTGGCCAACACCTCACGCCTTTTTATTTGAAAATACAGTTTATTTTTTGCTGGCACAAGCTTATTTTCTGGAATGCTAAGGATTGTTTCTGCACCTGACCCAGTGACTCCTTTTTAAGGACTCAGAACATGCAGTCTGTTTGGAGATAGTAGTCGGCTATTTTTGAAGATAGTCGTTGGCTATTCTGCCTCTCAGTGAGTCAGAATACATGCTAATAAGTTGCTCTGAAGATTGACTGAGTTCTCCCCTGGAGCTGGGGAAGCAGAGAAGTTCCAGGTAAGCAACACAGCTCCCTGCAGCCACAGCTGAAGTAAAGCTCCTTCAGTCCTGCCTGTGTCTAGAGACTGGCAGGCTCTGCTGTGGAGTTTATTATTATGTAAATAGAGTAACAGTACAGCCTTTTAAGAGTTTTTGCCAAAGGGTAACCCTTTGTCTGCCAAAAGGTAGGCTCCTGCTTTGCTTGCCAACCCAGTCTGTGCAGTCAACGGAGGGTGACCTATAAGCCAGCCAGTCAACTTGCACGTTGCCTTATTAGGCAGGCAGGGAAGGCTGTTGTCCAGGGACAGCCCAGCAGAGGCCTGGCAGCAAGTGGGCTTGTGTTTTGTAAGGAGCCCAAGAGCCCAAACCCTGGAGACATGGCCTAGTACTGCTCAATTAATTCTCGTGCACTGTAGTGACAAGAATATGCACTCTCCTTGGCAGACACACTTTCTGATATGAATGGAAAACAGAGGTGACTTCCCAAAGGAGATTCGTGTATCTCCTTTTCCCAGGGCTTTTACTTACTGTACAGCTTGTTCTGTCATGTCCTGTATCAGGGTTTATGCTATGGAGTATGGACTTTATCAGGAAATGGTTAATGGTTTCCTTTTAATCCAAAAGATTTTGGAGACTCTTAGAATATTGTTTGTGTTTCACAGTAAAATCTTTCTAGTGTGAAGGTCATGTGGAGGCCAGGGAGGAAGTATCACCAGGCTGTAAGGTGGTACCAGGGGCCCTAGTATCTCCATGGACAAGTCACTTCCGTTGCTCTCTATAAAATGTAGGGTTAGACTGAATGAGTTCTCTTAAATGACCTCTCCATTATAAATGTCTCATCCAAAATTACATTTGTAACATTATCTCCTTGGCCTTTTTGTTCTCTTTAGTAATAAGGTTTAATGAGTATGGTGGTCAATAGCCACAGTTTAACATCCAAGGGTAATCTTCATGCTTTGGGCTGAATCCATCTCTTCTAAGTTTTTTCTAAAACTTGAGAGAGAGTTAGAGACTGGGAAGGTTTCTGTACTGATGTTTTTGTTCAGATTTGCTCCCATTCTTGAAAGTAAGAAGTTATGACTCATGAATCAAAGCTACAGGTGAGAAATCCACAGATGGAGGAGGAACCACAGCTAGTCCTGTGCCAGTTTCCCTTTCGGTTGAATATTCATGTATATGGTGCAGGCACTGGCCAGCCTACCAGGAAGGAAGGTATGAAAGGCCTAACTGCCCATCACCACACTTACAGGTTCTCCTCTTCTTCTCTCACTTTTCTGTGTGAACAGGGATGGCTCCCACCGCTGGAACTCTGCCTTGCATCTGTGTCATAGACTTGCAGCAGGAGAGGACATTTGAGGTGCTGGTGGCTAGGTGTCTATTTTGACCTTATTTCCTACTTTCTTTTAATTGACCTGTGTCTGCTGCTTGTTGTTAAGGGAAAGGTCAAATCACTTGGCCCTCCTGTTGAAAAAAATCCTTTTCTTTTCCTGTTTTAAAAATCTGTTGCCATCTCCATTGAGTACTTGGCTCCCCAAGGCATGGGCTATGTCTTTGATTACTTGTTATAACATGAACCTGTGGCCCATACCAAAAGGAACTTGTTAGCTTGATATTAGGTGCCTCTAGGACTTTACAAGAGCCCTGGGACTCAATGCAGTTTGCTGGCCAAGGGAAAAGTGACTGCCCTTCAGATGTTATGAAGAAAAGATTAGCTGTGTGTCCAGGACATGAAAGAGCAGAGAGAAACCTCCATAGTGATGCTACCCTGAATGGCAAGCTGGAACTCTCCTCTCAGGTTCTTGTCTTAACGAAGTTTGAAAAATAAAGTTCGTGGATAAAAGATTTTAAGCATAAGTGTGGAAGTTTATTGCAAGTGTATACAAATTCCCCCTGGGGTGGGGTCCCCAAAATAGAAAAAGTCCTCTCGCTCTCTAAAATGGAAAAAACATAGCCCAGTGAGCCTCTTTGTGGGTTTATAAACGCTGGCTGCTCTTTGTCTGTTCATCCCACTTTCTAATTGGACCCTTCTTATTTTATGTCCCCTGCATTTTTTCCTAATTGGCCATTTCCCCCTTTTCCCTGCATGGTATCAGTTTCAAAGCTCATGCAGTGCCCCCTTTTCTTCTTCCCCTTATCTTGTAATATTCTTGTAAATTGGAGCTATCTCCATCTGTCACTATGAATTTCTCTTCTATGGACCCTTCCCTAATACTGCCTCTCCTGACTCTGAAGTCCTTTTAGTGAGCACATTTTCTTTGTGCATCACAAAGATGTCAGAGCTGGGAAGGGGCTTCTTGTTGGAACATAAACTCTGAGTTCTTGCATTTGAAGTCACCAAAGTCAACCACATTGTAATTTCCAAGTCTATTGCTTGAATTTTTTACATCCTAGAGGTGTGAATGGGCAAGTTAGAATTCTAGTAGATAGGCAATTGAGTTTTCCAGTTTAAATTTTAAATATATCTATAGCTTTATCCCTTTTTATTAAATTTATTGGGATGACACTGGTTAATAAAACTATATAGGTTTCAGGCACACAATTCCCTAATACATCATTTGTACACAGTATTGTGTGTTCATCTCCCCAAATCTAGCCTTCTTCCCTCACCATTTATTCCTTCATACCCTCCTTCATCTCTCTCCACCCCTGCCCAATATATCTATGGCTTTAATGATAAAAGATTAGTTGATTTGAGCAATACTCATAGATTTTGGAAAGTTAAAAGAACTTTTGCCTTTTTCAGGGGAGGAAAATTACTCAATCACTGACTCAAATGGATGGTACTATTTTAATTAGTAGTGTTTGACTCTTAATTACTTGAATACTGATTAGCTACATGAAGCAATAATAAATATTTCTCTCCAAATCAGTGTGAATGTAAAAAGTCATATGATGATTTACGTTTATCTAGGACACCCCAGTTTACATACTCATTTGCATGCATTGTCACGATTAATTGCTTCAGCTCATAGCAACATGTGTTTTGAAGGAAAGAAGAGGAAGGAAGAGAAAAATGTTCTCTGTTCTAGGAAGGAAGTTCTTGCAGAATCCTGCAGTGTGTGTTTCAGCTCTGCTTGTGCTCTTGCTTGGCCTGCAGTTCGAGGGAACTGTCTCTCATTTTACTGAAGAAGAACTTATCTTCTATGAGGAAGACATAGATACGTACTTGATAGCACAAAAAGAAGTAGGGAAATCTCAAAAGGGTCAGTGATGACAAGATGAAACAAAAGGACTTTGGCATATGTACAAGACTCCATCCTTAATGTATTAGGTGATTTCCTCATCCAGACCGTGAACTTATTGAGGGCAGGAACTCTCCCAGACTACTGACGACCACCCTGGTGTCTAAGCTCTAGTAGTTGCTCAGTGAATCCTGTGTGGGAGGCAGGGGTGAGATCTGGAGATGGAGTGAGTATATACTGCGGGAGGTAGGAGAGGGTAAGGGTCAGGAGAGGGTACGGGCAAAAATCTATGACATTGGTCTCTTGCATAGTGGGTTCAGGTAGATAGGTGAGCATCTAACTACGAATATTATGTCAATAATGAAAAATGTCAGCCTCCAATTTACATCTCCTCCCAACACTGAACCCCTCCCCCCTGTACCTTATGTCCTAGCAGTGTATCTGTTTCACCACTTCAAATGGCTGTGGCATGATGGCTGGCCCTAGTCTGATAATGAAGACCAATGTCCAAGTAGCACTGTAACAGCAGCCAAGGGTTCACAAGATCAAGGGATCACAATACTGAGTTTCATCATTTGGGGGGAGGGGGGGAAATTGACTTTCATAATCTTTTCATCCCCACTATCCCAGATCAGAGGTTGAAATGGTGAGAGGCATGCAGGCCGCCTATTAGGAAATGACTGGGCTAGGACATCCATGTTCCTAAGGAAGTATTCTCTCCCCATCTCAGGATCATGCAGCACTGTGTATTCCAGCGTGGTGTCAGGCTGGGAAGAGAATCTGGAATTCCTTTTTCTACTTGCACTTCTGTAACAGCTTCCATGTTTCTTCAAGGCAGATAAATCTCCTCTTTTTGAAGGCTCTCCATTGCCTCCTTCCCACCTCTGAATGACCTATCCGGTTCCCTTGCAATTCCTTCTGAATATGCCTCCATTTAAGCTCACATCGTTCTTACTCCATTTCTCACACTTATGTCACCTCTTCCTCCTGGCATGTCCAACCCTGTCCTCTCCATTCACAGTTTGGCTCTCTACTCACCTTTTCCAAGAAGCCTTCCTTTACCAAACTTCTCCACCTGATTCAATTTTTATCCATCATTAAGATAATACCACAAATGGCTTGCATTAATGGTTTTGAACTGTGGAGCATTTCCTAATACCTGTGTAGGGAGACCTTCATTTTTAACATGCATCTCATGTGACTGTGGGACACAAAGTTTGATATCATTGACCTTATATCAGATGTTAAAATTTACTCATATGTACAAACATATCTTTAGTTATTTCAACAAGCAGTACAGACTGTCTTTGACTTCTTTGTCATAACTTCCTCATGCCAGCCACTCTGTGGCACACAATCTGCTTTCTTGGTGGTTATTGCTCATTCTAAAAGCTGACATGAGCACATCAGATCTCACTGATTAGTCAGCAAATGCATTGAGAACCTGTTCTGAGACTAGTAAGTTCTAAGGTACCAGTTAACATAACCTCGTGGAAACATTAGAGACATTGGAAATGGCAAGTTGCTGAACTTTCTTTGTGTTTCTGTAGTTACCACTGTTGAGGTTGCCATTGTTGTTTTTATTATGATGCCCCTTTAAAGAGAACCCACAAATAATATTATTCAAGGCTTTTTCCTTCAAATCATCCAAGTAAACTCCAGAACAGCTATTAGGTATCAGCAGTCATCATTTTTTATACTTACTTGTCTACCATCTGGATTTTCAGACTCATAAAAATCCTCATATCTGATGATTCAGTATTTCCTAGCTTTCAGTTCATGTGAAAACCATCAAATAGTGAGTATCAAATGATTGGAGTTGGCAGGAGCCTTCTCAGACCTCCTTGGATAATTGTAATTGTGTTGGCCCCCTTCCTGCCAACTGGGATCCCCTCTGTGAGAGGGGCCTTGAGTCTCTGCAGCTGTAAAGACACAGCATTCTGTGCCTAATGATGGTCTAGGATTCAGCTTCAGATTCTAGGCAGCAAACACATGTGTATGTTGATTTGTCAAATCATTGTTTAAGGACCCGATGTGTGATGGCATAGTTTGTGTCAGAATTTATTCCTTTTTAAGACTAAATAATATGTTGTATGCATATTTTAGTGTACATTTTATACACAGAACTAATGTATGTCTTTATTTTCTTACTCAGAGAAGCATTTGACCTGCCTCTATTCCCCTAAACTACTGAATTATTTTCCCTAAGAATCATTAGCTATAGATTAAAAATCACCCAGATTTTAAAATGATTAGAGATAATTTTCACTACAAATTTTAACGTTGCTTGTTTGAACATTTACTGTAAAGACTAGAGGCCCAGTGCAAAATTTGTGCACTCAGGAGTCAGGGGAAGGTCCATCAGCCTGGACTGTGCCCTCTTGCAATCCGGGAGTCCTTGGGGATGTCTGACTGCCGGTTTAGGCCTGCTCCCTGCCAGCCTGAGATAGCAGTCGGACATCATTAGTGCTGCTGCAGAGGTGGGAGAGGCTCCTGCTACCGCCTCTGTGCTCACCAGCCATGAGCCTGGCTTCTGGCTGAGTGGTGCTCTCCCTGTGGGAGTTCACTGACCACCGGGGGGCAGCTCCTATGTTGAGTGTCTGCCCCTTGGTGGTCAGTGCATGTCATAGTGAACAGTTGTTCTGCATTCGGTCTAAAACCTGCTCTCTGACATCCCCCAAGGGGTCCTGGATTGCAAGAGGGTTCAGGCCAGGCAAAGGGACCCCACTGGTGCATGATTGGGGCCAGGGAGGGATGCTGGAGGTTGACTAGCTGGGGAGAGACTGTGGGAGGGCTCCAGGGTGTGTCCGCCCATCTCTCTCAGTCTCAATTGGCTGGACCCCAGCAGTAAACTAACCTACTGTTTGGAGCGTCTGCCCCCTGGTGGTCAATGCACATCATAGCAACTAGTCCATCGGTCAACTGTTTGACCCCTGGTGGTCAGTGCACATCATAGCAAGCGGTTGAGCAGCCTTAGCATATTATTAGCATATTACACTATGGTTGAACAGACAACCAGACACTTAACATATTAGGCTTTTATTATATAAGATAATAATAAGTCTTTTAGGATATTGCAATATGCCTTTTCTTTAAAAAGCCTGTTAAATATAGTATGATTGGCATGGCTTCTTCAGCACATCTAATAAACACATATCTGTAAGTTGTAAAATTTCTCATTGGAAGTACTTTTGCCTTTTCATCTCTACATATGTGGCCTGTTTTAAATTACCTTACCTTAGTGATGCAGCACAAAATATTATTTGCAGATTTGTCCTAAAGCTTACCACTAACCAGAATTCACAAAGCATTTCACAGTGCAGACAGGGGAGAATTGCACTAAAGTCAGGAATCTAGAATGTCTGAATAATGAATATAAAATATAATAGAAAAATGAAAAGGACTCAGTGAGCTCCCCACAGGTGGGATTACCTCATGTTAGGCAATTCTGCCCCAGATTAAGTGTCTACACAAAATTCACCAAAGAAAATGAGAATACCATTTACAGCTGCTTCTAGCTTACAGAATAGTTCTATACTAGACTTAGAAATATATCCTTCACTTTGGAATTTCAGCCCAGCCATCTATCATCTTTAGTAGCTTATAGTAGATTTCATCAAAATTGTCCTGTGGCTCTTCTTAAGTTTAAAAATGAACCAATAACTCTCAGTAATATACACACACAAACACAACTATTTTATAATATATCCCTGCCCAGTATTGACCACTTCCATGTCAGCCCTTTTTCCTAGGGCCTGGAGAGCTTCAGTGCTATTCAGGGAGCTCATTGAAGGTTGCAAGGTGAGGGTATGCTGTCTGCCCATTCACTGTGTCTCTCTTTATCAGGTACTGTATATCCAAGTGTGGATTAGATAACATGATCCACCTTTCAGAGTGCTTATGCATCCTTTTTCTCATTTAATAGCATCCTCACATGCTTGCTTACATCTTTGATTTTATTTTGGCTCATCAGGAGAAGGTGGTTTTTTCCTCTTGGAAACAGTTTTTCAGTGGTCCCCCTAGACTTCAGTGTTTCTCCTAGATCATACCGTAGCTCAGTCTCTCACCTGTGCGTGGGGATAGTGATAGGGTCTCGTGCAGGCTTTGTGAGAACTGAATGAGTTTAATGCCTAGAGCACTTGGCATCGTGCCCTCTCCTGGTGAGGGTCTTACCCTGTTCTTTACATCATCACAGCAGGTGCACTGGAAAAAGGCGAGTTGTCACCTCCACATAATCCTGAGCCACAGCTGTGCACTGCGCTGCTTGGTCCCTGAGGGTGTAACATCTTGATCCTGGGTCATCTAACCCCTTAGTTTCTGACCTTGGCAATTTAGGAGATGATCCTTCTTACCTGGACTCACTTCAACATTGTTCCCAGTTGGACTATAGGATCATCTTTCCTATTTTTCCCATTCCATCATGTCCTGGCAAATCTAACATCTTCTCCTAATTTCTCCTCACATACAAATATTTATGTTCCACATTATTGCTTCACAATTTAGGAAAGGCAAAACACTAGTGGGAGCTTCAAGTTAAGGAAGGAATGGTAATACTTTTCCTTTATGACAACTACTGAAGAAATAGAATAGGCTTTTTAATGTACAGTAAACTGTAATTTAAAAAAGCAAACTAAACTAAAGAGATTGTCTGTGGATGAGGTGGTTTCTAAGAATGAGGAAGAATCAAGGTGATTGCATTGCTTGTCTGCTTACTTGATTCATTTATTATCTCATTCATCCAGGATTTATAGCCCCTTGTTCTGAGCGAGGCACTGTGCTAGAAATGCCTCAGAAATGTATCTCAGGTATTGCTCCTTGAGTTTTAATAATTCTTAACTAGGAGACAGTGAAAGGTTTGATTGGCAGTAGAGAAGCACTGGAAGAGAAGAAAAAGTATCAAGGAGCTCAACAGTGGATTCAAGGTGGTTGGCAGGCTCTCCCATGTGACCATGGCCCACTGGGGTAGGCTTTGAGGAGCACTGTGTTGTGTGTTATTAGGATGTTGGTGATTGTCTGAATCAATACAATTTATAGCCAGGAAATGCATGTGGGAGAAATAGGCAGGTCCACCGGAAAATTTGCATTCATGACCATGATTTTCACCCAGATTTTTCTCTCAAGTCTAAGCTTTGGAATTTCAAGAGAAACTATATCTTTCATCTTTATTTGTACTTAATTGTTTTGGTAAGTGCTATGGAAGTAATTCATGCTTATTGCGGAAACTTTGGAAGAGAAAGGGGAAAACATAAACAGTTATCTCTCTCTCTCTCTTTCTCTCTCTCTCTCTCTCTCTCTCTCTCTCTCTCTCTCTCTCTGTCTCTCTCTCTCTCTCTCTCTCTCTGTCTGTCTGTCTCTTTCTCTCTCTCATTTCCCCATCATCCCTCTCTCTTTTAAAGCAGTAAATGTTTTTTTATTTATATAATTATTTACACTATTATTTAATCCCACCTAAATTATTCATTTCCAGAGTCTTTGCTGCCACTATTTCCTCTCTTCCCTCTTCTGCTTCCAACTCCTCCCTTTTTCTGTTTGTTCCTAGTTAGCCATGACCTCTCAGTCAAGTTTCCACTACAGTTATCCATAGGACGTAAGTTCTTTCTTACTGAGTTTTTTTGTTTTGTTTTTGTTTTTGTTTGTTTTGTTTTGTTCTTTGTAACTGCCTTATTTGCTATATTTCTTCCCACTTTGCAAGAGTTGAGTAATCAGCAGTATAGAGGAAATGCACATGGCCAGCACTGATGAACCCTCTGTTGATGTGCCATAATTAATTTGGGTTGTTTGTAGTTTAGAAATCAGTTCAATTAGTATGGTTTGACAGCAGGTTATAAAATCAATGCAAATCACTATAGTATGATCCTAGCTTTTAGAGAAGATTATTCCACTAGTTTCTATAGTCATTCAGCAAACATTCACTGCAGGCCTGCTGTGTACCAACTACAATAGTATTCAGTACTAAAGATACAAGGGCAGGCATACTCAGGGTCCCTGCCTCCTGGTGGGGGTGCCTGAGGGCAAATCATGTTCTTGATCTCACATCCCCAAGATCCTGTGGCTGCATCACAAACAAGTGACTATCCATGGGCAAGTTACTTCTCTAATCCTGCGTTTCCTCATCTTGTTAATGAGATGATTTTCCCACTTTCTTTTTAATGTCCCTTTTAGCAGTAAAAGAGTCAGTGTCTAATTATTGCATATTTTTCTTAGAATTACATTATCACTGCTTGGGCCCACCAGCTGCAGGTTGCAATTAAAAACAAACAGGGGAGCTCCATGTTTACTGGTTCTGTGTGGAAGGAGCTTGGAAGTCACGGCTCCATCCTAGCAACAAGTAAAAAGTTGAACAGATTGAAAAATCAACGACTCTTCCTGAATCCATAGGGAAGGGAGGACACAGGGCAAACTACTGACCCCAGATTGGAGAGACATTTAAGTCCATACAGGACTTGTTACTTCCCAGCGCATAAACCCACAAGTTATATAATGAAGCAAAGATAGTCTCTTCAACAAATGTTGCTGGAACAACTGGACATTCATATGCAGAGAAATGAAGCTAGAACAGGCCTTACATCTTGCACAAAAATTAACTCAAAATGTATCTCTGTACCGTTCCCTCAATTTTGTCGTATACCTAAACCTGCTCTAAGAAAAGTAAGTCTTTTTAAGAAGTGATAATAAAATAAAAAGGGGGCAGTCAAATAGATAATGCTTAATTTAAGAGCTTCTGTCTCAAATTAAAATTTTTGAACCTCTAGTAATATATGCTTTTCCTTTTCTCACAATTTCACTCATATGTTGTTCATAAATCTTAACTGTAGAGTTTTGGTTTCCTGTTAGGCAAAATTTTTCATTAACCTGGCAAAGAAGACTCTAGACTCAGAGTAGCCTGAGAATAGTTAGACAGCCTCCCTTCCTTCCAGAACATTGAGAGGCTCTGTATGTGTATTTTTTGTTTTTGTTTGTTTGTTTTGTTTTTTTCTTGTTTGCTTATATTTAGGAGAAGGGGGAGTCATTTTGACTCCCCTGATGATGGCTAGGGTGCAGCATTACCTACTTAGCTGCTGCACGTGCTGTGCTTTGGTGGGAGACTTAAGCAGGAACATCACCAGTGCCCATCACAGGAGACAGTCTGCTCCAGCATCCGCAGGCCTAATTTCTGCTTGCAATCTGATTACAAGGTTTGAGCTATTCCAGCCTGCAGCCTCTTGCTTTGCCTTTATCATACTCTCAAGGACACGAGTGTCTGCTTGCTCTGTCCTACACTGTGAAGTCTCATCCCAGTGTGGCTTAGAAAGAGTGGCTAGAGGCTGTGACTGGTTGTGAATTAGCTGTAGTGCAGTCTCTGTTACTGCACTTTCTGTGTGTAACCATGATCAGAAGCCCAGGGTTTTCCAGCTATTTAGGATCTTTCAAGTTCTCTGAGAAACAAGGTAAGGCAAGAGAAACTGAAAATGCACTTCTGTATATATTCTATAGCATAATGAATGCCTCGTGTCCTCCATTTTACCTTGTATCCTTCTGCATCCAGTGTTATAGTTTTCTCAAAGGACACTTTAAATATCTAATTGAGTTTAAGTTAGCTTATTTTGGGGTCGCTGAAAAATGTGATTTTTTTTTTCTGTTATAACTTAAAGATATTACTAAACTGCTAAAGCCTTATGTAGGAAAAAAAAAAAATGCCAATTCAAATGGAATGCCCAAACTTTGGATCAAGTTCTGAACTTCAGCTAAAATACTTTTCTAAACCAAATGCTATATATTAAATTATTTCCAGTAGGCAGTGGTGAATATCTTTTTATTAAATCTTCATGTGAAATATTTTGGAACAAAATGTTGTCTTTTAGTGGCTTCCTTTCTAGCACAGAGGAAAATATATGCTCTTAATTTAACCATGGAAGTGGTGTCACTGACTCAGTTCACTGATTGAGCAACGATGAAATGCTGAGATTATTTTGAATGTTACATTTGAAATCCAGCCATTGTATGTGAAAGTATTTTCTAGCACAAATGCATTACTAGGAAGTGAATTGGAAGAGTTCAAGCCTCAAATTCAGGAATTTTCTTCTATAATATTTGATAGCTTTTGAACTGAGTTCTCTTTTTAAAAAATATATAACTAGGTATTTGTATAACTCTGAGAAAACCCTACATGTTCAGTTGGCAGTGTTCTTTTTATTTTATTATATTTCTCTAGTTGGTCAGACTTTCCAGATTCAAGGATTCTGGATGTTTTGTGATGGATAATGATATGTCAGCATGTGGTGTATTTTGTACATCCTTTTCCTTAGGCTTCTGACCCCAAATATTAACCAGTAAAAGGCACTTCCATAGGAAAGGTTCCTGTAAGTGGCCACTTGTGGTTGTCTTGGTGGACAAATGGTTGTATGCCAAAAGCTGTAAAACAGATTATTTGCCATTAGGTTGGTTATAAATTTGTCTGCAACTGGTTTTGATTAACTGGTTCACTCGATGTTTGTTTTTGCTGCATGGGATTGTTCCCAGCTGGCTTTACATCACATCTATTTTGTCTTAAAAAATAAATTAGTGGTTTATTTGATGTGTTGTTATTTTTTAAGTTTTATAGAAGGCAATAAGAACATGACTAAAGCATCCCCCTGCTCTTTGCCCCCACCTCATGCATTCTTTAAGATCATCTCAAATACATCAGACAGTAATGATTTTCAACATTTCTGGTTACCTGGGTCAAAATTTTTAACTATATCATTCAATATTTAATTGCTTTGAGTTATTCTTGTAGCTATATGAATTTAAATGAAGCCATTGAACTATGTCAGATTTTTTTTTTACCCAGATTTTTTTTTTTACTTTCTTTCACTAGGAAAACTAGAAACCTTGCTATGTTAAATGTGTATTGTTGAATTTGATTCTTAGAAGGTGTCACTTTTTTAATTCATTAGTCTTGTCTTGTTGATGGTTTCATTTTTCTTAAATTATATGTTCAAGAGAAGTTTAAAGAACTTTCTAATTTTTTTTAACTTACTGTACAGCTAACTCAATGTTACATTATTTATTTACCCTTAGATTTCAACAAGAAAAACGTAAGCTTTATTGGATTCCCACATCAAAGGAAAGTTCCAAGGTAAAGTGGTCTTTGTCCAAGAAATCTTGTTTTGAAGATTTGTAATAGCTTTTAACATTATCTCCTAAATTCCTAATTTACCATTTTAAATGTCTGTCAATATGTTTTCTCTCCAGAGTTTGGTTTGTTAAAATATATGAAGTACCCTAACTTAATAGTACATCCGGCAAGCAAAGATTATTTTTATGTATTTAATGCTGTTTGTAGAAACTATTTGCAGAACAGGATGTTGATGTTTCTGTAATTGCAAACTTGCAAAGAGCTGTTATCTTTTTTCTCTTATATCTACCTTTAAGCATGGGTTGTCCTTTTGCAATCTGTCCATCAAGTAAGGGAGATTTTGATATTTTTTTTTAAAAAGGTTAAGCTTTGTTCCTCCTCCTTTTCTCCCTTTTTTATCTTTCCCTCCTTAACCCTCCCCCCCAACCCCCGCTCATCCATCCATTTGTCCACATGACATGGTGTTGATCTTTAACTTTTTTGCACTTCAGTTTCCTTGGCTGCAGGGTATTATGGGTGCTAATATGATTTACCCAGTGTGCTATAACTCTGTGATGCATCATCACAGATATAAGTTAATACAAAAGATAAAGTTTTTGCCAAACAAGATAGCTATTTCTCAGGTCTTCTTAGATTACTGTTCCTAGTATATTTTGAGATTTTCATGTAGAGGCACAATGTTATTTATCCCTTACACAAAAGTATGGATCTCAGCATATACTTCCTTTTGCTAGAAGAACCCAAATCCATTTACCCTTAACTCCCAATCACATGTTCTTATGCCTAATGTTTATGTATGACATTATTTCTTTACTTAAAAGGTTTGCATTTCAATAGCATTGGAATAAACAGTTGTCTGATTTCTGTCTCATCGGGCTAAGCCTGGCTCTGCATTGATTTTAGTACCCAGGTGAACTAGAGCAGTAATGAATCAGGGTCATCAGGAAAGTTGTTTTATTTGACTCATGAAATCTTGCTTTTCTGACACAATTTCCCATATTTCTCATCTCTGCCATATTTTAACAGGATCTAAGGCTGATATTTTAGTTCATTTGGGCTACTATAACAAAACACCATACTCTGGGTGTTTTGTTATATACTCTGGGTGGCTTATAAATAACAGATATTTACTCCTACAGTTTAGGCGACTGGAAATCTGAGATCAGGGTGCCAGAATGGTGGGGTGAGGACTGTCTTTGGGGTGCAGATTGCCAATTTCTTATGTCCTCACTTGGCAGAATAGTCAAACACTAATCTTCATGAGGGCTCCACCCTCATGGCCTAATCATCTTCTAAAGACCCCCACCTCCTAACATCATCATCTTTGGGGGCGTTAGGATTTCAACATATGAATTTGAGGGAATCTAAACATTCAGACTATAGCAGCTTCATTCCAAAGATGACCCTATCAGGTTGGTTTAGCTTTAATAGTGACTAAGAAAAAGGAATACGTAAATGGGAAAGGAGACAGGAAGATATTGCTTATTCAAGGATAGGAAAAGCAGAAAATATGAAGGTCAGACACTTCCATGGAGGGAAGCTCAGAGGGACATAACTGTTCTGACAAGGTGGGTATTATTTCATATGTACCTATGAAAATCATGGTCTCTTTGCCATGGTACTAAGTATAAAATGGGCTGGAGACACAAGAACCTGCCTTCTTCAGAGAAGTCAAGTCAACCAATCATCAGAGGTGAAAATATCAGGCAATGGGTTTTGAATTCCCATATCTTATAATTTAAACTTCAGTAGGAGAATGAATAGTTTGTGGGGGAAGCCTTTACCAGTATGGGTGCTGAATAGTCAGTGTAAAAGTAGATTTCACATTTTGTAAAAGATGGACAGTAATAACAGCAGAGTATTTAAGGATAGGAAAATCAGAAATAAAATTTCTGCTTTAATAAAATTTCCCCTTGTTGATATTGCTGGACATTTAAGTAGGTTAATGGGACACATTAAATAAATGACCATGGAAGATGGGGGAAGTCTCTTCTTAGATTATGGAAACAGAGAGAAGGGGGCAGACTAATAAAAAATAGTCATAAAGGATGAGCAGTGATTCAGAGGAGATGAAAGTAGATAAATATAAATGGTGCCTCTTAATTTAGTTATTTTAATTATATGTGGAGAAATGGTTTCATACTGAAATATGGGACCATTTGGTTGAGCTTGGCAACCCACCAAGGCTGCAGAAGTTGTTCAGGGAGAGACCCCCTTCTCCTGGAGGGGATGAGTGATGAGGAGGACCATGGCCCAGCATCAGGGGCTCAGTGCTTGAGTTAGCAATCGTGTGAGTCCAGAATGGGCCCTAAGAGTCATCGCTGCTCAGAAAAGTGAGAGGAAGGATAATGTTAAGGCTCTTTTGGATAATCATGTTTCATCAGCCATTACATAATAAGAAGGATGACTCATTCACAGATGTTCCAGAACTTAGTGTGGACCATCTTTAGTGTATCTTGCCTGCATTTTCACTGCTGACTATGCCCTTGGGTACAGAAAGTCCAGGGAAGAGACATGACTTTTTTCAAAACCTCGTTTCATAGACTTGAGGGGTCTTCCCTTGGTCATAGCTTTTGTGACATGAGTCTGAGCCATACTTTCTAGCCAGTTCTTATTCTCCCGATCTGTTCATCTGCTTTCTCAGAAGTTGCCGGTCATTTAGTGGGAATAAGAGAGAGGTAATAAAGGCAAGAACAACGTGTAAAGATAATCACAAGGATTCCAGTAATAAGTTTACCCTCAAGATGGAGACTTAAAAATAGAATAAGTTTATAAACCTATGCAAAGAATACTGATGTTATCATTCATATATGCAAGGTAAGCAACGGTGATAAGGAGAGATGTTTTCCCAATCACATATTCTAAAGACGAAAAAAGGAAAGAAAGAAAGGAAGGAAGCTTATAATTGATATTATTAAATATTTGCCCTTCTAATGCCCTTTTCAATATTTAAAACTCTGTGTCACTATCAACAGTGTATAAAGTGTATACATAAGATACTTCAGAGTGAGTTTAGCATACACTGAAAATATTTTATTGTAGTCATTCATTATTTCATTTATTCTAAAGCTGGCCCAGCGTCAGGGGCTCAGTGCTTGAGTTAGCAATCGTGTGAAATTACAAGTGTCTTATTTTTATTAAGACACTTAATAAAAATAAGACACTTGTAATATATTCTACAAATAGGGAAATAGGATACAATTTGAGGGAATAACAGGTACATAATGTACATTCAGTGCTGGCTGGGACAGGCACTGGATCAGGGGTTCTTTCTTGAGGAAATGACCTTACTCGGAGGCCCAAACCAGGAGAGGACTCAGCCAGGATAGAAGGAGAGGCTGGAGAAGTGGAAATTCAGGTCGAGGCAGCATTTACTAGTACAGTAAACCATATTAAAGAGGCATGAGAGATCTTCCTGATAGTGCTTTGATTTTACATTGGTTTTTGAAAGGCTGTACTTTTGATTGGTGCTGACACAATTTGTAGCTTGTTTCAAGAGAATAAGTGCATATGGCACCAAGGGCTGACAGGTGATGATTTGTGAACTCTGTAAAAGTTCAGCAAAATGTTTAACTTGGAGGTGATTTTTAGTCTTCATTAGTGGCTTTATTGAGCTTTCTGATGAGCAGGAAAAAAGGAGGGAAATAGAAACATAGAGATGTTTATTTTTAAAAATATGAGAATATTTGTACCCCAAGCTGAATATTTCACTCATTGCATAATTTTGTTTTAATATAGAATTTTCCCTGAGGCTTTAGTTTCCCAAAGTACAGAACTTTATTAAATAATAAGTTAATTGATTAAAATAGCATGTCCTTCCTTAAGTAGGACACATTTCTGCATTTATTTAATTTGTTAGGTTTATACTAAATCATATATGTAAATGAAACACTGAAAGGAGTTGTTATTGCATTGCAATCCACTGTTTGGAAATTAGTGCTAATCCTAAATTTCTGATCTAAGCAGGTTTCCTGGGATCTTTTTTAAGCCATTTGGATTGTGATTTATAAACACTGGTTACTTTCAAGTATTATTATTAAATAATATAAATATATGTCACTCTTGTCCTATCTAATAAAAGAGTAATATGCAAATTCATCATACCTCTGCCACACCCACAAGCCATGACCACAAAACCACGCCCACCAGCCAATCAGGAGCAAATATGCAAATAAACCCAATCAAGATGGCTGTGGCCACAGAGAGCAGTAGGGAGCCTTGGGTTTCCCTGGCAAGGGAGGAAGCCTAGCTTTCTGCCTGCCCTTGTTGGCCTAGGCCTCCACTCAATGCTACAAAGTTTCAATTATAGAAGGTAAACAAATCCAAACAGAAATGGCTGCAGCTACAGAGCAAGCAAGAAGCTTAGTTCCACTCCAGGCTACAAAGTTTCAATTGTAGAAGATAAATAAATCCCAGATACCAGGGCCTCTGCTTGGGTCACCAGAGGGTGTGGCCAACCTGCAAACCACCACAGGCCCCTCACCCAGGCCACCCCATACCCCAAGGGAACCCCCACCCTGATCCGACACACCCTTCAGGGCAAACCAGTTGACCCTCACCCATGCACTAGGCCTCTATCCTATCTAATAAAAAAATAATATGCAGATTGACCATCACTCCAACACACAAGATGGCTGCCCCCATGTGGTCAAAGATCCTGCCCCCATGTGGACACAAGATGGCCATAACAAGATGGCCAGCAGGAGAGGCCAGTTGAGAGGGACCAGGCCTACAAAGGAAGGGCAGTTGTGGGCGATCAGGCCAGCAGGGGAGGACAGTTGGGGGCAATCAAGCCCACAGGGGAGGGCAGTTAGGAATGACTAGGTTGGCAGAGGAGGGAAGTTGGGGGTGACCAGGCCTGCAGGGAAGGGCAGTTGGGCTGGACCCAGGCCTGCAGAGGAAAGCAGTTGGGGGCAGGAGGGGAGAGACCAGGCCTGCAGGGGACAACAGTTGGAGGGGACCAGGCCTGCAGGGGAGGGCAGTTAGGGGTGACCAGGCCTGCCAGGAGAGGGCAGTTAGGGGCAAACAGGCTGGCAGAGGAGCAGTTAGGCATCAGTCAGGCTGGCAGCAGAATGATTAGGGAGTTATCAGGCTGGCAGGCAGAAGTGGTTAGGGGCAATCAGGAAGGCAGACAGGTTAGCAGTTGGGAACCAGCAGTCCTGGATTGTGAGAGGGATGTCCAACTGCCCTCAAGGGGTCCCAGATTGGAGAGGGTGCAGGCTAGGCTGAGGGAAAAACCCCTTTGTGCATGGATTTTGTGCACCAGGCCTCTAGTTTATGAATATAAGCCATACCACATTCTTAAGCAGTAACTGAGGCTTCAGATGAACTTGGTTCTAGGAAGATGGGATGGTGTGCAGGTTCCTTGACATTTAATTTCCATATCATACAAATTATCCCTGTGTCCTACTTACCCAGTATGCACAGCACTCTCTCAGACTGTTCTTGGACTGTGTACCCTGTAGAACAGAACACAAGTGGAGGACAGTACATGGGGAAGAATAGCTTTGCATTGAATGTATTTTTAGACCAATTGTTCACCTCTCTGGAGATGATTATGTCATTGGGGAATATTTATTTTTGTTTTCCTTGGTTTGTTTCCTTCCTGCGAGACAGTAACTCCATCTTGCCCAACTCCTGACATGTTCCAATGGAAGACCATGGAGTTGTCCATAAACTGTCTTGGGGCTGCAACTGTGCATAGTGTAAGAGCTGGAGCTAGAGTTTTATCTCATGTACTTTTCTTGCCAAATATGTGTTCTTGGGCAAGTCATTTACCAGTGTCCTAGTCTATAAGCCAAGGATGATAATTGTTCTGGTGGCATGCTGGAACCAGCTCCAGTCCCTATCAGAGCCAGTGTGTGTCTTCCAATTTTTAGCTCTGTGAGTTCTATGGAGAGCCTGGAAATCGGCTGTAGTGGGCTAATTTACACTACCAGCTAATAAAGCAAGTGCTTTTGAGGGGAGGGGGACAGGCACCCAAGAGGAAGGAGGCAGTTGTTAAACATTTATCACACCAGCATTTCGTTCCCACCTCATAGAATCTTGTGATGGGGCCTAAGGTAATATGTGGGGTCTTCTTAGCACAGAAGGAAAGGAGGTAGTAAGCACTCCATCCCTTTAATCTTCTCCCATTTCATTTCCTCTTTTTTCTTCCGACACATTTTCATGAGGTTTTTAGACCTATTCACCATGCTTTGCTTGCTTTGTTATTGGAAGGCATTTGTTTCTCTAATGCAATTTCAAAACAGGAAAGCATGTGCATCACCTAGATTGCAGATTTTCTGAGGAACAAAGTGTAGCGCAGAAAGGTCAAGTGAATGATCCAAGCTGAAACAGCTACGGTAGTGGCCGCTCTAGATGAAGTGGTCAGGCTGAATGATGTTCTCACCACCGTATGCCGTGCTGCCTGCCTATGTGAATGAAATTATTTAGTTGTACAAAAAGATAATATTAATGTAACTGTAAGTAAACGAAAAAGTTACCAATTCCCCAAAATAAAACTTTTTGCTTATAATCTATATATACACATTGAAATATATATAAAAGTAGCTTAATTTTTATGTTCTACCTTTTTTTTAACTTTATGTCATATATCTTGATTTAAATTAACTTGCAACATTTTATTAATGGAGATATTTTTAGCTTTCAGAAAGAGTTCTTGCTTGAAAATAAAGAACAACTTACTAACTGCGAAAGAAGAATCAATGCTAAACTTTTAACTGCACGTTCTCGAGGTAAGGCTTTTTCTAAATAGTTGACCAGAATCCTGAGCATATAACTAGTGTGTTATCTGGTTTTCTTTGAGAACTCTTAAACCTCCAGCATGTATTCTCCTTTGTGTCTCTTTCTGCCTCATCTAAGAATTAACCTCAATTAAACTTTCCTCTTGCATTTTTAATCCTCACTTTACTTTGTGTTTTTTCCCTTGCATTTTAGGCATGCTCAAGTTCTCACTGGAGGCTGGGGGTGGGGGTGACAAGGTTCCTAGAATCAACTTTACCTCGTTCCTCTCTCCTAGCTTTCACCATCTCCTAAGGTGGTGAGTTATGTTCATATGCCCATTGCTTTTCCATTCACACACCACCTTCCTCCAGCCTCTTGACGTTTTTTCAGTGTTGTGGCATTTACCCTTAGTATCTTATAGCTCCCCACTGGGCTACAACACTGGGCCTAAGTGCAGTCTGCCTCTTCATCACCTCTCTTTTTCCCCAAGTTGACACTCGCATTCGTTGAATTTGTATTTTCATTGGTAAAGAGGCACATGTAGTAAAATATTTTCAACTGCTATCAATTGAGGACCCCTAGTTTTGACTGTGAAGTGTTATTACCTGATCTTTGTCTCTACCCACTGTAACACTAGCATGGGGTAGTACCAGTTTACAAACTGTCTTTTTCCTGAATGAGCTGTGTAACCCTTACTTCAGAAGAAACAGGTTTGGCACAAGGTCAGATTATTTTTCTACTTAGGAAAGGATAAAAACAACTACCCACAAAATTAAGCCCAAAAGAAATTAGCCCAGAAAAAAAAATATGTAAAAGATTCACTGACAAATTGAGCTCCATTCTAAAGAATTGAATGGGTGATATGCCTACACATAGTCTGGGTAAAGGTGGATATTTGAAGGACACAGGAATTTGGCCTAGTGGAGAACACTTAAACGGGTCATTTTGTCAAGTACTTACAAAACTGTCAATTGAAATGTAGGCTTAATTCTAAATTGCTCCAGAGGCCAACAGCAAGAATAGTGTGTAGAATTAAGAGATTTCTTATAAGAAGAAAAATTCTGGTAATTCATAGAACCGAGAGTGAAATGGCCTGCATTATGATCTCATCAGCTCTCCTCATTAAATGTACAAGGCAGGTCATGTGACCATGTACTCAGGTAGGAAAGAGGCTGTGAGGATTGCTATCTGGATGGGTGTGTGGACCAGGTATGGAATGGAAGGGTCCTTGCAATTTCTAAGACTTTGTGAAAGGCAGAGAAACTCTATTTAATCTGAGCCAAATTAAAAATATATGAAGATAATCAGAACAAAGTAGAAGAATGAACAGATTGGTTTTAGAAATAGTTTAGAAGATTTGACTGATTAGGCAAAGTTCTATAGAGCAAAAGCCTTTTCTACCTGTTTAAAGTCTTCTTCCTCTCTATCCCAGTTTTTTTTTTTTTTAATAATATAGACATTGGAATTTTAAAAATTAAAAATAATATGAAATGCTAAGTAACTTTATGTATATATATAAAAAGCCAGCATCCATAAAGGTCATAACGACCTTAATGGACGGTCGCTATGATGCCCACTGTGGCCAGCAAACAGGCCTGATCAGGGGGTAGGACCAGCCGGCCAACCTCGCAGTCCCTCCCCCCTGCCCGCCTTCCTCTGATCCGACTCTTCCACCCCATCAAGATCAGGGCGGCCAGCCAAATGCCCCTTCTCTTCCCCCTGGCCAGCCCTGCAGCCCCTCCCCCCAGCCAGCTGGTCCCTGATCACAACCCCCCACCCCAATAAGGGGTGAGGGTGGGCAGCCAACCTCCTGCAACCCCTCCCCCCACCATCCTACCCTCAATGGGCCCCCACCACTCTGATAAGCCTGCAGCCTCTCCCCCTGGCCAGCCCTGCCTCTGACCTACTCCCCACCCCAATAGGGGGTAGGGCCAGCCAGCCAATCTCCTGCAGCCCCAATTGGGCCCAGGCTGGCCAGACCCCACCTGTGCATGAATTCATGCAATGGGCCTCTAGTATATAATAAAGTTTTAAAACATATAAGCTTAGTAACCAGTTTTATTAGAAATTTTATCAGAATTGGTCATAAAAACATAATTTTCACACATCAAAGATTTTTATTTCTAAATTAACAAAATGTCTAAAAGATGCTTAAAAGGTACCAGAGCCCTGCCTCCCTCAATTTTGCCTGAATTCCCACAGTTGTTTTTCACAACCTTTACGATGTGGGTGAGCATGTTAGGAAAGACCATGCATTACAGGAAAATTTTCATTTCATCATCATAACAGATATGTTAATGATTATAACAGCTCTTGGCAATATAATGTTAAAAATAGGAATTAGGACTTTTAATGGCAGAGTTTTATGTTTGTTTAGAAATTTCTTTCTCTTCATTTAGTGAGGGTTTTTGCTTCTGTGAAACTGAGCATTAAATTGATCATTTAGTTTCCTCACAGGGACTTCCTTTAACTGTGTCACCAACAGGTAGTCAAGGGATTTAAAATCCTTACCTATATGAAGACTATAATATAAAAATAGGTTTTCCATTTAGTAATTATAAAATGCACCAGATATATTACTCTACCTTTTTAATAGCTCCTCTGAGATATATTTTATATGCCGTTCAGCCCATCCATTTGAAGGAGGCTGTTTCAGTGGCATTCACAGGGCTGTACATCCATCCCACTGCCGGTTTTAGAACACTTTCTTCACCAAAAGAGAGACCCCACATTTAGCCATCACCCCTTCCCCTTAACACTCTAATTTTGTAATTACTTATTTTATAAGCTGCTTGTCTTTACATTAGTGGCTTTCATCCAAGTGTAAAGTTAAAGTGCTTCCTCCTGGGGCAGAGGAAGGTCAGTCTTTCAAATATTCTGGACCTGGCCTATGCTCTCCAGCTGTCAAATGCAGTGTCAGGGAGATGAGTTCTTGGCAGTCCCCTGCCACTTGTTTCTCTAGAAGATCTGTGTACTCAGGTTTAGAGGACTGAACTCCACAATAACTTTACCAGAAAGACTGTTTCTTAGAGCTGACAAAGAACTTATGTTTCCCGAGAAAAGCACTGGCAGACCTGAATGTTGGTATCAAATGTTATTACAAAGCAAAGTAGGCAGTTAAGTAATTTTATGTACCATTATAGCCCTGATGTCAAATCCTCTCAAATTGTCTTACTTGGAAAATAACTGACAAATTCCCATCAGAAATCCCTAAAAATATAGACCCATAAATACATATTGTGCAAGCAAGGGCAGCAGACTAAAAGGTGGGGTATGATAAAGGGATAATTTAGTACATCGCAAAGTCTTAAAGTCTTTGAAAGCAAAATAGAAAATTTATTACAACAGAAGGTAGATCTACTGAGCTTGTTTATATGTGGATTACTATTAATCACTATTACCATTTCCTGAACCATTTATGAATTATATACATTATGACACAGCATATAATCAATTCAATTATGGCTGTGTAATTGAATTTTTAAAATATTTTTATTCTTTACTTTTAGGAAATAGGAAGAATTTAGAGATACAGGCGCATCATGCTATAACTTATTCTTAAATGATTCATAAAAATAAATATGTAAATATATGTGCATGTATTTTATATACATATAAATATACATATGAAGAGAGGAAAAAAGGATAAAAATAAACCAAATATAGTAAAATGTTAACGTATTATGAAGGATGTCTCAACTTTTCTGTAAGTCTGAAATTACATAAAAATGTTAATTCTCTCCCAAGGATATGTTTTAATTGATTTTTAGAGAGATAAAGGAAGGGTGAGAGAAGTGGGGGAGAGAGAAACATTAATTGATCAGTTGCCTCTTATATGTGTGCTGACTAAGGATTGAACCTGCAACCTAGGTATATACTCTGTCCAGAAATCAAACCCATCACCTTTTGGTGTATGGGTTGATGCTCCAACCAAGTCATCTGGCCAGGGCTGAAAATTTTAAAGGAAAGAAAACTTCTTTTGGTAAACCATGAATAATAAGAAACTATTATCACTACTATTAGGTAGAAGATAACTGTGATAGAACTGTAGGAATAACCTGTCTAATAAAAGAGTAATGTGCAAATTGACCGTCACTCCAAGACACAAGATGTCTGCCACCAGATGGCCAGCAGGGCAGAGAAGTTGGGAGGGATCAAGCCTGCAAGGGAGGGCAGTTATGGGCAATCAAGTCTGCAGGGGAGGGCAGTTAGGGATGACCAGGCTGGCAGAGGAGGGAAGTTGGGGGAGACCAGGCCTGCAGGTAAGGGCAGTTGAGGGGAATCCAGGCTTTCAGGGGAGAGCAGTTAGGGGTTACCAGGCCTTCAGGGGAGGGCAGTTAGGGGTGATCAGGCTGGCAGGGGAGCAGTTAGGCATCAACCAAGATGGCAGGGTAGTGGTTAGGGGATGATCAAGCTGGCAGGCAGAAGCAGTTAGGGGCAATCAGGAAAGCAGGCAGACAAGCAGATGGGAGCCAGGACAGTTGGAAATGCCTCAAGGGGTCCCAGATTGGAGGGTGCAGGCTGGGCCAAGAGTCACACCCCCGTGCACGAATTTCATGCACTAGGCCTCTAGTCTATAAATGAAACAGTGGGCTGACAACATTAGATTTCTATAGCAAGGAGAACTATTATAATTTCTTAGAATTAGCTTTTTTCCAATGTTTGTGATAAACCTGACCAGATTTTAGTGAGAGGACTTGAGGAGGACTACAAGTGCCCATTTGAGGTGTTTGTTTTTTTTTCTGGAAAGGGATGATAAAGAACACATCACTGATTCAAATAAAGCATCAATATATTTTATAAAACTGAGGTTTTTTTCTATGAAATAGATATATTAGAATAATTATATTACTTGTTGTTTTACTGATTTTACTTTTAAATTATAGACTTGGAGAAAGGAAGCCAAACTCAAGATATCTATTACTTCCATACCATTCCTTTCTTCTTTAATCTCATGTTTATAAGAATGAGGCAAATCTTGATAATTAAAAATATATTTGTAAGAAAGAACAGATTGAGAGATAATCTTTTTTTTTTCTGGAGGATTTTAAAAAATATATATTTTATTGATTTTTTACAGAGAAGGAGAGTGATAGAGTGTTAGAAACATCAATGAGAGAGAAACATCGGTCAGTGGCCTCCTGCACACCCTCTATAGGGGATGTGCCCGCAACCAAGGTACATGCCCTTGACTGGAATTGAACCCAGGACCCTTCAGTCCGCAGGCCGATGCTCTATCCACTGAGCCAAACTGGTTCCTGCTGCTGGAGGATTTTTTAAATTTTTCTAATATACTTACTGTAGATTTTCACTAAAATCAATAAGCTCATTGATACATTTAAAATATAGTTTGATTTATGATCTCATTGCATTTCTCAGTACATAATCAGAGAGGACTATAAGATTTTAGGTTTGAAATTATTTTGAGTTTGAATCTAGGTTTGATTGAAAAGAGTGCAGTGATGGTCTAGTGGTGTCTGTCATTAGTATATCCTAAGGCATAAACTCGGGAAAAAGACTGCCTTTTGGAAATATCTGGGCTGAGTTCAATGATTCTCAACCCAGGACAGTACCATTTTAAAGGGGGCTTTGCAAATTCATGGGAACATTTTTGTGTCACAACAACTGGCATTTAGTAGGAGAGCCATGCCTACTCACCATCCTGCAGTGCAAGCCTTACAGCAAAGATATTGCCCATTCCAAAGGCCATAGTGATCAGTGATCTACTCCAGATCCAGTCTTCTGTGAGTCTGTGACCCTGATGCAGTGCACCTGTATGTCTGCTAAATGCTACCCTGAGACTTCGTGTACCTGGCAGTGAGTGGCTAACAGGGGGCTGTGTTCACTGCTGGGTTGCCTAGCTTGTTTTGTTCAGAAAGCACAGAGATGGACAGTAGGATAACTTGGCTTACCTGCCCTGTCCCTCTCTTTCCTCTCACTGCCCCAGACTTCTTGGGCTTTAGTTTCTGTGATGAACTATATTCTGACCATCATTTCGCTTTACCCCTTCTCACATTATCTTAGTCCTTGTAGAATACTGAAACTGGGTGGTAATGGCAGTAAGAAAGGTATAGTTTTGTTGTGGGTGGAACATTTACATAATCTACAATTAGTAGATCTTTCCTTCTAGAATATGGGAAAAAATGTTAGGAAACAGCTTGTTGTTAAGCTTTCTCACCATACTGCTGAGGTTACTTTTTTCTTCAGTTGCATATTTATAGAAAAATATTAAAAATGTATGACTTAAAAGTGACTTTCACAGTCTTAAATTAGGACAAAAATCGTATGTCTTAACTTTTCCCATTGGAAGTTATATGCCATTCTGTGTGTGTTATAGTAATATGAGTGGCCCAGTGCACAAAACTTGTGCATTCGGGGGATGGGTGGGGGTGGGTAGGACCAGCCTGGCCTGCATTCTGTCACATTGCAGGAGCTCCATAATCCATCACCCCAAAGAGGTAGGTCCCATCTACCCATCCAGTGCTTCTCGATGGATTGCCCCAAAGAGGTAGGCTGGAGCCAGGGGACCCACGCCTCTGTGCTGCATGAAGCTGTGAGGCCCACAGGCCTTATCATGCCAAGCAGAGGGACCCCCAGGCCTCATTTCACGGAGGCCTCCACCGGGCCCCACCTCTGGGCTGGGCTGTATGGAGGCCTGCTGACTCCCAGTGCAGGCTTACAGAGGCCTCCACCAGGCCCTGCCCCCGGTCTCCACCCACCCAAGCCTGCTGTGCATGCAGCCTCCTGCTGATTACACGTGAGGATGTCCCAATCATTTGCATATTATCCTTTTATTAGTATAGGTAGATTTTATTCTTACCTTGTCATATGCATTGGAACTGCTATAACAAAAATACCATAAACTGGGTGGCCTACAAACAGCAAAATTTTACTTGTCACTGTGCCAGAGGCTGGAAGATCAAATCAGGGTGCCAGCAAGGTCAGGTTCTGATGAGGACCTTCTTCTGGGTTGCAGACAGCCTCCCTTTTGTAGTATCCTTTGTGGTGGAAGGAGAGAGGGGCCTCTGTGAGGCCTGTTCTGTGCAAGCACTAATTGTAATCATTAGGCCAGAGCCTATGCTCTTTCAAAGATCGCATCTCCAAATATCATCACTTTGGGGAGCAGGATTTCAACATATGAGTGGGGGGGTCAGGGACATAAACTTTCAGACCATAACATGGGTGAAGTAGGTTTGGGGGAAAAAGGTAAGTGTCATGTGCATGTCTATTTCTCAGGTATGGTTTTGAGGCATAAGAATAAGGCATACCTTTAAAAGCACTTGGAGTTTGGTTTCAATAGCTTCTTGAGCAGTCTTGTAAAAAATACAGCTCCACCCTCCACTTTGGAGATTTAAATAAATAATTGATATACTTTGGCTTATATCATCTCACTAGAGTTAATTTGTTAACTGAGGAGCCATTGTTAGCTACAAGGCAGCGGGGTGGATGCCCCATTATCATTATACCCTTGTGTTCTAAATAGGACCATAATTCACATTGCAGGGCAAGTACACCTCTGCCTCTGGCTACTCTGCTTCCTGGTAAGGCCAAGTGAGAGAGAGACTCTTTTGAAGCCAACAATCTTAACAGTGACCCCTCTCTCTAACCCTTCCTGAGCCCTCTGTAGGAACCATTCAGATGAGCCCTCATGAATTCCTGTGATTGCGGAGGAGGCCAGAGAGAGACCTTTATTCTCCACAAAATTGGGCTATTTCTCCAAAGAAACAATTATTTGGCATCTTAGTAATATCTTTGTAGTTAGTATCACATGAGATCCTTTCAACATCACAGCAGAACATTCATCGGGTCATGCAGTGTTGCTAAGAAAATTACAGTAATCACTTTGTCTATCATGCACCTAAATTATAGCAAGGAAACACATGTCAACATTTCCTCCCAGGGAAAGCCTGTGGGAGGGGTTGAGAGACTGTGTTAATGTACATGGTATATTGGTACCACTGGAAATACAATTAGATAGTTATGGATATTTACGGGTTAAATGATAGGGTGAAATAGGAGTGATGAGTCTCGGCTGTTGTAGTTTGCTGAAGGGTATGCAGGGCAGGAGTAGAGTGGGGCATAGTATTAATCTCTACTGTTGCAAATGTCAATGAAAAGTTAAAAATACTTCCTAACTCTAATACCAACTAAAAATAGTTACTGAGATTTTTTGTTCGCTAGGGAGATCTTACTGGTTAGGCCGCCTCTGGCTCCCCTGAATGAAATACATATTGCTGTTGTCACTCTGCCCCTTACTCTTATGGTTTTACTTCTTAGCCCATCCTGTTGGGGTGTGTGTGTGTGTGTGTGTATACACTCATTTGGTACCTGCCTGCCTCATTATAAGACAACCTCCAGGAAAGCAGGAACTGTGTCAGTTTTGTGTGTCACTGTCACCTGGGCAGCCATGAGCAGAAATAGGAGTTCAATAAATATATGTTGCATGAAGGAGTAAAATGAATGGATGACTGGTAAATGCTGGACTACTTTATTCTCTTATTTTGTTTTGGTTACAGAATTAAGAAACACCTTTGAACCAAGGAGGAAAGAATTTTTAAAAATGAAAAGGTAAGTGATATATTGTATGTAATTTGCAAGTAGAAGAGCTTGCTTGGCAAAGCCATGTTCAATTTTCCCTTAGAGTTGATTTTCTCTTTTTGTGTGTATGTGTGTTTTACACAGAAAAGAAAGAATCGCCAGGCGCTTAGAAGGAATTGAAACGGACACCCAGCCCATCCTCTTGCAGAGTTGCACAGGGTTAGTTACTCACCGGCTGCTAGAAGAAGACACGCCCAGATACATGCGAGCCACAGACCCGGCCAGCCCCCACACCGGTGAGCATCCCTGGTGGCCATCATCAGGCAGGCTGCTCCAGCCTAGCCTTTTTATCTAATGGGATTGGAAAGTGAGATGCTCACAAAAGTGAATTGTGTAGGTGTTATTACACAGATCTGTTAAAAACATCAATAACACATTTATGTCCGCTCTGTCCTCCTCACGACTGGTTGAGGGCAGCTCCTACATTGAGCATCTGTCCCCTGGTGGTCAGTGTATGTCATAATGACTGGTCATTCCATATGTCTTTCTGCCATTTGGTTGATTTGTATATTAGGGTTTTATTATATAGGACTAGAGGCCTGGTGCATGAAATTTGTGCACTGGGGGGTGTCCCTCTGCCCAGTCTGTACCCTCTCCAATCTGGGTCCCCTCGGGGGATATCCGACTGAACATTTAGGCCCAATCCCACCTGCTTGCCCCTAACAGCTTTAGCCTGCCAGACTGATCACCCCATAACCACTCCACTGCTGGCCTGATCAATGCCTAACTGCTCCCCTGCCAGCCCAATCACCCCCAAATGCCCTCCCCTGCTGGTCCAATTGCCCCTACTATCCTCCCCTGCCAGCCTGATCATTCTCTAACTGCTTGTACCCCTGCACCAGCCTGATCACCCCTAACTTCTTGCTCCCCTGCTGGCCTGATTGCCCCTAACCACCTCTGCCTTGGCCCCTGCCACGTGTCTTTGTCTGGAAGGAAATCAGATGTCCAGAAGATGTCTGGTCAACCTAGTCTAATTAGCTTTTACCCTTTTATGAGTATAGACTAGAGGCCTAATGCACAAAATTCGTGCAAGAGTAGGCCTTCATTCCCCCAGCTTCCAGCACTGGCTTCCCTCTGGCACTGGGATCCAGGCTTCCATCCAGCACCAAGGAACTGGGCTTCCCTTTGGCATCTAGGACCTGGACTTATCTCTAGCCACCGGTAGTCACCTGGGACCGGGCTTCCTTAACAACCCTGACTTCGTACAGAAGGATGTCTGGTCTAATTTGAATATTATGCTTTTGTTATTATAGATTAACCTATTATACACATGAGGGTTTACTTTTGGCTATAAACTTGGTACTCTATTTTTACTTATTCATGTATGTAACTTTTAAAATCTTAGTTCTCTGGTTTTCTTACCAGAGATGATCAGAAACTATAGAGATATACAAACCAATAATGTCATGCAGTGAGACCAAAACCCCTTTCTGGGGAAGAAGCCAGAACCATCTATACTAATAAAAGCCTAGGTGGCCCTCACGGTCTCATGCCCTCACTTCATCACAAGATGGCCACCCATGTTGTCACAAGATGGCTGCCTCCACATCATCACAAAATGGTCACCACAAGATGGTCAGCAGGGGAAGGAAGTTATGGGGAATCAAGCCAGCAGGGGAGGGCAGTTGGGGGTGAAATCAGCCTGACAAGGGAGCAGTTAGGTGGTCATCAGGCTGGCAGGCAGGCAGGCAGGCCAGGCAGATGAGCTGTTAGGAGCCAGCAGTCCCAGACTATGAGAGGACTGTCCAACTAAACCATAAGTTGGACACCCCCCAAGGTGCCCCAGATTGGACAGGGTGCAGGCATGGCTGAGGAACACCCCTCCGTGCATGAATTTCATGCACTGGACCTCTCTATAATAAAAACCTAAACGACCATTATGGCAGAACAGCCAGAATGACCAATTGCTATGATGCTCACTGACCAACAGGGGCAGACGCTCAATGAAGGAGCTGTCCCCTGGTGGTCAGTGTGCTGCCACGAGGGGAGTGCTGCTCATTCAGAAGCTAGGTTCATGGCTGGCAAGCACAGCGGCAGTAGCAGCAGCCTCTCCCGCCCTGTGGCAGCACTAAGGACCAGTGAGCAGACAGGCATCTCCTGGGGGTCCCAGGCTGTGAGAGGGCACAGGCTGGGCTGAGGGGTCCCCCCCTTAGTGCATGAATTTCATGCACTGGACCTCTATTATAAGACCATTTAAGCATCACATGTTAGGGAGAAAAGGGAGAGTTATTCAATAAATTGTTCTTGGAAAAGTGGTTGCTTGTGGGGTGGGGTAGGGAACATATTTCTCTTCTCATTTTAAACATAAAAGTAAGTTCCAATTAATTACATGATTAATTTAACTAAAATTAAAAAAAAACATGAAAACATAGGTGAATACATAATTCAAGTTGAATTGAAAAGGACTTTTAAAACACAGAAACAGCTGTGGAAATCACAAATGACCAGGTCAATCGACTTGACTACATAATGATTAACATCTGTATTCCCAAGAAAAATCTTACAAGTAGACTTCACAAGAAGGTTAATCAAGTTTGAAATATTTATAAGATAAAGACTCATGTTTCTCCTATAAACATTGACACAAACCAATAAAAATGACACTATGAATTAATAGAATACAGAGCAATAAGCTTGACCAGGTATTTCAGAGAAGAAAAAGATAATACAGATGGCTAGTAAACAATAGAAAAATATGTTTATTCTCTTTTTCTAATAATCAAAGGAAATTTTAAAAATTAGCCCTCAATGTTTATAAGAGGAGAACGAGCATATAGTGCAGATTCAAGTGAAAATTGATGTAAACTTTATATGAATCAATTCAACAGTCTAGAATGTATATTAAAATGATGGTGCAGCCATTATTGAAAATAGTATGGAGTTTCTACAAAAAATTAAAAATTGAACTCCCATTTGACTCAGTTCTCAATATATCCCAAGAAATCAGAAACACCAGTGAGAAAGGATATATGCACCCCTATGTTCATAGCAGCACAATTTACAATGGCTAAGATTGAGAAACAGCCTTACTGCTCATCAGCAGATGAGTGGATTAGAAAACTGTGGTACATCTACACAATGGAATACTATGCTGCTGTAAAAAATAAGGAACTCTTAACATTTATAACAGCATGGATGGACCTGAAGAGCATTATGCTAAGCAAAATAAGCCTGTTGGAGAAAGATAAATATCACATGATCTCACTCATTTGTGGAATATAATGAACATAAACTGATGAACAAAAATAGAGCCAGAGACACAGAAGCATTGAATAAATTGTCAAACCTCAAGGGGAAAGCAGGGAGGGAGTTTGGGGGTAAGAGATCAACCAAACAACTTGTATGTATGCATATGAGCATAACCAATGGACACAGACAGTAGAGGGAAGAGGGCTTGTTCTGGGGGGTGGGAGTAGCTGGGAAGTGGTCAATGGGGGAAAAAGGAGACATATGTAACACTTTAAACAATAAAGAATTTTTAAAAAAAGAGTGAAGGCAAAAAAAAAAAATGTTGTAACTCCTGATAAAGGAGTTTTACAGGTCTGTTGAGATAATAATTAGGAAAATCAGACTGATTAAGAGACAGAGACAACTTAAATGTCAAGTAATAGAAAAAGGATTAAATTAATGATGCATGCCTATTGGATAAACTATTACAAAGCCTTAAAAGAATGATGTCTTCAAAATAAGAGTTCCAAGTATAGGAAAGTATTTTATCTAGAACATGAATATTATATAAAAATTATTCTACATAGAGAAAGATAAATCAATTATGTAAAAGACTAGAAGGACTAAATAGAAATGTTTGGTAAATTACTAATTTATTATTGACTAGAGGCCCAATTTGTGCAAGAATGGGCCTTCCTTCCCCTGGCTGCCGACAGTGCCTTTGCTCTGGCCCAGAGCTGCCTTTCCGCCTTCCCATGCTGCCCAGAGGCTCGAAGTGACTGGGGTGGTGCAGAACACCTGCATTGTCACCATGGTGACAATGCAAGCAATCACACCCTGCCCACAGCTGCTAGGTGCCAGTGTATGCAAATTAACCCACCCTATTTGTTGTTTTATTTGCATACTCACTCCTGATTGTCTGGTGGGTGTTGCAAAGTTACGGTCAATTAGCATGTTAATCGATTGTTATAAATTAGTGATTACTGGTGATTTGGGCTTTTACCTCCCTATGTTTTCATGGTAGACATTTTCTATTTCAAGCATGTGTGCTACAGTTGGAAAAATCCACTTCTATTTTATAAAACCTGGTGAATACTGACATGGGCCATTATTGTTATGGTTAATCTCAGATCCTATGAAATCACAATCCCTCACTTGTCAGATTACAGCAGTTCAAATATCATCTTTTTTCTAGAGAGCTCTGAACTCATCCTCTGGTCTCACACATGAAATATTAAACTCAGAAATAAAAAGCAGTAAAATAAATACATAAATAATAGTATATTAGTAAGAGGATATAAGCCCTGGACAAGGACTGAAGAGCTCTCAGGAATGAGGACTGAACGTTAGTTTAGCCCTTGCTTTACATGACTTGCAGAGCCCATAGAACATTCCCAGTCTTTACGTATTTCACTGAAGATCTCAAACCTCCAACATCCCAGGTAACCATTTAGCTGATACACTTATATGAGCTAAAATGGTCCTTCAGAGCTAGTGTGCTCAAGTGTGTATTATGTACATAACAGAGTATGGTAAATATATCTTTACTTAAATTTATGTTTATTATTCATGTGATCTTCTTGTAGGCCGATCAAATGAAGAGGAAGAAACTTCTGATTCTTCTTTAGAAAAGCAGACTCAACCTAAACACTGCACAGAAACCTCAGGTGTCCATGGTGACTCATCCTATAGTTCAAGTATGGACACCCAGGGCCTTGAATCCAAAGCTGAAAGGATTGCAAGATACAAAGCGGAGAGGAGACGGCAACTGGCAGAAAAATATGGGCTAGCTCTGGATTCTGAAGCAGACTCCGAATCTTTGTCTCGATTTACCAAGTTCAGGAGGGAGTCAGATGCTGTTGAGAAAAGGGGAGGAAAAAGTGACAGGCTGGCTGAGTCAAGCAAAGATTTCGGTTCTCTGTACACCAGCACTGAGATCCCAAGGCTCAAAACCTGCATGGCTGAATCCCAGGACTATGCCCTCCATGCCAGGGATGGTGTTTCCAACACAGAGGTGCTGCTAAACATGGAAAACCAAAGACGAGGTCAAGAGCTGAATGCTTCTGGGCAGCAGGCCCTGGACCTGCCTCCCACAGTTGAGAGTTCCTCATCCTTCCAATTTTGCGGGCAAGGCTGCTCCTTCAGTGACGTGCCAAAGTCCCCAAAGCAAATGCACAGCATGCCCCTCTCTTCACCTGGGCAGCCAGCCTCCCCAAGCCACTCTGTTGACCCACCACTCCCTACTGAAGCTCGATCAAGGTAAGCATTCAGCCCCACTGACCACTTGTCTTCTCATGGCTTCAAAGGTCTTAGAGTCTGGGTATTCCTGGTATTATTTAGAATCTTGGCTCATATATATGATGTTTTAATTTTCACAATATCAAAACAGGCTCTACCAAAGCAGGAAGCCTTATTTATTTATTTATTTATTTATTTATTTATTTAATAAACTAAACAGGTGTCATGGAAGCACTTTCATGGATGCCTTGTTTTAGGGCCCTTGTTTTTACTGGTTCTCAACTGCCTTTTAACGTTATCTTTTTCTTTTATTTGTTTTTCTGTAATTATACCCAAGACTTTTTTGGTGATTGCTTTTATTGTCATTTAAAATTCCAAAGCAGAAGGACCACCAGTAACCACTGTAAGGGTTTTGGTTTAGGGTATGAGGTGTGACTACAGTATATAATGACTATAACTAGAACATGTAGTTATGTGATTATATCAGCACACCAAGAATACAGTTGTTTGTAAGAATACCTTATTAAAAAGATCAGCCATTAAGAGAAACAACTGTGTAATAAGATCAAAGATAAGAACAGTTCTTCATTTGGAAAAATTAGAAAAGGCATTAATTCAGAAAGTCAAGTACCAGAAGAGAGTATATGTTTCTAAATTTAAATTTCTAGATTAAATATTTAGATTTAAATTTAAAAAGTGTGGTGAGCATCTTTAAAATGTAATTACTTAAACATCCTACTTTAAGGTTTGAGGTAATTGTCTAGAACAGTGATCTGAAAACTCATTAGTCAACAGAGCCAAATATTGAAATTTCTTTTGAGAGCCGAAAACCGACTTCTGCACATGGGCCACAAAGTTTCAATCGCAAAGTTTCAATCACTGCCTGCATGTGATATTTTGTGGAAGAGCCACACTCAAGGAGCCAAAGAGCCACATGTGGCTCACTCACAAGCCGCAGTTTGCTGACCACTGGTCTAGGTCAACTAGATCTAAATAAACTTAAAAGTGTATTTTTGAGCTCAAGCAGGCATTAGTTTCACAGGTGAATTGAGGAGAGATGAGAACCTAAGGTCAAGCAAATTTACTCTGAAGGAAAAAAAGTTGGAAAGTACTTCTATTTATTTCACATAAGGACAGCAGTAAATGTGATCGCTTTTAAGTAGTGGTAATACATCTAAAGGAGTTCATTTTTATTCTTAAAGTTTATTGAGCCAAAGGTCTGTCTTTACTCACTTGATCATCCACACTGAAATATTTAGTGACATCAGCTTCTAAGATAGTTAAATACTATAGATCCTGAGATTGTATTTTGAGGGCCTTTGTTTAGCCTTTGGACTTGACATTTAGGGACTGTGACCTGTTGTCTTATATTTTGAAAAGAAAGCTTGGTGTTTGGAAAAATTGCATTTCATATTATAAACAGTGTTCTTGACTTAATTAATTTCTACCAAAGAAAATTTTTCATGTGCTCTGTGAGAAGGACAAAGAAACCTAACATTCCAATTTAGGAAAAAAGAGATTTACAATGACCTGGTTTTAAAAAAATAATGGGGAATCTAATTTCTGGTTGCCATATTATGACATCTGTTTAAGCTGTTATATACAGTATATAATAGGTTAGTCAGCTGGATCATCCTATCTAATAAAGAGGGAATATGCAAATTGACAGTCACACCATCACAAAAGATGGCGGTGGCCACAGCAGAGGTGAGGTTTCCGTAACACAAGATGGCTGCACCCACAGTGGAGGCTGAGTTCCCGTAAGGAGCCTTAACGAGCTATCAGCAGGGACCTGAGGCTGTGTGGCGCTAGGCCTGGGTAGAGGACCTGAGGCCACACCCCCTACCTGGCAGGGCCTGACAGGGGACCTCAAGCCATGCCCCCTGCCCGGTGTGGATTGATGGGGGATCTCAAGGTGTGCCCTGGCCCCGAAGATGGGCCGGGGGACCTCAGACTGCTTCCCCTGCCCTGGGCCTGGTGACCTCAGGCCGTGATTCCCACCCTGGCGCTGGGGGACCTGAGGCTGCGCCCCCCACCCAGCAGGGTTGGATGGGGGAACTGAGACTACGCGTCCACCCTTTCCTGCCCCTCCCACCCCCACTTCGTCTGGCAGGGCTTGGCCGGTCTGGTCTGGATCTTGCCCTCTTGCCTGATGGGGATGGGGCCAGCAGGGTCTGGGTCTCACATGATTTTTAGGTGCCATATGAGGGCCGGGACTTGACTCTGGGTCTTGTGATGCGCCCCAGACTCTGACAGGAGAAATATTTTCATATACATTTTACTAATTTTCTTTCATCTCTGACACTTATATTATAGAGAAAGGGCAAATAGCAATATTAAAATATTTCTCTAATTAATCCCCTTTTAATGTATATGAGTTTTGTGCACCAGGCCACTAGTATGCAATAGATTCTTGGTGATATTTTGAGTCAGTTGTAATATTAATTAGAACTTAGTTGAGCATTTCAGGTAAAAAGATAGGATAATTAATAGCTTTGTGTGAATTAAAATCTTAATATTCAAAATATTATATAACTTAAAATCTTGAGTTATTTCTTTCTGTTATTTCAAGAGGAATATTACCTAGAAGTTTCCTAAGCCTAGTCTTAGCCTCACATTGCCTTACCATAAAGAAAGGCTTAAAAGAACTGAGAAATTGTAAAGGAATTCTTGAGGAAGCACATGCTTTATTTTATTAAATCCTTCTAATTATACAATTCTATGACTTACAGGCAAAGAAACACAAATAATTTCATATATTGACAGAAACATCTGATCTGTCTATCTTTACATTAAAAATAGTACAAAAGTGCCCTAGCTGGTTTGGCTCAGTGGATAGTGTCAGCCGCAGGCTGAAGGGTCCCAAGGCATGTGTGGAAGGCAATCAATTGTTATGTCTCTCTCTACAACAATGTTTCTCTCTCTGTGTCTCTCCCCCTCCCTTCCACTCTCTCTAAAAATCACTGGAAAAATATCCTCGGGTGAGGATTAACAAACAAACAAACAAAAAAATACTATTAATAGTATACTATTTTTAGTGTGACAAGTATGACATTAAAAATAATTAAGATTTGCTGAAATCAGTTTGGCTCAGTGGATAGAGCGTTGGTCTGGGGACTGAAAGGTCCCAGGTTTGATTCCGGTCAAGGGCATGTACATTGGTTGCAGGCACATCCCGGGTAGGGGGTGTGTAGGAGACAGCTGGTCAATGTTTCTCTCATCGATGTTTTTAGCTCTCTATCCCTCTCCCTTCCTCTCAGTGGAAAATCAATAAAATATATATTTTTTTAAATAATTAAGATTTATTTTGTGATGACACCAGTCATTCATCTTGTAAAGATGGACTTCAAAAGGATTACCATTCTGCTCTCTAGCCCCAGGTAATTCAGGTGTCAGAAAGTCACTGTTGTCTGATTTCCATTTGTGGGAAAGAAACACAAAAATACTTTGTGAACTAAAACACTAACCAAAGAAACCTCAGTTACCCAAGAGCCATGAGTGAAAATAAGATGTCATTCAATATGGAAATAGATAACAGAAAAGTTTAAGAAGATTAAGAATGACAAAAAAGTGTCTACAAATAAGAAAACATTTTAATTCTCATCATGGGTTTGTTCTGTCATTGAAATAGAATGTTTTTCTCACTGCTATGCTATATTGATCAGCTAGCTCTGTTGGGATTTTTGGCTATGATTTTATTTTTGCTCACTAGCATGAGGCTGTTTTTGTTTAATTAAATATGAATACGTCACTCATGAATATACCATCACAAGACTACCTGCAATAGCCTGAAAATTCAAATATGAGCCAAATGTCAATGCTCAGTTTTGTATGTACTCACATATACTGACACATGTATACACAGAGTAATCATCAGCTCTTGTACTTCACTGTACTACTGTTTTTAAGCTCTATAATATAGTATAAGCTCAATAACAGTCTTTAGGCAATATTTAGCTGAGAAATAAATTTATTTTAGAATTTTTTTTTTAAATATATTTTATTGATTTTTTACAGAGAGGAAGGGAGGGAGATAGAGAGCCAGAAACGTTGATGAGAGAGAAACATCGACCAGCCGCCTCCTGCACATCCCGTACCTGGGGATGTGCCCGCAGCCAACGTACATGCCCCTGACCGGAATCGAACCCGGGACCTTTCAGTCCGCAGACCGACGCTCTATCACTGAGCCAAACCGGTTTCGGCTATTTTAGAATTTTTTAATGTTCAGTTTATATGATAAAGAAAATAAGTATTATGTATATACAGGATGGTACAAAAGTAGATTTACAGTAGTTTGTATGGAAAATAATATAATAATTAATAAACAATAATACAAGAATAAACTTGTGCATACTCATAACTATAAATGTACTCTTGCCCAACCCTGGATGGGTATAGGTTACAGGTTCTTTAGCTTAGAAATCCTTTTGGTTGCTTGGGAATCAGGAGAACACATTTTTCTGAAATAAGTTATGAACACACATAGTAATGGACTACAAGACACCTCCCAACCCTCCACTTCCCAATACTGCCAAGCCTGGTAAACTTGGAATTTAGAAACTGTGTTTTCTGGATAAGGTAGTGTTATTAATATGAACCATTCTTTTTTAATTCTTTCAGCCCCCTATGGATTTTAGAATAAAATTTAAAGTCATTTGGAGCCATGGATTATTCAAATTTTTAAAAATCTGAGCTGATACTGTTAGAAATTCTGAATCAAAGCTCCTATTGAATTTGCAACTTTGTTCATCTCTTGATATTAAAAAATAAATAGCCCTGGTGTATGTAGCTTAGTTGGTTGGAATTGCATGCACCGAAGGGTTGAAGGTTTGATCCTGGTCAAGATGTATGCGAGAAGTAACTAACTGATCAATGCTTCTCACATCTATATTTCTCTCTTCCTCTCCCTGTCCCTACTCTCTCTCTCTCTAAAATTAATAAACTTGGTGAGATAGATAGATAGATAGATGATTGATAGATAGATAGATAGATAGATAGATAGATAGATAGATAGATAGAATTTTAAAATGTACCATATTGGTTACTTGTAAGTGGAAACACTTTACCCAAACTCACAGCTGCAGTTTTCCTGAGTATCAACTGTGACTCCCTGTTCCCAATGAACTATGTGACTGGCAAAGGGGAGAATGACATCTAATTTTCTGGTGGTGATCTACTTTAGAAAACCCTCATTCATTTTCTTATTGTTGCTCTACTACAATCTTAATCACTCCTTTTCTCACTGAATAAATTGTAATATTCATGATCAGAAAATTATTCTAGTGTTCTATACAGTTATGATACTGAAATTTGACTGGAGACAGCTGCCACTGGTAAAATATGGTTTGGGCAGGACTCCCTGTAATAGCAGAACGCTGTGGAGGGCTCAGGATAGGCCAGGGCAGCCTCCACAATGAACCTTTTCTGTAACACTGTGACATGCAGACTGGGCCACCTAAGAAGGAAAGGTGCTTATGCTGCCTTCTTATAGTTTATTTCTGATTGCATTTGTCTCCATTGAGAGGTGTGCCTCTAAAAATGATCCCCAGGTCCTCAAGCTTATTTTTTTAGTTAATTGTCTGCTTACCTGCACTGATAGAAATGTCCACAAAACACTGATGCTGAGGCAGGTAACTGCCTCTTAACCCTCAGCATTACTGTCTCTGCCTGTCTCTCTAGTGGCACGAAGGCTGTGGAACACGTGCTCCATGTCACAGCAGAACGTCCTGAAAAACAGACTTCTGAGTATCCCCTCCCCAAAGAAGAGACTTTGAGGTTCCGTCCAGTGTTCGGATAGCATCCTTTTCACCTTTTAGTCCTTGTACCCCACGATCTGCTGTCCTCGCCCTGCTCTCTGAGTTTAGATATTAACATATGCTGAACACACTCTAATTTTCATTTTATTCTTTTCTCACTGGCAAGCATCAATTTTTGTTCATTGACTTCAATATGAATATGTCACCTAAAATACTTGCTACTATGTCCTTAAAATTCAAATGTCTGCTAAATTTTAAATGCAGAAATTTGCCTATGTGCATGAGCCCTTGAACATTCATATGCCTGTGTGTATGTCCAAAGCACTTCTTCCAAACAAGTAACTTTAGCAAATAAACTGTTCATTTTAATGAGATGCTCAAAGTTAATAGCCATTTTTCTTAAGCTGACTAATGTTTTATAATGAGAAGCTGTTGCATAATTAGAGCTGGAAACTATTTTTATTGTGCTGAACTTGACCTCACTTTGTGATCAGGAAGCACTGTTGTACTCTGTTGACTCTTAGGGGTTATACGATATTATGGTATAACATTATATATTGAGGAATAGAAACCAAGAGCAGCTCCTGTCCTCTATGACAATTATATACTGAGTGGCCAGATTATTATGATCTCTGAATATATATAAAAAAAGGCTAATATGCAAATTGTTCCCTCGACCAAGAATGTGACCAGCAGACAGGCTGGCCAACTGCCATGTCCCTCCCCCTGGCCAGGCTGGCTGGACCCACCCATGCACCAATTCATGCAGCGGGCCTCTAACATACACACACACACATACACACACACACAGATACACACACACACACACACACACACACACACACACACACTGAGTGGCCAGATTATTATGTGTTCAGAGATCATAATAATATGGCTATTCAGTGTATTTTCTGGTAATATAATTCTCTGCTAGCCAGTTACCACATCATAAAAAGGTTCTATTACAATCTAGTTCACTCTCTCATGGTTCTCTTTTCCACAGTAACCTTGTAGTCCTCTCTCAGGGAAGGTAGCCTCTGCCCTGTGGGAAGTTGGCTTCCCCAGGACCCCACAAAATAGATACTTGATGTTAAATAATTTTAAAATCTTAGAAACAAAAGTAACCCTGGGGATTATTTAGTTTAAAAATCTAGTTTATACATGAAGAAACTAAAGATAAAAGCACTTAACTAACTGGATTAAAACCACATAACTACTTTGAGGAAACTGAGCCCATTAGCCATCACCCATTTACTTATTCAAGTCCTCTGAATCCATCAGTTCTTTCTATTATACTCTGCTTTTGTTGTTTATGAAAGTTCTGGTTTCCATCATAGTGGAAAAGAGAGATTGCTGTTTTTGCCCTTTCAAGGTTAGAGATTGTAGGAAAGAAGATCAGGGGCATTATATTGTAGAAAAGCCTTGTCCGCATAAACAAAAGGAAAACTTGTATGTAGTCTAGGAGGATTCCAACTTGGCAGGCATCCATCCATCTGTCCATACCTCATAGGTATTGACTTATGTCTTCATTTCTGCTCTAAGATAGTTTCGAAGAAAATTATATTGAGCCATTAAGCCTTCTGTGTTCCAGTCACTGTACTTCTAGCTGGGAAAATATATATATTATATTTAAGTGTGGAAAATAGCTCTGCCAGTATGGCTCAGCATTTGAGCATTGACCCAGGAACCAAAAGATCACTGGTTCAATTTTTGGTTAGAGCACTTACCAGGGTTGCTGGCTCCATCCCTATACGGGGTATGCAGAAGGCAGCTGATCAATGATGTTTCCTTCTCATTGATGTTTCTACCTGTATATCCCTCTCCCTTCCTCTCTCTCAAAATCTATAAAAACATTTTTAAAAATGTATGGGAAATGACCATAGCACAATGGGGTAATTAAGGTTCTAGAAGACAAGGTTGGGTAGCATAAGAAAACAAAAATGCTGTGTTACTTCTTCTCTTTTGGTGAAATGATCATAATTGAACCAAATCCTTAAGAAAGTGGTGAGTTTGTAGGAATGGACAGAGGCTTCCCCAGATAGGAAGGCACAGATGTCCATTGTTGACCTAGAAGGAAGGGGACAATGAGGCTAAGAGCCAAGTGGGGACCAATCCTGGAGTGCCTCAGATGACACATCAAGGCAACCGGCCTTTGCCTTGTGGACAATGGATGCTTGATTATGCGTTTTAGAAAGATCACTCTGGAAGAGTGTGGAGGGTTGATCTGAAGGAGAATTGATTCCAATTATTGAGGCCACTGACGCTGTGCTTGCAGGTGCCTAGACATGAGATAATGAAGTCTGTGGTTCCAAGGTAAGCTTTGCCACTTAATTGGTCCTATTTGACATTTCATTAGATAATCAGGAAGATATTGATGTTAGATTGACCAGATTTCTGGAAGAGGGGTTGTAAATAAGTTTGGTGACATAGAGAGATGTGAGGGAGGGAAGGAACAGGAAGAGAGATGAGAGGAAGGTCCAGAGAGAGAGGAGAGGGAACAGGAGCATGGAGGTAAGGAATCACATGTACCTGGAATAATGGTTGGAAACTATCAAGATGCAATTTCATAAAATTCTGTATTTAGTGGCGGGGGGAGGAGTCAGTGTACAATGTCAGAATTGGGAAACCTGATTTGACAGAAGTTCATGGGAAACAGACTTAAGAGTTTTAGTTGCCAGTAAGGTCTTTATGTGAGAACCTACATGGCTACTCCAATCTTGGGTACACCAATGAAGGTGAACTGTCAATAGCACAAGTGTTCCTGGCCCACCTGTTGTCTGCAGTGTCAGATGACATCTGGGTCTCTCATTCTAATTGAGTTTTTGACAAATAAGAACATGTCCAGAGAGGCTACCTTCTCATCTGCCCTGCATTCTTGATCTTTCCAAGTTTTTATAACCCTCTCTATATTAATAGAATCTGGAATCATTTTTGGAGCCTCTTATACCTTCTCTAGTACTTACACTCTCAAACCAGTCTGTCTTCTCACTGTCTTTTTCCCAGCACAATTATAAAGCTGAAGCTTGGTTTGGCAAAGGGAGTCCTAATGTTATCAGTCTGGCTCCTCATTGATGATGACTCTGCCAAAAGGGAAAAGAAGAGAGAGATCATGAACCAAATTAGGTGTCTCATAAATGCAGCTTCCCCCACACCTCAAGTCTTAGGAAGAAGGACATTCAAATGCTCAACATCCTACAAGGGTGTCATATGCAGGAGGGGATTTTAGCAAGTTGGTCAAGATTCATTCAAACCATGAATGGAACCATGCATTTGATATTATGCCAAATTGATTGTTAAGGATGGTCTCAATGACAGCATTACTTTAGTAGAAGCCTTACCAGAACATAGATACCTTGTCTTAGTCTTTTTCTTGTGTTCTTCCCTGCTGTTGCCCAGCATCTAGCACAGTGGTCTGCAAACTCATTAGTCAACAGAGCCAAATATCAACAGTACAACAATTTAGATTTCTTTTAAGAGCCGAAAACCTACTTCTTCTGCACATGGGCCACGAAGTTTCAATCACACTGTACATGCGCGCCCACATGTGGTATTTTGTAGAAGAGCTGCACTCGAGGGGCCAAAGAGCCGCTTGTGGCTTGAGAGCCACAGTTTGCCAACCACTGGTCTAGCACATACCAGTGAGGACCTACATGGCTACTCCAACCTTGGTACACCAATGAAGGTGAACTGTCAATAAGTGATTTTTGAATGAATGTTCTCCTACTTTCTGTTTTCTTAGTATCACCAAACTATAGCACTTCTTGAACCATTTATTAGCCCACAGTCTATAGAGACTTGTACCTGAATGTAAATCGTGGGTCATTTCATTCATCCACAGACTCGTTCTATAAAAGAAAAGTCAGCTGGCTAGCCTTTTATCTAACCATGGATCAGTGGCACCAGTCAGCAGACCACCCTTGAGTAGCACTTGTTTATGCTATGAGGCTTTTTCCACTTTGAGGTTAGAATTCTTATATTATACTCTTGAGTCAGTGTGCTCATAAATGTTAAGCTGTGAGTAGTAATCACAATAAGTGAGCAAAAACACTATTGGCTGTTTATGAGACCGGATTACATTTTTTCTAGGAGGAGCCATTAGAATTCAAGCAGGAGACATGGAAATCCAAATTCAACTGGGAGTCACAAATTTGATCCATTTTGGAAGGCCCACCACAGCCCTTCCTCAGACCCCAGTGCTTTCTCAGACAATTCTGTGTGTATGCACGTTCCTCCTGACGCCACCCTTTGCTGGCTGAGGTTGCAGCATTCAACACTGAGGTTAGCTGAGATGGAAGAAATTGCTTATCTCACATGTTTCTCCTGCATCTTCCCTAAAAAGACTCTAAATTTCTACCTTTTATTACTCAAAAAGTGCTTAATCTGTAATTCAACAGTGATATATTTTTAATTGGGGTAAAATTTACATCAAAATTCACATAGTTTAACGATGGTGCAGGTTGATGAGTTTGGGGAAAAGACAAGCCTTTACCCCAGTCAAAATAGAAAAGGTTCCCATCAGCCCTGTGCCTCTGTCCACTAACATTGATTTCAGAGAGGAATGGAGAGGGAGAGAGAGATAGTATCAATGATGAGAGAGAGTCATTGATTAGCTGCCTCCTTCATGCCCCCTACTGAGGATTGAGTCAAAACCCAGGCATGTGTCCTGGACAGGAATCCAACAGTGACCTCCTGGTTCATGGGTGGACACTCAGTCACTGAGCCATGCCAGCCAGGCTGATTCTTGACTCTACTTAGCTGCCATACTCTGGTCATATCATATATTCAACTCATTATATAAAACTAATCCTGCCTACTCTTTGTGTTTTAACCAAGCCTTAATTGTGAAAAGTAGTTAAGCACAAGATTAAAGAATACTGAAGAAAAAAAAAATTATAGCATCCATGCAAGATTTAAAGAAATAAAAACAAAAGAACCCAAGACATTGCTACCACTATTCAGAAGTGATCTCCTTTAAAAACAAAACAAAACAAAACAAAACAAAACAAAAACCTGTTATAATAGTTTCTCCAAAACAATGCCAGAAATTAATTTTGTCCTTTTATGCAATGATGTGGTTTTTAATCTGAGGTTGGGCATCCCTCAGGCCCCTGTAGTATTATGATTAAGCTGTGCTCCACAGTGGAGAACTTGGCCCCAAACTTCCAGTATGTTGGGTGGTTAGGGGGTGAGTTAGCCAGAACAACTCTGTACTCTGTTTCACCATTTTGGGGAGCCAAGGCATGTGTTTAATCAGCTTCCCGGATGAAGAATTTAGCTTCCTTACCAATGTAAACACTGAAAGGACCCACTCTGGGTTCTTCTCATTTCTTAACTCAGGTTTCCCAGTCTCTTTAGGCTTCGGAGAAAAAATATGAAGAAAAGAAAGAAAAAGATTAAAAACAGATTTTTGGAATTGACTGTGTGTGGTCCACATTTTTAAAACATTTATTTATTTATTTTGTTTTTAAAGGATAAACAAAGATATTTGAATTAAAAATCCCATTAACTGCACTAGACATCTGTGTCAAAGTAAATCCCTGAGCTGTGACTCTTCCCAAGAGCCCTGTGAAGTATGCTGAGTTAGGGATTTTAGAAAGCTTAGGTTTTAATATTTTTATTAAGGTGTAATTTATATACAGTAAATTCACCCTTTTTAGGTACAAGTCTGTGAATTTTGACAAATATAGAAAGTTATGTAACTTTCACTGCAACCAAGATATAGAACGACTCTATTAGCCCCCAAATTCCCTCGTGTGCCTTTGTAATCGACCCCCGCCCAGGCCTTAACAAGCAGCAGTCTATTTTCCATGCTACAGTTTTAGATTTTTAATATAAAGATCAAATTCTTTGAGTATTTTTTAGTATTTCAAGAAAAATGATTTTAAATATAACGTTACATGCAATAAACAACATTTTAAGAAAAAAAGATTTTAAATATAATGATATTACCAAAACTGTACTAACATAGTATAGCATAAAAGTTGTAGGAATTATTAAAAATTTGGAAATAACAGGATTACTTCTATTATATTCTAAAATATTTGTTTTCACTGGCTCTTTTTTGTTCATCACTTTATGTTGTTCATTGTATTCCACATCTGAGTGAGATCGTGTGATAATTATCTTTCTTTCTTGACTGCCTTATTTTGCTTAGCATAATGCTCTCCAGGTCCATCCATGGTGTTGCAAATGGTAAGAATTGCTTCTTTTTTACCGCAACATAGCATTCCATTGTGTGAATGTACCATCGGTTTTTAATCTACTTATCTGTTGATGGGCACTTAGACTGTTTCCAAATCGTAGCTATGGTAAATTGTGCTGCTAGGAACATAGGGGTGCATATATCCTTTCTGATTCGTGTTTCTGATTCCTTGGGGGGATATATTTCTAGAAACAGGATTACTGGTTCAAGTGGGAGTTTGATTTTTAATTTTTTGAGAAAACTCCATACTGTTCTCCACAATGGTTGCACCAGTATGTATTCCCACCAGGAGTGCACGAGGGTTCCTTTTTCTCTGCATCTTCACCAGTACTGTCATTTGTTGATTTGTTGATAATAGCATTTCTGACAGGTGTGAGATGGTACTGCATTGTTGTTTTGATTTGCATCTCTCAGATGATTAGAAATTTTGAGCATGTTTTCATATGTCTCTTGGCCTTCCTATGTTCTCTTTCAAAAAGTGTCTATGTAGGTCCTTTGCTCAATTTTTTTTATTGGATTGTTTATCTTCCTTTTGTTAAGTAGTATGAGTTCCCTATAAATTTTGGAAATTAAACCTTTATCAGAGATAACATTGAAAAATATTTTTTCCCATGCAGTGGGCTTTCTTGTTGTTTTGTTGATGGTTTCTTTTGCTGTGCAGAAGCTTTTTATTTTGATGTAGTCCCATTTGTTTATTTTCTCCTTAGTTTCCATTGCCCTATGAGATATAATAGTAAAGATATTGCTACAGACATATGTTTGCTCTTTTGCTGCCTATGGATTCTTTTAAGATTTTTATGGTTTCCCATTTCATGTTTAAGCCCTTTATCCATTTTGAGTTTATTTTTGTGTATGGTATAAGTTGGTGATCTAGTTTCATTTATCTTTGCGCATGTATCTGTCCAATTTTCCTAGCACCATTAATTAAAGAGATTATCTTGATTCCATTGTATGGTCTTGTCTCCTTTGTCAAATATTAATTGAGCATAATGGTTTGAATCGATTGCTGGGTTCTCTGGTTCCATTGGACTATATATCTGTTTTTGTGCCAGTACCAGGCAGTTTTGAGAACAGTGGCTTTGTACTGTAGCTTGATATCTGGTATTGTGAACCTTCCAACTTTGTTCTTTTTCGGGATCTTTTTTATTCTATATGAATTTTTGGAGAGTTTGTTCTAGGTCTGAAATATTCCATTGGTATCTTAATAGGGATTGCATTGAATCTATAGATTGCTTTGGGCATATGGACATTTTAATGATGTTGATTCTACCAATTCATGAACATGTATATTCTTTCACTTGTTTATGTCTTCCTCTATGTCTTTTTTCAGCATCCTATAGTTTTCCCAGTACAGATCTTTTAACTCCTTAGTTAAGTTTATTCCTTGGTATCTTAATTTTTTTTTAATTGCAATTGTAAATGGGATTGTTTTTTTAGTTTCTCTTTCTGTGAGTTCACTATCCTATATAATAAAAGGGTTAATATTCAAATTATGACGCACACTGACCACCAGGGGGCAGATGCTCAATCGTCGGTGTGCTCCCAAAGGGGGAGCACTGCTCAGCCAGAAGCCAGGCTCATGGCTGGCAAGCACAGCAGTGTTGGCAGGAGCCTCTCCCACCTCCGCCTCTGTGGAAGCGCTAATAATGTCAGACTGCCAGCTTCAGACATTCCCCAAGGGTTCCCAGACTGTGAAAGGGCACAGGCCAGGCTGAGGGTCCCTTTGAGTGTATGGATTTCATGCACCAGGCCTCTAGTTGGTGAATAAAAAAGCCATAGATTTCTGGGTGTTAATTTTGTATCCTGCTACATTTATAAATTCATTTATTAAGTCTAGTAGTTTCTTGATCGAGTCTTTGGAGTTTTCTATGTACAATATAATGTCACCTACAAATAATGAGTGTTTACTTCTTTTCCAATTTGGGTGCCTTTTATATCTTCTTGTCTGATCGTTATAGCTAGGACTTCCAGTATTGTGTCAAACAGGAGTGGTGAAAGTGGGCATCCCTATCTTGTTCCTCTTAGGAGAAACGGTTTTAGTTTTTGACCACTGAGTATGATGTTGGCTGTAGGTTTGTTATATATGTCCTTTATCATGTTGAGACATGCTCCCTCTATTCCCACTTTGCTGAGAGTTTTTATCAAAAATGGGTGTTGGATTCTGTTGAATGCCTTTTCTGCATCTAGTGATATGATCATGTGTCTTTCGCTTTGTTTATGTGATGCATCACGTTTATTGACTTGTGAGTATTGTACCAGCCTTGAATCCCTGGAATAAATTCCACTTGATCATGGGATATGATCTTTTTAAATATATTTTGTGGAGGGTTTTAACATCTATGTTCATCAAGGATATTGGCCTGTAATTCTCTTTCTTTGTAGTGTGCTTTATCTGGTTTTGGAATTAGGATAATGCTGGTCTCAAAAAGAGAGTTTGGAAGTGTTCTTTCCTCTTGGATTTTCTGAAATAGTTTGAGGAGGATAGGTGTTATTCTTCTTTGACTATTTGGTAAAACTCCCCTGTGAAGCCATCCGGACCTGGGCTTTTGTTCCGTGGGAATTTTTTGATTCCCGCTTCTATTTTATCAGTTGTTATTGGCCTATTCAGGTTTTTTTATTCTAACTGATGCAGTTTTGGGTGATTGTATTTTTCTAGAAATTTGTCTATTTCATCCACATTGTCCAGCTTGTTGGCATATATTTGTTCATAGTATTCTCTTACAATCCTTTGTATTTCTGTGGTTTTAGTGGTTACTTCTCCACTTTCATTTCTGATTTTATTTGGGTCCAGTCTCTTTGTTTCTTGATGAATCTAGCTAATGATTTTTCAATTTTGTTTATCCTTTTAAAGAACCAAATCTTGGTTTCATTGTTGTTGTTTTTTGTTTGTTTTTTTAAGAGTATTTTGTTTTTGTCTATTCAAAAGCCGTTATATTAGAATTTAATGAAATGGTTTAAAGTGATAGGAGAAATGTTAATGTTAATTGTTTATAGTATTCTGAATAAAGAAATATTAAATGGTTGTAATTTATATTTATAATGTGGTTTATACAAAGTACATTTTTAATTTCAGATATCCTAGTGAATACTCAAAACACAAGTCAAGTATGCATACTAAAATTATTTTCCCTGATACTGGCATTATACATGTGTCATGGCCAATGCATGGATATTTATTGATGAACAGTTGACTTTTAGCTATTGTGATGTTGAGCTTCCAGTGTGCTTGGGAAAGTGGAATTAGGTTTCATGTATTAGTAGGTATCATGTCACATTATTATTTCTTTCTGACTGAGGAGCTGAAGATCTCTCAGGGATAGCTGAGAGATCAGTCAAGCTGAGTTGAAATATTTCCTTGGTCCTCAGAGTAGTTATAATTCCTCCCACATAAGATCCAGTATTGCCTGTTCTCAGTTTATTCTTCCCATGAATTTTCTCATTTCCAAACGGGTAATTCTTACACAGATCTTCTGATATAGATTGCTTTGGTGGGAGGAGACAAAATTTTATCTGCCTTGCCAAGTCTGGGCCCCAGCATCCCCCTTGTACCACTACCCGACTCCTACCTCAGCAGTAAGTGCCCTCCGAGTCCAGTTGCTCTTCACTTCTGGACTCCTTTGATTTCATGTCATACATTTGGAGAGAGAAAGAAAGTGACTGGGTTTTGCAGGATTTACAGGTAATTGGGTGACTGTTGGCATGTGGTCAAATCTGTGAATGTGACCACCACATCTTTGTGCTGTCTGTCCTGAGCCCTATAGCCCATGAGCACTGACATCTCAACTACATCATGACTCATTTAAGCCATGGAGGCGGTTGTTTTCCAGAATACAGAAGCCTGTAGCTTTGGAGGAATAGAAGATCTAGGCCGGGGTGCCCTAGCACTAGGTTAAGCCCATCCTTTCATTAACTAACTTGTGATTTGGCAGTTAATATGCTTTTTGCATCTTTTTCTTTTTACCTATAAAATGATAAGAATACCACAGAGAGCCCTAACTGGTTTGGCTCAGTCGATAGCGTGTTGGTCTGCAGATGGAAGAGTCCCAGGTTAGATTCTGATCAAGGGCATATACCTTGGTTGCAGGCACACCCCCAGTTGGCAACTGATCAATGTTTCACTCTTGTCAATGTTTCTAACTCTTTATCCCTATCCTTTCCCCTCTGTAAATAAAAATAATAATAATAATAATAATAATAATAATAATAAATAATATTAAAACAAAAAAGAATACCTGAGAGAATTGTTATAGAGATTATTTAACAACTAGTGGCCCGGTGCACAAAATTCATGCATGAAGGGGAGGGGGTGGTGTCCCTCAGCCCAGCCTGCACCCTCAACAATCTTGGACCCCTTGAGGGATGTCCTATTTAGGCCCGATCCCTGTGGCAGTCGGACGTCCCTCTCACAATCTGGGAACACTGGTCCTAACCACTCGCCTGCCTGCCTGCCTCATTGCCCCTAACCGTTCTTTCTGCCAGCCTGATTGCCCCTTAACCACTCCCCTGCTGGCCTTATTGACGCCTAACTGCTTTGGTGCCAGCCTGATCGCCCCCAGATACTCTCCCCTGCTGGCCTTATTGCCCCCAAGGCTTTTATTAGTACAGATATGACCCTTCACAGAAAATTTCACTAACCCTGCTTTACAATAAGGGCTTGTCAATTGAATCATTGGGGTCAGACACCAAGGTTTCCTTTCTTTGAATAGTGGAGGGAATAATTACATCTTGTCTTTAGGTTGCCCTGAACATCAAATGAGATAATGACTTAAGAAAGTATAAAAGCACCACATAAAGACAACTGTCTTTTTCATGTACTGAAAAGACAATAAAGTGGTAAAATGAAAAACACTATTTTTATTCTCCCCTTCCTTCCTTTGCAGCCTTTACTTAAACTTTGAAATTTATAAAAATGTCACTCCTATTTTTATTTCTTTATATTCAATATTATTTTGTATTAGTTTTAGGTTTTATGTTAGTTATAAAATAGTGGTTAGACAATCATATGCTTTACAAAGTGTTCCCCGATATTTCCAGTACCCACCTGGCATCATACTGTCATCACAATACTATTGACTATATTCCCTATTTAAGTGAGAATAGATTTACAGTTTCCTTCCAGGCTTTCTTTTGTATCGTTTGCCTTTCCTTTTCTTTCTCACTTCTTCCCTCATTTTCCTTAAATAGTATTTCAATTGGCCCTCAAAGCTCAGTGAAGGCACTGGGACATGCTTAATCCATTTTACAGACCAGGAAACTGAGGCCAATTCCAGTTGGCTGTGGAACTGGACTCAGCTCACAGGGAGCCTTCATAGCCTTGCTCTCCGCCCTTTCTAAGGGACAGCCGTCAGGCAAACAGAACAAACCTTCCTGTCAGGCTTTGGAGCCTCTTTCTCAAGCACATCTTCATTGTGGATGCTCCGCATTCTTTCCTCTCCCTCATCCTCTGCCCCTATTCTTTATTGCCCCCCTCCCCCCCTTCTGGGAAGCAGGTGGTAGGCTTCACACTCACTGTGCAGGTGTGCGCTGCCATGGGGTGGGGTGGGGTGGGAACAGGGGTTGGGGTGGGTGTGAGCTTGCTTTTGGGCCAAGACAGGAGCAGGAGTCGCTGCCTCTCAAGTGCGAAGGCCACTGGTGTGAGGCCTGGTAGCGCCGGGAGCTTCGCCAAACCACTGCAGTGGGGTACCCGGCTGTGCAGCACCCCTCCACTGAGGTGGTGTCGACCCTCAACCCCCACCTCAAGGCTGCGGGTCTGCGCCCCTCCTTCCACACTAGCAGTCATCGCCTCTTGCTTCCCTCCAGGCTGATCCGCATCTTGGGGCCACTGTAGAACCTCACTCTCCACAGGCGAGGCAGATCCCTGCCTGCTGGCCCCCTGCCCTGGCCCAAGCCCCCTCTGGTGCACCCCACCTGGGTGCTGTTCTGTGCCCCTTGGGCTACCGCCTCCTAACCAGCTGCTTCACTGAAGCCACAACACTCATCCGAGTGCAGTTCTGTGCCCCTTGGGCTGCCCGCCTCCTGGCCAGCTGCTTTGCCAAAGCCACAACACTTGCCCAGGAGCCGCCCCTCAAGTGTGCCCGCAGCCAGGCCTTTCACACTGCTATGTGTTCACCTCTCTGTTTCATGTCTTGAACTGGCACCAGGTTCAGGCATCCTGTGGCTCAGCCACACGATCTCTGAGAGGCCTGGTAGAGTCAGTCTCTGCGAACCTGTGGATCTGTGGCCAGAGGCCCGGCCTGGGTCTCAGTAACCCCATGCCTGCTAGAGAGGGCTGTTGGAGGAGGACTGGAGGCCATCAGTCATTAGCTCCCCATCTCCAGAGGGGACACCACAGGCTCACGTCCCCACCCGGTCCTGCTGTGGGCATAGCCTCCTGATTGGTTGTGATGTTATGGAGTAATGAACAATTTGCATATGCATATTCCTCTATTATTATATAGGATTACTCAATTTCACAAACTTACATTGAGACCTGCTATTTGCCATACACTGTCTGAGTGCTGATGACCCAGCGGCCTCTTCTTTCAAAAAGTGGAGTTGGAGACAATAAATCAGTATGTAACGAGACAGATGTGAAAAGTAATATGAAGAAAATTCAAATGAATCAGTGAAGTTAGAAGGTGAATGGGGGTTGCTATTTCATATGAATTGGTTAGATAAATATCTCTGAGAAGACAGTAATTTAGCAGAAACTTACATAAAGTGAGGAACAAGCCATGTCCCTGCATGGACACTAAGCATGGAGTGTTTGAAGAGGCCCCTGGTCAGCAGTGAGGCAGGAGCATGGGGTTGAGGTGTCATGATAGGGATGAGATGTGTGGGGACTGGTAGGCAGGTCTGGAAGGGCCTATAGCCCATCATGAGGGCTTTGGGATTTGCTCTAAATTAAACCATATAATGGTTTTGAAAAGAGGAAAGACAGATCTGCCTTCCAATCCCATATAAATAAGCCTAATATGCAAATTACCTCATCGGGTGGTCGTTTGACTGGGAGACTGGGAGTTTGCTCATTATGACTTGCACTGACCACTAGCAGGTGGCATGGAACATGGTGGGTGGTGCAGCACTGGCAGCAGGTGACAATGGAGGTGCTGCCAGCCCCAATAGGTCCGACAAGAGCAGAACCACAGTGGGATGGTGGAGCAGGTGAGCGGGCTGCACCAAGCCAAGGCGGATGCAATCAGGCCAGGGTCAGAGGTCAGCTGGTACCTGCCCTTCCATGCCAGATGCTCACTTTTTGATTGACAACCAGGCCTAGGGACCGCACCAGTGCATGAATATTTAAAAATAATTTCTGTGGTTGCTAAGCTGAAAACAGACTGTATAGGTGGGCAAGCATGAAAACAGGTAGAATAATTAGGAGGTCATCTCAGTAATCAAGGTGGGAGATGGTGGTGAACTAGAGTAACAGCTGAGGTAGCGAAAAGAGGTCATATTTTGAAGTTAACAGGATTTGCTCATGACAGATGTGGCTGTGGTGTATGAGAGAAACAGACGTGTCAAGGGAAGTGAATTGAAATGTTTGGCCAGGCCACCACGAAGAAGGAATGGCCATTTGCTGAACTAGGGTTCCAGTGGAAGTGAGGCTTGGAAAGAAATGAAGAGTTCCTTTAAGATGGCCACTAGATATCCAAATGGAAATGTCAAGTAGCCAAGTGAATGCAGGAGTCTGTGTTAAAAGGAAGATTGGAGTGGAGATGAATGTTGCAAGATCCTGGCCATGGAAGTGAAAGCTGGATGAGATCATTAAGGCTCTGACTATTGATGGAGCAGGAAAGGAGACAGAGCCATGGGCTCCCAAAGGTGCAGGTGGTGAGTGAGACAGAAGACAGATGAAAGGCAGATAAAAGGCATGTGTATCAAATGCTTCTAGTAGGTGAATAAGGAAAGGACTGAGAAATGACCACAGTCTGCATGCATTATGTGGATGTTACTGGAGAAATAGGAGTTCACATCTAATTATAACAGATTTCAGTGGTCTAAATTGCTATAATGCTGAAATAGGGCAGTGGTCACAGCATAATGTACAGAAGTAAAATCTAGTTGAGGGCAGGGGGTAGGGGCCCAGAGGAAGGAGGAAGGAAGGGGGTAGGGAATGGGAGATATCTATAATGCTATCAACAAAAATATATATATTTAAAAAATACACAGAAGTGATGACAGACAGATCCTTGCCTGTCAGTGCAAACCAAAACTCAAAGTAAAGTGATTTTAGAAAATTCAAAGAATTTTATTACAATTATCATTCTATTCTTTTGGGAATTGCTATGACCTAAAATTTGTTTGTATCCTGGTATTGAAGAACTCTTGCAGATAGGTTGTTAAGGGTTTGAGCCGGTAAACATTTTAACCCCAATGTAGAATTTCCATTGTCCTTTCTGTTTTATAGGAGGATACAGGTCAGTATAGCTTTCTTTGCCTATGATTTTTCACCGAAATATTTTCAGCCTGGTATAATTACAGCTGACCCTTGAACAACATGGTGGTCAGGGGCACTGTGATTAACTTGACTCTCCAAAAAGTTATCCCTTGGTATCTGCAAGGGATTAATTCCAGGACTATGTTCTGTCCAAAGCAAAATTCTTAGTTGCTCAAGTCCCTTATATAAAACTAGAGAGATACACCCCCCACCCCCACAAAATTCGTGCATGGGGGAGGGGCTTGTATCTCTCTGCCCAGCCTGCACTCTCGCCAATCTGGGACCCCTCGAGGGATATCTGACTGCCCATTTAGGCCTGGGACATCCCTCTTACAATCCAGAACTGCTGGTTCCCAACTGCCCGCCTGATTGCCCTAACCACTTCTGCCTGCCAGTCTGATCACTCCCTAACCACTCCCCTATAGGCCTGGTCACCCCTAGCTGCCCTCCTCTGCAGGCCTGATTCCCCCTAACTGCTCTCTTTTGCAGGCCTGGTCACCCCTAATTGCCCTCCCCTGCAGGCTTGATTGCCCCCATCTGCCCTCCCTTGCAGGCCTGGTCCCTCCCAACTGCCCTCCTCTACTGGTCTGATCACCCATAATTGCCCTCTCTTGCAGGCTTGGTCCCTCCCAATGCCCTTCTTTGTCAACCATCTTGGGGTGGCCATCTTGTTTCCACATGGGGGCAGGATCTTTGACCACATGGGGGCAGCCATATTCTGTGTTGCAGTAATGGTCAATTTTCATATTACTCTTTTATTAGATAGGATAGAGGCCTGGTACATGGGTATGGGCTGCTGGTTTGCCCTGAAGGGTGTCCCTAATCAGGGTGGGGGTTCCTTTGGGGCATGGGGTGGCCTGGGCAAGGTGCCTATGGTGGTTTTGCAGGCCAGCACATCCTTAGCAACCCAAAGGGAGGCCCTGATATCTGGGATTTATCTTCTATAATTGAAACTTTGTAGCCTTGAGTGGAGGCCAGGTCAAGCCAGGGTGGGTGGGAAGCTTGGCTTCCTCCATTGCCAGGGGAAACCCAAGCCTCCTGCTCTCTCCAGCTCCATGGCTATTACCATTTTTGTTGGTATTTATTTATCTTCTATAATTGAAACTTTGTAGCCTTGAGAGGAGGCCAGGGCCTGCCAGGGCGGGCGGAAAGCTTGGCTTCCTCCATTGCTGGAGGAAACCCAAGCCTCCTGCTTGCTCCAGCTCTGTGGCCACTGGCATATTTGTTGGGTTAATTTGCATACTCACTCCTGATTGGCTAGTGGACATGGCTGGTGGGCATAGTGGAGGTACGGTCAATTTGCATGTTTCTCTTTTATTATATAGGATGGCATTGGACAATGCATACAGTTGGCCCTCCACATCTGTGGTTTATTCACTGCATGCATGTGAAACCCAGGGATACAGAGGGTTGACTCTATATTTACTGACAAAATCCCCATATAAGTGGACCTGTGCATTTCAAACTTATGTTATTCAAGGGTTAATTGTGCTCTGTCAGATTCAACCTTGCATTATATTCTATTTCATATTGAGGAATGACTGTGTAAAAAATATATTATCTTGCTTAGCATGGTATAAGCTTTTTAATGACTGGTTGGTGCCTGATTCACTTTTGTTACTTCTCGGAGTTTAGCTCAGTGCCTTGTACATAGCAGGAATTCAATAAACATGAATCAAATAGACTTGAATTAGTATTGGCCACTGTTGTGTTGGCTGCATTATTCGGTGATAAATATAAAAGGAAAATGCATTATTAGCAATTAAAGGTATGATCTTATTTACTTTCTTTTTTATTACTTTATTTGATATGTACAGTTTCAGATGCTGTTTTTATATATAGCTATTTACCAATTTACCAATGTACCTGAACAAAACTTAGGTATGAGATGTTGCCTTATATTTTTAATCCAATTTTTTATAAGAGAATTGGTATTTGTGGGCAAAATGTGACTATTACAAACCCTTAATACTTTCACATTACCTGAAAAAACACTATATTTGGTGGCTTTAGATATATTTATTTCAATCTCTTGATTTTAGTAGTGAACTATATGTCCTGGAAATTCCATGACATGAATATAAATCCCATGACAAAGTGTGCTTATACATTTTCAAAAACTAGGAATACTCTTTACTTAACAGAAATTAGCCTTTCAGGTTTAAATTATAATCAATTTTCTAAAATTGCTTTTGTTTGAATTTTGATTTACACTGACAGGCAAGAACTTTTCTGTCACCATTTCTGTACATTTTGCTGTGACCACTGAAGTCTGTTACAATCAGATGTGAACTTCTGATATCCCAAACCTATCACCCCACTTCCCTATTTGCAGTATTATAGCAATTTAGTTCGTAGCCTATAAACAATTCAGATATATGGCACACCACTTTTTTCCAACTATAAAGAGTCTAATTTCTGTGTATGTGTGGACATTTTAATAGACATTTTCTGAAGTTTTGTTTTTTGTACATGATAGTACAGGGAAACTCAAATATGAGTGGTTTCTGCAGAAAGATTCCGAAGGGGACACACCTTCACTTATCAACTGGCCTTCCAGGTATATTCCAAATTGAAACTCTTGGCTTTTGTTTCCTGAGTGCTTCTCTCCCTTCTGCCTTGCCTGCTGTTTCTCACATCACCCAGTGCTAATTCTCCTCTTTCTAATGGCAGTGCATTTGAAAATCACGTGTTCAGAAAGAGCTGCTGGAAGTTACTTCCTAATCATTTGCTTTTCTCCTTCAAATGTTCTAATATCTCCTCTACTAGCATTTCCTTTTGCTCCTCTTTTTGAAGCCTTTTTACTTGTTTTTGTCCTCTCTAGCCACCTCCCACACTGCCAGTCAATCTGGCACTTTTGGTTGCCCCCCTCCTGAGGCCAGCTACTCCGCTGGTGTCCCATCTTGTCAATACCCCTTCACCAGTCACACAGACTCCTTGTTTTCATGTCTCCTCATCTCTACACCAATAGTTAATTCTCAGCAGTTAAATAGAGTGCCTGTAGTTTTAAAAGCAGGCAAAATCCCCTATCATTTCATTTTTCAGATTGGAGGCAGGGAGAGGCGGAAGGAGTAAGAATGAATAAGTCATTGGCAAGACAAAGCACCCATATATTGAGTTTCTAACAGTCTTTGTTCTCAACTGAGGACAACATTCAGATTGTCTCTGGTTAGAAGGACAAATTCCAAGGGAAAAGTTGAACCACATTGAACCACATTTCAGTCTTCTTTTAATTAACAAAACTTGTAAATATGAAAACACCCAACACTGGCTAGTCTGAGAAAAATAACAACTCAGAATCCCTTTTCCCCTAAATTGTTCATAGTAACTGCCCTTCATGTATCTTCATTTTTCTTTAGTGAAGTATATTTCGATATTCTGCATCTCATGTTGGAAAACATGGAGGTGTTCACATCAAAGTTAGCAAGGTGAATTGGTCATTTAAGGAAATAGTGTCTTCCTAAAGGTATATATCAGAAATAATTATTTTTGATGACTAATCTTAAGTAAATAAAGGTTTCACATTCCCCAAGAAATCACCTTTCCTTCTTCAAAAGCATGCTTTATTTTTAGTAATCCATTCCTAAGCAGTTTCAATGGTTTCTCATTTCTCTATCTGGTATTTCAAAAAATAAGAACTACTGTGTTTCCCCGAAAATAAGACATCCTCCGAAAATAAGACCTACTTACGGGTTTCCTTCTGAGTGAAATATAAGGCATCCCCCCGAAAATAAGGCCCCCCCTAGGCTAAACATGAGAGATTTGGTCCACTAATTCTGAAAGAGTCACAAGAAATTCACCAGGAAATTCAGGAATTGGATTGTTATGATGATGTTCCAGAAGATGATGACATGATTGTCATTGAATAAATGAGTAAATTCTTGATACTGTAGGATTCACAGTGTGTCTGGTTTGCGTTGACCACTACCGTACTACCGTACCATATACAGGTAATAAATTTCCTTTATTTTCATTTAACAATAAATGTGTACCATATTCTTCTTCATGGAAAAATAAGACATCCCCTGAAAATAAGACCTAGCTCATCTTTGGGAGCAAAAATTAATATAAGACACTGTCTTATTTTCGGGGAAACAAGGTAGCTAGGACTATTAAAGCTATGGGTTTTGCAAATACTTATCAAGTTACATACATTTTGTCTCTATTCTTTCTCTTTAAAAGATAAAGTGACTAAGGCAGGTAAGTGCCTGAGGTCACACAACTAGAACTAGCTGAGCCAGGCTTTGTGCAGAGGTCTCCTCCAGCCCCACAACCAGAGCTCTTGGCTACTTTGTTTCTGCCATGATGGAAACATAGAAAAGTAGCTTTTAAAATGGATTAAGTTTTGCTGTCAGAAACAACCAGAGTAATCTCTTTTTACATTACTTTTTAACTAACAGCCTAATAGGAATTGCTATTTCAGAGGAGAGAAAAATGTTTAGTTTATTAATTCTTTCAACAATGATCTTTTCTCTAATATTCTTCTGAGTGCTACACTTATTAGTAGTAATGATGAACAAATTGGTGACATGTCTTCTGAATGAATGAATGCAATCTGCACTGCATGAAAAGCTTGTGAATGTTGAGGTGTGTGCTTAGAAGAGGTGATTATTTGTTGTATCTTGAACTCAATAAAAAAAAAAAAATCATGAATACTCTTACATTTCCAAAAGATGATGAAATCACATTTGGTCAGTAGGTGTAGGTATGTCTGGAAACTGCCCACAGTCATATGCTAGGCCTGTACATGCAGAAAGCTTGCTGTTCACAGCACCAGCACCAGTGTGCCCTCATGCATACTGTGGTGTGCATTGAAGGATTGTCTGTGGCTTCTGGGTATTCATTTAGTTAGAAGGCATCTATTATCTCCCAGGACAGCATCTGACCCCTGAGCTTTACGGGTAGAGTTAGTTTTGCACCACCCTGGCATTTGAATGCACATTTGAAAACTCATTTCAAAATCATTCATTTTGCAAGCAGTGGGCTTCTGATATTAACTACCCAAAATGCTTCTTCACAAATTGTTCTCTCGTTGGTTTTATTTCCGTTGACTGGTAATCCATGATGCATGCATGCTTCTTTCCTGTTAAGTAGTTACTGCTCTTTGCAACTTAAACCTTTTTCTTTCTTAAAGAGTTAAAGTTAGAGAAAAATTGGTGAAAGAGGAGAGTGCTCGCAGCAGCCCTGAACTTGCCTCAGAGTCCTTAACTCACAGGAGAAGCCAGCCCGTGCCAGGGCATTACCTGTCCTTTCATTCAGAAAACTCGGCCTTCGATAGGGTCACGAGCAAGGCAGCGGGCTCTGCACAACAGCCGATCCGTGGCTATGTCCAGCCAGCAGATCCCGTGCACACTGCCATACTGGTGACCTCAGAAACCCCGGAAAGTGTGTCTGAGAGCAGCTGGGTGGGATCAGCCACCCACAATGTCATACAGCCTCCCGCCCTGAAGGTTCTCGAAGGTGAGAGAAGAGATAGCCCCATTCTCCATATTTGTGAATCACAAACAGAAGAAGATGTGCCCCTTGCTGAAGCTCTCAAGAAAAGCAGGAAAGCACTCTTGGATTTAGAGGACGGGGGGCTTGTGAGAAGCCATGAGGACACTTCTGGAAATGAGGACTTTGGTAAGCCTGCCATTCTTGGCACCATCACCTTAGAACATCGCAAGGAGCCAGAAAGTTTTTCACACCCACCTCAAGCTCAGCACCAGTTCTCTGAGAGGATGGGCAGGAGTGAAATGGTTTCCTATGTTCAGAGTGAGCCTGTATCCCAAGATGCCAGAGTGACAGGTCACAAGAAAGAAGCACCTAGGAGGAAGCGCAAGGTCCTCACCCGTTCCCTGTCTGACTACACGGCCCCCCCTCAGCTCCAGGCCCTGAAGAGTAAGCACCCAGCTGCAGAGGGACAGCTGGAGCTGCAGGGTCCCAAAGCTGAGGGGTCCCACTCGGAGCTGAGCATGCTGGACACCAAGGTCTCTGTTGCACAGCTCCGCAGTGCATTTCTGGAGTCTGCCAGTGCCAGCAAGAAACCTGAACTGTAGGTGATGTTTCAAAAGTCCTCCTGATGTGTCACTTGCACGTCCTTGGCAAAATTATTAATTTCTCAAGTTGTATTGCGTCCTGCATTGAATCACATTTAAGCTTAGCTCACAAGTGTGCAGGGCAGACCATAGAGGACATGGCTCTAAAACTACCATTCTGCTTTGCCTACTAATGGGGAGCTGGAGGATTGGGTCTCTGGAGTGCTCCATCTCCTTTGCATGCATGGGAGAGGAATGCAGTGGGATTTGGTGGTATCTGTGTCTTGACTCACTGAGATGCATAAACCTTTGCTTTATTCTCTCTCTCTGTCTCCCCTGTCCTCTGCTATATCCTCTCTCCTGATGATTCTAAAAGCCAATCACGGCTTGAGAGGTCAACCAAAGGAGTTGGCTTGCCTACCAGTGTGGAACGGGAGAGAGGGTCCCAGAAACCACGACGCTATTTTTCTCCTGGTGAAAGTAGAAAAACTTCTGAGAGATTTAGAACTCAACCTATAACCTCAGCAGAACGAAAGGAATCAGATAGGTAGGCACATGTATATCTAGGAACTAACTCACAGGATTGTCATCACAGTGATGGTCCTGATGCTGTTTAAATGGAATGTGTTCTTCCACCTAATCGATGCGGAATATTGGCTGATATAAATGTATTTTTAAAGAATGTTGTCTTTGACAACAGAATCCCAAGATACTGTTTTAAATTGCACTTAAACTACAAGAAGAAAATTTTTTCTTCATTTAATGTTTTTAATTTTTTATGCCCTTGTTAAGTTAGAATCCAAGTTGAGTATTCACCATATTTTAAAATAACTGAGGAATATTCACTTTTAAAATGTCTGCCTGCTTGTTGTATTTGAGTTTTTTATTATCACTTGATTATCCCTGGAAATGATAAGGTTTGTCTAAAAAATTATCATCAGTCATGTTAAATAAGTCACTTTTGATTCTGGTTTGTCTCCACAAGGTGTCCATTTGGCTGGGCTGTGTGCACATGCATTCCATGGTGTCTGTTAACTGTACATATATGTTCACAACTAGAATTACTATCAGGATGATATTCTTTAAGAAAATTTAATTGCATTTTTATTTCTATGATAATTTATATGGACCGTATACTCACACCAGCTAATTTTTTATTATTATTTGCTAATGTCTTTCCTAGGTCTACTTCAAATTCAGAAATGCCAACTGCTGAGGGCAAGTATCTGCTTTCCTTTTGCTTCTTTATCATCTCCCCCAGATTAGATTTAAATAAGATTTTTGCTTTTTTTGAGAATGAGATTACCATGTATACCTATTTCTTACTCTTTTGAAGGCATTCTTTCTGTCAATATAACAAAACCTAGTTTAGGTTTTCAGATGATCTTTCTGCTATCTTTGAGAGAGAGTTAGAATATTGATGAGTCAGCAATAATAACATAACTGATTTGCTCCAAAGAAGTAGGTTTCCTGTTATTGCTGCTACTGCTGTTGAATAAAAAAAAAAAAAAAAAGTGCCATTCCTTCCCCTGCAAAACTGTTATTAAATCTCAACTTGTCAAATAGAACAATGGAGAATTACCATCCAGACAAAATTTTGTTTGGTTACTTACAGTGGAAATGAGCACCTTTTCACTGAGCAGAATGGGCTTCCTGAAGGGGGAGATACTGCCAACTGTAATTTTTAGTATTTCCATTCTTTTTTTTCTTTTTTTCTTTTTATTAAATTATTATCTGTGTACATATTCAAAGCATTTTCAGGCCAGCCTTGACAAACTGTTTAGGATCTTTACATACATTTTTTAATGATGTCTAGTTTTTATTTCATGGCTTTTCACAGATGAAGAAAAGGTAGATGAGCGAGCCAAACTGAGCGTTGCTGCCAAGAGGCTGCTTTTCCGGGTAAGATGTGTGAAGTGTTTGAGCAGCAACCCTCCCGAGGGTGGAACTGTCACCCTCCTGAGGGAGGCACCCACGGTGTCCTGCACCTGGGCCCCCTGTGGCTCCCCTCTCCTCAGATCCTTGGCTGATGTGACCACAAGCTGACACAGAACAGTGTTCCCTTCCAATAGCGATTCAAACCTCTCGGGATGTTTCCCAGGGCAGGGGAACAGAGTGGAAACATTGTGCTGCCCCTATTTCCTTTTCTCGAATTCATGGGATTCTACAATGTTTCTGATCTCAGGAAATGGAGAGGTCATTTGATGAGAAACCTGTTCCAAAGCGATGTTCGAGAAACGCGGCCGTGGAGCAGAGGCTGCGGCGTCTGCAGGACAGGTCCCACACCCAGCCCGTGACCACCGAGGAGGTGGTCATTGCAGCCACGTGAGTCCCCCTTCTGCCCTTTTGGCCTTGGCTGTACTGTCTTTTTAAAAAAAAGACATTTGAAGACTTCTAAAGAAAACGAGGTGATTGGGAGATGGTTTAGTTAGAAGCCACAGAGAAGTTGGTGTTTAGGGATTTTTCTTACTGTGGTCTCTGAATATCATAATGGGATGTGTTATCTATTGTATCTATTAGAAAAACATGAAGAAGAATTTTGTTTAATTTTTTTGTCTCTGCATTTTTTTAATCTCTTTACAATAGAAAATTTATAAAATGAAAGTAAATAAATGAATATAATGAACCCTATGTACTCATCACCCAGTTTCAATAGTCATCAATTCCTGCTGTACCTCTATCCCCATCCACTTCCCCTTTTCTCTTTTATTATTTTCAAGAAAACACAAAATATCAATTCTCTCATTAATATTTTAGTATATATATAATGAAGGGCTCTTTTTGTTTTTAAATAATCAAAAATTTAAAAAATTAATTGGAAGTTTGATAATCTTTTTAACAATTTTTGAGCAGTGTGTGTTCTAATATGCTCAGAATGGATTCCCCAAAGTAATACATTCATTCACTCAGGGATAATCACTTCCATTAAGTGAAAACTGTTATTGGTTGTTGTTGTTTTGTGTTGTTATTAATCCTCATCTGAGGATATTTTTCCCATTGATTTTTAGAGAGAATAGGAGTGATATTTTTCCCATTGATTTTTAGAGAGAATAGGAGGAAGTGGGTGAGAGAGAGAGAAACACATTGATTGGTTGCCTCCATCAATATGAGAGAGACACATTGATTGGTTGCCTCCCTCAGATGCCCGACTAGGTTTGGGGATCCAGCCTGCAACCCAGGTACATGCTCTTGACTGGGAATTGAATTCTTAACCTCTGGTGTGTGGGCCGATGCTCTACCTATTTAGCACACTGGCCTAGGCAACTTTTATTCGTTTTTAAAAAATTGTTTTTGTGCTTCTCCTGGCACACATACACATACACACACACACACACACACACACACACACACACACACACACACTTTAAAAAAATGGAGTGCCTCTCACTCCAGTTAACCTGCTGTTTGGTCAGCTGCCTTCACTTCTTTCCTCAGCTATTCCTCAACATTTCAGTATGATTGTGGATAAATACATCCTATACCCATGAGGAACTATTAGCAAATCAGTTTTTTAAATTTAAATTTTATTTTATTTTTTAATATCTGAGTGGCTGTATAAACCCAAAACACCTACCCATTGGAGCAAAATGCTAAATAAGCAAAAATTATTACCATGTAAGGCTCACTGAGTCTACTTTACGTGCCCATAAATTATATGAGGACACAGATTCTTTTAAAAAATGTAGATGGAGAAAAACATTCTTAAAATGGGTATAATCTACTGATATGTTGGTGGTTGACATTAGCTTTCTTTTAAATTACTTTTTTAAACCAGGACATTTCTTCTAAAGATGGTCCATTCTTGTTCCATTTACTTTGAGTAGCCTGTCTGTTATTTCCTAAGTTTGTTATTGCTTTTCAAGTTCTTTAGTGGTTTTCCCAAAGTAATGAGCAAATAATTTTTAAAAAATATTTGATTTCACGTTTCTGGATGGAAAACTATGCTTTCCTTAATGCTTCTTTTCTTCTCTCTCCTTATGAATGTTCCTTCTTTGGCAATTGCTTTAAAGTGAACCTCTCCCTGCTTCCTGCTCTGTGGCCACCCACCCTGTAATGACAAGACTTCCTAGTCCCAGTGTAGCTAAGAGCACTGTGCAGCATGCCAGGTACTGGACAGCAATAGCAGCGTGTGGCCCGAGGGCAAAGGTGGCAGACTGCAGAAGAGTCTGAAAACCTTGAATGGCTTTCATTTGACAAGTCAGTGCGATGAGTTGTTCCAGGAATGCTTTGTCATAGTTCAAGACACTGATTGCTTCGTGTAGTTCTGCACAAGGAACATCTCATCTACCTGTGTCTGTGATGTGTTGGAACAAAGATCACACTAATTCACTCATCCATTTGCTTTGTTTCTATTCTATTTTTCATAAGCATAGCCATCCCTAAGAAATGTCAGTCTGCAAGCTAAAATACTAGCATTTAGTAAAGTTTAATAGAAAAATGGGAGTTAATGTGAATGTTAAAATTCTGATAATACTCAGTTTAAAAAAAAAAACATGTAGACACAAATAGGTGTTAAAAACAATCCTACTTGTTTCTAATTATAGACTATGCCTTTATATTTGGGAATTAGGATAATAAAAATTTATAGTGTCTGAAAGATGTGTCATTATCATGTTTTAAAATTATGTCCTTATTGTATGTAAATAGCCCTTCTATTTGCTATTATGGGCCAAAACGCAAAGGCTAAAAGTAAGACTAAAGGAAGTAAAATGACAGTGCAGAAATAAAGCTGGCGCAGCCCAGAACCTGAGACCTCACTTGGGAAGGAGGTTGAGGTTGCCCTCCCAGTTCACCTGTTGACCTCAGAAAAGACACCAAGACAGGGTGCCTGTTGCCATCTTCATTAGTGTTCTGGAACACTGACACTGCTCTTTTGTCTGAGGCAACATGTGAACTGGTGATTAATTGGAGTCAAGGCAGAATATACTATTTACTGGACTGAGAATTGGGTTTCCCGGTGGCAGAGGGGGCTCATTTTAAACCTTTGGGGAGTCACCGTGGCCATGTAACTGGAAGCCTTCTCTGCCTGAGAGCCAGAGGGACTTACCATTGACTGAAATTCCCTTCATGTCTCAAGTTACTGGGAATTACAGACTTTTTCTGCTGGAAAGTTTTTGTGTTTTTAATCTCTAATGTCAAATTATAAAAATACACATTCACTGTAAAATTTAAGCCAGTATAGAAGTGCATAAAGTAGGACAAAAGAGCCCTATCAGCCAGTGATTTAAACCTATGAGAGAAAGTGCTAGACTGAAGGAGTGAAAAAACTTAAAATTAAGTCATTTGTGTTTAGCAAGTGAAAATCAAAACTGTGTTGTGGGTGAAGTTGTGGACAGCATGATTATTATATTTGCTAATTATTTAAAATGAAAAGGCCACTTGCTGAACCACATCCTATCTAATAAAAGAATAATATACAAATTGACCATCACTCCAACACACAAGATGGCTGCCCCCATGTGATCAAAGATGGCCATCCCCATGTGGACACAGATGGCCACCACAAGATGGCCAGCAGGACAGGGCAGTTGGGAGGGACCAGACCTGCAGGGGAGGTCAGTTGGGGGGACCAGGCATTCAGGAGAGGGCAGTTAGGGGTGACAGGGCCAGCAAATGAGGGAAGTTGGGGGTAACCAGGCCAGCAGGGAAAGGCAGTTTGGCGGGACCAGGCTTACAAGGGAGGGCAGTTGGGGGCAATCAGACCAGCAAAGGAGGGCAGTTGGGAGTTACCGGGTTCCAGGGGAGGACAGTTGGGGGGTACTAGGCCTGCAGGGGAGGGCAGATGGGGGGGCAACCAGGCCTGCAGGGGAGGGCAGTTAGGGGTGACCAGGCCAGCAATGGAGGGCAGTTAGGGGCAATTGGGCTGGCAGGGGAGCAGTTAGGCATCAATCATGCTTGCAGGGGAGTGGTTAGGGGGTGATCAGGTTGGCAGGCAGAAGCAGTTATGGCAATCAGGCAGGCAGGCAAGCAGTTGGGAGCCAGCAGTTCTGGATTATGAGAAGGATGCCCGACTGCCCGTTCTGGCAGTCAGTCATCCCTCAAGGGGTCCCAAATTGGAGATGATGCAGGCTGGGATGAGGGACACAGCTCGTCACACCCCTCCCACCCCCCGTGCAGGAATTTCATGCACCAGGCCTCTAAGATACAGCCTAAATATGCCATAGCTGATGCCTTAAGACTCCTTTTAGCCTTATTTATTATTGATACTAACAATACAAGTTTTTTTTCTTAAAAATAAGGTATGTCCAAGCTGACCTCCATTTCTTAAAACAGGAAATTCAATTTTTAGAGATAATTCAGAGCTAAAAATCTGCCCTTTGTGAAATTGACAAAGCTAGTGTACCCCGACTACTTTGCTTTTTACGGTCTCCTTTAATAGCCCAATAACTGCCTGCATCTGTCTTAAATGTATCTAGGCAAAAATAAAGCCCCTTTCAAAATTGACACTTGAAATTAGCAGTGGGCTTGTGTTTGTTTTCATTTCTGTTACTGACTTTTTCTCCCTTTCAGATTACAGGCATCTGCTCACCAAAAGGCTCTAGCCAGAGACCAGGCAAATGAGGGCAAAGATTCTGCTGAACAAGGTGAACCTGATTCCTCCACTTTAAGCTTGGCAGAGAAGTTGGCCTTGTTTAACAAATTGTCCCAGCCGGTCTCAAAGGCCATTTCTACCCGAAACAGAATAGACACAAGGCAGAGGAGAATGAATGCTCGCTATCAAACTCAGCCGGTAACGCTTGGAGAGGTGGAACAGGTGGGTGCACTGTCATCAAATTCCAGTTTTCTTGTATGTTCTCAAACTATAGGAGCCCCAGGTTATCTCAGGTTCGTGATATAATGACGATGGTGTACCTGTACACCGTGTTACTTGTAGATGACTTGGTAATGGCTTCATTCCTAAGAAAGTCACCATGCCAAGTATGTTTCTCTTTACTTGTTTTTGTAATTTGCTTGCTGAAATTATCTGGATTGTTCTTGTTTTGGAGAGGAAAATAGGACACACAGTCTGCTTCTCACCCAGATGATTTGATTAATGAGATGCATTGTGTAACTGTCTAGCATTGGTTTCCCACAAGACAAGAGTAAAACTGCACCAAATGTAGTATTTCCGTCTAGGTCAATCCATACACTCGGGTTTATATAGACATTATTTTTAAATCAGCTCTTTCCTTTTTCACTCTGTCCTCCCAGGTACAAAGTGGAAAGCTCATTCCTTTCTCGCCCACTGTTAATACATCTGTGTCCACCATGGCATCTACAGTCACTCCTATGTACGCAGGAGACCTTCGGACAAAGCCATCCATGGATGACAGCACAAGTGTCACTGTCTATAAGTTTCCTTCTTCAATAGAAAATGTAGATTCTTCGATTAGTAACACTCTAAAGCCCCAATTCTGTCAGCCTTCAATAGAGGGCAGTGAGAGCAAAGGTATGTTTAGAGAGTATAGAGAGACGGAAAGCAAGAGAATCTTGACAAGTAGAGATGGTGGTGTTAAAAACAGATCCTTTGAGGAAGAAGAGCCATCCTACCCTATCCTCAACCCCGTCCAGAAAGGAGACAGCCATAAAGAACCTAAATATGATGTTCTGAGAAAAGGAAGCCTAGAGCTACCAAATGCCCCTGTCTCCCACCCTGGTGACGAGGAGTTTTCCACTGCCAAGAGCACCACTCAAGGGAGCCCAGACTTGAAGGGTAGGCAGCCCTTTGAAGAGAAGGTGGATGTGGAGAATGTCACAAAGAGAAAGTTTTCGCTGAGAGGTAAGTTGCTACTGCTCTTAAAGTTGGAGAAACTGACTGGGTTTTTAGCTTCTGCTGGATTGTTTGCATGTGTTTGTGGTTGTTTCTAATTAAATCATGAAGGCACTTTATAACTAGTTGATTAAAATTTTACTGTGGATCCTACTCTCCCCTATACTTTTTTTTTCTCTTTTATTTCACTTATTTGGTGCATTATCAATTTTTTCATCAATAAAAATACCTGACGTTCTTTCACACATCTTGATAAGGGTACTTGACGTTTTTGGTCACATTAAAACACATAATAGCCTTGTCAACTGCTAGCTCTGTTGGCCCCTTTTATGAGTTGATGACCCCAAATGTCCAGGGCTGGGTAAGTGCAAGGTAGCAGGATTTGAACCCAGGTCTGCATTCCTCATATGTAGGCTAGCAAGCTCTATTGCATGGGACTTTCTTTCTCTTTCTTCACTTACATTAAATGATAGTAAGTTATAATAATGGTTTTGGCTTGTGGCTATGGCACATTCAAAAGTACTCCCTGGAGGAGTAGAAACTGTAAGGCCAGAATGGTGAGGGATTACAAATTTTTTTTGTGTGTGTGTAATATTTTATTGATTTTTCACGGAAAGGAAGAGAGAGGGATAGAGAGTTAGGAACATTGATGAAAGAGAATCATCAATCAGCTGCCCCTTGCACACCCCCAACTGGGGATGTGCCCACAACCAAGGTACATGCCCCTGCCCAGAATCAATCCCGGGACCTTTCAGTCCACAGGCTGACGCTCTACCCACTGAGCCAAACCAGTCCCGGCAGGAATTACAAATTTATTTGATCATCTGCACACCAGGAGGCTGAGCCTGGATGGCTCCAGCCCCCAGTGAGGGGAGTCAGCAGCTATTAAAGGACTTTGGGTGGGCTTTCTCTGGGCAGAGACTTCTTTATGCATACCCGGAGGGGAGAGAACGGAATGTGGTCACAAGTGAAATGTGGTCTCAGTGAAATGACCTGAAAAGCCAGTTCCCCGGGGAGGAGTATCAATTCAATTGCTCGATCAAACCTAACAGAAACATTTTGTAGTTTACAGTTAAAGCTAACTTCCTGTGTCTGACACACAGGAAGAGATCATTTTTTTGTTGTATGGAGTAGTCCACTGGGAAATTTGATTTTCTCACGCCATGTAGTTGCCACAGATTTGCATAAATTCCACTGGATTGGGTAGCCGGCTATATGCCCACGGTTTGCTCTGCAAATGCAGGACTGTTGGGGGGTGAACAGCTGGAAGAATGCTTGCCTGGAGGAGTAAGTGCTGACGTCACTCCTTTCCTTCCCAGGAGCAGAGTTCGGGGAACCCACTTCTGAGCAGAGCGGCACAGTTGCTGGGAACAGTGTTGTTCAAGCTGCAGCCCCAGTTTCCTGGAAGCAGCAAGAGCCTGAAGAGCTGCCACAGGAGAAGCACTATAAGAATCCATGTGCGATGTTTGCTGCCGGAGAGATCAGAATGCCAACAGTGGAGGGCAGCCTTGATTCACCCAGCAAAACCATGTCAATTAAAGAAAGGTAATCAGATTTAATGACTGCAAAGTAATTCTATTAGGGAGGAATTACATCTTACTTTTAAGGTGAGATCTGATTAATCAGCAAAGGGATGAAATAGTGAGTCCAGCTATATAAGGAGATGTGCTGTTATATTAGAATTCCTTGGGGAAGTCAAGACTGAATTGCAATGACTCCCTGCCTGCTCGGATAAGGCTGGATGAGGGCCAGTTCCAGACTCATATGAGGAAACCACAGACAGACATTTGCTTGCTTCATCTGTTTACAGTTTTATTTTATTTTTTTATATTAAATTTTTTTACTATCCAGTGATGGGAACAGAGAGCTTGGCTCTTTCCCTTTCAGATCCAGATGGCATCAAATTTAATGTACTCAGTGTTTATGACTGTTTATATAAAATCTATAAAAGGCAACTGACCAGAATTGACCAGTCTCTATAAAGTGCACAGTGGTGGCCAACAGGCCTGATCAGGGCTCCGATTGGCCCATCTCAATCTCTCGTGGCCCTTCCCCCCAGCCAGCCCTGCCCTCGATAGGCCCCCACACCCTGATCTGGGCGGGGCCAACCAGCTAACCTCCTGCAGCCCCTCCCCTCAGCTGGCCTTGCCCCATTGGCCCCTATCGGGGTGGGCCTGCCGGACCCCACCTGTGCACAAATGCATGCACCAGGCCTCTAGTATGTATATTAGGGGTGTCAAACTCAATCAGAGAAGGGGTCAAAATCTAAAATCCAGCCTAAATCGCGGGCCGAATGGTTTACTGAACAGTCATAAACTGACAATGTCATAAACTGACAGCGGAGTGCAGTGATGATAGCGCGGTGCGGGCCACATTGCAAGGCCTGGCGGGCTGGATTTGGCCCGCGGGCCTTGTGTTTGACATATGTGATGTTTATAAACAAATACATATTTGTATATTTATTTGAGAGAACAAAGATACATTCATTTAAAATGAAGATAAATTCATTTAGAAAATCAGTGTGTACTGGTATTGTTTATTTTTAGGGAGAGGCAGATAGAAAACATCCTCATGAGAGAAACATCAATCAATTGTCTCTTGCACACTCCCTGATGGGTGATCATACCCGGAACCTGGGTATGTGCTCTGACTGGAAATCCAAACTGCCACCTTTTGATGTTTGGGACAGTGCTCCAAAGAACTAAGCCACACTGACCGGGGTCATTTAGAATATAAATTTTTGGGATTAAGATCTAAGTTGTGTTTGTTTTACAGAAAGTAAATTAGATGCCTTTTATGAACTGCACTTAGAAATTTTGTATCAGGTAATAGCTATGAGAGATTACATTTGAGTATCAACATCGTAACATCATTTAATTCAAAAGAATGATGGATGATTGATATGATAGGATATATTAATTTTATTTTATTTATTTATTTTTTTTGAGAATTCTAATTTTATTGGAGAATAATTTAAGACATTTTCAAGAAAGAATCTTTAAAGGTGAGATATAAAGTTTAAATAAGATCCAGAATAATTAAAATAGCAGGACCCAGGCATAAGGACTCAAGGCAACAATGATTATTATGCCAACATGCTGATGGGCCGAATTATAATAGAAGGCTTATTTGCACACTAATCACTAGATAAACAATTTCTTGTAACATAAACCTCATAATTATCCCATGAGAAATGGTTGGATGATAACCCTCTTTTTTTTTCTTTTTTTTTGTATCAGGAACTTAATTTATTAATTTTTTTGTTTTTATGATTTTATTTTTATTTTATTTATTTTTATTTTTTTATTTTATTTTTTTATTAAATTATTATCTGTGTACATATTTTAACATTGCCCCCCCCCCCTTATACATACCCTCCCTTCCCAGAGTTTTGTGTTCAGTGGTTGTACTTATATGCATGTATACAAGTCCTTCGGTTGATCTCTTATCTCCCCCAGATCTCCCTACTCTCCCCGCTGTAATTTTACAGTCTGCTTATTGCTTTACTGTCTTTATATCTGACTTTTGGTTTGTCAGTTTATAATGTTCTTTAATATCCATAAATGAGTGAGGCCATGTGGTATTTCTCTTTAATTGACTGGCTTATTTCACTCAGCATGATGTTCTCTAGTTCTATCCAGGTTGCTGCAAATGATGAGAATTCCTTCTTATTTATGGCAGCATAGTATTCCATTGTGTAGATGTACCAAAGTTTTTTGATCCAATCATCTGCTGACGGGCACCTAGGCTGTATCCAGATTCTAGCTATTGTAGATTGTGCTGCTATGAACATAGGGGTGCATATATCCTTTCTGATTGGTGTTTCTAGTTTCTTGGGATATATTTCTAGGAGTGGGATTACTGGGTCAAATGGGAGTTCCATTATCAGTTTTTTGAGGAAACTCCACACTGTTCTCCACAGTGGTTGCACCAGTCTGCATTCCCACCAGCAGTGCACGAGGGTTCCTTTTTCTCCACAACCTCGCCAACACTTGTCATTTGTTGATTTGTTGAAGTTGGCCATTCTGACAGGTGTGAGATGGTACCGCATTGTTGTTTTGATTTGCATCTCTCCGATAATTAGTGACTTTGAGCATGTTTTCATGTGCCTTTTGGCCTTCCTTCTGTCTTCTTTTGAAAATATTCTATTTAGGTCCTTTGCCCATTTTTTAATTGGATCATTCATCTTCCTTTTATTTAGTTGTATAAGCTGTTTGTAGATGTTGGAGATTAAACATTTATCAGTGGTAACATTTGCAAATATGTTCTCCCACACAGTGGGCTTTCTTGTTGTTTTGTTGATGGTTTCCTTTGCTGTAAAAAAGCTTTTTATTTTGATGTAGTCCCATTTGTTTATTTTCTCTTTAGCTTCCATTGCCCTAGGGGCAGTATCAGTGAAGAAGTTCTTTTGGCATACGTCTGATATTTTGTTGCCTGTGGATGCTTCTAGTATTTTTATGGTTTCCCGTCTGATGTTTAAGTCCTGTATCCATTTTGAGTTTATTTTTGTGTATGGTGTAAGTTGGTGATCTAGTTTCATTCTTTTGCATGTACCTGTCCAATTTTCCCAACACCATTTATTGAAGAGACTGTCTTGACTTCATTGTATATTCATGCCTCCTTTGTCAAATATTAATTGAGCATATTGATTTGGGTTGATATCTGGGTTCTCGATTCTATTCCATTGATCTATATGTCTGTTTTTGTGCCAGTACCAGGCTGTTTTGAGAACAGTGGCTTTGTAATACAGTTTGAAGTCTGGTATTGAGATCCCTCCTACTTTACCCTTCTTTCTCAGGATTGCTGTGGCTATTCGGGGTCTTTTATTGTTCCAAATGAACTTTTGGAGATTTCTTTCTAGGTCAGTGAAATATGCCGTTGGTATTTTAATGGGGAGTGCATTGAACCTATAGATTGCTTTAGGAAGTATGGACATTTTGATGATGTTGATTCTACCAATCCATGAACATGGTATGTTCTTCCATCTGTTTACATCTTCCTCTATCTCTTTTTTCAGTGTCGTGTAGTTTTCCGTGTATAGGTCCTTTACTTCCTTAGTTAAGTTTATTCCTAGGTATCTTAATTTTTTTGGTGCGATAGTAAATGGAATTGCTTTTTTAGTCTCTGTTTCTATAAATTCGCTGTTGGTGCATAGAAATGCCATAGATTTCTTGGTTTTAATTTTGTATCCTGCTACATTGCCAAATTCATTTATTAAGCCAATTAGTTTTTTAATGGAGTCTTTTGGGTTTTTTATATACAATATCATGTCGTCTACAAATAAGGATAACTTTACTTCTTCTTTTCCAATTTGGATGCCTTTTATTTCCTCCTCTTGTCTAATTGCAATGGCTAGTACTTCCAGTACTATGTCAAAGAGGAGTGGCGATAGTGGGCATCCCTGTCTTGTTCCTGTTCTTAGAGGGAATGGTTTTAGTTTTTGCCCATTGAGTATGATGTTGGCTGTGGGTTTATCATATATAGCTTTTATTATGTTGAGGTATGATCCTTGTACTCCCACCTTGTTGAGAGTTTTTATCAGGAAAGGGTGTTGGATTTTATCAAATGCTTTTTCTGCATCAATTGATATGCTATATGATTTTCATCTTTCAACTTGTTTATGTGATGTATCACGTTTATTGATTTGCGGATATTGTACCAACCTTGCATTCCTGGAATAAATCCTACTTGGTCATGGTGTATGATCTTTGTGATGCTCTGCTGGAGCCGATTTGCTAGAATTTTGTTGAGGATTTTGGCATCTATGTTCATGAGGGATATTGGCCTGTAATTCTCTTTCATTGAGTTGTCTTTATCTGGTTTTTGTATTAGGGTGATGCTGGCTTCATAGAAGGAGTTTGGAAGTGTTCCTTCCTCTTGAATTTTTTGGAATAGTCTGAGGAGGATAGGTTTTAGTTCTTCCTTGAATGTTTGGTAAAACTCTCCTGTGAAGCCATCTGGCCTGGGCTTTTGTTTGCTGGAAGCTTTTTGATGACTGTTTCAATTTCTTCCCAAGTCACTGCTCTATTGAGATTTTTAGATTCTTCCTGATTGAGTTTTGGAAGGTTGTATTTTTCTAGGAATATGTCCATTTCCTGCAGGTTGTTCAGTTTGTTGGAATAGAGTTGTTCGTAGTATTTTGTAACAATCCGTTGTATTTCGGCGGGGTCTGTTGTTATTTCACCTCTTTCTTTTCTGATTTTGTTTATTTGAGTCCTCTCTCTTTGTTTCTTGGTTAGTCTGGCTAGAGGTCCATCTATCTTGTTTATTCTTTCAAAGAACCAGCTCTTGGTTTTGTTGATCTTATGTATTGTTTCTTTGGTCTCTATGTCGTTTATCTCCGCTCTGATTTTTGTTATTTCCATCCTTCTGCTTACACTGGGCTTTTCTTGTTGCTCTTTTTCTAACTCTTTGAGTTGTAGAGTTAGATCATTTGTTACCATTTTTTTCCAGTTTTTTGCAATAGGCTTGTAGGGATATGAACTTCCCTCTCAAAACTGCCTTTGCTGTGTCCCATAGATTTTGGATAGTTGTGTTTTCATTGTCATTTGTTTCCAGGATGTTTTTAATTTCTTCCTTGATTTCTTTGGTAACCCAGTCCTTGTTTAATAGCATGCTGTTTAGTCTCCATGTGTTTGATTTCTTTGGATTTTTTTCATTGTAGTTAATTTCCAGTTTTATGCCACTATGATCTGAGAAGATGCTTGATATGATTTCTCTCTTCTTGAATTTGAAGAGACTTTGCCTATGTCACAAAATGTGGTCTATCTTTGAGAATGTTCCATGTGCGCTTGAGAAGAATGTATATTCTGTGGCTTTGGGGTGGAATGTTCTGAAGATGTCGATTAATTCCATCTGGTCTAGCAAGTCATTTAGGATTGATATTTCTTTGCTGATTTTTTGTTTAGATGATTTGTCAAAGGGTGACAGTGGGGTATTAAAATCTCCTACTATGATTGTATTGCTATTAATCTCTCCCTTAATGTCCTCCAGCAGTTTTTTTATATATTGGGGTGCTCCTGTATTGGGTGCATATATATTTACCAGGGTTATTTCTTCTTGTTGGATTGCTCCCTTTAGTATTATGAAGTGGCCTTCATTATCTCTTCTTATGTCCTTCACTCTGAGATCTAATTTGTCAGATATAAGTATTGCTACCCCAGCTTTTTTTTCATTTCCATTCGCCTGGAAAACCTTTTTCTATCCCTTCACCCTCAGTCTGTGTGCATCTTTTTTTCTGAGGTGGGTTTCTTGTAGACAACAGATATATGGGTCTTGTTTTCTTATCCAATCCGTTACCCTATGTTTTTTGATTGGAGCATTTAGTCCATTTACATTTAAAGTTATTATTCATAGATACTGACTTGACGCCATTTTTATTCTATACCCCTGTGTTCCTTCTTTGCTTTCAATTTCTTTAATTTTACAGTAGATCCTTTAGCATTTCTTGCATTGCTGGTTTGGTGGAGATAAATTCCCTTAGTCTGTTTTTGTCTGTGAAGCTCCTGATTTCACCTTCACTTTTGATTGATAGCCTTGCTGGGTACAGTATTCTTGGATTCAGACCCTTCCTTTGCATGACTTTGTATATTTCATCCCATTCCCTTCTGGCCTGGTAAGTTTCTGTGGAGAAATCAGTTGCTAGTCTGATGGGGGTTTCTTTATATGTAACTTTCTGTCTCTCTCTGGCTGCTTTTAAAATTCTTTTTTTGTCATTGGTATTTGCCAGCTTAATTATAATGTGCCTAGGGGTGGGTTTTCTGGGGTTCATTTTGCTTAGGACTCTGCGAGCATCTTGGATTTGTGTGGGTTTTTTCTTCTCTATCTCAGGAAAGTTTTCTGTCATTATTTCTTGAAATACGTTTTCCATTTCTTCCTCAATTCCCTTTCCTTCTGGAACCCCTATTATTCTAATATTGTTTTGTTTTGTATTGTCCCAAAGTTCCCTTAGACTTTCCCCCTGTTTTTTAATTTTTTTTTTCCAGAAGCTGTTCTAATTGGGTATTTTTTTCCATCTTGTCTTCTAGCTCACTGATGCAGTCCTCTGCTTCTTCTAATCTACTCTTGATGCTTTCTATTGAGTTCCTTACAGTAGCAATGTCATTTTTCATTTCTTCTTGGTTCTTCTTCATTTCCTCTTGGGTCTTACTCATATTGTCAAATTTGTCTTCCATTCTTTTTAGCCATCTTATGATCATTACTCTGAATTGTTGCTCTGGTAGGTTGCTTGACTCTATCTCGTTTACTTCCTTTTCTGGTGAAGCCTGCTTTTCTTTCATTTGCGGACTGTTTTTTGGTCTTCCCATGATCTAGGATGTCTGGTTATGTAGTTCTCTCTCTCCTACTTTGATTTAAAGGCACAAAATACAACACAAGCAGGTACAACACACAAGGCACTGAATAGAAATGTGTTTGTGATATTAATAACCACCAATAATGGTGACTAGAACCCAGCTAACAAAAACATACAATCAAACAAAAAGCATAGGCAAATCAATCTTATAAAAAAAAGCATACAACTTCAGTATAGTTAACATTCAACATACAACTTCAAAAAGTTAGAGAGAAAGACTGTTTTTTTGTTTTGTTTTGTTGTTAGGACAACTGCAAGGGAGGTGTGAATGGGCTTGGAGCAGGTAGTTGGAAATTAGATATATACAAGTAGGGTGAAATTTTAGGAGGGGGTAGACAGAAGGAATGGGGAAAATCTAGAGCAGGAAAGGGTTAAGATAAACGGGGTACCAAAGGAAAAGATCGGAAAGAGGGTGAAGGCATAAAGGTAGGGTTGAGATAGAATAAAGCGTTGGAGAAGGAAAGATAGATAAAGACTGTAGAACAGTAATCCTGAAATAAAAAAAATATCTATATAATCAAATGAAATAAAAATAATAAAAATAAACAAAAGAAAATAAGATGAAAAAGGTAAATTAATAGTAGTAATAATGTTGATTACATATACAATGTAATAATTATAAAGATAAAATCAAGTGAGGAAAAAGAAAAAAAATAGTTTCTTGAGTAAACGTTGCAAATATGAAAACAAAAATAAAAAACAAAAATTTAAAAATTAAAAAAAATAATAAAATTTAAAAAATTTAAGTAAAATTTGCAGTAATGAAGGTCATTCGCTTCCTCTATTGTTATGATCCAGTCCTGATTTTTAGGCAGGTTTTGCTTTGTTTTTATTACACTAGAGTCAATTTGTGAATTAGCCTCTGGGGGCAGTGTTTCTGGGTTGACTTCCCAGACTCTAAAGTAGGGGTGTCGAACTCAATCAGAGAAGGGGCCAAAATCTAAAATCCAGCCTAAATCGCGGGCCGAATGGTTTACTGAACAGTCATAAACTGACAATGTCATAAACTGACAGCGGAGTGCAGTGATGACAGCGCGGTGCGGGCCACATTGCAAGGCCTTGTGGGCTGGATTTGGCCCGCGGGCCTTGTGTTTGACACATGTGCTCTAAAGCCTCTCCAGCTTTTTTTTCTCTGCCCTCTCTGCAGCAGGAACTATGGAAGGGGGAGGGGGCAGGCCCTAGCAACTCCAATCTCCCGCAACTCTCCGATATCGCTCCGAGCCGGATCCAAATGTGTTGCTCTTTAGATATCTCCCCTGTTAGGCGCCCCGTCCACTTTCACTGGTGACACCCGCCCAACAGTGGGGGCTTCTACTTGTAATCACCGCCCTTGTCCTCCAGCTTTCGCGTGTTCTGTGCGCACAGGCTTTTTGTCTTTGCTGCGAGCACTCTCCACCCTTTCCCCGCGAAATCTGACCTTTTCGCCGAGCAGTCTGGCACTCCAGTGCAGTCAGATGTTCGCGCCGCCTGGGATCCGCGTTCTGAGGGTCACAGCTGCTTGCTGGTCGCTGCGGCTGTGGATATTCAGGCCTCTGACAGGATCCTATCTTCCTCTCAAGATGGCGAGGTTTCCCCGTCCAAGCCGGTAGGTAGCTCCGGGCAGGGAAGTAGCCCGCGTGGTGCTTCCCTGTGAGGGGTACCTCCGTCAGCGGCCCCCCAGCAGTTTCTTCTGGTGTTCGCTGTCTCCCAGCTTGCTAATAAACACTCACAGCACAAGACCGATATGATAGGATATATTTAAATGGGACAGAAACAAAGAATGGGAGCTAAATATTTCAAGCTGTATTTTCCTTGTTAACCTTCAGTGAATTAAGTAGCAAAAGATGTAATAGTGTTAGGAAGATGTAACACTGCAAGAAGAAAGATATTGTGAGCAGAATTGTTTCTACCATCAGTTCCTTAGGGTTATGCCTACCTAGACTTCCTTAGCACCTCCCACCACCCAGAAGTTTCTTGCTCTACTAGACTCCAGTCACTCTTATTCATTTAGCTACATTTCAACTACCTAAGACGATAGGTATATCCAACCACAATGAAAATTTTTCACTCTGTTTTTCCAGCTGCGCTTTTGAACAGTATTCCTGAAATATTAATTAGATGGTGCCATTTTCAAGGTTGTTAAATCTTATTTTAAATAGACTGAGGAGGCATCAGTGAAGGGCTGATGGGGTAAACTAAGTGAGGGGACTGATGTCCTGAATATGGGAAACTGGCCTGAATCCTCTGTGGATACCTGGCTCAAAGAAGTTGGGTCCCAGAGATCCAACTATGATAACTGGTTAGGTGAGAAAAAAGAGATTTCATTTAAGGATATTAATGAAAATATTGCTACATGCAGTTCTGATGTTCTATAGATTAGAAAATATTTCTGGGGTAAAATTCCAATGGGAAAAACTAAGATACTCCTTCTTTCAAAGGCTTTTAGAGGGTATTTCCTCATCTTTGAGTACATAATTATCTGATGGGTCTTAGGACTTTTGGTGAAGTTTTATGTCTATCCATGGTGTGATAATTATTGATTTATTTGCTATTTTTAATACATTTTTAATGTATTAGTGTCTTTCTGAAAGCAGTTTGAATTCTGTAAATCTCTCATTTTAGAAAATGGGAGATGCCATACTAGCAAAGGTGCAGCTGCTTAACCTAGGCTTTGTGGATGACTGAGCAGTTCAAGGATGGCTGCTAGGTTTCTGGGAACTGCCAGGAAGTGTTCAATCAACTCTGTGTGCACAGCCACTTTCTGGCAAGTGGGAGACAGAACCTCTCTCAGTCTCCAAGGGTGACCCCAAACTGTTCAGAGCCATAACAGTAAGGAATGCTTATTAAATATCCTGCTATTCAGTTTAATTGTTAAATATACAGACACACTTCAGATTTATTCTGGGTTTGGTTCCAGACCGCTGCCATAAAGCAAGTATCACAATAAAGAGAGCCCTAATTTTTTCACTGATGGAGGGTCTTGCCTTCAATTTGTAAAGCATGCAACATCTGTGAAGATGAATAAAGTGAAGCACATAAAAAACAAAGTGTGCCTGCATGATGTTTGAAAAAGGATGCAGGGCACTTTATTTAGCAGGTGTGTTTATAATAAATTATGCAAATAAATATTTTGCCAGTGATCCCCCACAATCAATCGATCTATCTATCTAAACACATACTCACACACACACACACACACACACACACACACACATATATATATATATATATATATATATATATATATATATAATCTATTTCAGAGAAGAAGGGAGATGGAGAGCAATAAAAACATCAATGATGAAAGAGAATCATTGATGGGCTGCCTCCTACACACCTTCCAATAGGGGTGGAGTCCACAACCTGGCCATGTGGCCTGACCTGGAATCAAATGGTGACCTCCTGGTTCCTAGTTTGACTCTCAACCATTGAGCCGCACCAGCTGGGCTCCCCCTGATCTTGATGGAATTTTACTTTCATTGTACTGAAACTATATGTCCTTACAATCCATTTATTTTTCCCTAAATTGGGTTTATATTCCCTCCCTCCTGTTAAATGAGATAATGAAACTTGAACCATTTAAAATAAGAAATACTTTCCATGTAATTTTGGGGATTTTACTTTTCTTTTTTGAGGTGACATCCTATATAATAAAAAGGTAATATGCAAATTGACAGTCACTCCATCACACAAGATGGCTATCCCCATGTGGTCAAAGATGGCCACCACAAGATGGCCAGCAGGGGAGGGCAGTTGTAGGCGATCAGGCCTGCAGGGGAGGACAGTTAGGGGTGACTGGGCTGGAAGAGGAGGGCAGTTTGGGGCAACGAGGCCTTCAGGGGAGAACAGTTGGGAAGGACCCAGGCCTGCAGGGAAGGGCAGATGGTGGGGACCAGGCCTGCAAGAGAGGGCAGATGGGGGGACCAGGCCTTCAGGGGAGGGCAGTTGGGGGCAACCAGGCATGCAGGGGAAAGCAGAGGGAGGAACCAGGCCTGCAAGGGAGGGAAGTTGCAGGGGACCAGGCCTGCAGGGGAGGGCAGTTGGGGGCAACTAGGCCTACAGAGGAGGGAAGTTGGGGGTGACCAGACTGACAAGGGAGGGCAGTTACTGATAAGGGAGGGCAGTTAAGCAGGACCAGACCAGCATGAGAGGGCAGTTAGGAGCAATCAGGTTTGCAGGGAAGGACTGTTGGGGGGGAACCAAGTCTGCAGGGGAGGGCAGTTGGAAGTGACTAGACTAGCAGGGGAGGACAGTTGTGTGGGGGGGCGGGTCGTCTAGGCGTGCAGGGAAGGGCATCTGGGGGGCTATCAGGCCAGCAGGGGAGGGCAATTAGGGGTGACTAGGGCAGGAGGGAGGGCAGTTAGGGACAATCAGGCCAGTCGGGAAGCAGTTAGGTATCAATCAGGCTGACAGCAGAGTGGTTAGGGGAAATCAGGCAGGTAGGCAATCAGGTGAACAGTTGGGAGCAAGCAGTCCTGGATTGTGATAGGGATGTCTGACTACCCAGTCGGACATCCCTCAAGGGGTCCCAGTTTGGAGTGGGTGCAGGCTGGGCTGGGGATACCCCCCCCCCCCGCCCCAATGCACGAATTTCATGCACCAGGCCTCTAGTATAAAATAGAACTTTTAAACCTTATTCTGACTTCCTCTGACTGCCTCATTTGGCCAAAGGAGAAGTTCAGTTCCAATGTCTGCAAGGGTCACACCGTGAGCCAAACTGACAGCAGGGCTGACTCCAACTCTTCCACCTCAGTCCACTCCTCTTTCAGAATATGATTGATGCTCATGAAGAAACATATATGAAAGTATGTTTTCTTTTTTTATCTTTTCTGACATCTAGAATGTCAAATTTGAACCCTAATGAGCATAAAACTTAAATACAATCTGCTTTTTTTTAATTTGATTAATAAAATCACTGTTTCATACCTGGTCAGAGAGTAAATTGTTCCTGTTTGGGAACTTCTTTGGAAAAGCATTGCAAATCAAATCATCTTTATGTTATTTAGGGATAAAACCTTTGATACTTCTTTAAAAGTACACTAGGCTTTTAGAACCCACTATTACTGAAACAACCGAATCTGGGCTTTTATATTTAGGGGGGAGATTACTAAAAACGGCAAAGGAGCCATGTCTTCACTTTGGGAAATTGGTAGGATGTGAGGACTTAGTTGAAGAATATTGAAAAACTCTCCCATGCCTCCTGCCAGCCTGCAGAATCCTGACTTAGCAGAGCAGCTGGCGTCCCGCGCTATGTTCCCCGCATGCCCCTCCACCCACCCTGTGGCCCTCCACCCAGCACAGGCTGTATTCATGCTTCCCCAGCAGACTCTGGGTTCCTGCCTTGTAGCGGGGAGATGTCAGCCACCAGAGGGCCCCAGGTTTATGTACAAATTAGGGATGAAGGTATCATTCCCCTTTAACCCTCCTTTTTTGGTCTCTGGCTTTTCCTCATTTAAAAGACACGTCCGTTCACTCCTTTGACCAGCAAACTAGCCAAGGCATTGTAAATACTAACCAGCCCTACCTGAAATCTATGAGGTGCAGTAATTCTCTGAAATGCAGGGACATTTTTAAGAGGGAAGAAGACACTTTGAAGATCAGGGGCACGTGGTTTGCCCCTCCCATATTTGACCGGCCCTGACTGCTGTGAGCCTGCAGAACATGCTCTAGTCAGGCAGGGCTGTCGGGTCAGTGCCACTGAAAAAGTGTGGGCTGTGGCAAGAGGGGTGAACATTTATTTCCCCAGGCGGCCTGGCAAGCACATGTCCTGGTGGCCCTGGCCAAGCCTTGGGGTTAATAGGCTAATACAGTGCCACTCGCTAGGTTCTCAGCCTCAGACTAAGCAGATGCCCAAGCTCTCAACATCACAGCCCTTCAAATAGCACTTGGACTTGGCAGGAGTTAGAGGTGTTGACAGTCGTTTGAATGGCATAGGTCTTAGTTTATGTCATGTGTAAGGCTAGACATTTAGCTCCTCGGCCTTCTCCAGTACACGGTGGTCTGCATGTGGTGAGTCAGAAGGGTCATGAGACTGCAGGATGCAAGAAGGCATTTGGAAAGGTCTTTTGCTCTGCTCTGCTTGTGGAAATCTAAAGGGACAGAATAATACATTAAAGTTTCAACGTGTGTTATTTTTAAGTTATCCACCATTAGCATTCCATAGGCTAGGGCTGGGGCCAAGGACCATGTGGGCTCAATTGAACCACAGTTTTCATCCAGATTATTTTGGTTACTTTGTAGTCTTTGGAAGTCCCTGATGGTGGCCCTGCCAGCACATCCAGAAGCAAGATTTCAGGTTCTTGAAATGGAGGAATATTTGAAGGCCATCCCGGGATGCGGGTAGGGAGAACATTATAAGAAAGGCAGAGTTCTGTGCTGCTCCTGAAACCTGAGGGCAAACATGTGCCTCGTCAGCTCATGCACTAATGCTGTGAAACCAGCCTGGAGGGAGGCAGCACATGCCTGTGTTGGAGCCACATCTCCCAGACCTACTGACACAGTGTGGCTCCTGTCAGCCAAATCCTGGGCCTTCGTGCATTGTTCCTTGTCTGTCAGATTGGAAATAACAATATTAGTTTCTTAGAAACTGCTATGCCGATCAGCAGATTATAAGCTTGACTATTAAGTGATTAAAGATTCCCCAACTCATTTTTTTTTCTAAGTCAGTTTTTAATTCCTCAAATCAGACACCAGGAAAACCAAATGATTATTTAGATGATGTTGTCATTGCTCCAAAGAATTGGAAGCTTGTTTTTTTTTTGTTTGTTTGTTTGTTTTTTTGTTTTTGAGAAGGTCCTCAAAACTGTAGTGCATTATTTTTAATAGTCTAACTCCTAACGATGAATTTATTATTTTTTCTTAAATTCTCTCAAATCATTTGAAATCAAATCTGATTGGCTTAAAAGGGTAAATGGCCAAGATGAATTACTACTGGTCTGTGCCAAGGATGAAGAGATGAGACCAGATTGCATGAAATATATGTGAGATGACTGTCTGCACAGGACAATGAATTAGAAGCACCCCTTCATTTGGCTGTAAAAATTACTTTTTGAAAGTCTCATGTATAGAAATTTTGAAAACTCTGAAAGCTTTACTGCAGCATGCAAATACTAATTATATCTTTTCATGATTTCGTTTTGTTAGATTCTTCTTATTAGAACAAGGTGACTCATTGAGAATAATCGGAGAAAATATAAATCTTAGGTATATATAGACTGAACTTCAGATGAAAACCCTGAAAGGGATTTAGAATTTGTTTTCAAGTACATGAACTAGCCTTTGTAGCATGCAGAGTCTTGTCAAACATCATTGATCATAGAATTTAAGACTAAATTGATCCTTGAGCTAAATGGGGGCTCTCTTAGTAAGATTCTGACTTCAATTTCCAACGTATGTGTTTTTTTCTCCAATAGCCAAGCAATTCTAACACCAGCTGGTGTCCTACAATTCAACTCCATTCTGACACCCTCTATCTGGAGTTAGCATCAGATATCACAGTCCTACAAGACGACCTCCCACCCCCAATTCAGTTGCCAGTCAAGTCCAGGTTGTTATTTGTAACTAGTAGGTATAATTCAGAGGTTCCCACGACCTCCTGCTTGGGTTGATTAATTTGCTAGAGCAGCTCATAGAACTCAGAGAAACATTTACTTACTAGATCACTAGTTTATCATGAAAACATGTAACTCAAGAACAGCCAGTGGAAGAGATGTGTAGGTCAAGGAATATGGGAATGGGCTTCCACATCGTCCCAAGCGCACTACTCTCCCCAAGTCTCCATGTTCCACCAGCGCAAGATCTCTCCGAACCCTGTCCTTTTGGGTCTTTATGAAGGCTTCATTACATAAGCATTATTAAGTTCAGTTGCAAATAGTCAATAATTTAATCAATCTTCAGCCTCGGGTCCTTCTGGAGAGGTCAGGGGTGGAGCTGTAAGTTTCAGCCTTCTAATTATATGGTTGGTTTTCCTGGCATTAGCCCCCATATTTAGGTGATTCCCAAAAGTCATGCCATTAACAATAAAAGACACTTATTGTTCTCCTCGCTTAGGAAATTCCAGGAGTTTTAGGAGTTCTGGGCCAAAGACAAAATATGTATTTCTTCTTGTAAGTCACAATATCACAGATAGAAAAGGTGGCATTATACCAGTTTTACAGAATGGACATCTGAGATCCAACTGCTGTCCTGAAGCATAAAGGAAGAGAAGGGAAGGGGAAAGAAGTGATCGGGGCAAGGATCTGAAACTCCTGCCCCCTTTGGGGAGCTCTTTTTCTCATGGCTTACTTCCCATTATTTGACTGAATGAATGGACAAGTATAAGGTGTGATCATGTACGAATTTATAAATGTAAATGGATTATCAAGTACTGCAAAATGTTTCTTATTTGTTTAGCAAAATTTTATCATGGAGTATATCACATCCCATCTCCAATTCAAATACTTAATTGAATCAGGAAACTTAATTGAAGGGTTCTTTGAGACCATCTAGTCCAGTTCCCAAAATGACCAATAAGGAAGGGAGACTAGGCTACTTAACCAGAGTTAATGGCCAGACTAGAGCTGGTGTGCTATATGTGAGCATGTGTTAATGATATTTAAAAGGCACAGCCCAGCAGGCTGGGCAGAGAGGTCAAGGGAGTCTAAAGGGGAGTCTAATTATTTTTTTTCCCAATCTTTGAAGTTGTTGATCATTAGCTCAGATGAGTTTAGGGATCACCTTTTTTTTTTTTTTTTTTTTCCCTTTTATCTTTCCTACTAGAGGCTCAGTGCATAAAATTCATGCATGTCGGGGGGAGGGGTGTCCCTCAGCCTGGCCTGCACCCTCTCCCATCTGGGCCTCTCACAATGCGGGACCACTGGCTCCTAACCACTTGCTTGTCTACCTACCTGATAACCCCTAACTGCCTCTGCTTGCTCTCCCCTGCTGGCTTAATCGCCCCTAACCACCTCTGCCTCAGCCTCTACAATAGCTTTGTCAGGAAGGACATCCGGAAAATGTCCAGTATAATTAGCATATTACCCTTTTATTAGTATAGATGTTTATCTAAGTTAAATGTCTAAGTATTCTTCACTCGTTACAGTAGAATTAGCTGAAACAGCCTCATGTTCACCAAAAGAACCTTTCATAGGTTATAACATTTAAGCAGCTTTATATCAGGTCACACTATAGTTGAAATAAAGTAGGTTAGGTAAAAATCTCAGTTAATTAGATTCTTTTTTTGTGTATAGCTTTCCCCTGAGGAAAGTTGAAGTAATAATTTTTAAAGTGGGTTTGTAGAGAAGTTTCTGTATTAAAAGGATAGATTGAAAAGACCAAGTTTGTTTGGAGGAAAAAAAACAGGGCTCAGGATACAGAAAGAGAAACAGTCTTAAACATCTTCTTTTTCCTGTAATTGAAAGATACGATGTTAAGAGATTGTCAGTGTTTTATAGCTTTAAGTTTTTAAACCAATTTCTGCTATATTTTCTCCAAGTAAGTTACTACCTAGTAAGTCATTAAATGTTGTTTTACCAAGTGACCAGAAGGGGCCACTAGCCTACATGTTTTTCTGGGGTCATGCTCTCAGCCCAAGGAGAAGGAAAAATAACAGCTATTCCTTTTGTGGAATGATAATGCAGTTTTTATCTGGCAAGTAAATTATAGCTTTGCATTTCCTTCAACTTTAAAATCTTTGGGGTCATCTTAGAAGGGGATGCCTATATTATTTTTTTTAGACATACTTCAGAATAAATGAAATTCAGAAAGATTAAAATTAGGTAGCTGTGGTCATTTAATGGCCAAAGACTTCTAACTCATCTACATTATGGTTTTATCACAAGTAAGAGTATGTTGCTGAACTCTTCGGTTGACATGTTTTCCTCTTAGATTAGCACTGCTGAAGAAGAGTGGGGAGGAAGATTGGAAAAACAGACTTACCAGAAAGCAGGAGTACAGCAAAGTGACTGTTATGAGTAGCCTGCACATACAAGAAGTGGAACAGTCACTCAAGAAGAAGGTAACATTTTCCGTGTTAGGAAAAGCACTGACATCATGCTTGGAAGTGCATCAAACAGGCATGCATGACTTCACTGATCACTGCTCTGTGAGGCGCTAGCACTTCCCTACTCTTTGAGTTCACACTTAAAGTCTGTTTCACAGCAGCTTCAGGTGAGCAAAAGGTAAAGTCTTGAGATGTCATAGAACTGGTAACAGTACCACCTGCATAATGTATCAGCAAACAAGTTTCCAAATTCTGAAGTGTATACTCTTACTTCAGTTTAAAACCTTCTTAAATGAATTCTGTCTTTACAATGTTATTAAAGCCTGTATGAATGAACAACTTTATACGTTGCATTTAAACTATGGACTTAAATGTCCTATACTGAGATTTAAAACCTAAGTATACAAAATAGGGACATCATTTTTGTAGTCAGTGAAATCTTATTTCATAATTGTAAGCATAATTCACAATGAGCAGGTGTGCCTTTTATTGAGAATATACAGAAAGATATATTACAAGTTTAATTAAAATTAAGTAACGCATTATTATCATTACTGGCAAGGATTGATATGCAAAAGTATTGACTATTTGTTAAATTACTAATGTAATAATGACCAGCATTTGATCAGTTAGTGCACACTTTCAAAACAGATATTGGCTTTCCTGCTGCTTAGCCTGGTGATTGCAAAAGTCTTGCTGTCAGGAGGCAAGGGGAACACCTGGGGCAGGCACATCCACAGGCAGCATCAAAAGTCTTCAAACAGAAAAGAAAAACCAACTTAAGCATCTGTAAAAGGAGAAATTATGAATATGGCCTTTATACATTAAGAAACTCACAAATATGCTTGCACACAGAACTGTGAGGTGGGAGTTCAGACACTATTTTATATAGTATTTGTGTTTTTATAGGTCAAATTGGAATAGCAATTTGAATTCTCTCTTTTGAAACATACATGATATTAAAGATAATGACTTAAAACATTTAATTCTCAGTCATTAGTAAATTTCTCAAATATAATCCCATGTGGTTTTTGGATTTGCCTACATTTGACGTTTGGATTTTAAGAATGAGATCCTGAAGTGAAAGAAAGTTGGGTCCTTCTACTAGGTCCCATTGCCCACAAACTTTATTTTAAAAAGTCTTGAAATCAGTGGTTCAAAAATAACTTTAACACTTATGTCATTTTGGAAGATGCAAAGAAGTTTGAGAAGAAGGTAGTCGCAATGGCCAGGTGAAAATTCAAATAAAGGTGCAAAACACAAAGCTAGATAGATTCATCATGGATAGTAGAAGGAGATAAGTGCTCCACCCACTTAGAAAACAGTTCATTTGCAGCTCTGAAAGCCAGAGGCTGTGAGTAGAGGATGTGATCTAAACTACATTAACCCTTGACTAAGGGTTTTAGAAATCAAGTGATGGGAGAAGGTGGCTGCAGTTGCTGGTGGAGTGGAAATCCCAGTCAACAGAAGCACTGGGGCCCTGAGCATGACTGGGCGTGAGTGTGAGTGATGCTCTGGACCAGTGGTCAGCAAACTCATTAGTCAACAGAGCCAAATATCAACAGTACAATGATTGAAATTTCTTTTGTGAGCCAAATTTTTTTAAACTTAAACTATATAGGTAGGTACATTGTTCTTAACTTAATGAGGGTACTCGTTTAGCCCCCTGAAAACTCAAGGGGCCAAAGAGCCGCATGTGGCTCTCGAGCCGCAGTTTGCCGACTACTGCTCTGGACTAATGGAAGCAATGGTGAACTCACTGCTCCACTCCTCCCCAGTGACCTCATTCACTTTGGCCTGAGACAGTCAGCTCTTTGAAGTTAAAATAAGTCAGTCTATTTTAGGCTTTCGTAGCAGACAGTGGGCCATCTCAAGTTCTGTGGAGAACAAATGGCCTCTGATACGTCCTTGCCTTGAATTCTTCCCAAGGGCCAGCAGTAAATTTTTGTCACACCTCTACTCTGCTCAGATGTGAGGTGCCTTAAACCTGATCTGTCTTAAGACAGTCCCCAAACAGCTGAGGAGTGCTTGAGAAACACCGCTGCGTGCTGGAGTCTGAGTGCTGCCCTGGAGATCAAGGACAGTCTTGACCTGTGGTTTCTGCAGGTGGGGCCTTGCTGTGTGGGCCGGCTCAGGGGAGTGAGCACCAGAACCCTCCGTCTTTTCCACCAAGGTGGAAAGGAGCTGGCTTTACAGCCAGGTCATCACCTCCTGCACAGTTTCATCCAACAGCACATATTCATGGCTACCACACATTTTACACTTTGTCCCCCGCAAGCTTTTGTGTGCTGTAGGCATAGTCCCATGAGTTGTAGCCTGTGGCAGTGGTCGGCAAACTCATTAGTCAACAGCCAAATATCAACAGTATTTTTTTGAGAACCAAAGTTTTTAAACTTAAACTTCTTCTAATACCACTTCTTTAAAGTAGACTTGCTCAAGCCATGATATTTTGTGGAAGAGCCACACTCAAGGGGCCAAAGAGCCCCATGAGGCTCGCGAGTTGTAGTTTGCTGACCACCGGCCTATGGGAACACAGAGAAGGCAGGAAATAGAGACAGGACTCTAAATCGCTTGAACTGCCCCTATGAAAATACCAGGTAATTGCTGTCCAATAAACATAGTAATTTATGCCTTAAAAATCTATAGCTGCTTTGTTTCTGTCAAAGGTTTTATCTGAAAAGAAAACAAATTTGTGGTGCAGTGACCAGCATCTCATTTGGGGGCCTATGTGTTAAGAAAATATTCTTTATGCCCATGAATCGATTTGGGGAACTAAGTCAGTTCCTTTTCCTACTGGAATATCAGTCATTTCTCAGAGAACATATAACTTAACAGCAGTTCCTTGCTTTCCAAATCTGTCCCCCAAAGCAGAGTTGATAAATTGGAGCACTAATTACTTACAGAGCGGACTCTGTCCTTTCCTCTGACAGAGTTCAGGTTCCTTCTCTCCTCTCTTCCTGTCTCCCTTACCACCTTTCTTTTCTCCTCTTTTCTTTCTCCTGTTCCTGGCTTATTTCAGAGCAGTGCTAACCTGACTTAAACGTTTTTGCTTTTATAGCATATATAATTAGTTTTAAAGCCATTTGGTTTGTAGATTTGGCCTGGTCCACACCATGTGGAATGTGTACACATGGACACAATCTGTGGACAGTTTCCTGCAGAGTGATTCATTCCATCAAAAGAGTGCATGCAATGAAACAAAGTGACATTTTAAAGAAGTAATTTGACAGAAGTTTTTATTTTTTTCTTTATTTATTAAGGTATTAGATATATGTCCTTATCGCCTCATTGCCCCCCTCCCCACCACACACACACTCATGCCCTCACCCCCCTGGTGTCTGTATCCATTGGTTAGGCTTATATGCATGCATACAAGTTCTTTGGTTGATCTCTCCCCAAAACACCTCTGAGGTTTGACGGATCTGATTGATGCTTTTCTGTCGCTGGATCTGTTTTTGTTCATCAGTTTATGTTGTTCATTATATTCTATAAATGAGTGATATCATGTAATATTTATCTTTCTCTGACTGGCTTATTTCACTTAGCATAATGCTCCCCAGCTCCATCCATACTGTTGCAAATGGTAAGAATTCCTTCTTTTTTACTGCAGCATTGTATTCCACTATGTAGATGTACCACATTTTTTTTAATCCACTCCTCTGCCACTCTGAACATAGGGGTGCATATATCCTTTCTGATTGGTGTTTCTAGTTTCTTGGAATATATTCCTAGAAGTGGGATCACTGAGTCAAATGGGAGTTTCATTTTTAGCTTTCTGAGGAAACTTCATACTGTTCACAGTGGCTGCACCAGTCTGCATTCCCACCAGCAGTGCAGGAGGGTTCCTTTTTCTCTGCACCCTCGCCAGCACTTGTTGTTTGTTGACTTGTTGATGACAGCCATTCTGACAGGTGTGAGATGGTACCTCATTGTTGTTTTGATTTGCATCTCTCAGATGATTAGTGACTTTGAGCATGTTTTCATAAGTCTCTTGGCCTTCCTTATGTCTTCTTTTGAAAAGTGTCTATTTAGATATGTTGCCCATTTTTTAATTGGGTTGTTTATCTTCCTTTTATTAAGTTTTACAATGACATTGCAGTTACTTATTTTAAACAAATAATTCTTTTAAATTTCCACTCATGTTGGCATACAGATAGTTAATCCCATGCCTTTTTGTTAAGATAATCACTGGAGATATCAGCCTTTTTTAGGAAATAAAAACCCTGTACAGAGTTTGTCATTACAATCCTGGGTCTACTTCTGGGTCACAAATTAGGATTTGATATTTGCTGTCCTTCAGTAAGATCAGGTCATGGAGATTATTATGTTAAGTGAAATAAGCAGGTCAGAGAAAGACAAATTTTACATGATCTCATTTATATGTAGAATCTAATGAATGAAATAAACTGACAAACAAAATAGATCCAGAGACATGGGAGCATGGGACAAACTGAGGAATCTCAGAAGGATGGGGTGGTGAGGGTGAGAAGAGATGAACCAAAGAATTTATATGCATATATGCATAACCCAGGCACAGACAGTAGTGTGCTAAAGGCCTGGGGAGGGTGCAGGAGTGGGGAAGAGAGGGGCAATGGATGGGGAAAAGGAGGACATCTGTAATACTTTGACAAAGATAAATTAAAAAATAAAGAAAAACGGCACACAAAAACTATCATTATAAAAATGAGTAAATTTTAAAAACATAAAATCAGGTCAGTGAATTAAGCTAAGATCTATGATGTCCTCAGATTGAGTCTTTGAAAATTTAAGGAAGATAAATCTGCTACATGCATATTCTCATTCCTGCTGTCATTGAAATTCCAAATTACAATTTAGTAGTGAAGTCAGTTTAAAGAGAGAGGGGAGGAGGAAGAGAGGCCAAGTTAAAGTTTAGCATCTTGCTGACGGGGGTAAGCTTGCCTGGTGTGTGTCGCCTGCCAGTGTGAGTACATGCATGCCTCTGGCTGAACCCAGGCACAAAATCCTGGCAAATGACTGTCACATCTTAACTTGACCCAGCTCTTCCAACACTCTGCAATGTTACCTATCTGTTTTAACCTGTAGGAAGAAGGAGGATGTACAGATGATAGTATCGTTTCTAATCTGCTTTGGGTAAGCCTGACTCTAACACAGGTGTCTCTGGGTCATAGCAATATGCCTGGCAGCTATAATTCTCACAGAGTGACTCCCTTAGAGCCCTCTGGGTTTGGTTTCTTATCCCAAGGCAAGTTGTCCCTTTCATTCAGAGTGGGGAGCTATCCTGTGTCTTTCCTGTTTTTTGTTTTGTTTTGTTTTGTTTTATTTTTAGTATGTAATAAAAAACCTTGAAAGCTTTAAATTAGATATTTTATGTTAAATGTTTAAACTCATGGTTCCCTTTCTGTAACTGAGTATCTTCTATAAATCATAAAACTGACTGGAGTATACTTACTGTGCTTGTGTATTTATGTCAGCATTCTAAAAAATGAACAAATGGGAAGGACTCTCTTGAAAATTGCAATGAGAAATTAACATTCTGTTAGAGAAATCATTGTTTTTGTCTCTTCCCCTCCCCACCCGGCTCTGATAAGTCTTCTCTTCTCAACTCTAATCCTCTCCCTTTGCTCTATAGGAACCTGTATATGCTTCTACTTATTCTCCCACTATACCTGCTGCCCATAAACACCTGTCTTTTGTACCTATTAATCAGGTGAGGAAAGCCTAAACATATTAAGCCTCATTGTCATTTCTGAGTAGTAGGGAAGCTTGTTTCATTTAGGGAAGTAATTCCATTGTGTGTGTGTGTGTGTGTGTGTGTGTGTATGTGTGTGTATAATCAGTTCATATATTTATAGTCAGTCAAATATCTATAATAATAAAAGCTTAATATGCCCTTCTGTCTGTATTGTGCATCTCACACATGGAAACTCCCCATTTCTACTCCTGCAGGTGGATTTTTCCCTTACACTCCTTGGTTTCTTTCCTCTGAAGTTAGGCACGCTAGGCTGTGAGCCCAGCCTCACATAGCCAGTCAATGTCCACCCAAAAAGGAGGTTGAAATTAGAGGGGGCATTTGAGTTATTTCTTCTAAATAAGTCAACTTTAAATCGAAAGATGTATTATTGAGTTCCTTAAATATAAAACATATATATTACATACACATATACTTTTTTAATAGACTGGTTTTTAGAGAAGTTTTAGGTTCCCAGCAGAATTGGGCAGAAAGTACCAAGATTTACGCATGTACCCACCACCATGCACGTAGCCTTTCCCACTATCAGCAACCCCATCAGAGACATACATTTGTTACAGTTGAACATACGATGATACATCATTATCCCCCAAAGTCCATAGTTTACATTTGGGCTCATTCTTGGTGGTGTGCATTCTATGGGTTTGGACAAATGTGTAATAGCTTGTAGCTATCAGTATAGCACCATGCAGAATGGTTTCACTGCCCTAAAAACCCTCTGTGCTCTGCCTATTCATCCCTACTTTCCCCACCCCCAGTCCTTGACAATCATTGATCTTTTTATTGTTACCATAGTTTTGCCTTTTCCTGAATGTTGTATAGTTGGAATCATTCAGCCTTTTCAGATTGGCTCCTTTCACTCAGCAATATGCACTTAAGGTTCCTCTATGTGTTTTCATTATTTGATAGCTCATTTCTTTTTAGTGCTAAATAATATTCCTTGTCTGTATGTAACACAATTTGCTTATTCATTTTCCTACCAAAGGGCTTCCTACTTTTGGCAATTATGAAAAAACTCAAAAAATATTTATATACAGGTATTCATTTTGTGTGTAGCTAGAAGTTTTTCAACTCCTTTGGGTATTAAGGAACCAATTACTGGATCATATGGTAAGAATATGTTTAATTTTGTAAGAAACTGCCAAACTGTCTTTCAAAGTGGCTATTTTACATATCCACCAGCAACGAATGAGGGTTTCTGTTGCTCTACATCCTCACCAGCGTTTGCTGAGTACAAGGTTTTGGAATTTTGTACTAGGTGTGTAATTGTAATAGATGTGTAGCAGTATCTCATTGTTTTAACTTGTATTTCCCTGATGGCATATGATGTAGAGCATCTTTGCATGTATTTATTTGCCATCTGAATATCTTTTTGAGTGAAATGTCTGCTGAGATATTTTTACTATTTTTTAATTGGTTGTTTTCTTATTGCTGAGTTATAAGAGTTCTAATTTTTAAGTTAAAAGTATATTCACTAGAGGCAATCTATGTGTTATCACTTGAAAGTTAAAAATGTCTTTAAATTTTTTTATTTATTTTTTATTTATTTTTTTATTTTTTATTTTTTTTACCTCTTGACAGTCTTCTCAGATAAATATTTTATGTACCAGTTAGTGGCACTAGCTTGTCAGTTTTCTCAAATGTCAGGAGACTTCTGTCCTCAGTAGTCCTGGTGTCAACATTCAATGACTCAAAGGCTCAGAGAAGAAAACAGCATTTACACGGAACACACACTATGTCTAATGAACTGTTTGTCTCTTTATTAAGCTTCAGCATACAATTTCTTCTTCCTCACATGCCGCAGGGCTGTACCAGAATAAGATTTTCCTTAATTCCCCTCTTATTTTAGAAGCTGGTGGATGGTGACAAGACCAAGTTATGGTTACTTTGAGGTCTACACGTAGTTGAGATCTTCTTTGTGTTTTGTTCTGGTTACTTGAGGCTACATGCCATCATTTTGGATGGAAATCACTTAAGAGAGGAAGAAAGCTAAATTTTTTAACAGTGCACAGAATTCTAAATGGTGATAGCATTTTTGGAAACTAAGTACTTATTTGTCACTTTACCTTATTTCTGTTATTTAACATGTTCTTTGACCATTTCTTTTTATAATTTAGTTTAAGTAGATGTGAATAAGATGAAAATTTTAAAGCCACATCACAATATTTTCCACCCATAAAGCTCTCCAGTTATGGGAGAATTTATTCTTAAATTTGCACTAATCCTATGATGCAGGTTAGTTCCAATCTCCCTGGTATTAGCTCCCTGTGTCAGAAACATGTAGTGAGTTTGCACTATAATTTCTTAGTACAGTTGACTTTAGATCAAGGTAGCAGTAGGAGTTCTGATTCCCCACCCCACACAGTTGAAAATTCATACATAACTTTTTACTACTTATAGCCTACTGCTGACCAGAAACCTTATAGATAAAATTTAACATATTTTATATGTTAGATGTATTCCTACAATAAAGTACACTAAGGGAAAAGAAAACGTTATTAAGAAAAATCAGAAGGAAGAGAAAATACATTTACAGTATTGGTTGAAAAAAAATCACATGTACCGGTAAATGGATCCATGCAGTTCAAATCTATGATGTCCAAGAATCAACTGTAGGTATGTAGAGGCAAACCTATCAGTAAAAGTGTGGTAGCCTGAAAACACTTTTTCTGGATGACCCGTTGCTCAGTTTCAAGCAGTGTTCCTGGCCACCCTAAGATATCCTCTCTTCTCAATTGTTTCACTGACTTTTAAACACAAACACACACACACACACACACACATTTTCTCCCCTCTCCCTCTTCATCTCACAAGTGAAGCACAGGTTGGGTAGGGCTTCTATTTATACTCTGACAATTTTTTCTTACTATTACTGGCCATCCTAACTGTCATTGACTAAACCTGGATAAACATGGAAAAATGACCCCATACTCATTGCAATATGTATTATGTCCTTCTCTAAATGGGGAAGAAAAACTTGAAATAGTACAATAATGAAGTCTTAAGCTAAAAAAAGAAAAGTAAATGAACAAAGATGCCCATCTTATTTGTTTTCACATTTTAAGTTCTATAATTTAATAGCAACTTGGGACAAATTTTTATTAGATTCTCCAGTGAATATACAAGCTACTAGAGATCCGGTGCACGACATCCGTACACTGGGGGGAGGTGTGTCCCTCAGCCCAGCCTGCACCCTCTCACAGTCTGGGACCCCTTGGGGGAAGTCCACCTGCCTTGGAGGCCAGAGAGGCTCCCACCACTGCCACTGCACTCTTTAGTCATGAGCCTGGCTTCTGGCTGAGTGATGCTTCCCCTGCGGGAGCAAACTGACCACCAGGGGGCAGCTCCTGCGTTGAGTGTCTGCCCCCTGATGGTAAGTGCATGTCATAGTGACTGGTTGATTGATCAATCTGGTCATTCTGCCATTCAGTCAGTGGGCTTTTATTATATAGAATATTTTTCTTATCTCATTGGAGAGTCATGTAGAGTGAGATAGCAGGAATTAGTGGGCTCTAAACCAATCCCACTAAGTAGCAGAGTTAAGGTGAAACTTCTAGAGAAACAAAACCTTTTATGTTTAATGTTATCACTTAGAGGGGAGTAAAAAAATATGCCTTCTTAATACAGATTAAATAGCTGTATCATTCCAAGGTTCCTATGTGTCACATTCTCAAATGAGCTCCAGGGGAATCCCAGTTCTTTGGGGAATGGAAATGCTGACTTGGGGATACCAATTTTCTGAGTCATTAACCAAACCCCTCGACCACACCCAGGACCTTGGAGATGCTACTGAATTCACTATAGAGCAGTGATTGTGGGTCTTTGGCAAGAAAACATTGGCACATTATATGTTTTTCCCCAAAAAATATTTAAGTACTGTATTGATTTAATTAAAATTCACTCCTGGGACTTCATTTTCAAGGAAAACTAATTTTCTGTTATGAATTTTGGTGATATCCTCCTGGCAATTTTGGTGATATCAACCTCATAGTTTATTTAAGAAAGGTATGTGATGCACAGAGTTACTTGGAATTAGAATCATTTTGACAATTGCAAGTGGGAAAGTTAAAAAAAAAATTTTAAACGTTTTTGATAATTCTATTCTGATAAAATTTAAAACTTATAGAAAAGTCATCATAAGAGACAGGATATTCTCATATATCTTTTACCAGGTTTATTTTCATTATATTTTAATATATTTCTTTATTGACTTCAGAGAGGAAGGGAAAATGAGAGAGAGAGAGAGAGAGAGAGAGAGAGAGAGAGAGAGAGAGAGAGAGAAACATCAATGAGAGAAAAGCATTGATTGGCTGCCTCCTGCACACCCCCTACTGAGGATCAAGCCCACAACCTGGGCATGTGCCCTTGACTGGAATTAAACCCGGGACCCTTCAGTCCATAGACCAATGTTCTATCCACTGAGCCAAACCGACTAGGGCTTTTACCAGATTGATATGTTGACATTTGCTCACTCCCCAACTTTTCTCACCCTTCTCTCCATTCCCCACCCCAGTGCTGACTTGCTGCTTTCCCTTACTAGTGATCCGGAACATGGATTTGTGCACATTGAAACAAAATTAATTAGAAGGTGGCCTGTGGGGCAGGACTGGGCTAGATGGGCCGGACACGTCCTGCAGCCAACCCCCCTTTATCCCTCCCTGGCTGGTGCACCTAGGGTGGCACTGTGGCTCAAAGGGTGTCTATAGAATGAGCAGGGTCCCTCCAGCAGGTGGGGTCCCTTGGCTTGGTTTGTGGGGATTGGACCAAAACTGGCTCTCCAACATCCCCAGAGGAGTCCCAGAGTATGAGAGGGCACTCTGCAAAGTTACTGTCATACAGTGTTTTAACGCAAACACAAGTGTGCAAGTGTGGCAGTAAACCAGATTCAGGGCCTACAGTGCCCCAGCAACAACATAACCCACGGCCGAAGGTGGAATCAGAAGGCCCCTCCAGGTATCGGGCTCCCTCCTCTCTGGTTTCTGGTGCATCACCTGAGAACCACCGCCACTGCCAAATTACTGCAGCTCCACAGCTCCTGCATTGAGCGTCTGCCCCCTGGGGGCCAGTGTGCATCATTACAATCAGCCAGACAGGCGGAGGGACACTTAGCATCTGAGCCTTTTATATATATAGATATCACCCCCCAATACCATCACATTAGGCATTGCTTTTAGCCAATGAATATGGGGAGGGGAGGGAAGCACAGACATTCAATCTATGGCATTCTTCCATAACTATAATGCAACTGTAATACAGTCATCAAGATGAGTAAATATCACATTGATAGATGTTTAATCCACGATTCATATTTCAATTGTGTCAATTTCACCTTAATGACACCCTTTTACCCACACCCACACCCCATTTAGGATTCAAGCCAGGATCATGCACTGAATTTTGTTGCCCTGTCTCTTTAGGAAGAGGTTTTTAACCTAATTTAAATGACCAAAGATCCTAGTTCTGGCTATGACTGCTCTGTAGAAGAAGTCTGTAAAAGGAAAACTCCTAAACAAGATGATGGCAAGGTCCATATTCATGGTTTGAGCCAGTGGTATTAGTGCAGGCCGGATTTTATGCGGCTGGAGAGGCTGGAAAGATCTGTTTCCTGCACTGCCTCCATCATCCCAGGGCTTTCCGAAGCCCCCAACAAACCTGGAAGTTATGCTCTGTTGGTCAGTTAAGAGAAGCTGATTTGCCACTTGGATGGAGTTGAGGAAGAATCAGTGGCCCCCAGATGTATTTCCTCTCTGGCTCATTGGAAAGCCTGACCCTCACTTTGATTCATGTTATTCAAAGGAAAAGTCCTTAGGAGAGAAGAGGAGCTGGGGAAACTGCCAGATGCCTTAGCGGAAATGGCATTCCTCGGTCTGAGAAGATCCTGAGGTGAAAGCAAAAGCACTTGCCCAGGAAGTTGGCCACCACCATCTTTAGAGCGCCCCCTGGGTGACCTTGAGGGGACAGCCCAGAGGGGCTCTCCTCCTCCACACTGGCTCCCTGGGCTCCTGCCCTCTCCCTTGCTTCAGGCCCTGGCCCATACTTTCACGGAGAGGGACTTACAGTGAGGCTCTGTCCTGCCAACGTTGGAAGGCCTCCTGCCCGAACCACCCTACTGCCATCACCCACTCTTTCTCCGGGCCACACCCCTTCTCTATGGCCTCGGTGCCTTGAGCCCTGTCCTCTGCCTCCTTGCTGCTTTTCGTCCTCTGACCTCAGCCCCAGCAGCCTGAGCTCTCCCTCCTGTCCTGCTCTCTCAGCCCCTCAGCTTTCCCTTGGGCCAAATGAGGATCACCAGTGGCTTAGAAAGTGAAGAGGCAGATATCTCTAGAATCCCAATTAGAAGTTTATAAAAATCATTTTTTTACATAAAAATTTCATCATATATGTAAGTTATATCTGTAGCACAGTTCATCTTCAATGTCAGATATATTATTACCTACAAATTAGGCCCTGATTGTCTAATAACTGCCCATGTAACATAGTTGCTGTAGAAAAAAAGCATGTCAAATTCCAGAAAACCTTCTTACAGCACACCTTATTCCTGATCAGCTTTTCCTGCTTTATAATTGACCATGTTCCTGTGAACTTAATTGGTAAGATCTAGATTGATAGTGTTCTTTGTGATACATATATATGTAATATATATGGATGTATACACACACACACACACACACACACATATGTATATGAAGAAAATTTTCTTATCACCTGAGTTTAACCAGTTAGGTAAAACAGACCAGTTTAAAAACTCTGTAAAGGCCCTGGCATGAAGGCTATCTCTATTTTTGTTTATTTTTACAAAGTATTGTTCTGGTGTTCCAATTTTTCAGACAAATAGTTAAAAAACAGCTAAGTTTTAATTTAAAGTTTCAGTGTTGCTGACAGTGATCTCTGATCCAACCTGGTCAAATCTACTTCAGAATAGACTTGGCTACTTCTGAAGTCATGTCTACTTCAGAATAGCTATGGCCAGTTTCAGATAGTGTTGTATCTCTTTGCCTGCTTTTCAGCTCATAAAATGCTACGGGCTAAAATTCACCTCTTTCTCATTTCCCTCTTCTATTTTCTCCTTTGTACATGTTTAACTAAGCAGGTCACAGAAAGTCGAGAGAGCCAAATGACTATTGAAGAGCGGAAGCACCTCATTACTGTGAGAGAGGAAGCCTGGAAGACAAAAGGCAGAGGGGCAGCTAACGACTCCACCCAGTTTACCGTGGCCGGGAGAATGGTGAAGAAAGGTCAGTTTGCGAATGTGCATGCTGTACATGTGTTCATGTGTGTGCACATGCTCCATCACCCATGACAGCTCACTGAAAACAATCACACCATGGTATATTTTAGTTTTTAATCTCATGGATGTTATGTAAATGGTTTTGGGGTCGGTTTTCTGAGATATTCCTACCGAAACCTTTTTTTATACATAGAGTCATCTTCAATATAAAAAGCATAATTCAATTTCAAAACTTACCCATCTGAAAATTGAGCACAGGTTTCAAAAGCAATTACAAATCTGTTAACGAATCTTAGTTCTTTCCCATAATTGCTTTCAAATTATTTACATTTTCTTGCCATCTGGCAATCAGTTAACCCAAATTAGCCTTTCTCAATGAAGAAGAAGTTTCCGTCTTCTCCCTTGTAGGGTAATTCCTAGGTCCCTTTCCATAAAGCTGAGTTCTCTGGCTTACAAAGATGGATTTCCAAGCATGTTTTAATATATGTTTAAAAGATATACCCAATTCAAGGAGTGGGATTTCCCTGCAGACAGTCATTTCTATGCACCTGAGCTTTTGGAACTAATTTGAAACCTGTACATGGCTAGTAAAGTCACCAGAGAGCTTTATGCCTCTATATCCTGTAGGAAACATTTAGAATTACGGATCTCTTTGTCTCTTATTGGGCATGCCTTCATTTTCTGGGTTATTGTTTAAAAACAAATTTTCTAAGTTAGTGATAAAGGTTTTCACATTCACTCGGAGTTCATTTATATTGTCATTAGCTCTTCTAAGTTTATCTTTCCCTTTTCTCAGAATCTTTCACGATTCTCACTCATACACAGTGCCTAGCTCACTGTAGTCTCATAATAAATCTTTGCAGAAGGAAAAGAGGGAGGGAAAATCCTTAAACTGTGATTAACTCAAATCTTGGCAGAAGAATCCTTTCTAACAAATTCTTAACTAATCTTGGAATTGTCAAAAGATAATAGCAGATAACTTACTCTCACAAAATGAGGCAGCATTTGAGTATTTTCACCAAATCACAGAACAGGGTAATCATGTTAAACTACTTTAATATGAGCCCCATCTTGTGTTATCAAAAGCAGCTCCTTAAGGCCCACATTGATCAAGAAGAATTCAAGCTGAGAACATGAACCAGAGCTCAGATCTAGCCTGGACTTTTATCCTGATGACTTTTTATTTTTCTTTCATTTAAAAAATCACATTGATTTGTAAGTAGGCCCACTTACTACCAAAACCCACTGCTCTAGTCCACAGCACTGTCAGAGGAAGGAGATTTATCTTACCTGGGCTTAGAGAGCAAGATCCAGGAAGTTCCTATCTCAGAGGATGAGTTTGCATTCACATTTTCCTGAATAAATCAGAGATCTTTATTTAACAGGTGCTATATTGTTGGCTCAGGAAATAATTTTCTTACACTTTTAGCCTAATGAAAAACATTGTACCCTATTTTTCTAATATTTGTTACCACCTACTGGGTTATATGTTCACTTGCGTTGTCAGCTGTGTTTTATTTGCCGTAAAATGGCATCCAGTTTATACTCACTATAGAATAAAATAACCCCCTACACTGCAGTCACTGAGACATCCCATTTCATATGGTTACAATGGTATATATGAGTTACTGCATATCAGTATATTGCCAAGAGGCACACTCATTTCATTCTTTCAGGCCAGAAAACTCTACTGTTCTCTAGGACTTTTAAACACTACTGTTCTCTACTCCTCATTAGGACTTTTTCCCTTCTTGATACTCCTAGAGTATCTGTAACAATTAGCACTCCAAAAGGTTTCTGTGATATTCTACTACTCTCCTGGAAGAAAAATACTCAAAGTACGGTATGCCTTGAACAAGAAGGATGTGAAAATGTTCCTGAAGAGAGTGGGTAAAGGTTATTGCAAGTAGAAGTCATTGGAAGAGGTATGGGGAGTGCTTTGTTTTAGTGTGTAATTTAAATCTATTTGCCCTCTTACATGCAGAAAAATACTAATATTTACCTGGGAAAGAGGTGGCTCACATCCAGGAGCTCTCCTGCATGCTGCTGTCTGAATGGGCAGCAGGGGGCGCCCTGGCAGTACAAAGGGTCAGGTTTCCTGTTGGCCTGTTTTTAACTTTAGAGTTAATGACCTCCATGCTAATGAACCTTTCCATGTCTCTTTTGCATCCTTTTTGTAGGTAATGATTTACTGCCCCAGCCTGTGAACCAAATTTCACCTATCTTTATTATCTTTCAGAAAAAATTTATTTTCTCACTGATGTAAACCCTTTGCAGGTCTAGTAAATGAAATAAAATTTGAAAAGTTGATATCCTCAAGCAAATATATGTATGTCTTGAAGACTTCTAGAATATCACCTAAAACTTAAGTTTTAAACTAGAATTCATTACTTTGCCTTAAAATTTTAATGCTGTAAGTAATAAATCTTTCTCTAGCTCACAGGAGGAAGGAACAGAGCAATTCATTCATTTATTTTTCCTTGTAGTTGATAGTGACTCACATCTTCTTCAGATGTGCTTTGAGGAATGCTCAAAGTGGCAATGTTATCTAAGGGTTTCACATTAAACACAGAACATTATCACCTCATTTGTCCTTTGTAAATGTACTAATTATTCTCCTTTCCAAATCCTCTTCTTAAGTTGGGGGTGGGGGAAAAGGAGTTGCTGATATATTTTCTTTTATTAAAATTTCTTGTTCTGACCAGATACCTTTTTCATGCTGAAATTTCTTTCTTTGCCTTTCATGTGTCCCTTACCATTTCTCCCTTTAAAGATTCCCTACCCTGCTTCATGATAAATATATGAGAAAGCATATCACAGGTTCCCAGCCACACCAGAGATGGATATGCCCTGCCAAAGATCACAAATCACTTTCACTGTGTACTTTTGTGTCTTTTCTTCTACAGGGTCAGCACTCTTCAGTTATTGCTCAGTAGAGCCACTCTCCTCTGAGTGATGCTCCAAAGGCTAGACTGTCCCTAGTTCACCTCAGCCTGGAAGGAAACTTGTACTGGCAGCCACTGTGAGCCAGTGTGACACAATCCTTTCTCCTCCTTTCTCCGTGGGAGATGGTGCAAATAGACTTCCTCCTCAACTATGCGCACCACCACAAAGGGCCTTCAGAGCTCACCCTCCATTTGTTAAAGTATATTCTGATAGACTTGTACTTCCTTATCCCATTCACGTGTATGGCCATGTTTTCCTACGTCCTCGTTACTCGTTTTGGAATGGCAGCTTATCAGACACTATAGTCCTTAGAAACTATCAGATGTCTATCTACGATACATGTGCAGTTGTCTTACCCAGTCATGGTACCTGCCAAATGTATTTGTATGTACACATGCATGTTTGTGTATAAATTCTATGAATTGTAAAATCTACATTGGAGGTAAGAGAGATCCAACAGGGTCAGGAGACTTTCCAGGAATGACCCTGAGATACTAAACAGCTCCTTGTTTGTTCTGCAGGTTTGGCATCACCCACTGCCATCACACCAGTAGCGTCCCCTATTAGCAGTAAAACAAGGGGCACAACACCCATTTCCAAACCCCAGGAAGGTAAGTCACCAAGGCACCCGATATGCCAGGGACTCTGAGTCCTCAGTGGTTCTCTCTCATCGATGCTTTCTCCTTGTCTAGATATTGAAGCCAGACCAGACATGCAGTTAGAATCGGACCTGAAGTTGGACAGGCTGGAAAGCTTTCTGAAAAGGCTGAATAACAAAGGTACATGCCAGAAGCTAGAGGGAAGCTTTGGTTTAGATACCTGTAGCATACTGCGATTTGTATTTCAGTGAGTAGCTAAGGAAACCTAAAAAGAACCTGCTCCTCTCTCAGAACCTCTACGTCCCATTTGTGATGGCTTTCTCCTCAGTTAAACTGTCTTCTTTCTACATGACTGGACCGATTTATTCTATAAGCATTATCTTTGCTGTTATCTTTTTAAAAATGAAGTTACTGGTCAAGTCTGATTGTATTACCAAGCTCTGACCCACTTGATAATGTACTAAATTTGAGACCCCCAATAACATTTCTTATTAAAGCTAAATCTTGGGGTGTCATCCCATCAGAATCATGATTTAATTTTGCTTTGAACCCTGAAAGCAGATTATTCTACTTATACAAAGTCAACATGATCTTGGGCTGATGTACTTTAAATTGTATATGTCAATTTCCAGTAAGGTAGCTGTTAATATATCTTATAATCACAAATAATTTCTAAAAGGAAATTTAGGTAAATAATAAGTTGAAATAAATATTTCAGTACAAAAGTCAATAGAATATACAAAATAAAAGAATAAAATGCAGGAATACCCTTATTTCTTAGTTAAAATTTCCAGTACTTGAAGCTTATCAAATATTATACTTTGGGAATGCCTATCATTGACACTGACCCCTAATCATTTGGAAATAACACACACACACACACACACACACACACACACACACAACACACAATAAAACCCTTTAAACCAGAAATATAAAAGTGTAATAGGATAACTAACCTGCAAGGCAAGGAATGCAAACAATTCAACAGTGATCTAGCCCAGGGGTCTAATCCAACCCACCACCTGTTTTTGTAAATTGAATTTTATTGGAATACAGTCATGACTACTGTTAAGGTATTGCCAGTAGTCACTGTTGCACTACAACATCAGAGTTGAGTAGTTATAACACAGGCCATATAGCCTTCCATGGAAAGCCCAAAACATGTACTTCATGGCCCTTTGCAGAAAAACATCTTCCTGACCCCTCATTTAGAGACTGAGGCTACTTCTGCTTCGAGCAGCAAAAGGAACTTAGTGGGCTTGTGTGTAGCAAGGCCAGCCTGGCTGTCTTTTACACGTCACAGCGCAAGCGTTGTTCACACTGGACGTCCTTCAATGAGAAAGCAAGAAAGGCCTAGGAGGCATCCACAGGACACTGGATATTATCACTATTATGGCTATCACTATGGAGGGAGGGGGGAATAAATTTTAAGGAATTGTGAGGTGAAATTGGAATAACGATTTTACACAAATTTACTCCATTTACTTGCTTGTTTATTGATAGTTGGTGGGATGCAAGAAACTGTACTCACCGTCACGGGCAAATCTGTTAAGGAGGTGATGAAGTTGGACGATGACGAAACCTTTGCCAAATTTTACCGCAGCATGGATGATACCGTGCCAAGGAGCCCTGTAGAGCTGGAAGAAGACTTTGACGTTATTTTTGACCCTTATGCCCCCAAGTAAGTTACTGAAATTTCTGTTTTTCACCCACTGAGAATGGACTCCTGCATCGGCCTCTACCCAGTATTTTCATGAGCTCTTTTCTCTCACTCTGATAAAACTTCATTACAGACAAATTATTACAGTAGTGCTCCCTTCCCTTTATTCATGGGGATCTGTTCTAAGATGCCTGGATCTGGAGATCATACCAGTCTTTTCATATAATGTTTCCCCTCGCCCCCCTCCGTATTTCATAAATACCTAAATACCTTTTTCACTTAAAGGAAGTACTATATGGCTTCTCTCTGGCATCTCTGAATTACCATCATCACTATTGTTCTTTGGGGCCATTATTAAGTAAACTAAGGGTGACTTGAACACAAGGACTGTAATACTGTGACAGTCGATCTGATAATCAAGGTGGCTACTAAGTGACTAATGGGCGGGGAGCACCTACAAAGTGGATGAGTCACAGGATGGAATGGAATGGCAACAAGTGTTATACTGCTACTCAAAATGGCACATAATTTAAAACTTACCATTTATTACTAGAATTTTCCATTTATTTGCATACTGTGGATGACCCTTGGTAACTAAAACCATGGAAAGTGAAACTGTGGATGGAGGAAGGGGGTCTATTGTATTCTCTGAGCCAGACACGTAGGGCTGTGGGTAGATGAAACATGCATGCCCAGAACTGATGCACATTCAGGCAGAAAGTCTTACAGACAGAGCATGTGCCACAGGTGTTTGCCCTGTTCCTAAAATGTCACTGTATTTTTTACCTACTCCAATATTGTTCTGCATATTTTTAGATTAACATCAGTTAGTAGAGATTTCTATACCATCTTTTATTTGACATACCATTCTTACTCATGACTTTAAAAAGTATTTGGATTTTTATGGGCTTAAATTAATACAACTAAATAGAAAATCAATAAAGCATGTTACTTAACTACAATCCTATATAATAAAAGGCTAATATGCAAATTGACTACACAGTAGGACAACCGGTCACTGTGATGAGCACTGACCACCAGGGAGCATATGCTCAACACAGGAGCTGCCCCCTGGTGGTCAGTGCGCTCCCACAGGGGGAGCACTGCTCAGTCAGAAGCCGAGTTCATGGCTAGCAAGCACAGCGGCAGTAGCATTAGCTTCTCTCGCCTCCGTAGCAATGCTAAGGACCCATCAGGGGATGTCCGACTGTCGGCTTAGGCCCACTATCCCAGGTAGAGGGCCTAAGCCGACAGTCGGACATCCCCTGATAGATCCCAGACTGTGAGAGGGTGCAGGCCAGGCTGAGGGTCTCCCTGCCTCCCAGTGCACTAATATTATGCACTGGCCCTCTAGTAATTTATAAAATCAGTAGATCTGAGAGTTTTCTCAGTATGTCCAAAGGCCTGTCTTCACACAGGAACCTGACAAAGTCACCTAAGGAAAGCAATTATGGTTTATGATTCCTCTTCAGAATGTGGTCTCTCTCTTGCCTACTTTCCTCTGGATTTCTTCACTTTCAGTTGGGCTGTGACCATGGAGTGGAAGGCACCTTTGCCTTGGCCACTCCAGCACAGGCAGCTTCTCTTCCCAGTAGTTCCAGCAGAAGTTTCAGGCTTGATTTTCTTGGATGTGAGTCTATCCCTAAAGCAATCATTGTGGCCAAGGAGATGCAAGACAGTGAATGGCCAGAGCTGGTCTCTGGATCCAATCCTGAGCCGGGCTTGGAGGCAGGGGATGGAGTAAGATGAGTCCTCCTAAGGAGAGTCAGGATGCTCTTATCAGAAGCAGGAAAAATACCCTGGACAGGATAAACCCACAGCTATTGACCATATTTATCTATTTTCTAAAAGTTTATCAGAGTGACAGTCTCTTCCTTAAGTCTGTGTAGTCATCACAAATTTGTCCTTAAACTACTTCTGATATATTTGTTGCATGTTTCAATATGCTTCTTTTATTTAATTTGCTACCTTAAGAAATTAACATTTTACCATTTCTCATATTTAAATAATTTGTGTACATGGTTGTTCAGCCATTTCTCAATCTTCTCCCAACTCAAATGTTTAAATTTTTTAAATCATTACATATAATTTAAATATATGTGCATGTTTTTACACACACACACACACACACACACACACATGCACACACACACACACACAACAATATATGTAAAGGAGACTTGCAGACACCTATGCTGTTGGAAGTTGAGAGCAGCATCAGGAATCTGTTGGGAAGTCATGTGACTGTGTCCACCCACCTCCTTGTGTCTGATCTTCTGCCCCGGAGTTGTGTGAATGTGTAGCAGTCATTGCTGGTTTGTGAGCCTATTTTACTTCAATCTATTTTTTTTTTTTTCAAAATAGTAGTTATTTTTCAGAGGGAGGCAATGGTTTGTGAGGAGACTCGTTATGAGAGAGTTGGTGAGGGAATTGAAAAATTATTTTGTGAAAAGAAAAGTTAGTTTGGAGGAGAGAATAAAATGGAGAAGCAATGGCTGGATGTAAATTCTTGAAGGGCTTGTTAGTAACAGAAGAGGTAGATATGTATACTATTACAAAGGGCAGAGATGGGACGGGTCTGTGAGTGTGTAGGGTTGGGGAAGAACTTCCTACCCCTGAGATCTTTGGAGGAGTGGGATAAGCTGCCCCATTAGGGACTATTGTTTTTCAGGCAGAGCCCACGGGGTTGGGTGAGTGGGGGCTTTGGGAATTGTCTGAGTTCTTAAACTCTATGACTCTCTCCTTGAATCTCCCTTCCATCCCCATGGTACTATGACTTTATGTCAGGAGAGTGGCGGGCAGGAGGAAGAGTTGTAAGATTTAAAATGAAATCAGGGAATAAAAATGTAGAACCCATTGCTTCAGATCAGAGAGCCTCAACAGGCCAGGAGTTATTATAGACCAAGGCTCAGCTCTGCTTTGCTCCTCAGGTTGACGTCTGCCGTGGCTGAGCACAAGCGTGCAGTTAGACCCAAGCGCCGGGTTCAGGCTTCCAAAAACCCGCTGAAAATGCTGGCAGCAAGAGAAGACCTCCTTCAGGAATATACTGAGCAGAGACTCAACGTTGCCTTTATGGAGTCAAAACGGATGAAAGTAGAAAAGAGTGAGTATTTGGAACCAAACAACTTGCTTCTGTGCTTGGGAACTAATGATCTGGCAATATATTTTTTAACAATTGAGGTTGCACATTTTGTTTTATTTTTTTAATATATAGTATTTTGTTAATCCTCACCTGAGGATATATTTTCCATTGATTTTTAGATAGACTAAAAGGGAGAGAGGGAGAAACATCAATGTGAGAGAGACACAATGATTGCTTGCCTCCTGTTTGTGCTCTGGCCAAGATGGGAGATTGAACCTACAACCCAGGTCCATGCCCATGATCAGGAATCGAACCCGAGACCTTAGGTGTGTGGGCTGATGCTCTAACCACTGAGAATTCTGGCGAGGGTGTGATGTGGTGATTTTAATCCTCCTTTTTCTGCCTTGCAAAGGCCAATAATGTTGCTCATAAGACACTCATTAAATAAAAATGAGTAAATTTGTGCACACGTGCAGAAAATCTGTATATAATGTAAAGGCTTTACACAGAAATTCTTCTAGCATTAAACATCTGTTAATTGGAAAATTCAAATTACTCTGCTGCATTTTTTCCAAGAGATTGGAGGAAAAGGATGTTTTTGGGCTTTGTAATTTACCCCATTGTCAGCTCTGTAGGGCCCAAACACAATAATTCTCTGCTTAATCTTGATTCAAGAGGAAATAATTTGATTTATCAAGGGAAAATGTGCCAAATCACTGCTTTGCCTAATCCTAGATTTTTATATTATTAATTAATGCACAAACCAGTGTTCTGCAGATTGTCTTTGGTGGGATGTGGGCTGGGTGGAGAGGGGGGAGGGATAGTGAAAGGAGCATGAGGAGGTAGACTCCAGGCTGTGTGCCTCATGTGACAGTGCTGCTCTGCTTTTACCTACCTGCCCAGTAAAGTGGAATTTCATAGTTTTGAAACAGGTTTCCTTGGTAGCAATAATCACATACATAATTGTGCTGTTTTAAATATTCTTTAATTTTGAATATAATTGTTATTTTCCTATAGCACTCATAACCAATTTCCTAAAGCTTTTCTTAGGAATATAGTAACTAAATAAAGTGATTCAGTCTTGTCAACATAACTGGTTTTACTCAGAAAGTGTATTTCAAAATCACTATGCCTCATGAATTCTCAAGATGTGTTATATATTTCTTCAGTATAAGAACCTGATCCCAGCAAAGTAATTTTTCTGAATTCCTTTCCAGCATATATATATATATTTTTTAAATGAGTTGGAGAAATGAAGGTTTATTGGAACAAGTCTTATCTATCTTTCCTCTATTTCCACCTAGAGGGAGTGCAGATTATGTGTTTGTGGTGACTGGCACATATACATTTGTTGGTCCAGATGAAAACTCAGCATCTTGTTATTACAATCTTAAATCGAAAGCAAAGGACCTCAGGGGATCAGTAATTTATTACTTTGCCTCCATAAAAAGATTGTAAAGTAACCATCCCTTATAGCAGGGGTCTTCAAACTACGGCCCTCGGGCCACATGCAGCCCCCAGGGGAGTCTGATCCTGCCCGCCAGGTTTTTTGGGCAGTGAGCACAGCCAAGGTGTTACAGTAGGGATTAGTAGTTCATATAGTCCTGCCCTCCAGCTCTCTGAGGGACCATGATCTGGCCCCCACTTTAAAAAGTTTGAGGACCCCTGCCTTATAGAATGCCTGCTTTTCTATTTTTGGTAGAAAATAAAGGCTTTTGGTAAAAGACACTTAACAATCTTCCTTGAGAATGCATTTTCAACATCTCAACATTGTTAGGAACTTTTAACAGCTTTGAATGGAATTTAAACAAATGAGTCCAGTTCCTAATTTTATACTAAAGTAGCTGTGCCACATTATCACTCTATTCTTGTCTCTACGTGGTGAGGTGTGACACTTGTCAATATCAGTTTATACTTTCAGTACAGTGTTGAATCCTTAATACAGGGGTTAAGCATTGCACTGCAGTTAATCAGACCTGGGTATGTTCTCAAGCATTAACTTTAAAAGAAAAAGATAGCTGGTGATGAATAATTTCTGATTGTAAGCATTGTCATTTCACCTGAACATCTTGCTTTTCCCTGTGTTTTTGTGTTTCCTAATTCAATCGGCCCAGTGTCCTCCAACTCCAATTTCTCAGAAGTCACCCTGGCAGGTTTAGCCAGTAAAGAAAACTTCAGCAGCATCAGTCTGCGAAGCGTCAACCTGACAGAACAGAATTCTAACAACAGTGCAGTGCCCTTCAAGAAGCTGATGCTGTTGCAGATCAAAGGTATGTAAGAGCAGGAGGAGTTACATCAGGACCTGGGCTTCAGTCAGGCAGCATCAGGGGTCCTGACTGCCCTTAACTGCCTGTCATGGGAAGGGAACTCACCTCACGCTTTTGAGGACCTGCTATGTGCCAGGTGCTGAACTTCCTCCTCTCAAGTAAGCTTCATACAATCCATGAGGCGGTGTACCCCTGAGGTTTAAGGGGTTAGTGATGTGCTTGTGATCAGCAGTTGTTGAGCAGCATTGAACCTTGGTCTCTCCCATTTGAGAAACAGCTAGGTGGCTGCCCCCTTTACCCTGTGGCCCCTGCCACACACTGTTAGGCAGTTACCAGACCCCCTAAATTGTCATAGTGTTCTCTCCACACAGTTGCCTCCCTGACACAAACAAGAGTCAATGCAGAGCAGAGATAGACAGAGGTATATCCTTGGAGAAGGAATCCAGAGGAAGCAGAGCAAGTGAGGTAGACCCAGATTCCAATTCATCACCTTTTCTATCCATAGCAAGGGAGACCTAACTCTGGGCTCTGAGGGTAGATTTGGCTGTGTCCCAGTGGCAACAGCTCAAGATTTATCACTAGAAGAGGATAGATGAAATCTCCTCTCCATCTGGGAGGGTTTCCCGTATGTTGTGCATGTCCATGTCCATCCCAATGACAGGCTCCAATAACCAGCCTCTATTCCTGGTTTTAACCCAGAGACGATACTATCAGTGTGTTTGTAGGAAGATCCACAAGGCAGTGCTTGACTCTAGACTGATGCCCAAAAGACTCCCAGCCAAAAACTCTGGAGCAAGCAGAAGCTGTGAAAGGCACTCCCTCACCTGGGAAGGCTAGGAGATGAGCGAACAAGGGAAAGGAGCATGGTACTGCCTTTCCTGGTGGAAGGAACCCCAACTAACCTATGTCTGTGCTGTAAAACGACACTGACAGTGGTCCTGAGGACATGGTGGCATTTGGGAAGGCACTAAAAGGAATGTAATCTATGATGTTGCCATTCTGAATCCTCCTCCGCCATTCCCAGTCATGGAAACTAATGTAGATAGGCCAGACTCTTTAGAATTGAAAGCGATGCTCGGATGGGGTGCTCTCTGGTCCTTCCTGTGGCTGGGGGAGTTCTCCTTTCTGGGAGATGGTGTTTCTTTGCCTTGTGTTCAGGAAGAAGACATGTGCAGACAAGACTGGTGGAACCCCGAGCTTCATCACTCAACAGCGGGGACTGCTTCCTCCTGCTCTCTCCCCACTACTGCTTCCTGTGGGTAGGAGAGTTTGCAAATGTCATAGAAAAGGCGAAGGTTGGTATCTGAAAAATAAAATAGTTTAGTTGAGCATCTCCTTTATATACTGACAGAATGTCCTACCAGTTGCCAGATGATTGCAAAGCTTCTCAAGTGCACAGTTTCATTTGAGTGAGAAGAGATAGATATTGTTCTGAATATCTCTCAATCAAACTTTCAATAGGTGTGCACGTGTGGTATTTTAGGGGCATTGTTACCTATTCCTCCAGGGGAAGTCCTGGCTTTGTTCTCACTTTTGTGTAAAAAAAGAGCTGGCACATCACTTCAAAGTTGCTTATCCCAAGTCCCTGTGAAATCTTGCTCCAGACAGTGAATGAGGATTTCATGGGGAAAAGTCCAGAGAACAGGTAGCTTTTACCAATTTATGTGATCTGTTTGAATTCATGTGATCTAAAGAATTAATGCCTCTGTTTGTTTAGTTACATTTTCTTAATTTTGTTAAAAATATTCAACCACCAGTGCCTTGGGCTTCTGGTCACCAGGTTTTCCTTTCAGACCATTTCTGGTCTTGGATTTCAGAGTGTGCCTCCCCAGCTAGCCACAGGCTGTCTACCCAGATAACGGTGTTCCTCCCTTTTTTCAGGCCTCAGAACTTGCAACTTTAATTCAGACAAAGAGGGAACTTGGTTGTAGAGCTACTTATATCCAAACTATTGAAGAAGGAATTAATACACACACTCATGCAGCCAAAGATTTCTGGAAGCTTCTGGGTGGCCAAACCAGTTACCAATGTAAGAGTTTACTGTATGTCAGAGAATGACAAGACTTAAATATCCTTTCTTCTCCCATACTTCATCCTTCTAAACCAGCCCCATTTCAACATCTAATGTAATACCCTCTCATTATTCATATCCCAAAGCTGCTGGAGACCCAAAGGAAGACGAACTGTATGAAACAGCCATAATAGAAACAAACTGCACTTACCGTCTGGTGGATGACAAGCTTGTTCCTGATGATGACTTCTGGGGGAAAATCCCAAAGTGCTCCCTTCTGCAGTCAAAAGAGGTACAGGGAGTGGGCGGAGCAGTCTGCACAGGGCTGCCCCATAAAATAGTTAGTAAGTGCCCATAAATCCTAGCTATCAGTCAGTACTGTCGTGAGTTGGTAACATCTTTTGAAAGGATATTTATTTGTAATTTCCAACCATTACTTCCATCTTGATTACTAATATAGAATTTAGAATATTGTTCAGAGGAGTTCCAATAAATTATTGAAGGTTTTTCTATTTTAGGCTATATATATATATATATATATATATATATATATATATATATATATATGCCCTATCTCTTGATTTTTGTATAAAAATTAAATAATTTTCACTCCTTAAGTTTCAGGGAATTATATATTCTTTCTATATGTCCTTTTTTCCTCTCACACCCTGAATACTAAATACATACATTTATATGTCCTTTTTCCTCTCACACACCTTAAATATTAAATACGTACATTTCCAGGTCCATTAAGTAAGTAATCTAAGTGTTGAGAGAAAAAGTGCTACTCAAAATTTTATTGAATAGAAGAGTATTATAAAGACTGTAATCCAAAACTAGATTGATTGTATCATATGTGTGGGCATTTAAATGGGAGGACAAACGGTCACAGAAATAATCAGGAATAACTTTAAAGAGAAAGTGAAACTGAGCCTTGTTTGAAATTAAATAGAATTTGGATTATTGGAAATGAAGGGAGAAGTTATTCTAGGAAGAAAGAGTAGAACAAACTATAGCCTTGAAAATAAGAGATAGTACCCCATTCATGAATTCGTTCAGCAAAGAGTAACCCTATTATAAATGTAAGTATGGTATGCTCTTTGCCCTTGGGGGTCTTAGAACTATATAGAGGAGAGATGGCACCTGTCATCTCTGTGCCTGGAATGTATGAAGTGACCTGTATATACTAACTGAATGAATAGAAGAAGAAAGGGAGGGAGGGAGGAGGGGGAGAAAAGGGAAGGATGATAGGAAGATGCCCTTCACTCTTTGATGAATCAGAAGTTTGAGAGTTCAGAGGAAGGAACATTAACTTGGGCTCCCTACTGACAGTGAAACGGACAATGCAATGGAATTCTACCCATCAGGTAGAGGCTGGCTGGAAGTGCCAGCTTGTAGGTCTTGTTATCTTCTTGTGTTTGTATTGATTGCTCCACCTGGCTTTGTGTCATCACCCATTTGACTCACTGTCAGTAGGGAGCCTGATTCAACTGGAGCTTATCCTTGAAGTTAATAAATCCTTCTGTGCCCTTCTCCCAGGTACTGGTGTTTGATTTTGGTAGTGAAGTTTATGTGTGGCATGGAAAAGAAGTTACATTGGCACAACGGAAAATAGCATTTCAGCTGGCAAAGCACTTATGGAATGGAACCTTTGACTATGAGAACTGTGACATTAACCCACTGGATCCCGGAGAATGCAATCCACTTATTCCCAGGTACTCCTGTGATTCTCACGGCCCTGCAGAGCAAGCAGATTCCCTCAGGGGCCTCAGTTCTCACCCAGTTGGCTACTGTTGCTCGTCATAGGTTTTTGTTTTCATAAATAACTGCTGTGCAGTACCATGGATATTTAGAAAGGAACATTTCTTTAGCTTTTACCTAAGTAATACAGAAATACAGATGTCTTCTTGAAGATGTTTGTTATATTACATGTCTTGAAGTGAACAAATTATTTTCACCTGCAGCATTCCAGATGCTATTGACAGATGGATAGCAATTGTTTAAACAAATTACATGTTGATCTGAAGACTTCTCAAGGTCTGGAATTCAGCCATTAATCTAACGGTGCAAAAGCAACACACTTCCTTCTAACTTCACACTGTCACAGTATAGCCCTTGAATTCCAGGGTTTATTATTGATTTGGCAGTAGGTGATATTTATGCCTTCCCTCAGAAGGAGGGGGGAATGATATGGAATTAAAATAATGATTGTAAAATTATTATTTTCTACAGCACATGTGTCAAACACAAGGCCCGCGGGCCAAATCCAGCCCGCCAGGCCTTGCAATGTGGCCCGCACCGCGCTGTCATCACTGCACTCCGCTGTCAGTTTATGACATTGTCAGTTTATGACTGTTCAGTAAACCATTCGGCCCGCGATTTAGGCTGGATTTTAGATTTTGGCCCCTTCTCTGATTGAGTTCGACACCCCTATTCTACAGCATACTGGACTTTTTTAAATAATTTGGCAAATCATAAAAATACGCACAAACTTACAGAAATGTGATCATAACAAAAATAATTATTTATGCAAAGAGATTTTTTTCCCTTAACAACTAGAAAAGTATGTGTCATAGAAATAGATGTGCATACGTATCACACAACTGCAATTTAATCGTTTCCATTGAACTAGTATACAGATTTCAACTTTCCTACCTAGTTTTCTGTTTTAAAATCAAGTTATTGATGTTACTATTATCAAATAGAAACTATTAAAAGTTCTGTTGATATAAGGTGAAAAGTTTTAACCACATTTAGCCTAAAATTAGTACTGTAATAGCTAGCATTTTACAGACAGAGGTGAAGGCTAAAAAGAATCTTTTACTTAGTATATTAAATGAAAAATACAATGTGTGAGAATAAAATCCATATGATGGACAATTCCTATTTAGCAGTGGCACACCCGCAGATCTGGAAGCAGCTGAGGGAGTACTCAATCCCCAGATCAACATCTCCCAGATCATAATCAGCTAAGGAATTTTTCTAAAAAAAAAAAAAAAAAAATGCATGTGCCAGCCCCAGCCCCAGAGATGTGTTTTCAACTTGTGTGCAGTATCAGTATGTCTTGAAAGCTTCCCGGACATTTTTAAGTGCAGCCTTCTTAAGAAACATGGAGCCTGAAACCACCGAGGTGTCATGACTTAGTCCAATTGGACAATTGGATAGTGTGTGTCCCAGGGGTGGGGACAAGCACACCTGCTCCCACCCCTGTCCCCACTGTCACACTGAGGCCTGTTCCCTCTCATACTTAAAAGATACATTTCTAAACTGACACCAAATGCATTTCCTGAAGGCATCTTAGCAAGTCTGCAGAGTCAAAATTATATAAAAGACAGTCTTTCGGCATTTCTGGTAAAGACCTCAGCCTTTCAAGAGAGTCCTGCATTTCCCATAGTTGCTGATACTTGGTACCTTAAGTCCCCTGGGAAAATGAGGCAGCAGTATCTGCACCTTGCTTTGGTCTCCTTTGAGACAGGTAGCCTCTGTGATGTGCCTTTATGCCAGAAGCTGTAGTCTGGTCTAAAACAGGAGCCACAGCAGCCCAGTGAGCACTGCCCATCGGTCTGAGGCATCATATGCATCCTGGTCATAATTCACAACCCGTGGTTGATTTGGAAGGATGAGAAATGCCTGCACCTTCTTCTCAGGGCTGGACCCTCCACAGCATGTGTTTTCTCAGATGTTCAGGCATACTTCGTTTCATTGCGCTTCACAAATGTTGAGTGTTACACGTTGAAGGCAAGACCCTCCACCAGCAAAAAGATTATGACTCGCTTTGCTGTGGTGGTCTGGAGCCCAGTCCACAGTATCTCTGAGGTATGCCAGTACCTTTCTCTCGGTCACCGTTTGTTTCAAGCACAGGTTCACATTCTGAGGGACTGAGACAGGACCAGCCCTCCATGCTGGGCTGTGCCACTTCCTTCCCTGTGTCCTTGTGCTCTCCCTGCCTACTGTCACATCCAGGGGCCTAGAAATAAATATGCAAATCTTAACTTCATGGTATATGAAATTATGTTCAGTTTTGTAACAGAGGAGAGTTAGACTGGAGAGCTTGTCGTAACATGACTTAGTAGAATTCAGGAGAACTCCCATCTATTCCACTTTGCAGAAACTTGGTGAGCAGCTGAGGGGCCTGAGGGCAGCATGAAGGAGGCCAGGGAGATAAGCATGTAATTCCTGCCTCACCTGCTCCCAGCCTAGTGCACAGACCCAGGCTCTCCCGAACACGAGAATGTACTAGGATGCCAGAAAAGTCCAGTCCTGACGTGGTCCTCATTGCATTTCAACTATAATTCTGTGGACACAGAGTTTTGCAAGGCTTCGGGCTAAAAGAATAAAATGTCACTTATTTGGTAAAATAAGAAAGAACAGACCATTCTATATACTACTTATATATTCTGGTGTGTTTTTCTCTTTGTTTGTTTGTTTTTCCATAATACATGTGTTTGTTTTAGATTCCTTTCCTTTGTTTTATCATGGCTTAACTATGGCTCTTTTCCTATCTGCACCCCACCCACATACCTGCAGAAAAGGACAAGGGCGGCCTGATTGGGCAATATTTGGGAGACTTACAGAACACAATGAGACTATTTTGTTCAAAGAGAAATTTCTCGATTGGACCGAACTGAAGAGACCGAATGAGAAGAACGCCAGTGAACTGGCTCAGCAGAAGGTATTCCAGGTGGCCAGGCCTCAAACCTCAGGGCTTGGTTTGGGTCCCAACAAAAGAGGCCTGAGAGCTAAGACTTCCCAGGATTTACTAGTAGAACAGCAAACCAGTTTCCTACTATATTCCAACTGGAAGAGTGAAAATAGCCTTGTTTGTACCTTTGGGTTTATGGGTGTCCCGCTCACTGTGGAGGGGTAGGTATTCAGGCCTCCCCGAGTCTTTCCCATAAATGCAGCCTTTCCCTAGTGCAGTCCAGTGCCCTGGGACAGAGTGTGAAAGCTGTGCTCTTGCACTGTCCAGTTAACTGTGAAGCAGCACGGAGTGCGAGACAAAACTGCTGGAAAAATAGGCAACTGATCAGACATTTTATGTTCCCTGTAGGAAGATCCTAGGGCTGACGTCAAGCCATACGATGTGACCCGGATGGTGCCAGTGCCCCAGACGACAGCTGGCACTGTGCTGGACGGAGTGAACGTGGGCCGTGGCTATGGCCTAGTGGAAGGGGATGACCGCAGGCACTTTGAGATTGCCAGTGTCTCGGTGGATGTCTGGCATATCCTCGAGTTCGACTACAGCAGGCTCCCCAAACAGAGCATTGGGCAGTTCCACGAAGGGGACGCCTATGTGGTCAAGTGGAAGTATATGGTGAGCACTGCAGGTTAGTGACGTACATTTTCTTCAAGCTGAGACAGGCCCCGCCCCCACCCCGAGGCCAGGAGCCCCAGGGCTGCCGGAGCCCACTCCCTGTGCACCATGTCTCAGGCTGGCTGCGGGGGTGCAGCGCACCAGCACACTCATTCGCTCTGAGAACCAGTTAGTAACCCTGTAGATGTATTCCTAACAGCCCAGTACTGCTAACATCGGGATTTTTCCTTACAGAGATGAAACTTGCACATTGGGATTTTTCCAGGAACCTCATTCCCTCCCCTTCCCTGTCCCCAGAGGTTTTCTAGCCAAGTGATTATCTGCCTCCACATGACATTTGACATGTGGATAGATGCTGCTTAAATTAAAGTAGTTAAGTAAAGCATATGTGAATGATTTAGAACTGAAACCAAATGTTGTTGGTAACATTATAGCAACTACATTCACAAAAAAATAATGTATTGAAAATGAAAGAAGCTATTTCTGAGGGAGGACAGGGAGTGGACTCTGGAGAGACTCCCTTTTCTTTGCCAAAAAGTAGCCTTATCTATGTTATGCTCAGTGTCTGTCCTCCCTACCCATTCAGTGGGGAGTTTATGTCACAGTTCTGATTTTGAGATTCAACTACAGAAGAATTGATTCACCTCCTTACGGTCCCCTTTGCCTCCACATGGTTTGCTGATTAAACACCTGTAGACTTAGAACCATTTGATTTCTTTCCTAATTTATCAAAAATAAAGCTATTAATCAACTGCACAGCATTCACTGTTTGTTAGAGATTTTATAGGGAACAAGTCAATATTTCAGACCCTGCCTTCAAGAAGAATCTGTACTAATAAAAGGGTAATATGCTAATTAGAATGGATTGACCATACATCTTACGGATGTCATTCCGGATGTCCTTCCTGACAAAGCCAGGGCCAATTGCCTGCGGCCAGCTGCAGGAGGGAAGCCTGGGTCCCAGGTGCAGGATTTGAGCCAGAGGCGGTTAGGGGCAATTAGACAGGCAGGGGAGTGATTAGGGGCAAGCAGACAAGCAGTTAGGAGCCAGTGGTCCCAGATTGTGAGAGGGTGCAGGCTGGGCTGAGGGACCCCGTCCCACCCCTCCATGCACAAATTATATGCACTGGGCCTCTAGTCTATATATAAAAACCTAAGCAACTGTTACGACTGGACAACTGACCGATAGCTTTTATGCACACTAGCCACCAGGGGGCAGATGCTGAATGCAGGAGCTGCCCCCTGGTGGTCAGTGCGCTCTGATAGTCAACCTCCCATGGTCCCCGCCTGACAGCCCAAATCGGCCCCATGGGGACTGGGTAAAACAGCCCCAATCAGCCCCAATTGCCAGCTAGACCAAGGGACCCCACCTGTGCATGAATCCATGCATGGGACCTCTAGTATGTTATAAATGACGAGAGAGTTCTGTCCCCTGAGATGGCAACTGCCTGCAGTGGGAAGGCGGAACAGGAGGCTGTGCAGGGTTGTGCCCAGCACTTGGCTGCAGGTGCTGGGGCCCAACACACAGGTACACACTGGGGCTTTACCTTAGGCTCCAGCTGAGTGTCTGCTCAGTGAGCTCATGGGATGTGATCTGTGCTTGTGCTCGTTTTTCCGATAAGGAGCAGGACACAAAATTAAGTTACTCACCTGGAGTCACACAGCTAGGAGAGAGTGGAGCTGGGCACTGAAACCATGTTCCCTTTCATAAGGAGGCCCTGTCACTTAGAGGGAAGGTCAGGAGCTCTGAAGCCATATGGCTTGGGTCTTCTCTCAGGCCCTCCATACTAGCTCTACAAGTTAGGTAAAGTTACTTCACCTCTCTGAGCCTTAGTTTTCTCACCTGGAAAATAGAGATTATAACACTCAACTCATACAATACTATAGTCTGGTATGTATAATGTTTAGAATGTGCCTTGCAGGAAATAATCATCCTTGACATTCGCATAATTACTGCCTTTAACGTGAAGATGAGATAATGTTGATTTACCCAAAACAATAGCAACTCCCATGAATCACTATGAAGAATTGGCAAACTGAAGTAATAACCTGTGCTGCTGGCTGGCCATAAAGACAATAAGAGGGAATTTAGTAGGGAAGAAACTACTCAGCTCTGGGTGTGGAACAGGGAACTTTAAGGAATATCCTTTGAAGACATACATAATTCTTGTTCTTAAACACAAGAGGGACCATTCACTAGTTTTATTAAAGGAGACCAAGGGACTCCACAGTGTAAAATTGAGGCATTTCCTTACTTGAGCTGTTGGCTATTAAAAAAAAGTAATAGCAAGTGAATGAATGAATGAATGAATGAAATGAGATGAAAATAAATGTAAGATTTGAGGTCTTCATAGACTATTTATGTGGAGGCCCCTAAGAAATAATGATTCCAGCCAGGCAAATACTTTCTGTATTCCTTCCAAATAGACAATGTGTTCCTCTCACAGCCAGATCCAGCAGTATCTTTATGAGCAAAGTTATAGCTTTGAAGAAGTCCAGCTTCAGAGAATTAAGTTAGAGCAGGGAGCATTCAGATTCCAGACCGTCCCTCTAAAAGCAAAAAAGCATAGACCAATGGCATTTGCAGTCACATGTGGTCCTCCTAGAAGCACGGGCCCTTTGCTGACTGCTAGTCCAGCTCCTCATCAGTCATGTCCCACAAGGGCTGCACCTGCAAACAGGACTGAACTTGGAGCTCAGGATGCTCTAGGACATGCTCAGCAGAAAGCAGCAGTACAGTCATCTTCTTACTGGACAACGGCCACCCAGCACAGGCACGCAGAGCTCAGCTCCTTGGGGTCCACAGAAGGCAGCCTCGAAGCCTGGGTGGGTCAGTGCCCTGCCCTAGTGACCTCCTCAGGAGCTGCAGGGCATGGCTCTTGCTCCCGAAGGTCAGGAAACAAGCTGCTTGGGGTACCCAATGATGTTGGGTCAGGCCACGTGGAGCATGATACAGGGCGGATTCCTGTAAGTAGCAGTAAGGGAATTCTGCTCTAGACCCTTGACCATGAGAGTTCATACCTCAGTTTTCTATTTCTCCTAAATACAACTGCTGCTAATGAACTTACTCTGGAAAGTATTTTGATGACATTAACACTTTAAATTAGGCATTTGATGGCTGTAATGATTCTAGTTCAGAAGTTCTTACTAATAAAAGCTCAATATTTCTTTTGCTAAAATTAAAAATAAATAAATGAGTTAAAAATTAAGTTGTATATAGGATTACATTTGGATATGTTGAAGAAAGTTTCAAGAAAAATTAGTGGAAAAACTGTTTTAAAAAATACAATTTCATTTTAGACACAGACACTCAAGTCCATTTTAGAAGGTTAGGGTGCAAGCAATGGTTATTGAGCATGACTACTATATATTTACACAATGTACTTCATGCTAACAAATCCCAAGATAGGTATCAACTGCTGTGACCTATTGTAAGCATATCTTTTCCCTATAATCAGGTTAACACAACTAAATTTCACTATGTTGAAAGTTGCTAATCAAAGGTAAACCTTTATTCTTATCCAAGTCAGCATAAATTTCAATCAGGTGCCTTCCAACTTAATTGTGGACACTTATAAACTGTTCATTGATGGTTGCTATTTCACTTTCCCACTAAAAATACACAGGCTTGACCAGTTGAGGTATACAGTAGATGGCACTGAAGATAGTGCTTAGTCAAAATACATTAAGAATTATAATCCTTTATGAACTGTTATAGAGTACTTTGCTGATGGGCCAAAAAAACAAACAAAATACATAAATATGGCTTCTGACCTCTTACGATCTTAAATAAGTTTTTTTCTTATCTTCAAACCTCAGGAAACATGTGATTTAGTGAAATGGGATTGGAGAAAAATCAAAGTAATATAGAGCAAAGAGTACAGTTACCATCATTAATTTTTAACGGGTGTTAAAACCACTGGCATCCTGAGGCCACTTACTAGGCCACTGGGCATTTTAGTAGAGCTTGGTGTCCTGACCTTACTCAGCCTAAAAGACTCTGCCTTCTAGGTCATCCTCATTCAGGCCTCCACTCACCCACCTTTGCTGAAAGGCCTTCCTTCCACAGGCAGTCCCACGAGCATTCACCCTGGCCCTGCCTGTTTTCCTCGTCGCTACCACTGTCTCAGAGTATCTTGCTCATCTATTTGTTTATTAGAACAAAAGCAAAGAAGGTGTCTATCCTGCTCATCTTTGTAGCCCCAGAATCCTAAAGAGTTCCCTGGCACATAGTAGTTACTCAATAATATTTTCTGAGCAAATGTCTAAAGTGGGGTCTATTCCTAAAGGTAGTGGTTTTGAGGTCTGAAATACTGTCCAAAACCACCACTTAACCAATTAATTTTCTGTGACTGTTCTTCAGTGAGATCTGCCTTCTGTGGGCTGCTAATAAGTAGGCGAATGCCTGCGAGGAGCCAGACAGTAAGGATAACCCGCACTTACTAGTAATCCTGGCTACAGCCCCGGTGACAGATTTTTAAATCCCAGATTGTTTGATGTAAGTGATATGTCAGCAATTTATCTCTTCTATTTCTAACAGAACTTTGAGACATCAAAGTGTGTTTTTTCTACTAGAATAGTTTTAACAGACTAAATATTTTCCTTTGTGCTTAAAGCTGGCCCAGCTGTTGTTTTCAATATCTCTACCAACAAATCATTTTTTTAGAGTTTTGTTCTTTTGCTATGTAGAACCTGGTGCTGAATTCTTTTTTTTTTTTTTTATTTTATTTATTTTTCCCAGAGAGGAAGGGAGAGGGATAGATAGCTAGAAACATCGATGAGAGAGAATCATCGACCAGCATCAGGGATGTGCCCGCAACCAATGTACATGCCCTTGACCAGAATCAAACCTGGGACCTTTCAGTCTGCAGACCGACGCTCTATCCACTGAGCCAAACCGGTTTCGGCTCTACCAGCAAATCTTTTGCCAAAGAGTGGTATAATTAGGAAATTGTGCCTGCATCTTTGGGAGCTGTAGGTCCTGCTGTGGCATCACCACTTCCTCTATCACCTGGGAGTGTGTGCCACCTTCCTCTGGATGGCAGGTGCTGTCTTAGGGCATCAAGATCACTTCCCTCCAGCTGAAGTTGCAGGACCTGTTAGCTGGAAGAGGTGGTTTTTCTCTTGTCCGGCAGTATGATTTACTTTCCCTCCAGTGATGAATGATTTCTCCTCAGCTTTGGTGCCCGAAAGCTATTTCTCTCCTGCTTTTCCTCAGAGAGCCTTGCACTTGCCCTTCTTTTGTCTTATCAGCTGCTCACCCCGCCCTCTGCTGTTCTGTGTTTGCAGTGGGGAGCCGGCAGAAGGCGGAGCACTCCGTAAGGGTGGCTGGCAGAGAGAAGTGTGTCTACTTCTTCTGGCAAGGCCGGCAGTCCACCGTGAGTGAGAAGGGCACGTCAGCTCTGATGACAGTGGAGCTGGATGAAGAAAGGGGAGCCCAGGTACGTCCTGGGGAGTGCTTCACCAGACACGAGAGAGCTGGCCCAGCATGTGTCGCCTGGTCCCCTAATGACCAGATTCTAATGAACAAAGACAACTCACCCGACACACTTTTAGTCCTGGACTGGCTTCTCCAGACTTTGGGCTGCACCTCATTTTTCTCCCCTACCACTGGGCCAGGAAGGCCCATCTGTTGTAACATGGTCTTCAACAAAATGTATCGGCAAATAGCAGATGTTAGATGTTTACAAAGCCTTGGTTTTCAGGAGTAGTAACTGTCTGTTGTTAAGCTGGCTCTGGGTTTTAATGGTGAAGAAGACCTGGACAGATAAGGTCTCTTTCAAGTTTGTGGGGAAAGACAGAAAATAAGTAAGTCAACAAAACAACTCTATAGTTTTACATAGCAGCAAATCCAGAAAATAAGGACAAAAGGCTAATAAGTGTGTGTGTGTTTTAAGTTTCCTCCTAACTAGTCATCAAGGAAAAGGACATAATAAAATAAAAAGATGCTATTTTCCATTTCTGAACTTGGTAGATATTTTTTTAAGTCTGGATCAGCGCTGGCAAGAGCTCTGTGGGTGAGGACCTCGCATGCTTCTGCTGGAAGTGTAACTGGAAGCAGCCATCCTGAAAACAGCTTTGGCTCAAGAACCTTAAATGTTCATAAGCTTTAATCAGTTATTCCACTTACACAAATGCACCCTAAGGAGATAGCAGAGATTAATGTAAAAACTAATGTTTCCAACATCTGCGTTCCTTAGACTAGCTCGAGTCGTTTTTCCAGACCAGGCCAGATAGCATCACCCCAGGCTCTCCACCACCCATGGCTACATTCCCAGCAGCCTGCCCGTGGTCTCCCAGCACCCTCACGGGCAGCCCTGCACATCTCTGCAATCGTTCCTGTTCTTGCACAAGTTCCGACTGTTCTGGTCTTCTTGCTGCTCCTCAAAGCCTCTTCCTGCCCACCCAGGGCCTGTGCACTCTGACCCTTGGATCTGTATGTAACTCTGCCCATACGATTCACGTTATGCTCTTAGCTCGGATGATTCAGGTTTATGTTCCAATGTGCAATTTTTTTCATAGCACTTACTGCTATGTAAAACCACATGTTTGTTTTATTGACTTATCTGCCTTTTCCCACAAGCTTGAAAGAGACCATATCTGTCCTGGTCTTCCTCCCCGTTATAGCCCAGAGCCAGCTTAACAAGGGGCAGATACTACTGCTGCTGAAAACCAAGGTTATGTAAACATTCTTTCTAGGGTTTGGATTACCTGTGCCTTAGGTTCCATCCTTCAATACCAGTAATTAAGAGCTGGCTCTGGGTGCGGGTATTTTTACTATCTTGGGTGAACAGTGAACAATAGCAGGAGGAGGGAGAACGGGGAGGCATTTTCTCCAAATGCAGAGCACTGCTCACTCAGCCTTCTAGATTCCTGAGATCCAATCCTCTTCTGCTGTGGTCTATATTTTACCCATAGTCGTTAGTGACCGTTGCTTTTTCATCTATTTGTAATAATGAGTAATTTCAACTGCCTCCTTTTTTTTTTTTTTTTTGGAAAGGCCATGAATGAATGCCCTCAAAGTCATCTTTAGAGTTTTAATCTATCCGGTTGAAGCATGTCATTTTTTTTTATCAATCCAACAGATGGAAAATCACTTTAGGCATATAAAACACTGCCACAAAATGGCATTTAATTATGCAAAATGGGCCCTGAGGTTGACAAATTAACTCATGGTAAGAAATGCTTCCTACCTTCAGTGTTCCTGACTGCCAGCCTCAATAAACACTTTCCTCTTTAAGGGAAAATGTCCTGCCAAAGTAAGCGTGAGTTGACTCAACCCTGACGCTATTATGGGGCAGCTAACACCTGGCGGGAGACAGTGCGTCACCAGGCCAGGGAGGCCGTGGTTGGTGGACAAAGGCTCTGATCAAACTCTCGCAAATGTTACAAAAGAGACAGTCCTTTCCCCCAGGATTACTCAGTTGGTGATTAGTCATCCTCATTGCTCAGAGGTGTACTGTGTTAAAAATGTGTTTAAATCAATCATGTTACATTTATATCACAAAATACCATTTATATATCAAAATTCATGTTTTTAAAAATATTCAATAACAGACAAACTTTAAATGGAAAAAAATCAGGGTAGAAAGCAACATGAAACAATAATCATATTTTTGTTTGGAAAAAACAACAACAAATACCTGAAAAATACTTTGAAAGAAAAGTTATACACTAGATTTTTAATAGTGGTTATCTTTAAATAATAGTATTGTCACTGGCTTTTGTTCCTGTGTCTTGTATTTTTTCATGTTTTCTACAATAGGGTATATAATTAGTATGCCTTTGGAAAGCCAGTGCAGGTTACTTATTTTAATGTGTTTAACTTGGAAGGTCCAGGTTCTTCAGGGAAAGGAGCCCCCCTGTTTCCTGCAGTGTTTCCAAGGGGGGATGGTGGTGCACTCCGGAAGAAGGGAAGAGGAGGAAGAAAATGCACAAAGTGAGTCGCTTTTACTGTTCGACTTGGATTTTTCCCCCTCTCCTGGAAGGTGTTTTTATAGGCGTGGGGGTTTAGAGTAAGTCTCTCCTCATATGGCCATGCTTTACCACCGAAAGCCACCTGATGTCTGCCTCATAAAGCATCTTTACGGGCTCTCACTCTACCAACCCCATGGGTGGACCCTGCATCCAGCATTGTGTGCTGGAGGCTGCAAAATTACTTCACCTTATACAGAATCCTCACAGTGACTCTCTCTTTTAAAAAACAAAACAAAACAAAAAAAAAAACAATCAGTGGATGTCTATTATAAATTACAAAATTTTTATTGGCCACCATCCAAAAAAACCCAATACAACATAAAATAAATCCTTAAGAGGTTTTTTATATATGCCTATTCTTACTTAGGCATTTATAAATTTTGTGAAAATGGTATCTCTGCATCGTAAACTTTTGACAACCTATTCCTAACTCCAAAAGGAAGTGTGTTCTGGGTTGGCAGTGAGATGGCCCATGGCCTCAGTCTGCACCTTCCCTTAAGTCATAGAATGGAATTTGCTCTTCACTGGGGAAGAGGGCCCCCAAAGGCCAGTCTCCTTGTGCAGCATACCTCCTAACCCTGTGCCACTGGTGCCCCCTACAGGTGAGTGGAGGCTGTACTGTGTGCGAGGAGAAGTGCCCATGGAAGGAAATTTGCTGGAAGTGGCCTGTCACTGTAGTAGCTTGAGGTCCAGGACATCCATGGTTGTTCTCAACGTCACTAAAGCCCTCATCTACCTGTGGCATGGATGCAAAGCCCAAGCCCACACGAAGGATGTTGGAAGGACTGCAGCAAACAAAATCAAAGAACAGTGAGTGTTGTGGGTATGAGGGCCTCTTCTGGAAGGGGGGTTACCGGTGGGACTCACCGCCTGAGGCCAGAAAGATTCCCTGGATTCCTAGTGGACATCCCCGTGTGTTTACAGTGACCTCACCAAAGACAGTTATGACCATTGTCAGGGTCTAACATTCCAAGTGGCTCTGCTGCATCTCAGCCAAAACTTTCAACTGAGGGCTCCTCCCACTTTTTGAAGGTTTATCTGCCTCAATAAAAGGCAGCGTGAGGGGTGATGAAAAAGACCTCAGCAAGCACTTTATTTTCTTTATAGGTGTGACTCAGCTGTTGAATATAAGCCTAAAAGTCATATGTTACTTAAACAGAGCAAATTTTGGATATCTTTTAAGAAGTTCAGGGTTTAATTTTGTCAGAACAGTGGAATATTAAAAAGCACTTAGCTAGTGAGTTTGGAGTAAGATGTGCCTCTGTAAAGAACAACTGTGCTTCTGCATTCTGGAAAGCAGCCACCTAAAAGAGTTATGGGATCCCTGAGGCAGTTCTCAGGCACATCCCACCAGGTGTAGGGTTTTATTCCTCTCCCAGGCAAGTACTGTCATTGACCACTTACACAGAGAAAACATACGGTGCCATAGCATTAAGTGAGGCCCTGAGGAGGGGGCTTTACCGGCCGGTCACCTGTCTGGAGGCAGGCTGCTGCTGGGGGCTCAGCACTTCCTAGCAGCTCATGCAGCATGGACACTGCAACCCGACAAAGAAACTCCAGTGCCCCCAGTCACTCAGGAGACGCCCAGCATTTCCTCAGGGAGAACTTAGAGGACCATGTCACGTCTGTACAGTAAAATGAGGAGTTTCCCAGGGCCACAAGGTAAAATCCATTCTCTGGGCATCAAAACTTGTGGGCCTGCATTCCCTGTTACTGCTCTAAACCCACCGCCACACGGAGAGGGACAGGAGGGCAAGTGAACTTTCAACAGGCAGGTGGCTGTGAAGCAAGATGTTTCATCTCAAAACATTACCCTGCAGGCCAGGGAGAAGGGAGGGATGATAAATGACATTCTGTTAGGTATTCAAAGGCATTCTTGGCTCATCAGAGTCTTTACATGGAAAGAACAACAACAAAAGAATAAAGAACTCATTCCCTCATTCATTCAACAGCAATTCTTGAGCACCTACTTGGTGCCAAGCAGAGGTTTAGGGACTAGAGACTTGCCGGTGAATAAATCCAAGTTCTGTCCCCATGAAGCTTATGTTCCCACAGGAGAAGACCAGGAATAGCAAATACATATATTACATATAGAAATATATATTCTATTCATTACAAACTACATGTAATTGTACATTCCTCTCTAAGGGCCACACCAACCCATACCCCACAGAGCATGTTTTTATTCATTTGTAAGAATTGACTTAGTTGGAAAGCAGAAGAGAGATGGTGAACTCACCTGTAGATTTAATCTTAAATAATTTTGTGCTGTCAGTACTTCCAAAGCTTAATAAAAATGATTTGTCTTCACACAGATGCCCCCTGGAAGCCGGGCTGCATAGTAGCAGCAAAGTGACCATACACGAGTGTGAGGAAGGCTCCGAGCCTCTGGGATTCTGGGACGCGTTAGGAAGGAGAGATCGGAAAGCCTACGACTGCATGCTTCAAGGTAACGCCACCTTCTGTAGCCTCTGGTCAGTGATTTATGCAATACTTATTTATTGAGCTATGTACAGTGCACACGGAATTAAACCTAGGCTAGGTTTAATGGGCCTCATGGGCCTACAACCCAACAAGGCTAAATAATTTGTATAACGAATTATAATGCCAAATAAAAATTCTGTATCGTGAAAGAGGTACAAGTGAAGGAGGTTGAGAATAAATACTTAACATTACTTCTACCAGGAAAAATCACACCCAGCATTTTTTTACTTGCCTTTTCATTTTCTTTGTAGGTTTTTCTGCAATGCAATATTTATTTTTTATGTTGTCAGTGCATAAATCTCTTCTCCTTTGATTGCTTCTTTTGCAATTATAAATAAAAAGGCTTCTCGACCTCCAAGTGCAGATAAACTCTGCCTATTTTTATACTAATTCCCTTATTATTTTGTGTTTTACATTAATTCTCTAATCCCTCTGAAATTTACTTTGGTACTTATTTTGTCTTCAGCTTTGTTCTCTTTTCTTTCCAAGATCCTGGGAATTTTAACTTCACACCCCGCCTGTTCATCCTCAGCAGTTCCTCTGGGGATTTCTTGGCCACGGAATTCATGTATCCTGCCCGAGCCCCCTCTGTGGTCAATTCCATGCCCTTCCTGCAGGAAGATCTGTATAGTGCACCGCAGCCAGGTATGGCCCCCAGAGGGCAATGGTCGTGGGAGCAGCAGAAGTTACACCTTCCAAAAAGTATTACCCCTTTTCACTTATTAGGCAATTTATTTGCCAAGTACTCTGCTAGAACATTTTTTTATATCATCTCATTTAATCTTCACACCTACCCCCCCAAAAAACTGGCATCCACCACATAGTATAAGAAACTCGGTTACTTAACTTGCCCAAAAACATCTGTTGGAAAAGGTTAGTACAGCAGTATTGGGCCCTGTGGCCACATCTCTCCCTTTTATTGCTGAAGCCCCCAGCAGATTTTTGCCTACATCCCTTGGGCTAGAGCTCTGTCACATAGCCACCCCAGATGCAAGGGAGCCTGGTAAAGCAAGTGGCCAAGGGGCAGGAAGTTGAGAGTATCTGCTGAATTGGGCAAAGAATAGTGTCCACCATACCAAGGCTGCACAGCAGAGCCACGGCTCTCGCCCAAGCTCAGGTCTGTTTCTACTAGACCACCACCTCAAGACAGGACCTCTGTGCTCTCATTCTGTTTGGGACAGTCACAGCCACCACAGACTGCGCTGTGTTATAGACCTCTCTGCCCTCCCTGCAGTCCAGCCCAAGGTCGGCCTCCCCTGGCTCATGGCTTCTCCCCTTTCCCATAACAAGAGCCTGGAACCACTGGCAGCCCAGGTCACCATGATAAAAGCTTGATGGTGTACAGTCATACTGCGGGATATATCAGCAAGGGTCTTTTAAAAAGGGAGGCCGATCGCCATCCTCTTCATCCTCTGGCTCAGGAAGGGTTACTAACCTCCACTTGGCTTTTCAGGTGTATGAATCCTGAAACATGTGCTTACTCTCAGGGCAAGCTGAGCTAGCAAGTGAGGGCCCTATGCCGTGTAGAGGCTGATGGTTTGATCAAGAGAAAAAGTGAGGAACTCCATTTTTAGAGCTCATTAGGAACCATGAATATACATCACCTGCAAAGCAGTCATACACAGGCTTGAACTCAGGCCCAGGGCAAGCATGAAATTCTCTGCAGGTGTTCATGTTCTCAAGAGATAAATGGTACTAACACCCCTTTAGTGGCACGTGCATTACCCCTTCCCCTCTTAGCAGCCTCTGGACTCCCAGAGGCCCGTGGGCAGGTCTGCGGTTGAGGAACCAAGGGAGAAGGAACAGGAGGAGAGAGGAGGAGAGGGAAGGAAAGCGGCCTGTACCATCAGTGCCACCTCTGCCTAGAGGCCCTTCCTCCCTTCCCCCTGGAAGTAACTGCCGAGGGGATCTCCCCCTGCAGAGGCAGCCTGGAGGGAAGCACCTGCTAGGCTGGGAAGCCTGGCCTGGAAGGAGCTTCTGAGGGTCTGGTCTGTCCTTGCCCTCACAGCGCTTTTTCTTGTGGACAATCACCATGAGGTGTACCTCTGGCAAGGCTGGTGGCCCATCGAGAACAAGATCACCGGTTCCGCCCGCATTCGCTGGGCCTCCGATCGCAAGAGCGCCATGGAGACTGTGCTCCAGTACTGCAGAGGTGAGGCGTCTGCAGGAGGGGGCTGGGACGGGGCCAGCCAGGTACCCCTGGGGGATGGTGACCAGCATTATTCAGAAGCTAGTGCCCAGCTGGTTGTCTGCAGACTTGGTCGGTATCACAGATCAGGCCTTCCCTTTCTATGTATGCCAGCCTTGATGAAGCCTGGCAGACAGTGATAAAGCCAGTTTTCTTTCTCTTTAACTTTTGAGGCTTATTAATTTTCAGATTCATGTATTCTCAACTGCCAGCATGAATGAGATTTCATTTTTATTTTTTATATTGTGAAGCCATTTAACTTGTTGCCCTGGAGTTTAGAGGCTGCACAGTTGACCCTTGAACAACAAGGTTTGAGCTGCGAGGTCCAGTTACACCCAGATTTTTTTCCATAGTTATACAGTTGGCCCTTCATATCTGCAGGTTTCATATCCAGGAATTCAACTAACTGCTGAACAAAAAGTATTTTCGGTCCACAGTTCGAAATCTGAGAATGGGGAGGGCCAACTACAGGCATTGTTCTACATCATTTCATTTAAAATAGGGGCCTGAAGCATCGTGGATTATGAGATTTGTGGGGCGTCCTGGAACCAATACTCAATGGATATTAAGGGGCAACTAAGTTTTGGGGCAGTCAGAAGTTACATGTGGATTTTTTTTTATCCACATGGAGTGTTTATACCTTCAATCCTCTGTGTTGGTCAAGGTCATCTACATTGTGGAATGCCCTGGTCTGGTTAGAACCCTTCTGCACTCAGGATCACGCTGGCCTCCACCGGACACTCTCCACATGCACGTCACACTGTTATGGAGTAGAAAGCTCCCTCACAGGCTGGAAAGCTCATGGCAACCGTGTTACCATTCATTATTACTTTTAGCGTAATAGCTAAAAAGAAAGTTCTATAGTCAACTCCTGGTTTTTTATTATACTGTCCATCTAAGATTTATGGACTTTTATATAAACTGAAGATTTCAATAATGAGGGTCTTCTCTGGATTTTAAAGGTTTTATTGATTAGTTTAGTGTCACTAAGTATTCAATGGATTCTGTTCTTTAAAAGCTCTCTAGTAACCAATAACTTATTAAACTTCCCACCAAATGTTTAAGCTAAAGTGGCATATAAAATGCTGTCATTGACTGTTTAATTCCCATTGAGCTTGACGCTGCATTAGGACTCCGCTGAATGCAGCAAAAAGAAACAGCCCCACTCAGAAGCACGGAGAGAGGCTTTCTCCCATCCAAGGACTCAGACACATTTTGTCCTGTTCAGACACTGCAGTCAGATGGGGTACATGCCATTTTATACAGTCGTGTGCATAAAACGAGCGTTATGTAAACATCATCCAAGTGTTGTTATGAAATACTCATAACTTTGATTTCAAGTATGAAGTCAAGAGATCCATACAAACAAGAAAAGGTTTCAAGGGAAGTCAGAGAGAGACTGGGTCTCCGTGCCCACTTGGGGTCAACTGACACTGGCATTCTGTGTATCCACAGGAAAAAACATCAAGAAGCCACCGCCCAAGTCCTATCTGATCCACGCGGGTCTGGAGCCCCTGACATTCACTAACATGTTTCCCAGTTGGGAGCACAGAGAGGACATTGCTGAGATTACAGAAATGGTGAGCACACCCCTTCCCTGGGAGGGTGGGTCCCTGCCTGGTGGACTGTGGGTAGACTTTCCCTGGGAAGAAGCATCCCATTGCATTTTCAAAGTGAGAACATGTCTTTTCATTTACATGTTAACCGTCTGTGTAGAATTAGCTTAGAAAGAAGAAAAGCCTAAGGAGAAGCCAATTGAAGTATTTTGGTAATTTTTTACATATAATACTCAAGTTAAAAAACTAAAAAGCAAAGGTGAATTTAATTACTTTGAAAATATCCACAAATAAAAGCTGACATCTCTTCACTCTGTTAGCTAAAAATCTAAAGGGCCACATGAGGCACAACAAAGCTCGTGTTTCAGACGTTGACCTTGTATTAAAGGAGATACAGAATAACTCTGAGATGCACTAATATATGCAGATAACTAAGTGAATGAATGTATTATGAGTCACTCCTTATAAGGCACTGCTCACTATCTCAATATTCTTTTATGAGACCACCTGATAGCACATGAGGCATTTATCAGAATCTCTATTGCCAAAAAATATTGTAAATCAGAATATTATAATTTCCATCTGCACAGAAAAAAAAGGAAGCTTCCTGCAACTATATAGAATGTCTTAATTTCTAAGGTTTTTAACATTGCTAGCAAAAGCAGTTCCAATAGTGTTTTGGGTGGATGGGTAAAGGGTTGGTAGGTCTGTTTTCTTTTTCTTTCTGTGTAGGAGATCTGTTTTTCCGAGAAGGGCGGAGATGGCATGAGTGCATTTTATAAGAAGTCTGAATAAATTTAAACAAGAAAAGTTCATTGCTGCTTAACAATGGAGGAAGCCTTTCATAGTGTAGGCATCACTGCCAGTGCTACCCTGTCTGTGGCCAAACGGACTTCACTGACACAGGGAGGGCTCACGCAGCCTGCTGTCCAACACAGTCAGGGAGGAGGCTCTGTTTATGATAACTATGCGATCCACCACGTTTTAAAGTTCTAGGAAATAGAGGCACTGTTGCGGCAGTCTAAGTTCAAGACCATAAATCATGGCCATTCTTTGTATTCATGCTCCGTCACCGGGGCTGGTGGGGGACTGTGCAGTGTCTTGTGCAGGCTGCAGGCTTTCAGCCAATGAGCAATTGGCTTCCCACGTCAACAAGTTGCAATAATAATGAACATTCACTGAGAGCTTGGTCTGTGCCAGGAACTGCTCCAATTACTTTACATTGGTTTCTACTTTAATTTCCACAACAGTCTATTGAGATTAATCATATTGTTATCCCCATTTTACCGATAAAGGAACTGAGGCACAGAAACAGGAAGCAGTTTGCCCCAGGTCTTAGGCTCAGGCTGGCTCTGAAACCTGCCTCTTGACCACTATTGCTCCACTGCTGGTCAGTGGTTTTAAAAAATTTTTTTAAAAACTGCTGGTTTGGTTCAGTGGATAGAGCATCAGCCTGCAGACTAAAGAGTTCTGGGTTTGATTCTAGTCAAGGGCACATGCTGGGCTGTGGGCTCAATCCCCAGTAGGGGGCATGCAGAAGGCAGCCAACTAGTGATTCTTTCTCATCATTGATGTTTCTCTCTCCCTCCCTGTCCCTTCTCTGAAATCAATAAAAATATATTTTAAATAAATATATTATTTTTAAAAAATTCTGATTCAACCGCAGTGTATTCTAGATGCATTTTCTTCCCTTCTTTCTCTAATGTGAATTAAGAAACAGAGCCTGGGTTAGGTAGGGGGAAAGGGGAAGGGTGATTCCTTTTAAGGCTAATTATTTTTAAATATTGTTTGGTAGGCATCATTTTTGGGGTCCTTCTGGTGTTTAGACTTCAAATTTAATAATCTTATGTGATAATTCACTCAAATGATATCCCCTAAGCTTTTCTCTGAGGCAGCCCTGAGACAGGATTTGTTGGACCTTTGAGAGAACTGGGGGCTTTGAGCAATTCCTTTCCACTTTAGAGCCCAGTTTCCCCGTGAGGGAGGGTCTTCAGGCTGGCATGCAGATCGGACAGGCTTGTGTGTCTGCAGGCACATGATAGAGCGTGTTGAGATATGGGACACAGAGTTTCTCTACCCCGTTCTCTTCTCTAGGATACGGAAGTTTCCAATCAGATCACCCTTGTGGAAGACGTGTTAGCTAAGCTCTGTAAAACCATTTATCCTCTGGCTGATCTCCTGGCCAGGCCTCTGCCTGAGGCGGTTGACCCTCTAAAGCTGGAGATTTATCTCACTGATGAGGACTTTGAGGTGAGTGTTCCTTCAGATAGACCAGCAGGAAGCCACTTGGTGGGCTGGTACGGGAGGCCTCTTCCTCAACACATGGGCATTTCTCTCGATTCTTCCAGTTTGCACTAGACATGACAAGAGAGGAATTCAATGCACTGCCCGCCTGGAAGCAGGTGAACCTGAAGAAAGCCAAAGGTCTGTTCTGAGCGGAGAGATGCCGGTGGAACCTGTCGTCACTTTCAATACCATTGGACCAGGAAAGTGGATATTTTTAGTTCCTGTGTTTTAAAACATGCTTCTTAATCAGAGATTTCAAAACCTGAAGTTATTAGCTCTACCGCTTGTCCTGTAGCTGTGTATTTTGTAAATGTTTAAGAGAACTCTTTGGAACTCTCTCCGCAATTCAACAGGTAACATTAATAAAATCCGCGGTGCAGCTCAGCGGCGCTTCTCAGCCCCTGGCTCCAGCTCAGTGTTGCCGATATTTTTTAAGCAGTTCTCTTTATAAAGTGTTATTTTGATAGTTTATGGATTCTAAAATATATATATTTATATAAACACCATATAAATCAAATATGTATTTAACAAAGCAGTATGTATTCATTCACTTTTAAGATTTTTTGGGAGGTGTCAAAGTAGATGGAGTTTCTTCTGCCGATACGTATCTTCACCGTGTTCAGAAGCGTCTTCTTCGGCATTACATTAGGTCTTACTTCTTCTGAGTGCTGCTTCCGGTGCTAAAACAGACAGAAATGTGCACAGCCTGGCATGGAATCTGTGCAAGTTCACCTTCTACCTTAATATCTCCCCAACATGTATAGTGCCTTGTTTTTATGTACAGTTTATATACATACAAGTTTGCCCTGCATTTTTTGATGATGGTTTGGAACATTATCTACAATTTTACTCTAAAATAGTAGAAATAAAAAAAACACCTTAATTTCTAATGCCTATTGTTAACATTAAACATGTCATTTTGCAATCTAGGACTCCAAAATAAAAGCTTCAGAATAAACACAGCAATTAACTGATTGGTTCACACTGAATTCTAAGCATGTTCCTTTCTGAAAAATATGTTTTTTGCAAATGTTAGCCTAGTAACGATATCCCACCATTAAACAGTATTTGTTCTTTTAATTGCGTTTAGGGCAAGATTTTATACAAGGTCATAAGACTAAATAGACAGATATTCCACCTATAAGATTAATTACAAGTACTATGTTAATGGCATATTTTTGTAAATCATCCTTTAACAGAAGCTCTTTACCTACAACTATATCTGCATCTCAAATTCAGGATCTCTGTGCCTTTTTAAATATTGAATATATAAGACATTTAGAAAAATTAAAAATGAGCCAGAAAACTCTTCACAGGCTCATATGTTGTTAAAATCCTAGGTCCATAGTTTGAAAAAATTCTATAGACCTACTGTAAGTTGTTACTGCCTCCACTTTGGTTTAACTTTAACATATTGGATGGCATTTGCCTTAAATATGGTCGTTTACCTGTATGCTCTCACCATGGGACTGTAATCCCTAATGGTCCCACCACCTTAAGACTATGTGATACTGAGCAATCACTGATGTATTCTACCTACATTTCCTTTTTAATAAATAAATAAATAAACAAACAAATAAACAAATAAAGGAGTCAATACCAGCTTTCCTGACCACATTACAGGATTGATGCTTGGTGAGGATCAAATGGAAGCTCCTTAAACATTGTCAAATCCTAGGTACCTGCTGGCATTACTATTATTGTTACTGTAGCTGGCATAGGGAAATTGAAAGTTAAAGAATGGAGTCACACACCTAGAAATTATAAATTAAACCCAAATGAGTGGACTCTTCCAAAGAAATAACTGTAGGAGAGAAAGGAGCTCAGAGGATAGGCCCCATGGATAGTAAGCAATGGGAAACGGAGAAGGACTCAAAGAGCCAGTAGGGTGACCAGTGGAATGTGCAGAAGAAAGGCAGGGCCCCGGCCTGGTGTCTCACTTAATTGGAGAATCGTCCCATATACCAAAAACATTGCAGGTTTCTGGTCAGAGTGCATACCTAGGTTGTGGGTTTGATCCCCAGTCAGAACACATGTGAGAAGCAACCAGTTGATCGATGTTCTCTCTCTCTCTCTCTCTCTCTCTCTCTCTCTCTCTCTCTCTCTCTCAAATCAAGCATATCCTCAGGTGATGACTTAAAAAAAGAAAGGGAGGCAGGGCTGCTATGTCAGTTCAAAGAGGTCACCTGGATTCGTGTATGCATGGAAAGTGACTCAGGTTGCTATAAGAGCTTCCATTGGAGAGCCTGCCATGGCTATAGATAGGTGTCGTCAGCAATAATCATTACCACCAAGTGCTTTCAAATCGTGTATGTCGATTTATATTAAACATTGTCCCTCAGTGCTGTCTATCCATCTGCTTCCCGCCTCTTCTCTAGAAGTAGGGCTTCCCATTTTGCATTGCCAGTTCACCTCCTGCCCCTTTGCCTCTACATTGTCCCCACATCTCTTTCCTGCTTACAGAAGTAGATCCTCCCTTGTGTGGTTTTTCTGGTCCCTTTCCATTCATAGCTGTGACTTGACCTTTGCATACTGAGAAAGGACTCAGACTAAAAACTAGAATTGCTAAATCTGAACAACTTGGCCAAGGATACTGCACCGTTCTCCAGAGCCTCTCGGAAAGCAAACCTCCCTGATGAGCTTTTATTAAACAGTCAGGCGATTGGTGATTCCATGATTTGAAGCTTTTGAGCTAAAGGGCTTTGCAGAGGGGCACTGATGTTTGGGTTGGGATTGATAGCAGAGCTGCAGTGGGACAGACGAGACATTGTGTGTGTTCTGAGGCTTGGAAGGAACCATGTGAATGTGAACAGTTTCCAGAGGAGTGGAGCTGTTGTACCTACTTGTTCCTGCTAGGCAGTGGCCAGGCCGGGGCCAGGGAAAGCCGGCCGGCTCAGGAGACCACTCCTTTCTCTCCTTATTTCAACACTTCATCCCACTCACAGAGCTCCTATTCTGGTAAAAGATGCATTTCAGAAAATCCATTTGGCCTTTTACTTTTGTTGTTTTTCTTTATTTCTGATTATAAAAGTAACACTTGTGTCTATATAGAGACTTGTGTATGAATGTTCACAGCACCTTATTCATAATAACCCAAGCCTGTAAACAACCACTTATCCATCAACTGACAAATGGATAAATAAAATGTGGTAAACTTTAAAACAAATTTCCCAACAGTTAACAGGGGTGGGGAATCTTTTTTCTGCCAAGGGCCATTTGAATATTTACTAATATAATATCATTTGAGATTCATACAAAATTTTCAACTTAAAAATTAGCCTGCTAACCCTGGCTGGTTTGGTTCAGTGATTAAAGCAGGCTGAAGGGTCCTGGGTTCCATTCTGGTCAAAGGCATGTATCTCAGTGGTAGGCTTGATCCCTGCCCCTGTCAAGGCACATGTGAGAGACACCGATAGATGTATCTCTCTCACATCAATGTTTCTCTGTATCTCTCCCTCCTTTCCACTCTCTCTAAAAAAGCAATGGAAAAAATATCCTCGGGTAAGGATTAACCAACAACAACAAAAAATTTAGCCAGGTAAATTTGGTCAAACATTTAATTAACTCACTCTCCCCTAATGCCTTGGCAGGGCGAGGCCAAATGATTTCACAGGCCTCATACATCCCTCGAGCCAGGCATTCCCCACCCCTGAGTTAGAGGAACAAACTACTAATACATACTGCAACCTGGATAAACCTCCAAAAGTGAGAGAAGCCAAACACAGAAGGCCACATGTCCAATTCCATTTACAGTCCTCTCCTTTATCTGTGGTTTGACTTTCTGCATTCCAGCCATCTATGATCAACTGTTGCCCAAAAGTATTAAATGGAAAATTCTTGAAATAAACATGTTTTAAATTGTGCACAGTTCTGAGTAGTGTGATGGTATCTTGTGCCGTCCGTCCTGCACTGTCCCACCCAAGACCTGGTCACCCCTTTGTCCAGTGTCTCCATGCTGTGGATGCTCCCCAACCCTTAGTCAGTTAGGACTCATCTGGGTGGGCAGACTGGTTATGAGAAGAGAGAGACCACATTCACATAACGTATTAAAGTATGTTATAGTTTTTCTATTTTATTATTAATTATTGTTAATCTCTTACTGTGCCTAATTCATGAATTAAACTTTGTCATAAGAAGTATGTATAGAGGGAGAAAAAAAAAACAGGATATGTAGGCTTCCATACTATCTGTAGTCTAAGGCATCCACTGGGGGGTCTTAGAATGCATTTCTGAGATAAGGGGAAGTTTTCAGAAAAGGCTAATTTATTCAGACAGCAGATCGGGGTGGTTGGAGATGGAGGTGGGAATGAAGGTTGAGTGCAGGGAACTTTTAGGGGAGACAGAAATTGTTCTAAAACTGGATCGTGGTGATGGTTGCACAACTCTGAAAAAGTACTAAAACTTCCTGAATTGTGTAGAGGCATACTTTATGGCATGTTTATTATACCTCAAGAAAGCTATTTTAAAAAATAGTAACACTGATCTATGTGAAAAAAATGCAAGCATTAGCATTATAAGGATATATAAATCAGTTGAAAATCATAGATATTTTATTGCTGCTCTTAAAGAAATAATTATCATGAAGCTTGTTAAGACAGAAAGGCTGAGCCCTGGATGGTATTGTTCAGTGGTTAGAGCATTGACTTGCCCACTGGAGGGTTGTGGGTTCAATTCCCAGTCAAGGGCACATACCTGAGTTGCAAGTTTGATCTTGCATGGTGGAAACACATGCGAGAGACAACCAATCTATGTGTCTCTCCCACATCAAAGTTCTCTCTCTCTGTATCTCTCACTTTCTCCCTCACTCCCTCCTTTCAACTCTCTTTAAAAATCATACTCTCAGGTGAGGATTGCAATAATAAAGAGACAGTAAGGCTGACTTTATTAAGGGGTATTCTATAAGTATAGGGATCCCTGCAGTGAGGGTTTGCTCTAGGGGAAAGAAATTGGGCTCAATTCGGAATAGATAATGGAAAATGGGAATTTATAGCCAAGGAGCAGAGGGGGTGGTGTTGAGTGGGTGGAAAATTAATAAAAGGAAACATCAGGGTGAGAGTAAGGAGGGATCTTACTGAGGCAGATCTTGGGACTCAGACATCAGCTGGGCGCCAGTGCAGGATGTGGACCCTGATCAGATAGAAGGGTGGTCAGGTGTCAAGGGTTGGGGGCTGGCCTAATGTACTTGACAAGATTTGTGCTAAAAGTGGGCTCTTGAAGGACATGCCCAAGGACAGGGCCTAGTCAGGTTCAGAGAAGCCTGACTAAAGTTTGATCACGGAGAGTGTCTCTGTCATCACTTCCCAAAGATAAGGACTTTAATAATTTGATTAATGTTCTAGACTTTTCTTTACATCTACTAATGTAGAGATGCATGCTCATATCGTTTTGAAGAGAAAAATTGATTTTCAACATCTTAATTTTCCTGTTAGTAGGGCTCAGACACCAGTCCTTGTGTGTGTGTGTGTGTGTGTGTGTGTGTGTGTGTGTGTGTGAAGTTCTGAGGACACGTGGGGCAGTGTGGAGGCTAAATCACCAACTTCCCCCCACCCCTGGTCTGGTCCACATTTCTCTCAGGGTGGGCAGCATCTCTCCTGGGCCCAGAAAGAGGGTTGGAGATAGTTTTTGCAGGCCTTTCTTTATATCAGATCCACAGTTAAGGGCCAGAATTCTCAAAGCAGGACTCCTTACAAAGTCCTCTGGACAGCAGGATGTGGGTTGGGGTCAAGGGAACAATAACAAGTCAAAGATCAAAATAATTATTCAAATGCAACTAATGTAAAGTTGACTATATTGGTGTGTCATTTGACCCAAATAAACCTTCCTAAAAGCATTGCATTGCATACATTTGCTTTTTCTGCACCAGAGAGATGTTAGGGCTGTTTTGGATGACCTACAATAGATGTACTCCAGGAATTAGATAGGAAAGATGGATTTGTAAGGGGCAAACACCAGAGGTTTTGTGTACCTATGCTCAGGACCCTGGATATGCTGCGAGTGCCGAGCTTGTGTGGAAATAGCCCACAGGTTTCACCATTTGAATATACAGGGCATAATGCTGATCCTTGCAGGAGCATAGGGAAGAAAGATGAACAGACCAGCATGCCTCATTTCTAATAATGAGCTGGCCCTCTATTGAGCTTTTCTATCGTGCTGCTAATATTGAAAAGAAAGCCCCAGGAGTAGAAATAAATGCAAGCTAAAAACACTGGCAGGAGGTGTCCAAAATCCTGCAGTTTAACATTCCTCATCAGAGTGGTGACCAGGGTCTTTGACACCTAATGCTTTGGAGCTCAGGAAGTCTCTGAAGGGAAATATCGGAACTGATGTGTCTGAACCGGAGGCCTACCTAAATTGCCTGTTACTAAATCTCATTGAATTAAGTTCAACTTTACCATCTGAACACCATTTTAGCATCCATCCTGAAATGGTTGTGACAGGGCGTGTTAGTTCCATAAAATAAAGAAATATTGAACAAGGAGCCGCCCTAAGCCTATGTGGAAGCAAAGAAAAATAAGATGGGACAGGTCGAGCAGGGCGACTGGCACTTTTTGATTGGTGGTCTCTGCAGAAGAAGAAGTAAGCAATTAGACAATGCACTGAGAAGTGTAAGGCATAGTTGGTCACAGGCCATCCTAGGAGACAACCATAAAGTAGGCACCCAAACTCCTCCCCTGGCTTCCCTTACTCCTCCATCTCCACCTTCAGTGATTCTTTCCCCTCCAAACACCGGAGCTTCCTGGGCTGAGGCAGGGAGAGATTCATGTTTTAAATCAGGAACCACAAAGAGCTGGCATGGTGCATTATTTGTCAGTGATGGCACCCCAGGTCCTGGTGGGAAAATGTTTTTTTTTTTTTCTGGCAGTTGGCAGGGTCCTCCCTCAGGTCCAATCAGACTCCAGAGGCAGCCACATCACCTGCTGATGTGTGTTCCTAGGATCACATACGTGCACGCAGACCTGTCGTGATGGCAGTCCTCATTCACTCCAGTGTTTTTAAGTGCACACAGTGCAGGCCTCACCAGAGAATGCACAGTCACGTCCAGGCACTGGCCCCACAAGGAGCGTGCACTCCAGGAAGAAAAGGAGTGTTCACCGAAAGTAACTCAAGATGCCATGGGAGTCTGTTACAGCTGGAACTGTGGCCCCTCCCCTGCCCAAAGAAAAAGATATGCTAGAGTTCTAACTCCCAATACCTTCGCACATTTGGAGATAATCTACAGGTAATCAAATCAAATGAGGTCAGTAGAGTGGGCCCTCACCCAATATAACTAGAGTCTTTATGTGAAGGGAATTTGGACACAAAGATGGGCATTCATAGAAGGAAAACAGGACAGGGAGAAGACAGACAACTTCAACCCAAGGAGAGAGACCTTGGAAAAAACCAACCCTACCAACACCTGACCTCAGACTTCTAGACTCCGGAACTGTGAGACAGTAAGTTTCTGTTAAACCACCCAGTCTGTGGAACTTTGTTACAGCAACTCTAGGAAACATATAGAGTGAAAAGGAGGGACTGGTGGTTGGAGGGAGGAGGGCAGGAGCAATCAGGACGGCTCCCTGGAGGAAGTGCCTGGTCTGTTAGGATTTCTCACTGCAGCTGGCAATAGCTTCAAAGGGGAATATTTAGAAAGGGGAGATGCAGAAGGAAGGTGTGCAAGTCTCTCAGCTGTGGCACAGGTAGGATAAGGGAATAGTAATTATAGCCTCAAGGCTAAAGTAAAGGTACAACGTGGGTGAAGGATGTTAGAAATGGACAGACTGCTTGGTGCAGGGCAAAGGACATTTTCAAGTGAGAGGACGAGCCGGCAACATCGTCTGGGACTGATGCATTGGGCCAATGGGCAGCATCCCATGCTCGCTGTGACCCAGGGAGTTTGTTTTTAGGGCCTCTGGTCTCATCTGACCTGCTTACCATACTCAGTGGGACCTCACTTCTAACTTGTACCTTTGTATTCAAATATTAAAAGTGTTGGCTCTCCAGTCCCTGTCTAGTCTAGTCTTCATATAACGGCATTTCTGAAATCCCCAGCAAACAGCTTGGCGGGACTGGGAGGGGAGGGAAAGGAATCACACTCCCAGTCCTGTGCCAGCTTTCCCCACACGACTGCACACATCCATGAGCGTCCCTGTGAGTGCTTATGGTCCCCTTTGGTCGGCAAACTCAGTAGTCAACAGAGCCAAATATCAATAGTAGAACGATTAAAAATTCTTTTGAGAACCAAAATTTTTAAACTTAAACTTCTTCTAATGCCACTTCAAAATAGACTCGCCCAGGCCATGGTATTTTGTGGAAGAACAACACTCAAGGGGCCAAAGAGCAGCATGTGACTCGGGAGCCACAGTTTGCCAACCAGGGGTATAGGTGATACCATAAAGGTCATGTTCCCCACGTGTCCTCCACTGCTAGGACATAATAGACGTTGAATTTGACTTTGTCTCTGATTCCCCCGTGTCCTGCCGCCTCCATGTGGCTGGAAGAAAGTGGATACTAGTTCTCACGATTTCTGATCTGAAGTTGGACTCTTTTAAGGATTAAAAAGGACCCCATTTGCCCACCTGGCCCCTCCTACCTGCTCATTTGTGTGGGAGGCTGAGATCAGTGGAGGGGCTGTGGGCATGTAACATGGAAGGAGGGGGAACTAGACGGGAAGCACAGGCGGGGGCTTTCAGACTCCCAGCCCCTGGCTCGCCACTCACAGCTGTGGGGCTTGTGCAAGTTCCCTAGCCTATCTGTGTCTCACCTTCAGGCACATCTATCAAATGGGGACCTACCCCATGTGAGGTGGTATGAAATAGCAAATGTGTGAAGCTCTCCGATACCACAGAGCGGTTACTCAATCATGTGGGAAGGCCGGCCAGGGGATGGAGGTAAGACAGGGATCCACTGACAGAGCAGCAGCAGCCTCAGCACTCAGGCTTCCTGGGACTTGGGCTGGGGCCAGGACTCCCCAGCAGGAATTTGGGACTGTTATCTGCATAGGAGCTCAGCAGGTGGCATTCTCCCTCTCCAGGCGATATCCACCTGTGGTCTCAGGTGCAGGACTCAGCCTGGCAGCTGGTTCAGTAGGACTCCAGGTGTGGAAGGTGGGGGGAAACAGCTGCTGTCCTCAGGGCCACTCTGGTGGGTCCTCCTGTTCCCTGTGGGACCTAGTTCAGGGCTCCAGAACCTCAGAGAAGCCGGATGGGGCATCGGAGGCGCCAGCTCCCTCATCCCAAGGACGGATCTCTGCCGGGTGTGGGTGTGGAAGACAGATGGCCATCCTCTCTCCTGACTCTGGCTGCAGAAGGGTTTTACCTCACTTCACTTTAGAAGCCTCATGGCTCAGTCTCCACTTGGCGTCTGTGTGAACAGGGCTCCTTAGGTGCCCACAGACAGCAGCTCCTGGCCGCAGGGCAGGAATGAGAGGCTGGTCACCTTGCTCTGAATGAGGAAGGATGCTTAGGCTCGGGGAGTGGTTGAGAACTTGTTCCACCATTTGGGAGAACAGATGAAGATTTCCCCATCTCTGTTCACTTGGGGGAAATAAAATATGCAGATGAAACCCTCACACTGGGCGGGATATCTGACCAGGTGCCTCAGGCGGGGTCTTCATAAAGCCAGGCTCAGTGACTGTGTCAATTCTGTGGTCTCCATCAGCACCTGCTTGCCCCAGTCTTCTCCCAACCAGTGCACAGCCTAAGGAAGAAAGTGCTTGCTATGCAAACACAGCTTCTAGACACGTCCCTGGAACCCACCTTCCCCAGACCCTCCAGTGATAGGGTTAGGGAGAGATGCTTGCTGTTTACATCCAATGGTGCTCTGACAGATTTAGCTACATTCCTCCGGCTAGAGAAGCCAGGACTCTGAGCTGCAACTGGCCAGGGAAAGAAATAAGGAAATTAGAGAATAAAAATGTTGGCATTTGACCCAAGGTCTGCTGTGGAAGAGCTGTAGGGCCAGAAGGTGGCGCTGTTGCTCATCAGCTGAAGCAGAGGAATCTGCAGAAGAGCCCCTCCCACCACTGACCTGAGTCATGCTCTCTAAATCCAGCGCCCAGACCCTAAGCCCCTAGCTGACTTTGAATGACCCCCAGCTCCACTCCTGAAGCTGTATCCAAATCAAAGAACTTGAATTCGGTGACTCTGGGGGTGCAATTCCCATCCTCCAGCCTCCTTTCTATCTGCCCCTGCCAGCGGCTCTCAGAATGAAAATCCACCGAGGCCAGCATGGCAGTGATACAGCATGAGTAATTACACAATTAAATGAAACTCCCCCAAGGGCCGGGGTTCTGTGTAAGGATCCCTGCCCCCATTTGCACACAATTCCTTTTCTTTTCTTTTCTTTCTTTCTTTCTTTCTTTTTTTTTTTTTTTTCCTTCTTTGAATGTCTTAATGTCTTCTCTTTGGCAGTTTTGCCATCTATGGAATGAAGGTGTTACCTTTTTTAGAATCAATTAGTTAACGTCAGGAAAGCTCTCTGCAGATGAAAAGTGATAAATTCTATTTATCAAATATTTAATTAGCCACAGTTGGAGATGATTCATAATCTATTCATCTTGCTGAATAACCAGGAAAAATGGTCAGAGCAGAAATATAATTTTAAATACAGGTTTTCATAGATTTTGTACAGGACTAAGAATTTTAAAATTAGCATTTCAATTTCTCCATTTCCCAGGGCCCTGAGAAAACAGGCTCCCTTCCCACTCAGCCCATTGGCTGGAGCCCTTGCTGCCCATGGCAGCCTCTGCCTGGCCTGGACAATCACTAAGCCCAGCAGCAGCATTAGGGCAGAGTCACAGGACCGCCTGGTGCCAGGAGCCTCGCCTGTGTGCCCCAAGCTCCACTCGGTCCCGGCAGGGCCCACTCTCTCTTCTACTCAGGTCTGTTTCCTCACGTCCTGTCTGTCACATGCCCGCCACCTTTCTGCCCTGGCAGGGACTCCGTGAGGAGAAATTAGGTCATGTGCAAGACACCAGCACTTTCAAATGAAAGACATCAAAGCAGCTTAGAGTCTAAGTTGATTCAGAGACATTTCTAGTTGCTTGGAAGCAATATGGCCCAGTTTATGTTCATATCAAACTGAGATGGTGGTGCTCTCCCAGTACACAGCAAAATTATTTTTTCTTGTTCATTTGTTCTGCAAATATTTACTAAGCCTCTGGTATATAGCTATGCTTGGTATGCATGTTAAGATGATACAGATGACTTTCTCTGACTTTCTACCAAAGCATAATTTTCAAAAAGCTAAAAACAAAACCCCTCTATGGATATATATATATCCATCCATCCAGATGTCATTTCCTTCTCTGAATACTGAAGACACTCAAATATTACCTCTGTTAAGGCCCTTATATATTCCACCTTATAAAACAGTCATTTGTGTATTTGACTTTCACCTCTCAACTAGTATATAAACTTTTGAGGGAAAGAATGATGTTTTTCTGAACTTAAGCCTTGCAGAGAAGTGGGCACATCACCAACACTTTGTGGTGTTGAATATATTGGGCAAAGTGGAAAGCTACTACTGGTTGGTTGGTTGGTTGGTTGGTTTGGCCCTGGCATGCTTACCCCCTGACTTCACCATGAAGCTCATCATGGCTTCATCACTCAGAACCAGGAATGAGACCCGTGCAATGAGACAGATTCTTTAACTGAAGGCTCACATGTAGCTGCTTTCTCTGTGTCTAAGGTTTCTTATGTGCAAAGCAAAGGCAATAAAAACCTGACCTGGGATGCTAGGCAGATCACATGCAATCTTAGCAGAGTCTGGTAGGCATGACACTTTCCATAAAGGTAGTCATTATCAGAAAATCATGATTGAAGACATTGATGGGCTTTGATTATTTTATTATGTATTTTTAAAATTTTAGTAACACAACCTGGAGAGGATGGGGTGGAGCAGGCACTGCACAGCAACTTCCCAAGAATCTTCAAAGCTCATGTCATTTGACTCAGTAATTCCACATCCGGGGAATCTGTATTATGGAAAGTAACAAAAATGCAGAAAAGACTGACTCAGAAAATGTCAATTCCAGAATTATTCATAATAGCAGAAAGTTAGAACTGAACAACTATTACATAAGGAAATGCTTAAGATAAGTTTGGCTTGGTATCAAACAAAATGTATGATGTAGTTATAAAAAGCATGTTTACAAAGATCTCTTAATGACTGGGAAAATGTTTATAATATTAAGTGAGAAAAGTAGGCTACAAACATTTCATGTAAATGAACATAATTATGTAAAAAGCATCTGTGCAGGAAGAGTATAACTATATTAATGTATTAATATTCGGTCATCTCCAAGTGATGAGAATGGACAGCTTGGATTTCTCCTTTTTTGAAAGCTTCTAAAATGAGAATGTACTACTTTTCTAATCAGGAAGAAAACTCGTGCTATTTAAAAAGACGTTTGATAAGGGTGAGTTGCTATTCCAGATGATACCCAATGTCACATGATGCCCCATCAGTGACTTCTGAGTTGTGCCATCTTGAGGCCATGATGATGCTCCTTGATTTAACCCTCTGGATCTAGGCCTTATCAACTGTGAAATGGCTGCTAATCACCTGTCAGAAGGCAGGTGGCCAAATATTACAGCATTGAATATATTGGGCAAAGTGGAAAGCTGCTACTGGTTAGTTGGTTTGTTTCTGCTCTGATGCCTCTGGTCTCTGTCTTGAAGGAGCCTGCTTGGTGAGGCCACTTTTCTCAGGGTATGGACATACGTGATTAGGACAGGGCTGGTTAGAGAAACAAGGAGGGCAGAGGTAGCATGCTTCTCCATTTCATAGCACTGAGCAGGTGACAGTAAAAGACTATTCAAGGGCCACAGATGTCCTGGGCCTGATCAGGCCTGCTGGAGCCAACAGCCTGAACAGGGGTTTCGAAGAAGGGACTGGCTCTGACCCTTCTTCTCAAGCTGCGGCCCTGCCCGCACTTCTTCATTCGCCACAGGGCTGTGGTGTTGGTCGAGCTTCTGAGGCAGAGGGCACAGCTGTGGTTCCCTCCTCTAAAATATTTGAGGTACAAAGGGCCCCAGAGGATCAGAATTCCATGCCCTCCCCATCCCCCTTCTCCTCTCACTTGTAGGAACCAGAGGAACATCTTTTGTTCTGAAAACTCAGCCTGGGGCCCCAGGAGCTGGAGTGGACACACAGCTGCCACGGGGCAGACATCCAATCTGCTCTTTGACCTGGAATGAGCTGTGCAAGCACGTGGGTAACTCTCAGCCACGGGATCTTGGGTGGAGCCGCTCTTGCAGGAAGTTCTTACCAAGCTGCGTATCAGTTGTGAGGGCCCAGCAGTCCCCCTGTGGGTCAGATAAGTTCAATAAGATCAGTCAAGCAGGCGTGTGCAGTCCCGTGGCCAGGGCCAGACCCACACCCTACCTCCTTCTAGCTGTGTGATGGGAAAATTACCCAACCACGCTAGTGCCAGTTTCCCCACTTAGGAAATGAGAATCATAGTGGCTCCTACTGTACAAGGTCCAGCGAGGAGGTAACACGTGGACCATGCTTATCCTGGGGCTGGCAGGCAGTGAGGGCTTGGGAAGTCACTGGCTCTTTTACTGTGAAGCTCTCCTTTGGGCTCAGCACCCCCTGTGAGCAGTGATGTGGGTACAAAATGTTAAACCACATCCCTTCTTGTGGTAGAATAGGTAGGAGTACCCCAGGAAACAGTTAAACAGCTAAGCAGCCTGTGATTAAATGCAAAAGCGACTGGGAGGCACCATGCTATTTATAATAGCAACTTGCTGGAAGCAACTCAAATGCCCAGCCAGGCTGTAATGACTAAGCAAACCTGAAACTTCGGGACATGACAGCCACTGCAGGGCTGTTGGAAAGGCAGGTGTGCCACTGATGTCCACATGTGGAAATGTGCCTCCGAAATAGACGTTTCCACGAGGAAATCACAGATGGCATGAGCACGCTGCCTGCCAGGAGGGGTAAATACAGGTGAAGTCACCCTCAGAGCTCGAAAAGGAACTTGAGGGGTGGAGGGAGTTTAACGTGTGATGCTAGTCAGTTATTTTCTTCTGAAGACAAGTTGCTTTACAAAGAGCACGGTGCCGTGAGGAAGTGTTAGAGATCAGAAAGGGAGTGAGGTGTGTGGGGGAGGGCTGAGGAGGTCTTCCCAGGGAGGATGGTGTCTGAGCAAATGTGGAAGCACCTGTGGGTTTGAACAAAGGAGCAGAGTTGCCCCAGTGGGACAACATGGGCTCGCCTCCTGCCCTGCTGTCTGGCCAAAGAAAGTGAGTTAAGTGCAATGAAGGGCAGTGTGAGCAGTAGGTGTGGGAGCACTGGGGGACCCACCCTTCTCCATGGGGGATCAGGGAAGTAAAGGGAAAGCTGTTTGTATACTGAGCTTCATGGCTTGTCTGTGCCAATTGGTGGGCTTCCAGGTTCTTGCCTGCGTCCTGCCCTGATATTTACCCACGAAAGGGGCCAGGGGCCTAGTGTGGCCCAGGACTGGATTGGCTGTATCTTAGGGAGAAGAGGGGCCTGTGCCAGGGCTCTCTCAGCTGGACAGTTTGCATGACAATACATATGAGTCTGCAAATAGGGTCGCAGAGACACCAGAATGAGAGTGTGGCAATAGCTGAGGAAATTCCCCTCCATCTTGGCAGGCCAGTGAAGGTGCTGACTGCACCATATCCTGCTGCAAACCACGACAGACTCCCCAGGGCACTTGTGGGCTCTGTCATTAGTTTATGGGGTAAGTTTCCTAGCTGCTGTTTGGGTCTGGCCAGCCTTTAGGGATCAGCTACGGGGTCTAGTTCTGTCCTCCTAATGTGAACCAGGCGGCATCATGGGAGGGCACTGAATAGACATCTGAACCTGATAGATGTGAGTTTGAATCCTCCTCTGCCACTTACCTGTGACCTTGAGCAAGGTTTTAAACCTCTGTGAGCCTCCAGTAACTCATCTATAAAATGGGGACAGTTACCCTCCCTCCAGGGTTTGAGACTTAGCAATAATGTGTGTGAATGTTTCCACAGAGTACGTAGAAGCTCTGCGTGATGAGCATCGCCCTATTCTTGCTGAACATGTGTCTGTGATGGAGGAGTTTTCATGAGACAACCATACATACACCAGAGGCACGAACCTATTGCGTGAACATGGCCTTATCCCCATCCCTCACTCTCTCCCCTGACAGCAAGTCCTTAGCTGCCCTTACATGGGGCTTCCTGAACGCCCCCCTCACCGGTCAGAGGTGGTTTGTGCATCAGAGATGGGCTCCCTCTGCCAGCGGGTCAGGGTCAGGGTGGTGCTCAGCGCAGGTAAGGCCGAGGTGGCTTCTAAATGCCTTCTAGAATTCCCACAAGATTGAATCTACCAGGGAGCACCTAGACATAAGACACCTAGGTACCTAAACATAAGAAATATAGATGATAGTGGTGATAGGAACATCTTTTGTTCTATTTGATCTTTGTCCCTGATTCATGACGTAAAGCTTCTCTCTCTCTTGGCAATTCCTGGGTAACCGGAGCATCTTGTGATGAGGTGACGGTGAGCAGGCCCTAGGAAGCTTCAAGATGGGGTAGGTCACCAGAAACCAAACCTTAATGAGAAGTTTGGAACATTAAGTCCCACCCCGAACTTCCGGGCAGGAGAGAGGGACCAGAAATTGAGTTAATAATCAATCACATCTCGCCGAAACTGGTTTGGCTCAGTGGATAGAGCGTCAGCCTGCAGACTGAAGGGTCCCGGGTTCGATTCCGGTCAAGGGCATGTACGTTGGTTGCGGGCACATCCTCAGTAGGGGGTGTGCAAGAGGCAACTGATTGATGATTCTCTCTCATCAATGTTTCTGACTCTCTATCCCTCTCTCTTCCTCTCTGTGAAAAATCAATAAAATATATATTTTTTAAAAAAAAAATAATCAATCACATCTACATGATGACACCCCCATAAAAATCAATAGCACACATGGGACTGAGTGGGTTTCTGGATTGGTGAGCACATCTACGTGCTGGGAGGGTGGCACCCACTGATCCAGTGGGGACAGGAGCACTCACGACCTTTCTTGACCTTGTCCTATACATCTCTTCATCTGGACACTGGTTTCTATCCCTCAGACACCACAAACCCACATTGCTCAAAAATAAGTGCCTGGTTGCCAACCCCACCTGACCCCTCCTGTGGTTCCACATCCATGAATGGCATGACATCCCCAAACTGATATAAGCTGGAAAATAAAGCCATCCTTATCTTTGTCTTTATTCTCCTACCCAAACCAACTCATCACCAAGAGCCAACCATTTCACTGCCTAAATATCTCTAACTCCACCCACTTCTTACCACCTTCTCCGCCACCACCTGAGTCCAGGCTGCCTTTGTCTCCTCTCACCTGGACGATTGTGGTGGCCACCTCTTTGGGGTAGCTCCAATTCTCCTACCATCTGATCCCCACGATGCATCTATAGTGGTCTTTCCCAAATGCAGGGCTGAGCCTAGCGTGCCCTACTTAAAAACCTTAATAGCTTCCCATTGCTCTTAAAATACAAACCAATTCTCTGACAAGACTACAGGCCCCTATTCAAACACGCCTCGTTCTGTGTGCTCTGGCCACACTGGCTTCTTTAATTCTTCCAGCGCTCCCGGAGCCCTCTCAGACAGGCCTGTGTGCACACTGAAATGATCAGATGCCACCACAAGCACCCCTTCATCCAGCTAACCCTGCGTGGCCTTTGGATCGCTGCTCAAGCATCATGTCACTAAACACCTTCTCTGACTGCTCAGCCTGGCTGGCTCCTTTGTAACAAATTCCCCTTTAATGTATTTTTTGCCTTCCTCAGGACATGCACCTCAGTTACAACTGTGTAGTCTCTTCTCAGAACTGTATCCCAGGATCTTAACCAGTGCCTAACTAATAATATTAACAAGTATTGATTTACTGGTTGATTGAATGAATGAATAAACAAATAAGTGAGTTAAAATATTGAGCTTTGAAGCCTTTTTTTATATATATATTACAAGATTTATGTTTTCCCCAAGTTTCAGAACAGTATCTAACTTCACAAGTTATGTGTTTGAGTGTCCACTACCCCAGATGCTTATTTTTGGCTCTTTAATTTTAAATTTAACGGACCATATTCAATACATAAAATTCATCTTCAAAATTCATCACCAGCTGGGCAGAATGTCTCAGTGGTTGAGCACTGACCTATGAACCAGGAGGTCATGGTTCAATTCCTGATCAGGGCACATGTCCAGGTTGCAGGCTCAATCCCCAGTTGGGAGCTTGAAGGAGACAACTGATCAATGATTCTCTTCAATGATGTTTTTATCTCTCTCTCTCCCTCCCTCTCTCTTCCTCTCTGAAATCAATAGAAATATTAAAAATTCATCACCATCATGGGGAGCCTATAAATACACAACAGGGAGCACTTCTGAAATGACCAAAGAAACAAAAGATATATTTAAATGCAAACTAAATGCTGAAATAGCTTTTGCAAACTAATTAATAGAACAAAATTATTTTGCTGACATATTATGGAAGGAATTTTCTATCACATGTCTTACCTGTATCTATACTAATAAAAGGTTAATATGCCAATTGGTCACGACACCCTCATTGGTCATGACACCCTCACAGTAGCAACAAAACAGCAGGCTGTGTAGGGTGACCAGATCTGTATGTGTGTGTGGGGGGGGGGGGGGCATTTAGGGGCAACTAGGCCAGCGTGTGGGGGTAGCGAGGGGCGACTAGGCAGGCAGGGGGGCATTGGAGGCAACCAGGCTGGCAGGTGGGGCAGTTGTAGGGGACCAGGTTGGTAAGGGGGGCAGTTAGGGGTGATCAGGCAGACAGGCAGGTAAGCAGTTAGGAGCCAGTGGTCCCAGATTGTGAGAGGGATGTCTGCCAGGGATCTGGCCAAAATCATCAGTCAGACATCCCGTGAGGGGACCCAGATTGCAGAGGGTCCAGGTTGGGCTGAGGGGACTCCTCCCTCCACTGTGTACAAATTTTGTGCACCAGGCCTTTAGTATTTAAAATAACTGATTAGTCATTGGCAATATCCCCATCACTTGTCATCTTTCCACTCAGTTTCTTGTGGCATAGACTCATATGTTAGAGGGGCATGTTTTCAAATTTTACCCCAAGCTTTATTCTTCCACAATCTCAGGTCTCCTAGTTCTTAATGAGGGACCCATAAGCTTACAGCTTTGTGTGGTTTCCCTGAGATGGGAAAGGACAAGGAGGTATCCATCTAAGGACTTCCAGGGAGAGCAATGTTAAGATTCTGCCATTCATAAAGGCCAAGGATTCATCTAGGCGAGCGCCTGCCCCCTCTGTAACACTGACTCGGGCCTAGCAGACAGCCATAGTGTTTGAATACCGGAAAACACCAGTGACTCATCTTCCTCTGGAAGGCCGGGCAAGCCTGTGGCATTCTCCTAAGGTGAAGGTGCCTCATTTTAAATTCACCAAAAATCCCCATTGTCTAGAACAGTTCCTTCCGTCTGGAAAGTTGTATAAGATTTGTCACATTTGGCTACTCACATTTGGCCAGAACAAGTTCCAAGTCTGGAATTTAATCATCATATTGAACAACTAATTTCTAAATTGGGCTTGTGATCAAGACCACTTCATGAGAATATTAATGCTTTGAATTTTGCAGCCAGAAAACACATGACAGTCTAGATTTTATGGCTCATTCTAGATAATCGTGACACATAACTGAGAAATACATCTGCTTCCTAACTCCATAAATTGGGTGTTGCTTATAATAATGCAGCCAGAGCAGCATTACTTTATCATAAGAGCTGCTTTCCCCATGGAAAATCATTACTTGGTGTATACCTGATAAATTGGTCATTGATCACAGCAGAAGAGAAATTGATGGGGCCTGTTTTATTTACCCGGGAATGGGCCATATGTTATCTTCATATTGCACTGGTATTTTTCCTACCAGAGAATTATGTTGCCTCCTGCATATCACCCAGAGAATTTTCTCAATGTTATTAGTCTTAAAGGCTTTAATACCTAGGGCATAAGGAATAACCATCCCTAATCTCAGAATTATCTTCAGAAGAGAACCTTTCCAGATACAAATTTAATCTCTCATTTCCCAAGTAGAAAAACAAAGAGGAAAGAATGAATAGCGATGAGGAACTTTGTTTCCCAAAGCTGGCCTGGTCATGATAGGCGAGCCTCAAAGATGTCATTTTTCCTTTAAAGATAGGAATGCAGTGGTCGGTTGTGATTTGGTAGATGTGTGCATCCAAGGCTGGCCTCCCAGCTTCACAGACATATGTCCCCATTGGAAACTTGGCAGCCTCTCCCTGGAGATGAACATCCTCCTCAGTGGAAAACGTGGCATCGCTCTGGACATCGCCCTGCGATGCTGGCTGATCACTATTGCAAGCTCCGGGCCCACCGCCCGGGGTGTGAGCGCTGCTGCCCTGTCCCCTGTGCTGCTGGCACCGGAAGGAAGGCTGCTCTGGACCCTGGTTGCTGAGTCCCTTCACCAGCTGCCTGAACAGGTGAGCAGCGTGTGGGTAAGCGCACAGGGCTGCATGACTCTGAGGGTGGCAGTCAGGCCTGGTGTGTGCTGTGTACCACTCTTCCTCACGAGGTCTTGGGCTCCCCTGAGGCCTTACGGCTCTCCCCACCTTCTAGAGCTTTCCAAAGTTCTGGCAATTTGTGTCCCGGCCTGCGGGACAACAACGGGGGCCCGCAGGAACCACCTAAGAGAATGAGGCAAACAAGGAACACGAAAGAATGGGAGCAAGACAAGGTTCTGATCAAGCTCTGATTTTTATTCTCTGAAATGGCTGTATTTATACAGCAGAAACAAAGGGGGGCAGGGTTGCCTATGCAGGGGGGTCTTTGGTAACTGGCAACACAGGATTGGCTAACTGCCAGGGGCGGTGTGACATTCCAAGTTGCAACATTCCAAGGCTGGGCTATCTAGGGAGGAGGATCAGGAAGGGGAAATGGCAGGAAGATGCTAAGCAGGAAGATGTTAAGCTGCAGGTTATCTTATCTTCTGACCAAGGCTTCAGGGCACCGCATAACTTCTGCTAGAAGGAACTTGATTCTATTTCCTTAAGACTGAGTTGCTTGCCTCAACTCTGCTGGCTCCCAACAAATTTGGCTTCCAGGTCACACAGCAACGTTCAGTTTCTCAGCCTCTCCTGACTCACCAGCGGAACTCACACGGAATTAATCTGCAGGTATTTATGGAGCCTTAACCACCTGGCCAACGCTGTGTGCTGATGCAGGAGGTGGCACAAGAGGGGTTCCCGAGAGAGACTTGAGACTTGAACCAAGTTTAAGCATTTTCAAAGGCTTTTACAAAACTTTGTTTCCAGGTAATGAGACCAGTGATTAGAGCGTGAGCCCAGAGGTCCCAGCCCCACCACTGCATATGTTCCCTCGGTGGCTGTCAGCATCCGTGTTCTCTTCTGGGAAGCTGGGACCACACTAAACCCATGCAGTTGGGTTTCCACAGGATCCAACAGGATAATCCACAATAAGCATCTCCTCGATGTTGGCTGTTATCCTCACACCATCCCTACTTTGCAGAAACACTGAAGGAGGGGTGTGGAGAGCATATTATAAATAGGATTCACAGTATTCACAGTTTTCTTCTGCTTTCACACAAATCATGTCAGTGATTTATTTTTTCACAACCTTTCTCTTTTACAGGTGAGGAGACAGGTAGGGCAGTGTTTCTCAGTTTGCCACTATTGACTTTTGGGGCCAGATAATCCTTTGTTGGGCTTGTCCTGTGCACTGTAGCAGGTTTAGCAGCATCCCTGGCCTTCCCTCAACAGAGGTCAATAGCACCATCCCTGTTGAAACAACCAAAAAAGTTTCCATCCCTAGCCGGTTTGGCTCAGTAGTTAGAGTGTCATGGGTTCGATGCCCCATCAAAAGCATGTAGGCCCCTGTCAGGGAGCATGAAGTAAACAACCAACCAATGTGTCTTTCTCACATCAATGTTTCTCTCTATCTCTCCCCTTCCCTTCCACTCACTTTAGAAATCAATGGGGAAAAAGTATCCTCATTGGATACTTTTAAAAGCCTTTGAAAATGCTTAAACTTGGTTCAAGTCTCAAGTCTCAAGGATTAAAATAACAGCAAAACGTCTCCATACTGCCAAACAGCTCATGAGGGACAAACTGGCTCCCTAGTTGAGATCCACTGAGGTGGGGTCATTTGTCAAAGGACTAATGAAGAGAATGGAGCCAGAACTAGTGCCCAGGAGGCCCTCTGCCTACAAGTGGCTCATCCTCTATCACCATAGAACCTCCCCAAAAGGATTTATTACAGAGTTACAGAAATAAAAACACCAACAAAAACAAAAATACTTAAGCATTATTGGATTTCAAAAGGGTGGCATTTGAGTTGAGGTTCTCATTGGACAAGAAAGTGGGCTGTGGCTTGGGCACTCCAGGCTAAAAGGGCGGTTGGACCAGGAAAGACGGTGAGGTATGGCTGCTGAGAAAAGTAGAGGCAAAGGCCAGGAGGGGGACTGTCAGGGGCACTCGGAGGACAGAGAGGATCAGATAGCTGGATGGGGTGTTGGTCAGCAGAGACAGGGCTCAGAACCACCAGAGGAGTTTGGGCCTGATACCAGAAGAAGTCAGGCTCTAAGGGCCAGCCAACTGGTTCCCATGGGGCGGAGAGCCGAGTGAGGTGCAGGCAGGCTGGTGTGAAGAGGCCTACCTGCAACAGGGCCCCGTGCCCTGCTGGGGCCCTTCTCTAGCTACTGCCCGAAGTTCTGACAACTGGCCTATTTTAGCTGGGTCACCAGGGCAAGGTGCCACGTACACAAACCTCACCGACCTTGGTGAGGATTAGGTGGGTGGGGCCCTTGCATGCCTGGCACTGACCAGGGCCAGCCAGCCCCTCTGAGCCTCACTCTGCTCAGAAGTGGTGGCTAATTATTTCCATTTAAGACAAGCTGATGACTACAGAAACCATTGTCCTTCTCCCCCAGCCTCCTAATGACAATAGGCAAAGGGACCTTTGAATAGTCCCCTTCCCACTGGAGACTGTTTGCTCCCACTGCCATACGGGGAGTCAGGATTTCCTGAGGTGAGAGGCAAGGCTCAAAGCTTTGTCACTCCTACTCCTCAGGAAATCCAGCTGAGGCAACAAAAAAAAAAAAAAAAAAAAAGGAAAGAAAAGAAGAGAAAAACACTGTGTGGGTCATTGATCTATTTTTATTTTGCATGTCCTGACTTGGTGCTTATATGCTTGACCCTGAGAGATTGCAAATGATGGGTGTTGAGGAAGATGTTCTTAGAATACCCAGCTTACAGATTCTGGTGGGCTGCTAACAGAGGTCAGGCAGTGGGGACTGGTAGTCTGCGGGGAAGGTACCAATCAGGTTGGACAATTTTCCTCAGTGCCTTTCTAATTCTTTCAATATTTCAGTAGACCAATCCTTTCTCCCACATAGAGATGAACCACTCCCTGAGTGCTTCACACGCTTATTCAGAAACATTTACAGCTGCTATGGTCAAACTCCAAGTTCAACATTGGCTCTCAGGAAGATTCCTGAGTGAAGAAGCAAAGAGAAAATCCACATAAAAGGAAGCTCACTGGAACGTAAGGGACGTTGTGCCATGGGCCATGAGGGCAAGGTGGCTCCTCATCACTGAGAATACGCCTAACTGTGTACACAGAACACACGGACAACCCGAGTGCGGGTAGCTCAGCTTAGAAAAGTAGGTGTTACCAAGTTAAGTGTGACCAGATGGACATAGTCTGTCTTAATTTTCCCTTACAGTTATTTGGGAGCACCAAGAAGAAGGCCTGTTAACTTGCTGAGCTTACTTCCCCAGCTCCTGAGGCCAGCGGGGTGCCGTGGAGGCCTGCCGCCGGCAGAGGGCGCCTGGGCTCACCAGGATCCAGGACTGGCAGCTGGAAAAGAAAGGCCTGTTTGTGCCCAGCAGCCCTGAGTGCACTGGAGGATGAAGTTGATCAGAAAATATTTGGCTCAGCCCCCACTCACTGAACTGACAGAGCCTTATGTCCACGATGAAGTCACAATGGAAAGTGCCTGGCAATTAGCAGAGATTACAAAACCAGAGGAAGGAAGCTGCTGGCGGGGAGGGGCTGCGAGGATCAGGAACCCCTGCTTTTCTTTAGGGCCAGCACCCACCCAGGGGAGAGGGGGGTGCCAGGGCCTGAGGTGGAGCTGGTCTTGGCCTCAGAAGCCCCCACCTGGGTCTCTTCTTTGTACAGAGTTGCCCACTGGGAATCCTGCGGCTGAAATTGTATCCTAAGGAAGGGAGAGCGAAGACGCCAGGATGGTTGCCAGGTGGCTGGCAATCCAATCTCTGACTTCATCGGCTAATTGACAGCCCGTCGCAGGCGTGGGAGTTAGGGCTATTTGGCACACAGAAGGGGACCATGAGTCTTCCAAAGGCTGAGGCCCCGTGAGACGCGACAGCTGAAGAAAATTAAATGTGACTGCAACACGGTGCCTGCATTATCTGGCCGCCAGGCAGCCTGCAGCTTTTGCTGCCCTTGGGTCTAGAGAGGGTGTCCCGAGGGACAGCGGGACGAGAAACTGCTGTGACAGAACCCCGTTTAGGAGTGTGCCTGCCCATTTGTTTATCAGACAGTAGAGCAGCTCCTATCACGTCAGCTCAGCTCAGAGGAGGCCCTGCCTCTGCCCTGCAGGTGGCCTCGCCTGCTGAGTGGAGCCCGGCTGGGAGGGCCCTGGCTTCTGCTGGAGAAACCTGGGGATCAGACAGGATTTTGTTTCCTCCTCCGAGCAGAGCACCCTGCTTAGTATGGGCAGAGCCGTGATGGCTCCTGCCAGTGACAGACCACACAGGAAAGCACCTCACCCCCCACCCTCCCCCTTTCTCCCCAAGCCAGCCCCTGGAGTGCGAGGCCCTGGCTGTCTGCACCCGCTCTGTGTCAGGTCAGGTCCGCCAGGTCGCCTCTGGGAGCAGGACGGCTGCGGTGCCCACCCCTCCCCCATCCCTCCGGTGGCACTGGAGTGAGCACAGGCCCGCCTTTTTGCGGAAGTGATATTATGTAGATAATAATCATTTATTCACCAGCCATAAAAATGATTCATGGCGGTGAGGAACAGAGCTGGGCTGATGAGTATCAGGCAGCAGGCCTAATCAGAAATTCAATATTCCCTGCCTTCCTGCCTAGCAATGCTCAGAGCACTCTGAGCAGCACGGGCTTCCCCGCAGCGCCTCACCGCCGGCCAGGAATAGGGTGCGAGTGTGGTTTCTTCCGCTGGCATTTGGGTGGTGTCCGGGCGGTGACCCTCTGCCTTGCTGGGGGCCTCCCCTGGACATGGGACCAGCCCTGCGGGAAGCAGAGCCCACAGCAGCAGCGGCTGGGGCTGCCTCCATCTCATGCGGAGCCTGCCTGAGCGGCTCCTTTCCCACCTGCCCCTCTGCCTCTCCATAAATCCTCCCGGCCTTTTAAGTAAATCTGGGCTGTCTCTCAGGGTGCTCACAGGCGATTGAAAGAGTAGTAGCTGTCCTTGCATCTTTTTCTTATTTCCTTTTGTTAAAAGACTGCTTTGCCATTTGCTCTCTGGGCTGCCCAGGGCATAATTGTGAGGGAGAAAAAATATGGCAGCAGTCTCCTCTTCCTCCTGTCGTTCCTCCTGCTTGTCAGCGCCCAGGGGCTCCTGTCCTAGAGGGCACCATCTCTAGACTCTGAGTGCCCCCTTCCTGGGGGATTTGCACTTCTCAGGAGACCACCCAATCCCACAAATGGCGGTGTGTCCAGAATGGAGGCCCCGGGAGCTGTTTCCGGGCCTCCCAGCACAGCATTTGGGACATCCTGGAGGCCTGGCCGGGGGCCATCAGCAGTGGGTGCTGCCCCTCTGTCGCCAGTCCCTCCTGCAGCCTCTCCCAGCTGGTCCTTTACAGCACGGCCTGCAGCCAGAGGACAGAGTCTGCTGCATTCTCCTCAGTCCTGTCCTGGTCAGACCTTTGTCTTCCATCCTGTGTGCAGGCACTGAAAACCCCAGACCTGGCAACAGCTTACAAAAGGCCCATGCACTGTGAGAGCACCAGCCCTCTGCTCCCCTAGGCCAGTACCGTGGCTTTGCTATGCTCACTCAAACGCGAGGTGCCTCAATCTACTCCTCTACTCGGCTGGGCCGTGGAGGGATGTGCAGGCCGGCCCCTCCCTGACGCTTCGCTTCCTGAAAACGGAGACTTCCCACCTCCTGGCGGAGGCAGGGGTCCACCAGGGAGGGGTGGGGTATCCAGGAAAGGGGCAGCACGAGTACAAGAAGGCAAATTGTTATCGGAGGAAAGAGGTCCTCATCCCCAGGGTGGGAGTGGGCTTTTGCAATATCCTGGAAAAAAGAATTTTCTGAGACTTGCACGGAAGGATGAGGTTTTGTAGAAAACGTTATTTCTGTGGAATTAAACTCCTGAGTTTCCAAGGTCTCAATTCCCTTTGTCCTGCCAAGGAAGAAGTCCCATTTGACTTCCAGCAGGATTTAAATCAAAGCCATTGTCCAGAATTTTCACTCCTTAGTGGAGCAGTGTCTAGTTCGGCATCCGGCTAGTTTGGTTTATGTCCCCCACTGCAGGCCCTCAGTCCATTGCATGTCAGGGTTTCCATGGCCACATAGGCATGGAGGAAACATGGGCAGGAACAAAGCCAAAGGAGCCAGAGAGCCAAGAGTGAGCCGAGAGAGAGAGAACGCCTTTGTTTGGGGGATTATGTATCCCCAGATTTCCTGGGCTTACTGTGGCTCCATTCCTTTTAGCCAATGATTTCTGTTCCCAATGATTTCTGTTCCACTGACAGACACCTTCCCTAGTCACCCTGACTCACTGCACATGCACCCATTTCCCCTTGGTTGAATCCCTTCTGCCAGTGTTTTGCAGGGAATAGGTTGGTGGTTCCCTGCGGAGTGCAAAACTGCAGCTTCCTGATGAAGCTGCCCAGATGGCCATGCTTGTAATGTCTGGCCTTCCCTTTTGTTCCTTCACATCCTATAGAATAAAGAGGTAATATGCAAATTGACCCTCATGCTGTAACACTGTCATAAGATGGCTGCCCTGCCCAGCCTCATCCCTGATCACCTCTCCCACCCCAGTTGGGGGTGGGGCAGCTAGCCAACCTCCCACCCTCCCTACCCCCCACGGCCCCTCACCCAGGATGGCCACACCACTATGCTTTTCCAGGGCTGGGGTACCCCACGCAGGCTGCAGGCACGGTGTTGGTCAGAGGCAAAGGACCTGGCTGTCCCTGACCCAGAGAGTCCAGAAAACCAGCAGTGACCAAAGACCAAGACTGAATGGAAAGGTCCCTGCTGGTGCTTACGCTCAAAGTGCCAGGAGGAGGCAGAGCATCTTGAACCTGCAACGCTGGTGTCTGCACACCAAGCCATGGGGCACACCACACCGGTGGCGCCTGTCGGGGAAAGGGGGAGAGCAGGGAGCTGGAGTGCGGAGCTGAGAGGGCCTAGAGTCTTTGGGAGCAGCCTGTCTGCTGAGGTTGCTGTGACCCTCGAGGTTAGTCAAACACCTCCCCTCCTCCCCCAGCTCTGCTGCTTGCCTTCCAGGTGAGGCTAGCTCTGAGCCGGCTGGCATTGCACTCAGAGAAGCAGCTGTCACTGGGCTCAGTTAAATAAGAGAAATCAAAGAGCTTAGAGTAAATATCCTCCCAGCCCCTTCTTACGACCCCGGGCCAGGAGGGCTGGGGATGGGAGTAATGGAAAATGGTTGCTACTTTGCATTTTATAATGAAAAGACTCCCTCCTGCTATGCAGAGAAGAGAACTGATTCATTTTCAGCAACACCTGTGTGCTTCCTGCCCCAGCCCTGAAGCCTGACAGCACCTAGCAAAGGTGTGTCCGTGCAGCCACGTGGCCTGGCTCCTGGGACGTTGGGAGCAAGTTTGAGCTGCATTGGTTAAAAAATAAAAAAGGTAAAGATTGAAAAACACCTCTTTGTACTCAAATGGCAGTATAAAATGCAGATTACAGCATCTGATTTTGTCTTCTGTGTTGATTTTGAGGCAGAACACAAATAGGTTCATGGGAAAAGCAGAAGAAAAAAAAAGGGGAGGGAAAGGGAGAGGATTCTGCTGTCTACAGCACTGAACGTTGTCTTTTTTTCTATTATTTTTCCTTCTGTTCTTCAAGTCAGATATTCCATTTAAACCACTTTATGGTATTAGGTAATAAGCTAATGCTTCCTCTAGTAAGAGCAAGCAGCTGTGCTTTTCATATGAGTTGCATACATTTAATCCATTCAAATGAAGCATACTGGGTGGAGAGAATGGTACGTGTCATTATATAAAGAAGTTGGCATTATGATGCTATCTGGCTGAAGATCTTATTTATTTTGCAATTTAGAGAACGTAGACAAACCAGGCATTGAAAATGAATATGCATGCTTAGGTGCATGACTTTATTTTCATCCGTGATGACCAAATGACAGGCCACTAGGAGGTGCACTGATGGGTCCTGCAGCACGGTGGGTCTGGGTGAGGCTGCGTGGCTTGGGCCAAGGCCAGGGGACCTGAGGCTGAGCCCCCCACCCCAGCGGGGCTTGACTGGGGTGGGGCCAGCCAGGTCTTGGTGTTGTCCAATGAGGGTGGGGCTGGCCAGACACTTCTATTACAGAGAAAGGATAAATAGCAATATTTAAATATTTCCTCTAATTAATTTTCTTTTAATGTGCATAAATTTCATGCACCGGGCCACTAGTTATTAATAACTAGATAATTACAATGGCATCAAAATGTGTGCCAGATCTGTGCAGCTTGACCATGAGTTCAGAACATTTGCAAATCATTGGAAAATACCAATATTATTACCCACAAGCCACTTGGCCATGGAGGTGTAGGTGCCTGATGGTGATCTTTGCAGGGAAATTTCTGCCTGAGCATAAGATGCAGCTACTGAGGGGGCAGCAAGAACTAATACTAACTACATCCTGGCACCCAGCATTGCACCAGGATTCCTCAGGTAACTGCTCTCATGCTCACAGTGGCTCCTGATCTAGGGGTGCTACAGTTAATTAGCAGAGGTGGAAACAGACTAACTTCTGGGTAGGAAATTTGCATCCCATCTCCTCTAGTTTAGTTTCCTTTTATGGTCTCGCTACCAGCAGGCTCCTGTGAGTGAGCTCTGTGTAGCTCTCTGAAGAGGGGACAAGAAAGACATTAAGCCAATCCTCAAACAGCGTAAGAAGTTTGCCTGCTCTCTGGCCTCCTCTGACACCCTGCCCTCAGCCCACACACCCACAAACTATTGTTTCCCTTCCTGCCTGAGTCCAGTGGAAGGAGGGAACTTGGCTCTCTTGGGACCTGGTGGCACCACTCCTGAGAGGGTGGGAATTCCCCATCTCCAGTCCAAGATCCCTACGGATATTTAATTGTTTCAGGGAGCAGTGATGAGTGTCAATGTTATTTAGGGTTTTGTTTTCCAAAGGCCAGAGGAAAAGTTACAGTGTTGGACAGGAGCCTGGAGCTTCATCATACCTGTGAAGAACAATAAAAAAAATGGGTTCGAATTGTATTTCCTTTTTTCTCTGAGCTCCTAAGTTTGTAGCAGGAAGCAGATGGAGAAAGAATCTGCTACTACCCAAATTGGCCTCTTTGCCCACACGTGGTGCTCCTGTTTCCTTAAAAGTCAGAAAGGCAAGGAGAAAAAAAAAAGTGCAAATATTAGTGCTTTGAGTCAGAAAATCCCAACTCCTGGAACCAATGGGTTAACACTGATGAAGTCCACCTGTTTTCGTGTGTCCTCTGCAGAGCACGCTCCACATTCCAGCTGGAGGCCCTGCACTCAGGGCCAGAATGGGCAAAAAAACAGTATCTCATGCTGTTTAATTTTTGTTCCTGTTCCCAATGCATCTACGCTAAAATATCAACTCCTTGCATCTGCTTAGATGGGCTAGTATAAAGTTACTTCCCAAAGAAACCAGGAGAATATTTTGTGTGAAGAAGGTGGGGCAGATGATGGAAAACAATTTCCATTTGGGTCTGGGCCAGCCCGCCTCAGGCCTGCACTGAGTGATTCCAGCTGTGCAGCTTCTGGCCAGCTCCTGCCTCCCACCCACTCTAGGGGAAGGACTCCTCCCTCCTTTGGGGGGCATCAGGGAAACAGGTGGGAGAGCAGGTGGGTCACAGCCAGATGCAGACTGTGCACCAAGAGGGTCCCCTGTGCAGCTTCTCAAAACTAAGGCAGCAGCAGCACACTTGGAAGAAAGCAATTGAAAAAACAAACATCAAGCCAGGAGAAGCCAAACCCATTAGGAAATGCTGAGAAACTGCTAGGCTTCAGGGGGTGGCTCATGCCATTGGCTGCTCATTCTCCTAGGCCAGAAGAGCACAGTGTTCACGTTCTTTCAAGGAGTACATCAGAGTTCCAGCCCAGCAGAAACCTTTAAGCACCCTTTTTGCACCTAAGTTTTCTCTCAGATTAAGAAGTTGGAATGGATGATCAGGACGGTGTCTTCAGATTGCTCTAAGACCCTCCAAATTTGGCTCTGATCCATTCAACTAGTGGGCATCTGTCTACAGAGATGCACTAACACATTATAACTGCTCCCTGGCTAGTACTGGGCTCACTAGCATTCCCAGGAATGAAGATGATAGACACCAACAACACAAAACTACTGTGTACAATATTTATAAAGTTACAGCACACACAAATGTGTGTTCAGAACTGAGGGAATTTTGTTGGGACAATCTCTAAGCAATACTTTTTAAATCATCACTCAGCAAAGCATGTCCATCCTTCATCTGTAAAAATTTCTAAGCAATGCCCTGCAAATAATTGAGACTTCAAATCCCCACCAACCTGAATCAGAGGTTCTCAGTAGGTCACCCAGAAGCCATAGCTTATCATGAAGGTCTAAGAGTTTCCACCTAAATCCAGAGGCTCTAGCACCAGATGTGAACTACCAAGTGGTGGATCTTCTTTTTCTTTTTATTATTTATTTATTTATTTATTTATTTATTTAAAATATATTTTATTGATATTTCACAGAGAGGAGGAAGGGAGAGAGATAGAGAGCTAGAAACATCGATGAAAGAGAAACATCGACCAGCTGCCTCTTGCACACCCCCTACCGGGGATGTGCCTGCAACCAATGTACATGCCCTTGACTGAAATCGAACCTGGGACCTTTCAGTCCGCAGACCAACACTCTACCACTGAGCCAAACCGGCTTCAGCAATGGGTCTTCTTTTTAGACTCAGGAATAGGACTGTATCTTCATGTGTATATTTAAAGACCATTTATGTGCATATTTTTATGTAGAAGGAATCTTGTATGTGTCAACACTTAGGTTCTCAGATCTGGAAAGAACCAGAATACATTCAACCAGAAAACAATTTATTGCATCCAGCTGTATTTTATTTATCTTATGAGTCACCTTAAATGCTTTCCAGAATAAGGTGGGTCTACCTAAAAAAAGAGTAAATGACTCAGCACATGCTTGTTATTCATTTTCAGAGTGCAGAAGATTGTTAAGCTTCATGAGGTTGGGGAGTTAGGGCAAGCAGGAGGTAAATATAGGCAGGGCATGGTCTCATGGGAAGATATGACATCAACCCCAAACAATCAAGACCCCCATGGGAAAAATAAACCATGGATAGTAATGCAAACAAGTAAGGCAGGACTTCACAGGAGTGCTCAGGTCGTCAAGGTGATGTCATAGACATTGAAATGGGATGCAGAAGGGACCATTTACAGACCTACCTGCCTAAGAGACCGTGCCAATGCTGAAGGACCCTGATTGGCCATCAAGTCCTCTTCCTTTAGTACGTGCAGCTCACCTGGACCTTTCTGCAGTCACCTGCAGCCTCCTCAAGGCCCAACTGAAGGCAATACAGACAGAAACAGGGATTCTGAAGAGATGGGCCGTTTTTGCGCCCTAGGGTGCCATGCCGAGCCCAGTATATGGAGGCTTCTGAGGCCACAGTTTTCCTCACTGTCATCACATTGTAAGGGCTTTTCATCCCTTTGATGGCCGGAGCAATCCCAGAGAGCTGGAAGGGAGGGGGGGATTGAGTTGCATCTGTCCCTGTCAGTGCCAGGCAGGCATTGGGATCTGAGTCCCAAAGGGTGGCCAGGTGTCCTCATGGGCACCGATAAGGGGTGGAGCCAGAACCAAGCACACACTGGCAGTCAGCTGGAGAAGGTGAGTGGCATAGTTTCTACCCCTTGTTTTTAACAGACTCCTCACCTAGTATATGCCCCCACCCAGGACAGGACACTTATTGGAACAGAATCCTCACCATGACTATTTTACATACCCCTGCAGCAGACACAGTTGGAAACTGCCTTAAAGTACTTGGCCTTCAAAGCCTAAGACGGTGGCTTTTGGTTACAAAGACTCTTATATTAAAACATTTAAACATTTTTAGTGATTTTCTTCTTTGTAATTAGAGAGGAGCAGGAGGATTTCATTCCCATAATGACGTAGCCATCCTTTCATGCCATAAGCAATGTTTCCTAGCGCCTCCTGCCAACACAAACCCATTCTGGTTTGGCTTATTTTGCTGACTGCGCCGAGATGCCTGGGCTCCCTGGTGGTAACCTGGGGAGCCCGTGCACCCCAGACACACTCCAGCAAAGGCAGGGCAGTGAAGGGTGGCTTCCGGCTCTGCTGCCACTCCTCAAGTCCAGCAGTCCCCAGCAAGGGGACTTTTCTAGAAGTTCCAAGAGTCTTACAGGAGGTTTGCTTTTGTCTTTTAACAATTACAAAGGAAAAAAAAAATAAAACAGCTTGAGTGAAAGCAGAAGTCCCTGCTTTTAGTCACACACTCAAATCAGACAGTGAAATGATAAGCACTGTCTCACAGGCACGACATGCCCAGCACCATTAAGGGTGCAGAGTGGGTGTAATTGGCCTCCTGGACTCTTTCTTCCTCTCTGCCCACTTCCCTATGTCTGTTCCTTATTGAATAAACCTGCTCATGATTTAAGGTCTCACAATGAAAATAAATAGATCCCAAAAGGCACCTTTCAAATTACCCAGTCCGGGCATTATACAGCTGCTGTTTTCAACGGACATTTTGAGGCTGTTTCACCTCGACCTCATGTTATAAGGGTGGCTCAGGCCCATAAGCAGTGGGGGGTGCACTCAGGATGCCTTTAACTGGCAAGCCAAGTGCCCTGGTTGCCATTAATGACCACCGGCGATAGTCCAGGGATAACATAGGCAGGGGACTCATTAAAAACTCTCCAAAGACTTGGTTAGTAATCTATTATTGCAAAACTTCATAATGTGTGTGTTTAAACTTTGAAGGTTCCCTAATTTTTCAGCAATGACTTTCTCTTCCAAGTCATATTTGAGAAATCACTTCTCATGGGAGTATCCATCAAAAACAAAAACAGTTTTAACAAAATATATTCTATGCCATTGGAGAGGTCCTAAATGATGAGCTGTGCTGATGACATTCGGGAACTAAGCGCAGAGTGGAGGTGTGCTCTGGGGGTGAGGTCTGGAAGTGGTGACTGGGTAGGGAGAGGGGAGCTTCCCCAGATGAGCAAGTGCTTTCACTCTGCCCCCAGGCTTGGCTGGGACTGGAGCCCAGGATGGAGCCAGGGTCTCAGGTGGACAGAGATGGAAGCCACTTCAGAGGGGCCACCAGGCCACTGAGGAGAGCTATGTGGCCAGCAGCCCCTGCGATGCATGCTCTAACCCTGCCCTCCAGATACAAGAATGGACAGGGAGAAGGGCTCTTTCCAAAATAGTTCAGTCGGTGTGGAGAAAGAGGCAGCTTGATCTGGACTCTAAAAATTCCTATGCCAATCAATGCTCATTGTCAAAACATGTGTAGCAAAATGGAGCATACTGAGAACCAAGTCTTAATATTTACATTTGAACACAGAGTATTTCCCAAGTCATAGCCCCCCCTAATGTGATGGAGCACTTGGATGGAAAGGCAGACAAAGAGGGACTGCAGGGGAAGCTAAGAGTATTTTTTTTTTAAATTATTGTCTAAAATTTTATATATGTATCCTTTTCCTTCAATTGATCCCCCATCCCAAATCCAGCCATTCCCACCCCAGGCAAGGCCCCACCGCCCCAGTGTCTGTGTCCATTGGTTATGCTAATATGCATAGAAGTCGTTTAGTTCTCTCTACTCTCGATACCCACACTTCCCTACTCATCCCTCTCTTCCCTCTGAGGTTTGAGCATCTGATTGATGTTTCTCTGTCCCTGGATCTGTTTTTGTTCATCAGTTTATGTTGTTAATTATATCCTACATATAAGTGAGATCATGTGATATTTACCTTTCTCCAATGAGCTTATTTCACTTAGCACAATGCTCTCCAGGTCCATTCATGCTGTTGCAAATGATAAAAGTTCCTTCTTTTTTATAGTGACATTGTATTCCACTGTGTAAATCTACCACAGTTTTCTAATCCACTCATCTGCTGATGGGTGCTTAGGTTGTTTCCAAATCTTAGCTATTGTAAATTATGCTGCAATGAAAATAGGGGTGCATATATCCTTTCTCATTGGTGTTTCTAGTTTCTTGGGATATATTCCTAGAAGTGGGATCACTGGGTCAAATTGGGGGTTGCATTTTCAACTTTTTGAGGAAACTCCATACTGTCTTCCACAGTGGCTGCACCAGTCTGCATTTACACCAGCAGTGCAGGAGGGTTCCTTTTTCTCCACATCCTCTCTAGCACTTGCCATTTGTTGATTTGTTGATGATAGCTATTTTGACAGGTGTAAGATGGTATCTCATTGTTGTTTTGATTTGCATCTCTTGAATGATTAATGACTTTGAGCATGTTTTCATATGTCTCTCAGCCTTCTGTATGTCCTCTTTCAAAAAAGTGTCTATTTAGGTCCTTTGCCCATTTTTTGATTGGATTACTATCTTCCTTTTGTTAAGTTGTATGAGTTCTCTATAAAATTTGGAGATTAAACCCTTATCTGAAATAGCATTGGCAAATATGTTCTTCTATGCAGTGGGCATTCCTTTTGTTTTGTTGATGGGTTTTTTGTTTGTTTGTTGTTTGTTTTTTGCTGTGCAGAACCTTTTTATTTTGATGTAGCCCATTTGTTTATTTTTCCTTAGTCTCCATTGCCCTAGGAGCTGCGTTGGTAAAGATATTGCTACAATATATGTCTGACATTTTGCTGCCTATCGAGTCTTGTAGGATTTTTATGGTTTCCCATCTTACATTTAAGTCCTTTAGCCATTTTGAATTTGTTTTTGTGTATGATGTAAGTTGTTGATCTAGTTTCATTTTTTTTGCATGTAACTGACCAAATTTCCCAGCACCATTTATTGAAGAGTCTCTATTGACTCCATTGTATGCTCTTGCCTTTGTCAAATATTAATTGAGTATAATGGTTTGGGTCAATGTCTGAGTTCTCTGTTCTGTACCACTGGTCTATATGTCTATTCTTGTGCCAGTACCAGGTTGTTTTGAGAACAGTGGCTTTGTAATATAGCCTGAAATCTGTGTTGAGATCCCACCTACTTTGTTCTTGTTTTTCAGAATTGCTGTGGCTATTCGGGGTCTTTTTTTTTTTTTAATTCCAGATGAATTTTTGAAGAGTTCTTTCTAGGTCTGTGAAATATGCCATTGGGGATTGCATTGAATTTGTAGATTGCTTTGGGTAGTATGGACATTTTAATGATGTTGATTCTACCAATCCATGAACATGGTATGTTCTTCCATCTGTTTACATCTTCCTCTATTTTTTTTCAATGTCCTGTAGTTTTCTGAGCACAGGGCTTTTACCTCCTTAGTTAAGTTTATTTCTACATATATTAATTTTTTAATGGTAAATGGGATTGTTTTTTAGTTTCTCTTTCTGTGAATTCATTATTAGTGTATAAAACAGTCATAGATTTCTGTGATTTAATTTTGTATCCTGCTTCATTGATGAATTCATTTATTAGGTCTACTAGGTTTGTTTTGTTTTGTTTTGTTTTGTTTTCCCCCAGTCTTTAGGGTTTTCTATTCTTCCTTCATATTTCTTCTTTTTACAGCAGACCCTTTAGCATTTCTTGCATTGCTGGTTTGGTGGTAATAAACTCCCTTTGTCCTTTTTTGTCTGTGAAACTCCTGATTTCACCCTCAATTTTTATTGATAGCCTTGCTGGGTATAGTATTCTTGGATTAAGAGCCTTGCTTTGTATGAATTTTTATATCCCATTCCATACCCTACTAGCCTGATGTGTTTCTGTTGAGCAATCAGTTGATAGTCTTATGGGAGATCCCTTGTAGGAAACTTTCTGTTTCTCTCTGGCAGCCTTTAAGATTCTTACTTTGTTGGTGGTGTTTTCCAATTTAATTATAATGTGTCTTGGTGATGATATTTTTGGGATCATTTTGCTTGGGACTCAGTGCAAAATGGACTTGTGTGAGTTTTTTTCTTCCCAATATCAGGGGAGTTTTCTGTCATTATTTATTCAAAAAGGTTTTCTATTTCTTCTCAGTTTCCTCTCCTTCTGGCACCCCTATTATGCGGATATTGTTTTATTTCATGCTGTCCCTAAGTGCTCTTAGGCTCTCTTCCTGTTTTTTAAGTTGTTTTCCCCAGTTATTAATCTGCTTGGGTATTTTTTCCTACCTTGTTTTCTAGCTCACTGATGTGGTCCTCTGCTTCTTCTAGTCTACTGTTGATGTTTTCTATTGTGTTATTTATTGCAGCAATGTCATTCTTCATTTCTTCATGGTTTTCCTTCCATTTCCTATTGGTTCTTACACCTGCTGTTGAATTTGTCTTCCATCCTTTTCACCATCCTTATGACCATTGCTCTGAATTCTTTCTCTTACAAATTGCTTGCCTCCATTTAATTTACTTCCTTTTTCAATGATTCCTCCTTTTTCTTTATATGGGGGCATTCCTCTTTGTTTCCCCATGTTCACTCCTCTCATGGTTTCTGGTTATGTAGCTTTCTCTTTACCACATTGACTGAAATTCAAGCACAAAATACAATATGACCAGACACAACATAGAAGGCATCAAGCACAAATGTATTTACAATACCTATAACCCTCCAAGAAAGGTGAACACCAGAGAAAAGAGAATTAGGGAAGAGAAAAGAGTGCAAAAATGATATTGAGAAAAGGAAAAAATGCAAAAGAGAAAAGAAAGAGAATGAAAAGAAGTGGGAAAATGTATGTACTAATATATAGGGGGAAAACTCTAAAGAAAAAAAAGAAAAACTAATTCAAAAAATGCAAACAACAAACACCCAGAAAAGGAAGAAAGCTGAATATGAAGAGACAGAGCTTATTACTAGAAGATAAGGTCAAAGAATTGAATGAATGGGTAAATGGCCATGATTCAATATAGAGGAGGTATAGAAGAGAATGAGTGTATAAGAAGAAAAGTAAAAATATATTAAAAAAAAAGTAAGAAAAAAAACTAACAAACAATTAAACAAACAACAACCACAAGACAGAAAGAAAGAGAACAAATTTTTGCTAATGAAGAAAGAGAAAAGAGGCATGGACATGACCTCTCAGTTTCCACAAAAACTACCTTCCCCTGCAGTCTTGGTGAGTGTTTTTAATTGGAAGATCCTACTGGGGTTAGCAAGCAAAAGTGAGGAAGTAAAAAAGACAAAGGAATTGTGCCACTTTGAGTCTCTCCCCTCCCCCCAGCACTGTGCAGCCAGTATAGAACTTCAGGATGCCTTTCTGGGCACTGTGTCCCATGGCTGTGGATGTAGATCTAGAGTTCCCCTCTGCCAGCAGCCCTGTGGACCCTTTTCCACATTCGAGAGCTACACTGACCTCAAGGGCCTCGGATTTTGTGGGGTCCAATATCCCTCTGAGACTCTAGCTGGCCTGCCAGTTCCCAAAAGTCCTGAGGAATATAACTGTCCCTCACTCACAAATACAGACACTCCCCACACATCCATTCATTCTCCTTTCACTCTTTCACTTACTCACTATCTTGCAGCCTGCTGTCTCTTCACCCACCATCTTGGATCCTCCAAGCTAAGAATATTATGGGAGATCCACAAAGCCTCCCAACCTTTTAAATGGACCAGCTGGGTAAGATGACAGCTCAAAATGGGATCAAACTTTTTAAGTTAAAAAAATAAATGATTTTTCAGATTTACTAAAAGCTGAATCCAAAAGCTTAATACTGTGTGGTTGTTTTTTTAATTTCTAACATTAAGCAGTCAAGCACTCCTTTAAAAACATAGTACAGTTGAGTCAGGTGAGGTCCCATGGCTCTGCCATGCCCACCATGCTGTGGGAGTGGCAGGAACAAACCTGAGTCAGACCTTATGGCCAATTCAAGAGGCATGAGTGGAAAAGCCATATGTAAAGTTAACCAAATGTGCCTGAACTGAACCCAGATCAGGCTCCCCAGGAGGCTCTCAGCTGGAGCCAGAGTCTAACTGGAAGCAGAGTGCACAAGTTCGGGGACCCTGGGAGGAGGAGAGAAATGGAGTGCTGTCTTCCTTGCGGTATCTGGCACCTTTTACTTCCCTGCCCTGGCCCTGGTTAGCAGGACATGGGTGATTTACTCATTAGACCACATCAGAAGCAGGTGGGGTGAAGAAACAAGGGGGCAGAGACAAATAAAAGTCTCCATTTCACTCTGTGAAGGCAGCACTTAGGCAAAATGAGAGGTTTTTAAAGCTTCTTTTAAATGAAACCAGGAAGACCAAACAGCAGCCTTTCTGTTGGCAAGGAAAGACCTGTGGCTGCTTTGTGCTCCCATCCCTACAATTAGGGCAGAGGCCACGTTGCTTCCTGAAACAAGTTCTTTAGTTCAGCCCTTAGCTGTAGATGGCACACATTTGCTGCTGTGGCGGTGGTGTGGTGGGAGGGACAGGACAGCCACCCATGCAGTGCAGGGACCACGTGCAGAGCCATCAGCGGCCCAGGCACTGGCTCTGCTATAACCCAAGTAACTGCATGACTTTGCTTCTAGCAACCTAGTGGTCAGAAGATAGCAGTCCAGGGTAAGGTCTACAGAGACTTTCCAGAAACTTGGAAGACCTTTATTCAAGGGTGAGCTCTTGGGCCCAGCCCAGAGGACCCACGGGTCTCCTTACCAGGGGTCCTGAGCAGCTGTCTGGGATCATCTGTTCCCTGTTATAATGGGAGTTCACATCTGCTATGGACTGAAAATGTTTCCCTGCATGTAGCTCATCCTTTCTAGCATCCTTCATCACCCTGGTGGTTGTTTGGGGGGCTCATGTGCCACATGCTGCCTCCTGGCCAGTGCCAGCTCCTGTCATGTCCACACACCCCTGCTACCACCATCTGCACCACTAGCAATGTCAGGAGGCTCTAAAATGCTGACATGTGCTCCTGACGTTTGGTTTAAGTGCTTTCTCAGAACTGGGAGTTGACTTGCCCTACCTGGAACGTCACTTGGAAAATGCTTGACATTTCTATAGCAGAGCACTTGCTCATTTAGGAAAAAATGATCAAGAGAACATAAGGACTAGACTCCCGTGCCAGTTCCACCTCCCCCCTGCCAGGAGCAGCCAGGCCTCCTCATCCCTCTCGGAGTGTGGCATTACAGTCTCATTCTCCACTGTCACTTCTCAGCCGTGGGAAGTACAGCTCTGACTAGCAGCTGGGTGTTTGACAGCTCCAACTTCTCTCCCCAGAGGAACTCAGTCCCACTCCCTTAAATTGGCATGCGTCACTTTGCTTTCTTTATAACTAAACCACAGAATATTAGTCAAAATTTTTTATTGTTTAACTCAAAGCTATTAAAATTGTGTGCAGTAAGATCTATTTGGTTTAGTTACTTAAAGGAAGAGCTTAAGCAAGCCCAACGTTTCTGGCAGCTGTAGAACAGAGTAAGGGCATTTCTGGGAGGGGAGTGAAGGAAGCATTTGGGACTCTCTCTTGCATGGTTACAGCTGCTCATGTTCCACAGTGGAATTCGCATGGGCCCTGACCTGAAAGTGTTGATTTAATCATCTGTATAAACTGTTTCACGGGAGATGAGGATAAATATGGTTTCAGAAGAACTGTTGAGCAGACAAAACTGGATATAGTCACAGAGCTCTAAGAAGAAAGTAAAGGGAGGGTGCAGAATAGGGAAGCTGTTCCCACGGGCTCATGTATTTCTCCCTCCTGTGGACGTGTGACCTCCCATGGAAAGAATTCAGGGACATGTCCACAGAGAACTGGAAAGCCCACTTTTTCTAAGTTGTTTCTCATTGCCTGTCACTGGGATCTCACCACGTGCTCCCCAGCTCCCTGTCACCCACCTGCAGGTCTTAAACTGCTGCCTCTGCCCTTCCACCTGTCATACAATGTTGTCAGTTCTTATCACTCAGAATTCAGTGTGGGTTTTATAGAATTGAAGTGTGGACACATTATTTGTAGACCCCAAGGATTGATCTTCAATGTTTTAATTTGCATTTAAACTAGACTATAGAGTCATCTCAAAGTGAAAAACCTTTAAATACAGCTAGTGTGTGATCCAATCCCAGAGCACTGTGGATGAGTGTCAAAGAATTTGTGCTGTATATTTAATCCACCACCAACCACAATCTGGTACTAATTTTTTACATTAATTCCACATACAAAATTCTAGGACCCTCAAAAGTCTCTTCCCATTACAGATTCGGGCTCAAACTTGGGGTCTGGCATCTCCTTTTCTAAAGCAGGATTGGGTCTATCTGGGTGTTTCCTCAGGAGCAGCTCTTCAATTCTGGTCCCTCTTGTTCTGAAGACCTGTGAACCAGAAAGAGAATGCTGTGCCCCCCAAAAAACATTTAATAAACAATGATGAGATTAGGATAGAAAACTCCATTTAACACCATTCAAAACAGGAGTGGAAAGGAAGCCTATAGCAGCAGCAATTGGTCCATAGCAGTTTGGGAATCTGGCCAGGCACACATTTGTCTTGAATATCTGAGTAGAGCCAAGTCCTTTCAAGGAGCAGATCCCAGTGGCTCTCAGTCAGCCTTGAGAAAGCCTATAAGGCATGAATTTAAGATTCTCAGAAGCCCTACTAGGTATATCCTTAATCTTTCTTAGAATATTTTTTTTTCCAGCTACAACCTTGGGATTGTCACCCTGAGGCCATGTTGTACAAAGTTCCCTAGATTTGATCTTTGTCCTGAAGCCATTTCTTATCATTTGACACTTTTGCTGGAAGACAATGGAAATGTGATATTATCCTATCCTATCCTATCCTATCCTATCCTATCCTATCCAGGTAGTTCTGGCTTCTTTGTATGTTCCACACCTTAATAATTCCTCCTTAGTTCATCTCTCTTTTCTCATAGTTTATCACAGGCAGTTGGAAGAAGTCAGTGGTACATTTTGTCTTCTGCCTAGCATCCCCTCAGCCAGACCCAGTAGATCTACTCTTTCCATTTTCTATGTTAACACAGGTAACAATGCTGCCAAACTTTCTGTCTAGACTTCAGTAACATTTTCCTCACTGTCCTCCAATCTCTCAGCAACAGTCTCTTTGAGGTCCTCCTAACTTTTGTTAACAATCTTCTCAAGGTTCTCCCAGCTTTTGATCCATGTCTTGTCCCAAAGCCAGGGCCATGTGTTGGATTTTTGTTATGGAAGCAATCCACTTTCAGGTATTAAATTTTCTTCTGATTATCTATTGCAGCATAAAAAAATGACCCAAACTTGGTGGTTTAAAATAACAATCATTTTTATTGTTTTTCACAATTTTTCATATATGAAACTCAGATAGAGCCCACTGGGTCAGTTTGTGATACTCAGCTTGTGGGTGGGCTGACCCATGGGGAACACGATGGTTTGTTCACATAGCTGGTGCTTTGATGGAGATGGTTGGGAAGCTGGGCTAAACAGAGACTGTCAGCCAGTGTCCCTTCACCCAGCCTCTCTAGCGTGGCAGGCAGGGTAGTCAGGGGTTGCACATGGCAGCTCAAGGCTTCTGGGTAGAATGTTCCCAGATATTTTTCTTAACACTTCAGTTGGAAACTAGCACAACATCACTGCTTCCATCTTCTAGTGCATAAACTAGATCACTCATGAGGAGAAGACACAATTCCCACTTTTCAGTGGGAAAATTGTCAAGGAATTTATGGGCATCTTTAGTCTTTCAGATTCCTTCTTCTTCAGTCTTTCTTTCTTCTGCCTGGAATGACGGGAAGGAGTTGCAGCAGCCATCATGGACCATGAGATGTTGTTGGGATGAAAGACATGCACTGCAGACCAATAAGCTAGAAGCAATCTTGATGCCTGACTAGGGACAACCATCAAATCCCTGACCTGTCTACCCTGAGTATTTAGAGTAGGGGTGTCAAACTCAATCAGAGAAGGGGCCAAAATCTAAAATCCAGCCTAAATCGCGGGCCGAATGGTTTACTGAACAGTCATAAACTGACAATGTCATAAACTGACAGCGGAGTACAGTGATGACAGCGCGGTGCGGGCCACATTGCAAGGCCTGGCGGGCTGGATTTGGCCCGCAGGCCTTGTGTTTGACACATGTGATTTAGAGTGTAAGAGAAAATAATTGTTCTTAAGTCATTCTTATTTGGGGATTTTCTTCTCACTTGCAGTTGTTAAGGAACAGAGTATCCTTTGGTAACTCAGAGTTAACGAGTGAGGAGACTGTTCTATTATATATCCCAATAATCCATCTTACATGCCACACCCAGAGTTTCCTGAAGCACCACATATGGAGCTGGTACAGGCTCCCTGTGACACCTTCCAATGTAAGAGCCCTGGACTCATGCTCTAATCTCCTCACTCCCTTCAAAAGATTTTTCTTTTAGTGTAAAGTCAGGTACACTAAAGTGTAAAGTGTAAAGTCAGGTACATTAAAGTCTAGTGTAAAGCCCGAATCCAACTCTCTAGCCTAACTTGCCCACATTCCTCACCCGGTGTGTGAGTCCATAGCCCAACGAGCACTGTGCTGTCCTGCCTGGGGGTATTTATGCCTCTGTCCTCCCCCACACACACCTTCTTCCAAATTCTACCATGTTTTTAGGACAGAGCTCAAATCTCTTTTTCAAAGAATTTCTCAAATCACAAACAAAAGCGTTGCTCCTTCTTTTGGAATTTTAAGGAATCATTGTCCAAACTCCTCGTTTGACATCATATTCCACTGTCAATGAAGGGTTTTGTTTTCTTATTTCCCCCCATATGCTCACATCTCAATTTTCCAACTAGACTCTCAGTCAACAAAAGGCAAGGGCTTGAGTCACTGTTCTTTGGGTCTCCAGTATCTAACTAGTTGTGGCCAATATTACTTTCAATAGGCCATACATCTGGCACAAGCAGAGTCAACTGCTGGCAAACATGGCACGAGGAGGAAGAAAATGCACTTCACCAAGCCACCTTCTTCTGGCCCCTTGCACACCTGGCTGGCTCTGTGGCCCACCATTTCTAGCTCTCTTTCCCTCACTCACTGGTCATTCAGTGATATAACTTCACCTCAGAGAACTCATGTTCCACTGCAAACCCAGAGGACAGGGGTTCAGACCCAGCCTACTGACTACAGCCCCTGTGCAATCCCAGCTGCCTCTTGCTCCAACAGACTGACACTGAGGTACAGCCTCCCATTTGCTTGGATTTTGTTCCACATCAGCACTTAGCCCAACAATAAAAAATGAACATCAGGGAGGACATGAGCATAGAAAGAAGAATGTCTTGGCTTTGCCTGCAGTCACCTGAGAGGAAAACCCAAGGTGTCCCCCACCTAGTACCCTGCTAGGCCCCCTCACCCACACCCACACCCCAGCCCACAGAGAGAAGCACAGGCTCTGCTGGGACATCAGGTGGCCTAGGAATCGGGAAGGCAGTAGAAAATGGCACAGATTCTGACTGAAAACTTTGACTAATCTCAGCCTTGCTTCTCACGAGACCTGAAAGCCTGACAATGAGTGAACCTGACACCCAGGGAGATTATATTTAATGAGCTGTTTGGCAAGGGCTATTTCTGAAATTAATTATAAATCATTTCTAATTATTTTTAAATGGCGTTTATTAATCCCACCAGGCTTGGACAAATGCATTCGCTGCTTTCAGAACCCATGTGAAGAGCTGCCTGGAGATCTGGCCAAGGCTGGCCCTGCAGCTCCTGGGTGTGGCCTGGGCCAGGTGGGTGGATCCAGTGCCCGCCTTGTCTTGCAAGAGCAGTAAACAGGAGCCAGGAGAGGAAGATCCTGCCTGAGCATCAATTCCAGCACCTAGCCTCAGTCCCAGTCTCACTAATCATTCAGGCCCATTGAACTCAATATATCTGAAAACCTGGCACCCCCAAAGCATGCCTCACTAGTGGCAGAGGTGTGCCTGCCATGCCCATCTTCACAACAAATAGGAGAAGCTCAGGAAGGAAGGAGAGGTGAAAAAGTATGGACTTCATCCCCTGTCTCAGCACACTTAGCCAGAGTGAGGAAGCAGGGGTCTGGCTGTTTCTGCCTTCTCAGAACCCTATCTGACCAGCAAATAGCCAGGCACACACACACGGAAATCGGGTCAAACATCAGAGTGACAGAGCCCAGGTCAGCACCTGTGCTGTACTTACATGAACGGTCCAGAGGAAGAACCATGTGAGAGGCTCACCCACGGCATCTGCCACCCTTGCTGAGGCTTGAGTTGCTCTCTCTGCCCAAGATGCTCTTCACACCCCGCCCCACCTGCACCGGGGCATTTTCTGATGCCAGAAATAGTTTCCATTTTGCATGTGCTAATGGTGGCAGCTTGCTTTCCAGTTCTGTGGTCCTAGCACCCAGGACAGAGCCCAGTATGTGATGGATCTTTAACAAATGTTGATCTAATGATGATAGATGTTCCCAGACCAGCTTCCCACGAGTCTTAGCATCAGCCATCATGGTGTTGAGTGCCTCAGCACCACCTCACTCTGGGGCTGTCATCAATGAGAAGGCAGAAGGCTGTCTTCAGGCAGGTGTCCATTCTTACTCACCTCTCATCAGCTGCTCTGAACTCCAACATGCTATGCTCCTGTTCCCTAAAGCTGGCTCACAGGGGCAGAGGGACAGTGCCTGGGATTTGATGGGTTTGTTCCGGACCAGGACTGACTCCCACGGTCACTACAGGCCACTTTGGGAAATAATTTTCCTTTAAAATAGGGTGACTGAAACCTAATGGTGAAGTTTGCAGAATCTCATTAGTAAAAAAAAGTTCTGAAATTTTTTCTTTCCTGGAAGTTGTGCATCAGCATTTCAGCAAAATGTTCAGCTACAGAGCCTTAGAAGGGATAATGACCACTGGGTAACACAGAAGACAGGCAAAGAGTTATTATGTAGACAAGAATTCAACAAACATCAAAACAAACAAGATGCTGCTATGTGTATGACCTTGACAGAGACAGAATTTATGAGTCCCTAGTGACCAAGGCTGGTGCAGAGCTGGGGGCCTCCACATCCTTACAGAAAGTGAGGCCATCAGTCTTGACCTCTTCAGGGTTGACCTGGAATGTTCTGAAAGAAGGCTCAATACAAGTGAAATGTCGACTTTGAAAGAGGCCTTCCACCAACAGTGGAGTTAGGACATTTGCCTTGGCCTAGAAGCAGTTCTCTGAGTGGCACTAGATGCTGAAGGAGACAAGTCACAGGACAACAAGTCAGGGAAATGTACTGTCATCCCAGTCTGGACCAGCATAGGCTTCTGGAAGCCTTTTCCAGGGGGTCTTGGAGGCCGGCTCTGACTCAGATCATTCCTGGCACAGGCAGTCCTTAGAAGTGTCCACCCTGGACCTTCCCCCTACATTCTGAACAACACATGACAGTCTGACTCATACAACTCTACTAACCCTGGAGTAGATGGGAACAGATCCAAGCAAGATTTTTCTGGGATCTTAACCCTGTTAGAGACTCCTATGTTCTAGGGACAAATGTCCATGGAGTGAGTTTGTCTAGCCTACAACCTCATGTCTTTCCTATATTAGAGGGTGAGCAACCTTTTTTTAAAAAAAATGTATTTTTATTGATTTCAGAGAGGAAGGGAAGAGAGAAAGAAACATAAATAAGGACAGAGAATCTTTGATCAGTGGTCCCCTGCACGCCACACACTGGGGATGGAGCCTGCAATCCAGGCATGTGCCCTGACAGGGATCGAACCTCGAGCTCCTGGTTTATAGGTCAATGCTCAACCACTGAGCCATGCTGGCCGGGCAGGGTGAGTAACCTTTTAATATCAAAAGGTTATATATTGACTTTTCTTTAATATCAAATATTGATTAAATAATTTTCCTTTAAATTAGTATATATTAATTATACTTAAACTTAATTACTTAAACTTAAAAGATAAGACACAACCAAAGGAGGACTAAATGGAAGTGGATGCTAGCATCAAACATCAAATTTGCCTGGGGGGAGGGTCCATTTCTGGCTGCTTCCACCTGGCCTTGTTCCTTGAATCATTGCTTTGGCCTCAGTTTTCACAAGTGAAAAATTAGGGTTAGGTTAGCCCCTCTCCCCTCTAGGCTCAAATCCAATGGCATTCTGATGCGTCGCACTGGCTTCATCACCAATTGAAAGCTCCATCATGTTCCTTCCAGGAACCTCTGGTGAGATCTGGGGTTCAATGTGACAGTTTGTCATCTCTAATGGGATGTTCTGGCAGAAATGAGAGCAAGAGATACTCTCTGGACAGCCTGGAGTTATTTTTTTTTAAACTGCTTGTGGCCAGCCCACCTTACCTGAAGCTGAACACAGACTGAGCAGCTTCAGAAATCAGCACCTGAAGAGTTAAATCTTTGGTGACATCCGAAAGACAAATGTCAAAGGATGGGCTCACAGAACCACAAATTGGGGTGTTTGGGTTTAGCAAAAACTCCAGGCATCCATTTCTAGGGAGCAAACTGGCCATTTGGCTTAGAAATCCAACCCTGGGGCCTGCCAGCACTCAGCACCGAACAGCCTGCTCTGAAATGGGGCACACTTTGTGGGAGAGAGGGGCTGAACAGCCCTGAGTCTTATTCCATTTCCCTGCAAATGGTCATCATGGCTCTTGTTATTGCCATGTCTAGTGCCACATTTGTGTTTTATGTCTCAAAGATAGTGTTTACTGATATTAAACAATGCTCAGCTGCTATGCAAACATCTGTGCTGCAGCTGCCACGGCCCCGCAGAGATTTTTGTGATTGTTGCAGGGTGATTTGCTAGCACGGTACATACAGTACTAAGAGCGCTATGTTCTGCTAATCAAGAGGATTTGGGATAACTGGAAATGTGGGGGCTTTTCAGGTTGTTGTTGAGTGTGGTTCTGGGGGGTTGCTTGATGTCAGCAAGAAGAATTCTATATAGATATGCCCTCCCAGTGTCCCCACAAAATAACCTAAGAATTATGCTAGAAAAGTGCCCAAGGCCACAGTAACTGGAATGTTCTAGAATCAAGTCTACTGGTAACAATTGAATTGCCAACAGTTGAGCCTATACTATACAACAAAAGCAGGCCTATTGTGTTAAAGAATTTTAAAAAACTACTCAGAGAGAAGGGATGCTGGGGGAAGAGGTTCGGATCCACCCTTCCTTAGCTTGTAAAGACATCACAGTGGTTCTTATGCTAAAAGCCCTGAGAGGTTCAGATAAGGAATAAATACCTTCCACATGCCTAGTGTCCTTGGCTTTGGGGTCACTTTCCTGTTACATTTTCCTATTAGGCCTGTCGAGGCACACACACTCAGCATTCTTTTTCTTCTGAAAACTTATTCTTTTTGGTCTGAAAAGTGGGTAGCACCTTGCCCAGAACATCCAGTTCTAGTGCTCCCAGCCCTTCCAGGTCTTGCCTTCACAAGTATGTATTGTGTGCCCACTGTGAGCCAAGTCCTGTTGGAGAAATAGTGTGGTAAGCACATCAGAGAAGGCAAGGCCTCTGGTTCAGTAAATGTGACACTGTAAACATCCACACATAAATGAGAAGCAGAAGAAACATCCATAACGCAAACGGTGAGGAGGGCTATGCAAGACCGAGATCAGCTGCTGTGCAGAGTAAAGAGTGGGTGGGGGCTTCTTTAGGCAGAAGATCCAGGGAACTTGCTGACACTTGAACTGAGATCTGAATCGCCTGAAGAATCCTCCAAAGAAGAGGAGGCCGTGTCTAGGCGGTCCTGAAGGCTCTGCGGATGGAAGCACAGTGGCTGGGGTAGAAATGGGTGGGGCGGGGGATAGGAGTTGGACAAGGTAGGAGGGGGCTTGCAGAATCAGAGCATAATGCTCCAAGTGCAAGGGAACGCCTGGTGCGTGCGGTGCCAAGGGGGTGCCCTGCCTGCTTCCCTTAGGAGAGAACCTGCTGGGAGGAGAGTGGTCAGCCCACTGACTGCTTCCAGCTGCAATGCCACCCAGATCCACCCAGCATTTGACTTGAGGCCACGCCCTGCTCGTGACTGGCTGTGATAGGGACTCTGGGGCTCCATGCTGGGGGGGCACAGGCTTTCTAAAACTCCACTGTGGTCCTTGGTCCTCAGCTCTTCTATCCAACTTCCTTCCTCCTTCCTTTCCCAGTGTCAGACCTGGCCCTGGTCTGGAGAATCTCCCTGACTCTTCCTGCCTCTCCACTCTGTCCTTCACCCGTCTCCCCTTGAGCCTTCTAACTCTGGCTCAGAGCACCTGGCAAGGCCAAGTGGGTGAGCAGCAGCGGTGGAGGACGGCCTGAGGAGTGATCAGGCAGAAGCTGCTGAGGAGCAAATCTGGGACAGAGAAGACTTGGCAGAGCTCTGTTTGAAGGCCTTTTGGGCATGGGGGGTGGGGGTGGGGAGGGCTCAGGGGAAGCGCTGCCTTCCCTATGAGACTGGCTTGGGTGTCGCAGTCGAGATTAACATCTCCATTTAGTGGGCATGTGGCCCAGGCTGGGTATATGCTCAGCACCCTGCACAGTCATTACACCCTCCCTTCGTAGCTATTCCACTTGGAAAATAAGAAGATGGATTCAGACAGGTGCGAGCTGTTTTACACCAGGGTTTCCTTGGGTATTTTATAGACAGCTGGGACCCCTCCTCCAAATCCTCTCCTGCCAGGAACTTCTGAACCGTCTCTGAGGGTCTGCAGTCCAGCGCCCAGGTTTTGTGCACAGGAGCCCACACAGTACGGAACTTCCAGGACCTTTGTGGGCCTGTCTGAATGCTGGGAGGGGTCCCCTTTCCAGTGGCAGGCCTGGCATCCCCAGCTACAAACAGGAGCTGGAGGAGGAAGCATGTCCTGGCCACTAGGACCTGGGGTGGCAGTGACCTGCAGCCCCAACCCCTCCAACCCGGAGAGGAAGGAGACCCCCTTCCTCGCCCTGCTTCCCAGGCAGTGGGGAGCCAGGGCCTCCTTCTGCGAAATAGATGTTCCTTCTCTTTTAGGGGCCATGGGGCACCCACTCTTCGTGGCCAGCCGAGGCCCACTGGCCAACAAAGCTGCTGGGGAAGCTCAGGGGCAGGAGCTGGAACGCATCCTCTGGGGAAGAAAGCTGGCTTGTTCCAGGAGCACAAAGAACAGTGACTGGGCAGGGACAGGCTGCGCATGCTAATGGCCAGGTGCTGGGAAAGCGTGGGCCCTGTCCTGGGGGAGGGGGGGAAACAGAGGCGGGCTTCCTGCCCTGAGCCAGCCCTGGCTGGGACCTAGGCAAATGGCTGCTGTGCATTCCTCCCCTTCCGGGAGGGCCCTGGACACGATGCCAACCCCCAGGTGGCCCAGCCTCCCCCGCCCCCCATCCATGCTGTGTCACCTGTGCCCATCACATGGAGACCCAGGCGAGCATCTGTTGCAGGCAGCACACTGTCTAAACATCCGTGCAAACGTGGACCAACAGGTCCTACTAAAATGTGTTAACCATCTGCTTTTCCTTAGCTGTTTTTGAGCAAATTATGTTTATTACATTAATTTATTTTACTGTCAACAACACAGAATGACACAGTTGCTGCTAAACAACATCATTATATACCTCATTCTGGCATATTACCAGAAGGTTTTTTTTTTTTTTTTAAATAAGTTCATCAGGAATAAATGCATATTGAAAGTTGAGTCCGGGCCATGGCTGGTGTGGCTCAGGTGGGTGGAGCGTTGTCCCAGGCACCAAAAGGTAACAGTTCGATCCCCAGTCAGGGCACTTACCCAGGTTGAGGGTTCAATCCCAGGTCAGGGCACCTGTAGGAGACAACCAATCGATGTTTCTCACACGGATGTTTCTCTCTCTGCCTAAAAATCAATAATAAAAAATTATAGTTAAACAAGAGAGAGAGAAAGAAAATTGAGTTTGAGATGGCAAAGCAGGTCCAGACCTGCCTGGGTCACACCCTCCAGGATGGACTTCTCCGGGAGAGGCAGGGGTGTCCGGCCAAGGCTCGGCCAGGAACACGGAGCTTCTCAGAAGCCTTTGCAGTGGGGCATCTGATTTTCCCTCTTAAAACTTCCTCCTTTCCTCAGCAAATGCTCCCCTTTTCCAGAGGGTCAAGCCACAGGGACCAGACAGAGTCCGAAGCAGAGAGTGTACCTCTTGAGAGCCCTGTGGTTCACTGGGGACCATCACCCTAAAACCCAACAGCCAGGCAGGGTTTGGAGTTTAGAGTAACTAAGTTTGTGACAACCCACTTCCCCCTGCCCCCAAGATCAGTAAACCCCGTAGGCCCAGGGAGAGAGGAGGAAAGAAGAGTGAGTGCGAGTGGGGGGTAGGAGTGGGGGGGGTACAGAGCGCCTCTCAGATCCTGCCACGTGACTTGGTTCAGCCCAGAACGGGCTGCTCACTGGGAGCTGAAGGACTTCAGAGGCACCGCGATGCCTCCAACAGTCCTCCACTAGGTAACGGGCAGCAGGAGGCGCTGCAGTTTCCTGGGAGGAAAACAGCCTCAGACAGAGGCCAGAGCCACCGCTGCACGGAGGCACAGGCTCCTTTCATTCGGCTCCCAGGCCCCAGTGAGGTTCAGTCTGCACAGATCCACCATAACCGCGGAGCCAGGCTTCCCTGCGCAACGGGAGGGGCTTCGCCTGCTGGACCTTCGGAAGCTGAGAAAATCCCCAGGTGGAATTTTTACAGCACAAATGACCCACCTGATCGAGAGATTTGGTAGCCAGGTGCCTTCTGGATGTCCTTGCAAATATTGAGTTTCAGAGAATAGGTCATGTTACACAGTTTAATATTGGGAGACGGAAAGGGCTGCAGCACTCAGCCTCTGTCCCCCATTTATCCTGCAGCCACCAGTAGGCAGCCGTAAAAATGCAGGGCTCATGTTCACAGGCGGCTGGGAGTGTTATGGGCTGGGGTAAAGGAGCAGAAGATGGGCATGGTGAGGCTGTCAGAGTCTCAGTTAAATGGGTCTCACCTGGCCCTAGCTGGGTGGCTCAGTTGGTTGGAGCATCATCTGTGAAGACTCAAAAGTGGTGGATTTGATTCCTGGTCAGGGCACATACCTAGGTTTTGGGCACATACAGAAGGCAGCCTATTTCTCTCACATTGATCCCTCCCTCCCTCTCTCCCTCCCTCCCTCGCTTCCTCTCTCTAGAATCAGTAAAAAGCAAATCCTTGGGTGAGGATTAAATCCAGGAATCAAGAAACGGGCCTCAGCTGCCAGGGATACCTGGGTCCTGGGAGCACAAAGCGGACTTGGTGTCCTTTGAGGGCCCCTGCCCTCCACTGAAATGGGCACAGGACTGTCTGATCCTGCCTCCCAGAGCCACCTCACCACCTCCTGCTCCCAGCACAGGATGGCCTCCGCCACTGAAGTATGGCCTCTGCAGTGCTGGCTCCTGCCCCTCCTGCCCCTCAGGGTGCCCCTAAGAACCCCGGTACCCTAGGGAAAAGATGATAAACTGGTTCATCCTAAAATAGGTGCCTAAATTTTAATCTCTTGAAGGACATTTACCATTTAATTGGGGCTCAGCCTTAAAGAAATTGGCTTGTTAGAGTGGAATAGCAGATGGCAGGAAAGGAGACTTTGGGCCTCTGTGCTTTCCTTTTAGTTTATTCGGGGCAAGAAGAAAGAAGGGAGGGACCATTTCAACCCCGGGTGGGGGCTCTGAGCCCTGATTTGCTTGTGAATACCCTGGCTCTTCAAGCCAGTCTGCAGGGACCACAGGGACTATTCAGGCTCCTGGAAAAGGGAGAGGGAGAAATGTTTGGAGAAGGGTGTGGCCACGAGGTGGCGCTATTGCCCAGGGTGGTCAGTTGCCCTGGGTTCCTGGGTGGAGGGTGAGAAGCTGCAGGAACCACAGAGGGAAGGAGAGAGGGTAACTAGAGAGCGCTGTCTTTGTGGGAGGTTCTAGTCAGGAGTTCCTAACTCAGTGCTGACCGAGGGCGGAGCTTACAGAACAAATCGTAAATTCTTCTTCCACGTCCTTCTCCATCTCTGTTATAAAGCCTTGAGATTCTCTGGATTGCTGGGGTGATGAGTTGGGGGTGGATGAGAAGAGACCTACTTGTGGTCCTTGTTCATGGGGCAGAGGGAAGACAATGCTGCGTGCAGGTTTAAGCAGAATGTTCCTAGCGGGTTATTGGGCGGTAAGGGCTGTGGGGTGTGTGAGTGTGTGTGTGTGTGTGTGTGTGTGGTGTGTGTGTGTGTGTGTGTGTTTTCCCCCGGAAGGGTGGGAACCGAGCTTGGCAGGCGGCCAGAGCCGCGCCGGGTCCAGGCTGGGCTCCCAGCTGCTCCGAGGCCAGTCCCGGGGGCTCCTCGCCCATCCCCCGGGCTCACGCTTTAGCTCCGGGAAAAGCAAAAGCGCCTCTTCCTGCTGAGCTTTCCTCACGTAGAGTGATTACCACGTGTCAGAAATAAACTGCTGCTTTCTGCGTGTAGTCACGGGCCACTTCGGAAAACAGTGACTCTGGATGAAAAAGGAAAAGGACTTCAAAACAAAATGCGGCAAGCTCGCTCGCTCGCGAGCTCCCACCCCTCTTTTGGTGGGGGTGGGGGGACCTCAAAAACAAACACAAAAAAATCAGCCGGTATCTCCTCACCACTGCAGCTGACTTCCTGTGTAAACGAAAACCATGTGATATTCCATAAACGCTTCCAGCTCTGAAAGACAGGAAATGAAAACCATCAAGGAAAAGGAAAGCTGCAGAATGAATTCCCAGAGCGGATAGCATTACCGCGACGCTGCACAGGGACAGGGCAGGGCCGCCTGCGAGGCCCGTGGGTCACCGGGCGCTGCCCGCCCAGCGCGCTGCGGAGGGAGAAGCCGGGCGGCGGTCACACCGGCGCGGCGCCCAGCTGCCTGCTTTCTGCTGGAGGCCCAGCCCAGAAAGTGGTCTTTTCTTCCCGCACTCCTCGGGTGGTCAGGTTACGACCGCGCAACCTCTTTGGAGCGCGGGGCATCCATATGCATGAGGCTAATTACCTCTGAAAGGCCCGGCGGCTGGGCCTCCCCGCGGCGCGGGTGGGTGCGGAGGGGGCGCTGGGCCCGCGGGGCCTGGGCAGCTGCTCCATCACCGCCCTGGTGCGCACGTGCGCGCCCAGCAGGCGCCTCAGGGCGGGGACCGGGGACCAGCCGGCGAGGGGAATTAGCTCTGCCTGGGACAGTGTCCTGGGCTGCAGTGTGCAAGGGACGCGCACTGTAAGGGGGGTTTTAGGTTTGGGGTTGTACTTTGCCTTGCAGCTGAGAGGGTGAGACTGGGTTCCAGCGTCAGCTTGGGCTGCCTCTGGGAGCTGGGAACTCAGCCCACTCTCTGGAGCCTGCACTGCTCTGCTGGGAGAGGAGGCTGTTGGGCTGGAGAGAAAGGCCATGTACTTTCCACTTACTGGTACAAGGAAGGCTCGGGAGGACTATGAGGCCTCTCTAGTTTCCCCAGTTCTGAGTACCTTTTCGTTTCCCAGTTCATGACAAGCCAGGAGGTGCCAAGTGTCCATGAGGCGACAATCTGTGTGGTAACATTTTCTACCTCTTTCTGAATTAGTTAAGGCCCTTTCATGTTAGACTTTAGAAATGAACTGGAAGGAGCTTCAGCAAACTAGAGAAAATTTATTATTTGTGATACCACAGCCTGGGATGCAGCTAGGCCCAGAAACTTCCTTTCTAATCCACTCACCTTTCCTTCTCTATTTCTGCTATTTTATTTTCATTAGCTGACTGGGTTCCTCTAGGCCTGTTTGGTTGTCTACATGGCATAGAAGGCGGCCCCATCCACCATTTATCAATTTATAGCTGCTTTATTCAATAGATGGGCTCAAAGAAGCAGCCCAGCCTGAAACTGCCAGATTTCAGGTGCAAAATAGGCATTGGCCCAATTTTGATCACCTTTAGTCCCCGGTCCAATCAACCGTGAGGGGAGTCAGTCACATGATACAAGCATGGCTGCCATGGGCCAACCCCTGTGGGTGGGGGGATTCCAGGGTGAGCAGGGGAGAGATGCCAGAAGGTCTACTACACTGACTAAAGCCTGATTTCAATTAGCTGCAAGGTAATTTCCTCAGAGATGGTTCTCTGGGCTCCTGACTCAGAGCTGGCTTTCTCTTACCACAAAGAAGAGGGGCAGAACTCCCTGGGTGGAGTTCGGGAGTTCAGGAGCACCTGACTTTCCTCAGCTTTCATCAGGGAGTCTGGAGTGAGGCCACTGGCTCTGCTGTGACAAGAGAGGAGAAGAAGCAGACTCTCCCCTGGAGAAACTTCTGTGGCCGGTCCTGAGGAAGGGTGGGATTGCTAGATGGGGTGCTGGCTGCATCCCTTACTCCTGCATTAGAGGAGAGGTCCATATCATGGCAGTAGGGAGAGAGAAAGTCCAAATATGAGATGAATTTACTCCCCAAAAGAAGCCATAGGCATGAGTCTGCAGGACAGGATATTGTGGACATCACTCATTCATAGCGTCACTAGGAGTTGGAGCCCACTCAATGGGGCAGGTATTACACAGAAAGTCAAGCCCAATGCCTCTTATTCTGAGGGAACCAGAGCCTGCCTGCAGAGGTGACTACCTAATCAACAAATCAGACCTCTTGATGGCAGATGAAGTAGAGAAGTGAAACACTCAGAGCTCTTAGTCATAAAAAATAAGATCTACTTTGGCTAGTTCAGTAGAAAACTGACTTATTCAGTGTATTAGTCAGGATGGGCTAACCCTACAACAACCCCCAACTCAAAGTGGCTTAAAACAATAAGACGCCTATTTCCCTTTTATAGCACAGACCAGCTGGAGATTCAAGGACCCAGATTCCTTTCTACTAGTGGATTCCCATCTTCTAGGATTCTTGATGTCTTCTACTGGATTCTGCTGGGAGATGAGACTGCCCCAGAGGTTTTAGGGACCAGGAATGGAAGCTTGTCATGTCTGCTTACACACCATTAGACAGAACGCAGTCCAGTGATCACACCAAGTGAAAGGAGGAGGAGGAAAGGCAGTCTTGCTCCGTGTGTCCAAGGACAAAGAGAAAATGGGCCAAGTGAGCATCGAGCCATTCTCTTAGGTGATAGTAGATGATACTAGAACACTAAGTCACAGGCAAGTGGGTGTGAGAATTGAGGTTTACTTTCCAGGAGCACTCCCAGGCTCTAGCAACAGACTTCATGAGTAGACTGCAGTGTTCTTTCTACTCAGAAGCACTAAATGCAAGAAACCTGCTTGATTGCATGTGCCACCTCTGCTAGAACCAATGATATGTGCGGTCCCAGGCTTGTCCTTGCAACATCTGTGAAATAGCTGCCACTACTGAAGGCCAGATGTCTCTGCCATCAAAACACTTTTAAAAAAATCTGGAGGCACCAGGCAGAACTCCCTTTCTCTCTTATTTCCTCCTTCTCCTCTTTTCCCCTTCAGTTATACTTCCAAACTCAAGTCTGGAATAAGAGCCTTTAAAGTAAGCATGTCAAACTCAAAGGCTAACACAACCCAAATAAACAAGGTTTAAGTCTATGTGGGCAGAAAAAAAAAACAAAAAAAACCCAACCCCACAAAAGCTTCAATTTTCATAGAAACGTAGGTTTATTTCAATAGAGACATGCTGAATACAAAAGGCTGAAATAAGTGAGTAATTGTTAACATAAAATAAGAGAACATTTTAATAAAAATTAGTATCTTTTCTTAAAGATTAACTTAACAGACACTGAATAACTGCACAAATTAATAAGCGTAAAGCAAATAAACCTATTTTTCTTGTTCTCCGAAAGTGAAATATTTCCTATTTCACACACCAAACAAGACAGTACAAGACTAATGATGTGGCAATTGGTTACTAAAATATTCGCTGCTAGTTATTAGTGGAGAGAAATGGTGTGTGTGTGCATAAGGCATGTAAGGGAAATGAATGCAACATGATTATAGTAATCGGTCATTAGCAAACGTTGTAGTTCGTTATTAATAACTAGAAGCCCGGTGCACAAATTTGGGCATGGGTGGGACCTGTCCAGCCCACCCAATGGGGTCCCATCGGGCCAGGCTGGTGAAGGAGAGGGGCTGAAGGTGGTTGGCCAGCTGGCCCTGCCCCAGGTCGAGGTGGGGGATGTCAACTGGGGCTCAGATCAGGTTGGTTGGTTGCCACAGTGTGCATCATAGCCACCAGTCATTCTGGTTGTTCCACCGTTCCAGTTGCTGGGCTTTTATATATATAGATTACGTATAACAAAATATTGTAAAACTTAGGTTACAAAATGTTTATTAAAATGTTTCTTACACACCATTATATTGGGCCACATGCAGCCCATGGGTTGTGAGTTTGCTATGCTTGCTTTAAAGGGTCAAGACTTCATCCTTCCTGCAAGGAAGGTTGGGAATTTGAGTTCTGATTTTCATTCTGGGAAGGCAATCCCCATATTGTAGTTTTTCCTGTAATGAGGAGATAGTCATAAATGAGACAAGTTTCCACCATTGTGGGGAGAAAGGATGGAGGCCCTCTGGCAATTACAGCTCTGGCTGGCCTAGATAAAATGGTATTAAGGAGGAATTATAAATTATTTCCAAGCAGTTCCAAAAGCCAAAAGGCCAAATGGCATAAACTTTAAGTTCTTGGAGTTGGGAGGACCATTAGAGGTTATCTATCTAGTTTCAACTCAACACAGGGATTCACCAAAACCATCCAGTGATCAGTCACCACCACTGAAATACTCAGTGCTACCTTACAAGGCAGACTTTTGGGTCACTTTTTGTTCTGAGAAAGTTCTATAGTGAAGCAGAAGTCTGACTTTTTAGACCTCCCACCACTGTCTTCAATTCTACCCTGGGAAGCCACATGGAAGGAACAGAAGACAATTTTTATGTTCTACCTTCCACTCTTCCCCATTTGTTGACCTGCTTCAGAGAGACCTGTGGGCAGAAGGTCAGAATACCAACTTCCCAGGGGGCATGCTGTGAATTTCACTACTCCTTAAAATTACCTCAGTGAGATGCATTAACATTCCGGTTTGTCTATTGGGAAATTAAGGTGCTGAGAAATCAGGCTAAAAAAGAAATTTGGAAATACCGAGTCCAGACCAAGATTTGAAACCAATGTCCCAAGTTCTGTAGACACCCCTCACACCAGGTCCCATCCTCTTTAGATCCGTCCCAGGGCCTCCATCTGTGTGCTGCTGAGTCCCTGGACTTGCACAGGTTAAGTCCTGAGAAGTCTGGCCAGGAGACACTCTGATGGCCCCACTGTGGGGGCTATCACACAGACACCTTTCAACAGTAAAACATGCTGCTATGGGACGTAGGAATAAGTCCTCCAGCAAGAGCCTCTACAACATTAACCCGAATGTGTGAGTATGGTGACTTATAAAAGTTAAAAATAAAAAAGGCTAGTTTACCCTGAATTTTTCTTTTAGGAAAAATAAAAAAAATCTTGTCTTTCTGAAACCTCCATCTACCCCCTCTGCTGTATTCAGCCTAAAGGGTCCCCACAAGAAAGGAAGGGCATAGTTATTGGGAAAAACACCAGCAGTTGTGCGAGCTGCTCTGAAAGTGACAGGTGTAAAATAGACATAAGACTCAGGCCAGTTCAAATGTGGGTATTTCACAGGATGCCTCAACCCTGGACTCAAATTATGGTTCATTTCAAAAGTCCTGGCCCTGCCAGCATGGCTATGAACCAGGAGGTCAAGGTTCGATTCCTGGTCAGGGCACATGCCTGAGTTGCAGGCTTGATCCCCAGTGTGGGGCATGCAGGTGGAAGCCAATCAATGACTCTCATCATTGATGTTTCTATCTCTCTCTCCTTCTCCCTTCCTCTCTTGGATCAATAACAATATATATATATTTAAAAGTCCTGAATCTTTTGCTGTATTTATCTTCATCCATTCTTTTCATGATTACAAAGGAAATAAGTGCTTACTGGAAAATAGATGCAACAATAAAGAAAAAATAAAAATGGCCATGAGTAACCACTGCTAACAATTTAGTGCCTTTATCTGGGTTGTTACACATATATTTATGGATGATAATGTTAACATCGTGTGATAGACAGTTTGTAGATATTTTGGTCATTTAATATTGTATTCATGAGCATTTTGCCATATGGATTTGTTAAGAATACAGCTTTAAGGCTGAGTCACATTCCTTCTCTCACACAGGAAGCTGTGTGTGCCAGGCACCGTGGCAGGCTTTGGGTGTACAAAAGTAAAGAAGAAAGGCAGCATGCAGCTTGTGTGGGGCTCCTCACCTGGTGGAAGAGGCGGAAGTGGGAACCAGATTACAAAAGTGCGATGGAAAAGGGCAGGGCATCAGGCCAGCGTGGGACAGAGGGACCCTACCAGGCCGGTCGGTGGGGGGCAGGGGCTGGGAGGCTTCGCTGAGGGAGGCCTGCTCAGGGCCCTGACTGGATGCTGCAGAGAGTGGTCAGATTCCTGAGGCAGGTGGAAAGGACAGACTGGATGTCAGGGAGGAACAAAGGATGTCCTCAAGGTTTCTTGCTTGACTGGCCTGGTCTAGAAGCTTTAGGTTGTTTCCATTTTTTCTTTCTGTTGCTATTAATACTGCTGCAGTGAACATGCTTAAATACAAATCTGTGACTGTCTCCCTGCATATCCTCAGAATAAAGGGGTTACAGGGGGTATGGGATGACAGTTTTTAAGGATTTAGATATATCTTATTAAGTGTCCCTCAGAGAGGCCTGGCCACCAATGGCGAGGAGAGCACTTGTTCTGTAGCCCCCTCAACAGTAGCAGTACCAGGAATGATAATAATAACACTGGGCCATGTATTAATTCTCTGAGTAGCAAGCACTATTCTAAGAACTTCACATATTTTTACTTATTAAGTTCACACAGCCAACATTCTGAAGTAGGTGCTGTTGTCCCATATCACAGAGGAGCTGGAGGGGACACAGAAGCTAACGAACTTGCCCACTGTCACCTTGCAAATCATCAGTAGAGCTAACATTTAACGCAGCAAGTTTGACTCCAGAGTCCATACTTTCATCACACAGAGTAGTATTTTGCTTAATGTGGTCAGTTTCATATTTTCTTCAAGCTGTACTTCCTTAAACACTAGTAAATCTGAATATTTAATTTTTTTTCTTTTCTATCATATTTTTGGATATGCATTTTTATATATATGTGGTGAGGTGTGTAGAATGCTTGGTGTTGTGTGTCATGTGGGCTGTATGTGTATGTGTGTATGCCGATTGTAGTGTACAGGTGTGCATGTGTGGGTGTGGGGTGTTTGTATACTTGTGTATATTGTTCATTTATATCCACAAAGTAATGTGGGTCTGGAGTCATGTAGATCAGTGGAAACTTGAGCAAATTATGTTTCTGAGGTGCTTTCTTCTTCTTCCGTAAAGTGGAAATGTCCTTTCCTTTCTGGAAGACTGGGGGAGAGGAGAGAAGACCTGCCAGAGCCCTGCGCACAGTGGGCTGCTGTTGTCAGGGCAGCAGTGGCCATGGGGTCCTGCTTCATGGTTGTGTCTCCAAGAATCTGCTTGGATCACATCTGGTGTCTGTCTGACTGTGAGGTTTCCTGTCACACAATGAGACTTAAGGGGAGGCCTGAGACCTGGCTGGGGGGACCCTTCGCTTTGCCTGGCCCCTCTTTATGGGTCAGGAAGCACAGATGGGCTCACTTGCAGTTAAGGGCTTGGGGAAGCCCCTCACCAAGCCCCCTCTCTCAGCCCCACTGAGCAGCTGTCACTGTGGGCCTTGCAGGGGCCCTCGTCCTTGGCACCTTCCTTCCTCTTTTACTACATTCAGATGTTGGGGAGCACTTGCAGGTGAGGGGCTTCCCACATGTTGAAGGCTTTGCAATACAAGCAAACACAGTAGAGGATAGAAATAGTGAACAGGGCCACACAGGACAAGAGCCACATCTCAGAAGGCATGGTGGTCCAGGGAGCCCCAACAGGGGATCTGCTGGAATGTCCCTTCCTAAGCAGTGACCTTCAGATGGCATCCTGGCCACACAGGGAGGGGCCCGAGGACTCAGTGGGCACCGACCTGCCTGGATCGGGTTCCTGCCAGCAGGGGACCTTCACTTCTCCCTCAGTTGGAGGGGTGGGAACGAAACCTGGCCTGAGCATGAAGTACAGTTGTAAACAGAGTGAATCTTTTTATTTTACCAGAACCAGATGTATAAAAATACCAGGAAAAAAAGGAAGCCAAAGGTTAAGAAAACAGACTACTGCCATCAGGAGCAATGACGTTTTATTGCCATGCTTGTCAATGGAGTGGTTTACAAGTGAGAGCTCAGTGCCAGACACACTGTGCAGGACAGGAGAGCAGAGGCACCTCCTGCCTGGGCTGGAGGGTGCAGGGCAGGCACCCCATGTGGTGCAGCGCACAGCCAGGGCCTCCCCTGGAAATTCCCCTGGGTCCCTGGGTCTCTCATTGGTGACCATCCATGCAGTTTGGAAGTTTATCTGTGTCTTGACTTCTCCAACATCCACCCTGTCACATCTATGACCAAAGTCCTATCATTGTCCAGGTCCGCAGATAGTGACTTCAATATTGCATTCCCTGATAGCTATGTTGAGTTGCCACGTCTGCTGGATGACAATCCTGAGTATCTAATTGAACCAGGTTGAAACCTGGCTTCACATGGAGTGTGAGTGTGTAAACAATTCAGTCATAATCACAACATCACCTTCTCCTCTGCTCAAAAGCCTCCAGTGCTTCCCACTCCCTATCTTCCTCCCTCCCCATTCCATTCTCCCTTCCTTTCTCCCTCCCTCCAAAGAGGCCCCCTAGGACCCTCCATGCTCCATGGTGGCTCCTCCTACCCCATCCCCACCATCCTGCCATTTCCCACCAGACAGGCCAGCTCCACTGGAGGCCTTTACTCCTGCCTGGATACTCTGTCTCTAGGTGGCCACAGATCTGTCATCCTTCAAGTCTGCTCAGATGTCATCTGTTTCAAGCAACGAGCCCTGCATCCCCTACCCTCTTCCCACCTTGATATTTATTCAGAGCATTTCTCACCTTCTAGAGTCATGTTTAATTTACTTATGTTATCCATGGTCCTCATTCCCATATATATTGTAAGCTGTCTGAGAGGTGTGTTTCTTTAATTATACTTTGTTCCATGCTGTAATCCCAGTGCCCAGAATAATGCTTACTTGTTTAATGACGAATGAATGAATGAATGAATGAATGAATGAATGAATGAATAACATGTGGGTTTTCTGTGCAGGGCATTTCAAATAACAGGTTGAGTACCCGCCCCCCCCACCTCCCTAGCTATCTAGGTGTGCTTAGGGGATACAGTTCTTGCAATCTCAGTATAATCTGAGCTGAACCAAATTAAAAAGGCAGTAGATGTTATAGAAAAGAAATGCTAATGATATTCCCCAATCAATCACATTATGTTGTCTGTAATTACCTATTATTCCTCCATCAACATGGGCGGTTGGATGGAACATCCCCTCATGCATCATTTCACATCCTCTTAACCCCCATCTGTGCTGTAGCCAGTGACCAGTTCCATGGAGGCACCCTGGCTCTGCTGGGTGCAGCCCAACAGCACCTTGTCCCAGGCTCCTGCAGTGACCTAGCTCTTGATTCTAGGCATTTCCTATGTATTCGGGAGATTTCCTGGCACTCACATGTGCATCTTGGAACTGTGGGGATGTAATGCTGTGGATTCATCTTCAAGCCATGGGGGGCAAGAATTGACAGGTAGAGGTTTCTGCCTTTTGTCTCCCCAGCAGTAAGTTCTGAGACAGCACCATAAATTCCTCAGAGGTCTTTCAGAAAAGAGTATCAGTTGCCTATGGTGGTGGCCATGTGATGACAATATCTGATGTGCAATCCTATCTAATAAAGAGGGAATATGCAAATTGACTCTCACACAGTCGCAAAGATGGCAGCGCCCACAGAGGATGCAGGGTTTCCATAACACAAGATGGCTGCACCCACAGTGGAGACCCAGTTCTTCTAATGAGCCTTAAGGAGCAGGGACCTAAGGCTGTGTGGGCCAGGGCAGGGGTCTTGCGCCTGCATCCCCCATCCCGCAGGGCTTGATGGGGATCCTCAGGCTGTAACCCCTACCCTGGAGCCAGGCTGGGGGACCTCAGGCTGCGCTCCTCACCTGGGCGCTGAGCCAGGGGACTTGAAGCCACGCCCCCAGCCTGGCAGAGCTTGACAGGGGACCTCATGGTGTGTCCCCTGACCCAGCACTGGGGCAGGGAATCTCAGGCTGTGCCCTTGCACCCAGCGGGGCTTGACAGGGAACCTCAGGCCATGCTGCCCACCCTGGTGCCAGACCAAGGGACCTCAGGCCATGCCTCCACCCCAACACCAGGCTGTGGGGCCTGAGGCTGTGGACCCTCCTGGTGCTGGGCCAGGGGACCTGAGGCTGTACCCCCTGCCTGGCGGGGCTTGTCAGGGATGGGACCAGCCAGGTCTGGATCTTGCCCAATGGGGGTGGGACCAGTTGGGTCTGGGTCTCATGTGATTTTGAGGTGCTGCAGGTGGGCGGGGACTTGACTCTGGGTCCTGCAGAGCTCCCCAGACTCTGACAGGAGGAACATTTTCATACGTATTTTACGAATTTTCTTTCATCTCTGACACTTCTATTATAGAGAAAGAGGAAATAGCAATATTAAAATATTTTCTCTAATGAATCCCCTTTTATTGTGCACTAATTTCATGCACTGGGCCATAGTAGTGTTATAATCATTCAGGTTGTTACCTGTGATGGATTGAGTGGTGCAGGTGGAGGTGAAGTATGGGGGGCGGGGGAGGGTGGCTATGGCATCTATTCAGTATAGAGACAATGGTGATTGTGAAGACTGGAGTAGGCCAGGACTGATAGGCTGAGGAGTGCCAATTGTCAACTTAAGATACACTGTGAAAGCAAAGGGCCTCAGTGGCAGCATCTCAGGAAACAAATTATCGCTTTTAGTCCACAGGCCAAGATGTGCTGATAATTAGATCTACGATCTAATCAGATTGAGAGAACCACAAATGATACTTAATACACAACTTTGATAGGTCTCCTATGTCAAATTCAGAGCACTAATGAAAAATATAGGAACCTGAGGTCTGAAATGGGGACGTTTGGGTAGAGAAGTCCCAAAGTCTTGAGTCCTGATTTTTCTGAATGTCCTGTACTACCATTTACTAGAGGAGATAGCCTCTCCTTGACCGCAGACCCTGCAAGGGCCTCACCTGAAGCAAGAAGCTTGCAAAATGACACTCGTGTCTCCTTTTCAAGATTAACCCCACCACATGTGATGGTTAATTTTGTGTCAACTTGACTGGACATGGAACTCCTAGCTAGCTGGTTAAATGTTATTCTTGCTTATAGGCTGCTCTCTGACTTCAGATCAACATATAAATTGCCAAACTGAGTATAGCAGATGGCCTTCACCAATGGTGATGGGCACCCTCCAGCCCACCAAGGGCCTGAATAGAATACAAAGGCAGAAAAAGTTCAAATTCACATTCTGTTTGACTGGTTGAGCTGGGCCATTGATCTCTTCCAGCCCTCAGCATCCTCTGGTCCTTTGGGAAGATAATTAGGGTTAGGTCTCAGCCTCGCCCAAGTGGGGGGTGCAGTCCATGCTTCTAGAGCAGGTGGCCTATCCTAAAAGAATTCAGAATCCGGCAGGCACTGGGGAACAGGTGTGGGAGGACCTCTTGGCAGCACTGGACTGGGAGTGGGAAATCAGTGGCTTAAAAAGGGGACAATTTATTGACTTGGGATATCACTCATGACTTGGGGTTCAATTCCTGGCAAAGACACCTGGAGCCAGTCATTTCTCATAGTGCCAGCAAGGCTTCCTGAATTAGGGTGCAATGGCAGACTTCAGTAAGTGCCGGGAAGATGCTGCATAGGTCTTGCACACGAATGCAGAAGACCATGGGAGGCTCAGCGATATTGACCAACTAGCTGTCATGGTGAAGTATGCAGTGCAGGAGAAGGGGCACTAAAATCCAAAGACACTAACAGAGTCTTGCTTATCGGCTGCCCTCAGTCTTCAGATCCTGAGTACAGGGTTATGGCATGACCTACACAGGCCTGGGAGCTGCCTGTCCTGACTCACTTATTACACAGGATATATCAAACCTGAACTTTGCAAGCTACCACTGGTTTTTCAAACATGAAATGTGTGATGTGTATGTCTTCTTCCATCATTTCAGTGAAAGCAAAGGAAAGTGCATGGCACCCTGGCGAACGGAACCAAAATATTATCACAAAATGCAATAATACGAGAAGGTGACAAGTGCTAAATGAATCAACACAGTGTGGTCAGAGCCCATACTCACTCACTCAGAGATACGGGAAATGTGGAGCCAGAGGGGGGAGCTGCATCAGCCAGAGGGAGGCCTTGCACACCCCGCATAGTTCATGGCTCCTGATATCTTACAGAATTAGCTAAAGAAGAGCTTTTTTAGAGACAAGCTGAACTATTTGTACCCATTTTCTTATTTAAAATTTTGCAATTTCTTCCCTCACCTCCCTGGTGAACATGAGTGTGCATCTCCGGAGGCCTGACAGGTCCTGTGAGCATTAGGCAGAGGCGGGGGGTGACTCAGAGGGCACTATGGGGACCGTGGGGCCCTGTGGCAGCAGCACAGGCTGGAGGGAGGCACTGGAGGCATCTTCCCCTTCCTCGCTCTCAGTAGGCTGTGTCCTCAAGGCAGCTGTAAGCCAGTGAGCATCGCTCTGACCACACAGAACCTTCCCTCCCCTTCCCTCTTCCTTCAGCCCAACCTCCCAAGGCAAATCCCAGGCCCCATCCACACCCTGAGACGGGCTGGAAGCAAGTGCTGTTAACGTAATATATCGTTGGAGACGGATGCCGAATGTGCTGACTGAACAGATGCTAATAACTCAGAGGGAAAAATCCATATTGCAAATTACCTTACTTACTTATATGAACTATTTATTCCGTGAGAACCACAGCATGTTCATCATTTTTATTCCCCTTGAAGCAGCACAAAATGGCACACAGATGAATTAGGGAATTTCCCCTCCTACCTGTAAAAGGAGGGTAGCAGAAAATATGTATACACTAAATCCTGTGAAAATAATTGATCCAGGTGGTGGCTATGGTCCTTATGTCTGAATACTTTCCACATTTGGTAACATTAAGTGGTGATCCCCTCCCTGAGACAGAAGAAGACAGTCATCTGGGCAGCATGTTTTCTCAGGACATTTAGGCCTCTGCTGGGAGCCGGGGGAGAATGAGGGCTTACTGCCCATGGGGACAGAGGGCTTACTGCCCACAGGGACAATTGGCAAAAAAGTACAAACTGAATGTCCTTAGAAATTCAGATGACAGGGCAATTACTATTAGAAACACGGGGAAGAGGAGATGCACAACTTGCCTGCCTATTTTGTGTCTGAGGCTGCACCCATCATGGTTGAATAAGGCATATGTTATCCCATTTTGCAGCTATGGTTCCAAAACCCAGGGAGGTTTACTAACTGACTGCGGATCACACAGCTGAAAATGGCAGACCCAAATCTAAGCCCTCTGACCCCAGATCTGCCACCTGTCCACTACACTCTGGGAGAGGGGGAGGATTATTTTAAGATGAACACACAACATAAAGAAAGGTGGGAGATAAGCAGACTACTGACTGCCATGAAGGGCCTTCCTAATGACAGAGATCCTGGCCCCGGGAAAAGGCCAGCACCCAAGGTAGACACACATTGGCCTCAGTATTGGTTACATCTTACTGTCACTCTATTTCTTTGCCCTTTTGAAGGGGGCAGGGCAGACAGAGGCATGAAGAGTCACTTGGCATTGGGGATTTGCAGGAAGGCTAAAGAAAAATCTGAAGTCCATAAAAACATATTTTTCTGAACCTAGGGATACTCTGGAGTGTTCATCTGAGGCCATGATAGATGTGTCCTTGTTTAAAATTCAAAACTCACAACCATGTCATATCCATCTTACATAAAAAAAAAAAAGGTTTTCATTAGAGCCTAAACATTAAAAGGTCTTCATTAAAATTTCAATTAAGCTGGAAAATTATATTTTTCTGAGGGTTATAGACTGTGTTATTAATAATAGAACAACCACTTTTAACCCCATGGCATTTTGACCCACTGCCTTAGATAGCCTGGTAAAATCATATTGCCTATTCTTTTGATCGTGTTGTTATTTTACATCAGATGGTAATGATTTCAATTTAAATGCTTTAAATGCTTCTCTATTTCTTAAATGTGGAAAGAACTTAAAAAAATTAGTAGGGTAATTTGCAACAAGGCCCACTTTGGTTTTTCCCATATAGACATTTCAACTCACCTGTCTCAAGGACAGAGGTCTGCCCCATTGTGGGGATGACTGTCCTACAATATCCCCCCGAGAAGCTCCAGCCACCAAGCTAAGAGCTCATAGGCAAGAGGAGGAAGGCACATGCTCGTGAGGCTGAGCCTCCAGGAGGGACTTAGGAAGGGCCTGTGGATGGCTGGGGTGTACGTTAGGAGGTGCTAAGGTCACAGGAGAGAAGCCAAGTACACAGGGATTACATAATGGAACATCATACTTGGTGAAAGGGTGAAAAAGGTTTCAAAAGGAGATGGAACATTTTAAATGTTCAGAACAGCATTATTCAGAAGAACCCCAAAGTAAAACAACCTAAATGTCCAACAACTGCTGAATGGATAAACAAAACATGGCCTATTCATACAATAGTATTTAAGTTCTGAGACATGTTACAGTGTGGATAAATCTTAAAAGCATTATGCTAAGTGAAAGAAGTCAGATGTAAAAGACCTAATATAATGCATTTATATGAAATGTCCAGAATAGGCAAACTTTCCCCCTTTTTACTGAATTTATTGGTGTGACACTTATTGTGTGTTCAAGTCTCTTTCCATCACCATATACTCTCCTCTCTTCCCCAGGCAAACATCACACTGTTGTCCCTATCCTGTCTCTTTTTTTAATTGTTCAATCCTTCTTACCCCACTCTACCCAAAAGCTGTCAATAGAATAGGCAAATCTTTAGAGACAGAAAGTAGATTGGCAGTTGCCTAGTACTAGGAGAGATGAGAAGGTAGAAGAGGAGTGATGGCTCAGGGGTGCAAGATTTCTTTGGGGCAGTAAATCAGTGTTCTAAAATTGATTGTGGTGATGGTTGCACAACTCTGTGAATATACCAAAAGCCATTGAATTATATATTTTAGCCATGTGAATTGTATGTGATTTCTACGTCAGTAAAACTTTATTTTAAGAAGGTGAAATTTGCCGGGACCGGTTTGGCTCAGTGGATAGAACGTCGGCTTGGAGACTGAAGGGTTCCGGGTTCGATTCCGGTCAAGGGCATGTACCTTGGTTGCGGGCATATCCCCAGTAGGGGGTGTGCAAGAGGCAGCTGATCGATGACTCTCTCTCATCGATGTTTCTAGCTCTCTATCTCTCTCTCTTCCTCTCTGTACAAAATCAATAAAATATATTTAAAAAAAAAAAAAAAAGAAGAAGAAGGTGAAATTTGAGATGGGCCTTGGAAACTGGATTGCAAATCTATAGAGACTGATTAGGTCCTTTCATGAGAAATCCACCTTTAAGTCTGAGCTGAGAAATAATAAGGTTAGAGCTACTGCATTCTTCCATCTAGAAGAGGTATTGAGAGATATTGCAGTTGAGAGATGTGGTAACTGTAGTCAAGCTTTGGATGTCACAAAGATGGGTATTTTTTTTTCAGCTTCATTGAGGTATAATTGACAAATAAAGCTGTGGTCTATTTAACGGGTGCTAACATTATGAATATATATATTGATATATATATATACATACACTGAGTGGCCAGATTATTATGATCTCTGAATACATAATAATCTGTCCACTCAGATTTTTTTTTTAGAGGACTGGTGCATGAATTCATGCATGAGTGGGGTCTGGCCAGCCTGGCCAGGGGAAGGGAACATGGGTGGTTGGCCAGCCTGCCTGGTGGTCGAATTCCTGGTTGAGGGGACAATTTGCATATTAGCCTTTTATTATATAGGATATACACTGAATGGCCAGATTATTATGCATTCAGAGATCATAATAATCTGGCCACTCAGTGTATATATATATATGTGTGTGTGTGTATGGATTCCTACCATCAGGTCCTTAATTAGCATCCATCATATTTACCTTTATTGTCATTATTCTTTTTGGTGAGAACAACTACTTTCTTAACAAGTTGCAGTTATACAGTACTGTGTAATCAACTATAGACACCATGTTATAATTAAATCCTCAGATATTATTTATCTCATAATTGAAAATATGTACCCTTTACCAACTTCTCCCGATTTCCCCATCCCCACTGATCTGAGCCACTGACAGCCACCACTCTACTCTCTGTTTGCTTCTTAAGTTATAAATTTTCTAATCACTACATTGTACTCCTGAAAATAATATAATATTGTATATCAACTATAATTGAAAAAAATGAATTACAAAAAAATATATAAAGTAATCACTGCTAGGTATAGACTTGCTATTGCTCTTTTATTAATTATTTTTTGGATGTTTTGTACTTTCCTTGTTCCTTTCTTTCTTGCTTGCTCTCTTCTTTTGTAATTTTATCATTTTCTCTGGTGGTATGCTTTGATTCCTTGCTCTTTGTCTTTTGTTTATCTACTATAGATTCTACTTTGTTGTTATCCTGAGGCTTACATAAACAACTTATGTTTATAACAGTTTTAAGCTATTAAGTTAACTTCAAATGCATTAAACACTCTACATTTTTATACTCCCCCTTCATTATATATTTTTATTGCTTTTTTAGAGAGAGGAAAGTCAGAAGGAGAGAGAGAGAGAGAGAGAGAGAGAGAGAGAGAGAGAGAAACACATCAACCCATTGCCTCTCATATGCCACCAGCCAGAGACTGAACCCACAACCAGGGCATGCACCTTGATTGGGAATCAAACTAGCAACTTTTTGGTGCATGGGATGATGCTAAACCAACTGAATAACACTGGCTAGGACTCATTATATGTCTTTGATTTCCCAATTTACAAATTTTTATTGTATACTCATTAACAAATTATTATAGTTATAGTTATGCTTAATTATTTTGTCTTTTAACTTTTATACTATTTAAAGGTACATTACAATATCAGTGGATTTTGAATTTAATTATATATTTTATACTTTCATATATTTTTGTTTATTTATTTTTAAATCTTTATTGTTTAAAGTATTACATATGTCTCTTTCTCCCCTCCCCCATTGACCTCTCCCCAGCCACTCCCACTCCACAGAACATGCCCTCATCCCCCTATTGTCTGTGTTCATTGGTTATGCTTATATGCAAGTCGTTTGGTTCAGCTATTACCACCTCCCCCTTCCATCCTCCCCTGCCTTCCCTCTGAGGTCTGAGAATAGACATATAGACCAATGGAACAGAACAGAGAACCCAGAAATCGACTCATGCCATTATACTCAATTAATATTTGACAAAGGAGGTAAGAGCCTACAATGGAGTCAAAATAATTTCTTTAATAAATGGTGGTGGGAAAATTGGACAGATATAGTCAAAAAATGAAACTAGACCACCAACTTAAACCATACAAAAAGTAAACTCAAAATGGATAAAGGACTTAAATATAAGATGGGAAACCATAAAAATCTTAGAAGAATCTATAGGCAGCAAATTATCAGACATATAGCATATGTCTTTACCAATATAGCTCCTAGGGCCATGGTTGGCAAACTGCGGCTCATGAGCCACATGTGTGGCCCCTAGAGTGTGGCTCTTCCACAAAATACCACAGCCTGGGCAAGTCTATTTTAAAGAAGTGATGTTAAAAGAAGTTTAAGTTTAAAACATTTGGCTCTCAAAAAAAAATTTTAATCGTTGTACTGTCGATATTTGGCTCTGTTGACTAATGAGTTTGCCAACCACTGTCCTAGGGAAATGGAGACTAAGGAGAAAAATAAATAAATGGAATTACATCAAAATAAAAAGATTCTACACAGTAAAATAAACCATCAACAAAACAAAAAGAGAGCCCACTGTATGGGAGAACATATTTGCCAATGTAATATCTAATAAAGGTTTAATCTCCAAAATTTATAGGGAGCTCATACAACTTAACAAAAGAAAGATAAACAATCCAATAAAAAAAAAATGGGCAAAGGCCGGGACCAGTTTGGCTCAATGGATAGAGCGTCGGCTTGGGGACTGAAAGGTCCTGGGTTCGATTCCGGTCAAGGGCATGTACCTTGGTTGCGGGCATATCCCCAGTAGGGGGTATGCAAGAGGCAGCTGATCGATGACTCTCTCTCATCGATGTTTCTAACTCTCTATCTCTCTCCCTTCCTCTCTGTACAAAATCAATAAAATATATTTTAAAAAAAAATGGGCAAAGGACCTAAATAGATACTTTTCTAAAGTGGACATATAGAAGTCCAAGAGACATATGAAAACATGCTCAAAGTCACTAATCATCTGAGAGATGCAAATCAAAACGACAGTGAGTTACCATCTCATACCTGTTAGAATAGCTATCATCAATAAATCAACAAATGACAAGTGCTGGAGAGGATGTGGAGAAAAAGGAACCCTCGTGCACTGCTGGTGGGAAGGCAGACTGGTATAGCTACTGTGGAAAACAGTATGGCATTTCCTCAGAAAGCTAAAAATGGAACTTTCATTTGACCCAGTAATCCCACTTCTAGGAATATATCCCAAGAAATCAGAAACACTAATCAGAAAGGATATATGCACCCCCAGGTTTATAGCAGCATAATTTATAATAGCTAAGATTTTGGAAACAGCCTAAGTGCCCATCAGCAGATAAGTGGATTAAAAAACCGTGGTACATCTACACAATGGAATATTATGCTGCTGTAAAAAAGAAAGAACTCTTACCATTTGCAACAGCATGGAAGAATCTGGAGAGCATTATGCTAAGTGATATAAGCTAGTTGGAGAAAGATAAATATCACATTATCTCACTTATATTACTAATTATTATTCTTTGTTTCATAATGAAGAAATCCCTTTAGCATGTCTTATAAGGCTGGTCTAGTGGTAAATTCCTTCAGCTTTTGTTCTCTCTTCTGGTTCTGAACAGCTTTGCTAGGTAAAGTATTCTTGGTTGGTATGTTTTTATTCTTTCAGCACTTTAAATATATCATCCCATTCCCTTCTGGCCCACAAGATATCTGCTTCAAAAAAAAAAAAAGTCTATTGATACTCTTATGTGTGTGTGTGTGTGTGCATGTGGTGGGGTTTGGGGTGGGGGCAGGAATGTCCCCCTTATGTAAAGAATTGCTTTTCTCTTGGTGCTTTTAAGATTCTCTTTCTCTTTGTCTTTAACTTTTGAAAATTTAATTATATCTCAGTAAGGGTCTCTTTAGATTCTTTATATTTGAAACTCTCAATCTGGATGTCTGTTTCTTTCCTCAGGTTAGGGAAGTTTTTAATGCATTATTTATTTAAATAAGCTCTCTGCCCACTCTATCTTAACTATGATACTTTGTGAATCCCTGTAATGTGTATATTGGTCTGTTTCATAATGCCCCATAAGTTCCTTAAGACATGTTGACTCTTTTACATTCTTTTTCTTTTTACTTTTCTAAGTGGATGAATTTTACTGCCCTGTCTTTGAGTTCACTGATATTTTCCTCCACTTGATCTAGTTGAACCCCTCAATTAAAGTTTTCATTTCAATTATTATATTGTTCAACCCTATGATATTTTGGTACTTTTAATATTTTTTCTTTGTTAAAATTCCTACTTTGCTCACACATTGCTTTCCTGACATCAATGAGCATCTTTATAACTATAATTTTGTATTTTCTATTGAGTAAATCACTTACATTTCTAATAAAGCTATTAGCACCATCTTCTCTAAACACAGTTCTCCACCTGGTTCCCATTGCTGTACAAAGTCTTACAGTCTTCAAGATTTTCTTAGCATTGAGAGGCAATGTACCCCTCTCTTATGCATGCCAGGCATTTGCATGCCATATGCTGTTTTTATTCTGATCCTTCAACTTAGAATGTTTCTTTCTCTGGTTAAAAAAATCAAATCCAAGACCTAAATGAAATTGAACCTCCATGAAGGAGTCTCCAGTTCTTTTGTTGAACTTGATCACACTTTCTTCTTTGAATCCAGAGTGTTTTTCTAGTGCCTCCATTACAGCATTTATTTCATTTTGCTTTTTGTTTATATTTGTTTATATATCTTTGACTACAATATACACTGAGTGGCCAGATTATTATGATCTCTTAGCACGTAATAATCTGGCCACTCAGTGTATATCCTATATAATAAAAGGCTAATATGCAAATTGTCCCTTCGATCAGGAGTTTGACCTGCAGGCAGGCCGGCCAACTGCCAATGTCCCCTTCCCCTGGCCTGGCTGGCCGGACTCCACCCATGCATGAATTCATGCACCCGGCCTCACACACTGAGTGGCCAGATTATTATGTGTTCAGAGATCATAGTAATCTGGCCACTCAGTGTATATTTCTCAATGGCAGAAGTCATCTTTTTACATTCTTTGGATATTGATTGGGTGTTACTGTGCACAAAACATGGAACTTGATATTATGAAAGATACACATTTGATAAGATGTTGATTTTTGTTTTAAGAAGTTTGAAGTGTAATTTTCAAAATTTGCTAAAAAGGCATCTAATCTCTTTTATATAACAAGACCACTTACAAATAAATAAGAAAACAGAAAACATCACTAAAATATTTTCAGACTCTGCTGGTGGAAATCATGTCTTCAGAAGTATGTAATGGCACAGAAAAATATCTAGGATAAATTATCAAAAAGAAAAATACACACAAAAACTCACTTAGATACCAAGTTGTGTTACTAAGAAGTGATATTTTATTCCTTAAAATAGTGAGTAATAATTACATAATTATTTTAAAATAGGGGAAAAAATTTTGGAAGAAAAATATTAAGTTTCAATGGAGAGCTAAGGCAATACAGAAAGAGCCAGGAGTGAGATCCAGACAGTACACTCCAGTATGTCCCAGTGCAATTATAATGGCCAGTGATTATTGACTACTTGGGACCTTGACATAATGGTCATTAAATATATTTAATATTATCCATACAAATAACTATGTTCAAAGGTAAAAAAAAAAAAATGACAAGTTCCTTAAAACCTGGAAAAATAATTTTAAAATACGACATTCAATGAAAAGAATTACTTAAAAATTCTTAAGAAAGTAAATATAATAAACCATCATACTCTATAGACATTTAGAATCACTGAGCTTAAGCACTGAAAAGAATCTTAAAGATCAGCCATGTCACAGGTGGAGAAAATAATGTTCAGAGTATTTCACTCACCCAAGGTTTAAAAATAAGGTGGTGTTATGGTTGAAGTGCATACCCCTCAGCCCCCCAAATTTATATGTTGAAGCTATAACCCTCAGTTTTACAGAACATGATTTTATTTGGAAATAGGGTCATTGTGGATGTAATTGGTTAAGTGAAAATGAAATCATTAAGGTGGGACATAATCCAATATGGCTAGTGTCCTGATTAGAGGGGAAATTTGGACACAGATATGCACACAGGAAGAACAGCATGCGAACATGAAGGCAGAGATTAGAGTGATGCTTTTCAGCCAAGGATTATAGCCAAGGACTGGACAAAGATTACTAGCAAACCACCAAAAGCTAGAAGAGAGGCCCGAGACAGAGTCTCCCTCACAGCCCTCAGAAGGAACCAACATGCTTGACACCTTGACCTTGACCTGCTAGTGTCTAGAACTGTGAGACAATAAATTTTTGTTGTTTAAGATTCTTAGCTTGTGGTACTTTGTTTTGGCAGCCCTGGCAAACTACTCCCGGCAGTTTGGGAGTCAGCACATCTGAGTTCTAGCTCTGAGACCTTAGCATGTGGCATGTGTCTAGTAAAAGTTTCCTGATTCAGTGAACTCTTGGACCCTCTCTAATGGCGTTTTTATGATCATCATGCTCAGAACAGAACTTGTTTTGAAGTCCTAGCCAAGCTGGGATCAGAACTTGGACTAGAATGAAGGATGTGGTGGAGCTGATCCCTCCAAGGTTACATGTGTGGATGAAAAGGGGGGTCGAAGGTCCCTCCCCTGAGTGTGAGGCCCAGCAGGAGGGCAGAACCTAAGTTACAAGATGCAGGTTTTAAAGGATTCATGTTTCCTTGAGCATATGATTTTCTGATCTAAAGGCCAACCTTGTGACCAGCACCTTATCCCAGGCATTTGGCTGCTCTTACATTCCTCCTCCAGACCCAGATGTTTGAGGCTGGAACGCTGGGTTCAGGACTTTCAATTCAATCCAGATTATGTAATAAGTCCTCTTACCATTTGGTCAAAGAAAAGAGCTGAGAGGACTAGCTTGAAAGAGCTCACTCTCTGTGTATGAAGCCAAATCCACTGCCATGAGGAGAAGCAAAATATATCCACCATGCACAAGATCTCACCATCCAGGACACAGAGAGGATGAGAGGCCCAGAAGCATGAGGGGTCGTCATCATCAACAGAGAACTAAGGCCTCCCGCCCCTACCAGCCTCACAATACTGTGTTCTATGCTCAAAGCCACCTGGATCTCATAAACAGCTGGAGGATCAGAAGGGCAAGGTAGTTGATTATCTTTGTCTACAGACCACATTGGAATGCCAACTCTTAAGAATGAAACAAGAAAACAAAGGCAGAAGACAAGCCCTTAGGATTCCCTGCAGTTAGGGAGGCAGATGAGGAACCAATGAGGATCTGGAGCTCTGTGCTTTTCAGCCCTGTCCCCACGCAAGCAGGACTCTTAGAACAGCTAGTCCAGCCCTCAGCCTGGCCTGAATCACGCAGAGAACCAGCCTTCTGGGCCCAGCCAGGCTCAGACCTTTGAAAATAGAATTTTTCTACCAAGCAGCTTTAAATGCAAACAACAGCCTCTTCGGGAAACCTCTGCCTCAGGCTGTATGAATGGAAAAAAAAAAAAAAGAAGAAGAAGAAGAAAAAGAACAACTTGCAGATTAAAGTCCATGATACATTTTGTACATAGTTTGTGGTTTTATAGTTACTTTAATCTTTTCCCCCTAAACTCCTCCAAAGAATTGAACATCAGCTGAGCCAACACCCGGTTGCACTTCTAAGCAACGAAGTTGTAAAACTAGATGCTGGACCATGTCCACAACAGCTTGGTAACATCTCCAAGAGCAAGGGGTGACATGAACTACTGAAACAGATCCAAGTAACCATTACCATGTCTTGTGTCAAAGAGCTACTTTATTAAAGTCTTAAAGCCACAAATCAGGCAGCTGAATGTTGTGTTTCCATCTTATATTCATAACACAGTTCTACACGACCAAGTCAATGGTCCTGGAGGCCACACTGTGTCAACCCAATGTCCCCCCTAAGCTCAGCCTTGGGCTGCACTGTCATAGGCTGAGGGTGGAAACATGGCTGCAGTGGTGGAGACAGGGGTGAGTGCCCTACCCCTATGGTGCCCTACATGGGAACTAGACTTCATGACACGAGCACTCCCCTGTCTCCATTCAGACCTCATACTGAGTTCTCAGAGTTTGTGGCTAACCCACGCTTGATGGGACAAGGCACTGTTTTGTTTTGTTTCTCCAAAGTCCTGAATCAAAGAGAACAATTGTGTCTCAGTCTTTTCCAAGTGAAGCCTGAGACCCACAGGCCAGGACAGCCTAGCAAAAGAACCTGCTGGACAAGGAAAATCCAGTTAATCTAATTATTTAGCATCACAATCTAATCTAAGAGTGTTAACATTTCAACAGGTGTGAAAACAAGAAATTTGTACTCACAGCAGTGAGAGGGCCTGGCCTTGGGAGTTGAATGGCCTGGGATTGAGCTGCAACCGTGTCAGCTGGCCGTCAGCTGGCCATCCTCATCCTCACAACAAGCAGCGAAGTGCCCTTGTGAGGTAGCCTTCAGGGTGTGGTCACTGCACAAGGATGTGAAAGCATTTGTCTGAGGTTTTTCCATCAATCACTTCAATCCTTAAGAGTTTTATTTCCCCATCTCTCACCTGAAAGAACCAGGTTTGTGCTTTCCTGCCTTTCAGAGCAAAAATAGTCTGTCAGGCCGAAACCGGTTTGACTCAGTGGATAGAGCATTGGCCTGCGGACTGAAAGGTCCTGGGTTCGATTCCGGTCAAGGACATGTACCTTGGTTGTGGGCACATCCCCAGTAGGGGGTGTGCAGGAGGCAGCTGATCGATGTTTCTCTCATCGATGTTTCTAACTCTCTATCCCTCTCTCTTCCTCTCTGTAAAAAAATCAATAAAATATATATTTTAAAAAATAGTCTCAGTCAGAGCATCCCAGGGAAGCAGCACACTTTGTTCCTGAGCCTGTTGAGATGCAATGTGTGCAAAGTGACCCTACTCCCCCTGGGAGGTACTTAGAGGCTGATAGTGGCCCTGGCAAGGGGGCAGCACCTTTGTCTGCTCAGGGAACACATCCATACAGGCTTGGACCCTACCAGAGGAGCACAGGGCCAGCCCTGAGAGCCCAGCTGCTCTCTGCAGGGAGCAGGCCCTCAGGGGACAATAGCTGCCAACCACCACAACTGAAGCAGGGAACTGAGCAGCACAGGCTGCTGGTTTTGATTCTGTGGAGCAGGGGTCTTCAAACTACGGCCCGCGGGCCACATGCGGCCCGCAGAGGAGTCTGATCCGGCCCGCCAGGTTTTTTGGGCAGTAAGCACAGCCGAGGTGTTACAGTAGGAATTAGTAGTTCATATAGTCTGGCCCTCCAGCTCTCTGAGGGACCGTGATCTGGCCCCCACTTTAAAAAGTTTGAGGACCCCTGCGGAGGATGAGTCTGATTCTCAAGTACAGCCCTGCCAGCATGATGGTGCTAGGCTCGGCCTGTCCTTTGGATGTCAAGTGTCCAGTGACCTGAAAAACCAGGAGGCCAGGCTCTAAGCATTGGCAGGCCTTCCAGTCAGCTGGAACCATATTGACCTGGCTCACTCCTCCCAGCTCAGCTTGTCCACCTGGAGCACAGTCCTACAGGTGATGTCCAACAACCCTGAAGTCAGCGAGGCAGCCTCGTGGTCCTGGTGATTAGAGGTGCATGGGTGGCTCTGAGCCCTTTGCTGCATCAGCACGACAATGATGGGAAGAGAGGGAAAATTCCAAATGGGGGGTGAAGAGAAGGAACCTTCTGTAAGACAGGACAGCGGTGCCAGAGCCAAGCGAAGGGGTTTCCAGAGAGGAGGAGGTTGAATGCTACAAGGAGGCCGGTATGATGGGGATGACAGTGAAGTCACAGAATGGCAGGACCAGGAGTTGGGCCACACTGCAGTGACCTGAGGAAAAGGAAGGGCCCAGAGAGTGGTGAAAAACGGTGTCCTCAGCATTAGGCTTTGAAGAACTACTACCTGCAAGTAACCCGAGTCCTGGTGAGAAGCAGTTCCCTTCCCTGTTTTCTTCCATTCCACCTGGCGCTGTCCGAAACAGCCTCCATCTCAAGCAGGAGTGCCCATTCCTCTCTCCTCGCTGCCTAATCTTTCTGATGAGCAGAGAGTAGGCCCCAGGCCCAGAGGCTTCCAAAGGCCACAGCTAAATCTTGATGACACTATTTTGTTTCCATTGCATCTTTTATGGTTATCTTCTGTGTCTGTCTAAGGATATTACTTTTCCCATCGTGAAGTAATAGGCAATTTTCTTCTGAGCTAATTTATTGAAGTAAAAATATGAGTCTATTTAAGGAAGAAAGTTTGAGTAAATGTGGATATGGCAAAAATTAGTATAGTGCATGGTGGTGCAAAAGGTGACACAAATAAAGGTCCACAAAGCAGTGAGGTTGGCAAAGGCCTGGTGGGGCCGGGTCCTGGCGCTGAGGCCACGGGGCTGGCAGCTCCTTCTTGAGAGCCAGGGCAGAGGCCCCTCAGTGCCCAGCCTGTGAGAGTGGACAGGAGGATGGCCTCTGCAAATCACCTGATAGATCAGCCTATTTCCACTACTCAATCCATGTCATTTAAAATCTGATTTTTTACCACTGTTGGTAGCTATCTTTGATAACAGAATAATGTTACCAATATGAAGTGAAGTAACACAAACATCAACATTGTGGCCACTTGTCTCGGTCCTCTGATGCCAGAAATGCCTGTCAGGATGGCACCAGCCTGTGACCTATTCTAGGTTTGCTGAGTTTTCTTTCAAAACTCAAGCTGTCTGGGAATGAACCACAGAAGAGAAATGCAGAAAGCTGTTGTTATGTCAAGTATATAAGCATGAGTACCTGGTCCATGTCTCTCCCTGGTGTGGAAAAGGAAAGAGAGGGGATATTATCATTTGGCTGATCAGTCAAGCTGATCAAAGAAACCAACACACAGTCATGCCATGATGACACAACAGAATGAGGTGTAGGTCTGTCTTCTTTTTTCCTTCTTGACCCATACAGAAAATAAAGCATACTGTGGGGGATGCAAATAGTGTGTGCTGTTACCAAGTCATCTGTGTTCAAATTAAGGATGAAAACTCTCATGTGCATAGGGCCTGGTATTGAACACTTTATGACGTTCTGAAGACAAGATGTTTTTCATTCATTTGTTCCCTCTTTTACCCCAGGAGAATACACTCTCTGGCTATGGCTCTACATCCCCTCTGCAGAATCCCAGTGTCTCCACCAGAGAAGAAAAGCCAATAAAACAACATGTGGCCTGTGAGATTTGCCTCTGATAAAATAGTCTCGAAGGCAAGAATTAACTCACTATATATATATATATATATATATATATATATATATATATATATTTATAAAAGGCTAAGTGATCATCCAACTGTCCTACCGGCCAGTAGCTATGTTATGCACTGACCACCAGGAGCTGCCAAGCTGCAGTCACTTGACAGCTGTGGCTCTCTGGTGATGCACCCTGGAACCAGAGAGGGGGAGCCAGATTCCTCATGATTCCTTTCACACTCTGGGACCCTGTGGGGGATGTCAGAAAGCCAATTTTAGCCCTATACCCACAGGCCAAGCTGAGGGACCCCACCTGCTGGAGGGAACCTACTCACTCTTTTTGAGCTGTGGTGCTGGCCCAGGTGTGGCCTGCCAGGGAGGGACCACTGGATATTGGCTCCAAGGCGTGTGCGGCCCATCTTGCTCAGTCCAACCTGAGACGGCCTGCATTAGAACCTGCACCAGAGGGACTAATTCATTTCTTTTCAATGTGCATGAATTCATGCACTGGGACACTAGTGTGACCATACTAGAACTGGAATTTAATTAAATTCACATTATGGTTGCTTTTATTCCTTTCTTATTAGCCTTCTCTTTTCTGCTTTTTTCTCCTTCCTCCTTTCTGTTAGCTTCAATTTGAGAGAGATTTCTCTTAGCAGTCTTAGAAACATGAACCCAAGATGACTGTATGGCTGCTGCCACATTCCCTGAGTCTGGCCACACAGGATGGGCAGGGACCTGGCCCTTCTTCTTTTTTTATTTTTATTTTCATGTTGTAAATACTACTACCATGGCTTATTTCAAACTATCAACTTAACGTCACTGAACATGGGATTGCAAAGAGATGAGTAGTTGCAAAACATTATATAGTATTTCCAGTACAGATGCAACAGCCTGGATAATAGTAAAGTGTAGTAAAATAATTAGGAAGTGATGAGTTTTGAGTACTTATTATCTTTTTTTTATTGATTAAAGTATTACATATATGTCCTTATTGCTTCCCCACCCCCACCGCACTCATGCCCTCACCCCTCTGATGTCTGTTTCCATTGGTTAGGCATACGTACATGCATGAAAGTCCTTTGGTTGATCTCTCCTCCTTACCTCCACCCTTCCCTCTTCTAGATACACCAATAAGAAAGGATATATGCAACCCTATGTTCATAGTAGCACAATTTACCATAGCTAAGATTTGTAAACAGCCTAAGTGTCCATTAGCAGGTGAGTGGATTAAAAAACAGTGGTACATTTACACAATGGAATACTATGCTGCAGTAAAAAAGAAGGAATTCTTACCATTTGCAACAGCATGGATGAAACTGGAGAGCATGATGCTAAGTGAAATAAGCCAGTCAGAGAAAGATAAATATCACATGATCTCATTCATTTATGGAACATAATGAACAACATAAAGTGATGAACGAAAACAGATCCAGAGACAGAGAAGCATCTATCGAACTGTCAGACCTGGCCTTTCTTACTCTGTGGAATCGAGAGCTCCAGCAGGGCCAGGCTAGGCCTGCACCAAGCCAGCATGAGCCAAAACTTACCAAACTGAACATTTTACACATGTACAGTTTATTGTGCATTAATTATATATTTGTACTTTGATAAATATGTGTAAAAATGGAGAGGGCGCGGAAAGCAGAGGAGAGAGGAGGGAAAAGGGGAGGAGGAGGAGGAAGGAAGAGGAAGAAACCCTGTTCCCTTCAATTGGCTGAGCAGACTGGGAGTGGGGAGACTTAGACAGCCAACCCCTCCCTCCCCAATCTGGCTTGGAACTGCTAAGGCACCTTAGATGGACATTAGGTCTGGACTTTAGAATTCGACTGGATTTCATTCCAGTTCACTCATTCACTTATGTATGGGCAAATTACTCTATCTCTCCCTCCCTTCTTCCTCCCCCTCTTCTCTCCTCCCCACCCTGGCATCACCCCTCACAGGTCAGGAGTCAAGCTCCTATTTGCACAGAGCACGACCCAGCCCCAGCTTTGTTCTTCAATGCTCACTGGCTCTGGAAGGAAAATGTCCGGTAAGATTTTCAGAATTTCCAGATTTTTCAGGAAGTTGGAGTCTGTAAATGCAAATGAAGAATCTCAATATAATGTGGAAAATTACAGGAAACCCATCTTCTCTCCAAATTACCCAGCTCTCTAGAGCCCTGTCTAGAGTGACCAGACCCCTCCATCTTCCCACCACATGTGCGTGCCCTTGTTTTACAAATGAGGCAGGTGAAGTTAAAGAGGGTGGCAGTTTCAGTAGGTTGTGTTTGGTGAGGGTGGAGATCAGACATGGGGTGGACCAGCTCTGGATGCAAGAAGCTGGAGGCAGCCTCATGCTACCATGCACACATTTTGAGAGCTGAATCCCATAACCCCATAGACAAGACTCCAGGAAGGTTTTGTTTAGAGATAAAGGAGACTGGATGGAGTTGGCTTCCTGATGTCCTTGCATGGGAAATGGGGATAAGATTCTCTTCAAGCAAAGTCCCTTTGGAAGAGGTAGATTTCAGTGGGCACTTTGGAAATGACTGAAGTCACTGTGATGAAATGCTGCTCCACCCTAGCATCTGTGTTAGGGAAGCTTTCACTCTTCTCTGCAGACTCACAGAGGAGCCAGCCGCATGCCAACCACAGGATGAGACATCCTGTGATAGCCACCCAGCATTCTGGTCCCATTTGAAGTCCAAGTAAGCCAAGACAGCGATTCTGGGAAAGGTGAAGAATGCACTCAGGCACAGCTCAGCTCCATCACCTACCAGCCGTGTGACCCTGGGCAAGTGAATTCACTTAGCTTTCCTCTTCTGTAGCCTGAGAACAATCCTGTCTTCCTTTCAAGGTTATTGTTAACAGGGAAAGAGACAATGGCCCAGCAATCATTAGCACAGTGTCCACCTCCCAGTCAGTGCACGTTGTTGTCAGCCTTTGAAGAATATTAGAATATGCTGCATCCTGTTTAGTGGATTCAGAAACCTCCTCTTCTTTTATGCCCATCACATCAGAAGATAGATATCATTGCATTTTATAACCAGAAATAGGTTATAAAATTAGCCTCAGAGCTCATCTCAAGACCAGTGCTCATCACCAAAAGGTTGTGAGTTCAATTCGTGGTCAGGGCACATACTTTTGCTGCAGGTTCAATCCCCAGTTAGGGTGCATGTGGGAAAGGCAACCAATTGATGGCTCTCTCTCCTTCCCCCTCTCCCTTTTCCTCTCTTTCTAAAATCAATAAGCGTGTCCTTGGGTGAGGATTATAAATAAATAAATAAGTAAATAAATAAATAAATAAATAAATAAATACATAAATAAATAAAATGCATTCTGCTGTTCCAATGTGTAAATGTGTTGCCATGGCTGGCGACTGTCTATGGAAAGATGCATTTGGAGTAAAAATAGCCTTCCAAGTGGCTCAAAGGCTTACAGCAGAGCAGAAGACCAGATTTAGTCATTAGAGGTGGTTTTGCAGGAAAAATCATGGGGACTGCTCCAGTTATTGGTGGGAGTGGAGTTCTTGGAGAGATTCAAGGAAAAGAATTTCTTTAGACTTCGGTGGGAGGGTGGGGTTTTGTGGAAAGCTTTATTGATGACATAAAGTTAAGGGGATTCACCTCCGAGGTCTCATGTCTGTCTGCGGAAGAAGTCCAATCTTGCTTCAGCAGGCCCAGAATAAAGGCCGCTGCCCATAGTTTTGGCTCCATATTAAAGTCCAGCATCCTGCTTGTGGAGGCTGAGTCTGCAAGGTCATGGGCAATGCGACTGCTTGAGGCCACGTGGCTACGGAGAGATAACTTGCAAGTGTATGAGCAAGTGCAGGCCATGGTTAAGAGAGAGCAAGAGTGAGCAAGCAAGAGAGCAGGAACTCTGTGTCTGGGATTTTAACTTCCCAAGATTTTGCACACTTCTGAAGGGGTCCACCCCCTAGCCAATCATTGTTCCCCAGGCTACACTGGCAGGCAAGCACCTCCCCTGAATCACCTCAACTTCAATGTGCATGCACCCATCTCCCCCTTTGCTGGACCCCTTTACCCAGTGATCTGCAGGGAATGGACAGGTGGTTCCTTGGGGCGCGTGAAGCTGTAGCTTCCTGGTGAAGCTGCCCAGATGGCCCTGCTTATAATGTCCGGCCTCCCCTTTGCTCTCCTCCCTTCATTAAAACTAACCAGCTAATCAGGAGGATAACACTCCCTCCCCCATTAACACTACACTGGCATCCATTGATGAAGCTCACAGAGAAGGGGAGGGGCAGCTTAGTGTTCTGCCAGCAGAACTAGATGCTGAATTACAGGAGGGGGTGCAGCCTGCTTCAGTCATTACATCAGGATTCCAAACTCCCAGATCAAAAAGAATGTCAAACGCACTCACCATTCCAGTGGGCCCTTAGCTTGCCTCCCGCAGCAGAAGAAAAGTGGTCAGTGGAGTTTGGAGCTGTCCCTCACCCTAACCCCCTTCCTGTCTGCCCAAGCCATTTTGCTACTCCTCTTCCTGAATCGTCAAGGCCTGGCTGTGGTCAGATGTGGAGGTTGAGTTAAATCATGCTCAACAAGAGCTTTGCTGATGGCTTAGAATTTCTAGGATGACCTAATTCCCTGTGTCTGTTTTTCACAACTTTTCTTTCCCCACCCCCTCTTGTTTATAAGAGCAAATTGCTGGACTGAGATCAAGCAGCTTGTGGTGCCAAGAAACCAGAGCCGCAGAGACTCCAAGTGCAATGGAGAAAGGCTTCCTGGCGCCAGCACCACCCTCTGCAGGCACCCGCCCAGCCAGTACTCAGGGTGCAGTGCAACCACTGCCTGGGGGGCATCGCAGCCTGGCCTGAGCTCTAGCGAGGGCCTCACTGTTATCTCAGGTGAGGGAGAAAGCCTGGGTGCAGGTGGCTGCTGCTGGTGCTCTATAGCATCAGGAGAAAGTGTCTGGAATACTGGCCAGAACACTACTTCTTGCCTGTTCTTCACTCTCTTAAGCACGTTCCTATTTTGTTTCCTACCACGGCCCTCTCCTGGAAATGCAGGCCGCTGTGCATTCTTATTCCCTGAGGCCTGATTAGGTATCTGGCAGCCTTGCATTTGTCTCTAATGGGAACTCTAGATGCTTGCAGCCTCAAGTGTCCATTCTCACCACCAAGCCTCCAGGGTTCCTGTGAGCCAGGCAGGGCAGCATTGCACCCCCACCCTGGATGGGGAGGGAGGATGACATAACTCTATAAGGGACTTGGCCAAGATCATTGTGTTAACAAGTGGAAAAGCCTCCATAGAAAAAGGCTTCTCTGACTTAAGTCTAAAAGGAAGGTGCATGTAATGAAAACGTTTAAATTTTATTTGTTCTTCTGGTCATACTTTCAGTGGTGGGATTATATGAAAGAACTCTACGGTGATTTCAGTGCCCCCTGCATTCCTTAAAGTGAGGCCCCGTGGGGTCAATTCTAGGTGCTTTGTCCACCACCTCATCGTCCTCGCCATTGCCATCATTCTCCACCTCTTCTCACTGATGGGGACAAATAGGCATAGAACCTTAACTGACCTGCCCAAGTCCATGCAGAGGAGGGTGGGAGTGTTGGATTCAAACCCAGGAACCCAGGTTTCTTGTCTCTACTTTTTTTTTTTTTTTTTTTTAATATATTTTATTGATTTTTTACAGAGAGGAAGGGAGAGAGATAGAGAGCTAGAAACGTCGATGACAGAGAAACATCAACCAGCTGCCTCCTGCACACCCCCCACCGGGGATGTGCCTGCAACCAACGTACATGCCCTTGACCGGAATCGAACCTGGGACCTTTCAGTCCGCAGACCGACGCTTTATCCACTGAGCCAAACTGGTTTCAGCTCTTGTCTCTACTTTTAATCACTTTGCTGTCTTCGCATTTTTCCAGGCAGCCCTCATGTCTCCTCTGGTGTGGGGGAGGGGAACAGAATAGAAGGTACTGAGAGAAGCGCAAAAATGACTATCAGGGATTACCCCACTTACAGCTGAAGCTGGGGTGGAAACCTAAAATTCCCAGACTGATTTTCAGGAAGTCTCATCCAGGTATTTGGAATGATGAGTCAGAGGAAGAAACACAGGAGTAAATCCCCTCAATCTGCCTCTAGAATTTTAAAGTGAACCTGATCCATTGGGCAGGTTGGGCGGGGCCCCAAGGCTGAGTTTCTAACCAGCGTCCAGGGGACTCGGAAGTTTCCAGTGTGAGGGCCTCGCTGGGAGCAGCCTGCCCATGACCACAGGTCTCCAGACTGGATTCCTGGGGTTTCCTGAAGATGCCGCAGGAGCCTGCCTGGAGGTGAGAGGGAGGGGTTTTGAGTAAGATTTCCCTTGAGAAAAAGGGGTTTTCATGCTTTGAAAAACGTTTGGAAACCACAGCTCTAAAATATAATATCCAGTACATTTGCTAAAATGTGTGGCAAGAAATTTCTGTCCCAAAGATCATTTTTTTATGTACTTTGCTGACTCAAGGGAATCAGCAGCCATATTTGGATAGCTGGCCTCACAATGACCTCCCTGCAACCTAATGGAAAATGTTGAAGGTATTCTACTTAGAAATAATTATATTTACATAGCCTCTGTTCTCTCTCTCTCTCTCTCTCTCTCTCTCTCGCTCAGATTCTTATAGGCAAAAAGAATACTTGCTTCTGGAATTCATCAGCTCCAGCTGTTTACTTCCATTTGAGGCCAGATTTCGCCCCTGTGGTTATGTTTCCTATGGGAGAGAGTGGGAAGGAAAGCTTCTAACATGCAATTATCAGAAATTGTTACCATCTCTGAAAAATCAGTCTATCTGTCCTAAAGTTTGAGAACTCACCATCAGACCAGAGGAAAAGAGAGTTTAGGGTATGGAGCTGGAAAAGCATTAATATAATCCAGTGCTTTCTATCATCTCCAATTGTGTTCCTTAAGAAAAAAAAAAAAATTGTGATAACATAAGGTGGGGAAATGCAAGGCCAAACAAATTTCTCTGCTTTAGGATTACTTTATAAGCTAACATGATTATAAAGCTCTGCAGTGTTGCCCAATTTCCTTTTTCACAGAGCCCATTTTTCTAGAACATCCCAAGGAACACTAGAAGTCCATGGAATCCAACTGCTGGGACCAGCTGGTGGACCCCTAATTTTAGAAAATCCAGTGAAACACCTAAAACAGAGAGGACATCTTGCCTGGGGTCTGGCTCTCAAAGCAATCAGACACCCAGGCCTTCCACCTCTGGAGTGACAATTCCAGGGAGCTCCTGCCCAGCCCCTGTGCAGCCCAGAGAGTGCGTGGCAGAGGCCAAGGGCTGCTCAGGTGAGGCTGGGGCTGGGGCTCTTTCCCCGTTGTTCCTCTTGGGCGGCCCCAGAGAGCCGTCTATACATGTGGGTCAGACTGGATGTGGGGGGTCATAGGAAGGCCACTTGAAAGCAAGGAGTAGGTGCCCAAGCTGGTGGGTGTGCAGAGCTCCCAGGAGACCATGGTGCATGGGAGTTGGGATCTTGGAGAAAGCAAGAGAGCAAAGAGTGTTCTGGGAAGGGCAGCTGGGGGCAGGGCAGCCGGGAATCAGGATGTGACTAAGCGTTCACTCAGCCTGAAGTAGGCAGGGCCTTGCTTTGTACGGAGTCCCCTTCAGCTGCCTCTGCGTCTCAGTTTACTAATTTCTCAGACAAGGTAGTTTCGTGATTCTGAGGACTTTCCTGGGTCTGGCAGTGACAACCCCCAGCACAGCATGTCCCCATGTGTGAGGATGGTATGTTCAAGGCAACCTAGGTAACCTTGGTAATAAACAGACAAATATTTTTTTATTCTCATAGTTATGTTTTTGTTTCAACATTTATTTGGAAAAAAGTGAACTAAAACTCCCAGCCTACGCTTTCCCAGATGTTCTTGCTTCAATGAAAGCTGAAGCAGGTGGCCCCGGGGGCTGCGCCATGTGCTCACTCCTGCATTTTATAATACATAAGTGGGAGCAGAAATGAGAAAACTGTGAGCAGGCAAAGGATGACTGCAGTTATAGACACCCAGGGAAAGTCAGAATTTCCTCTAGGAAAGACTCTCCTGACTGCGTAGCGGAGCTGGTCCCTGGGCTGGAAGGTGGCTGTGGGTGACAGGCTCAGCATCGGTCCCCCAGGTCCCCTCCAGCCAGCAGCTGGCGAGGGGGGTGAGCAGCACAGACATTCAGCTGGTTTTCAGAGCAGCAGCAACCAACACTGCACCCTGGACAGGGAATTTGCTCTGCTCACTGAGTCCGGAACCCAGCTTCCACGTCCAGAACTGTGTCTCTCCGGATTGTCCTTAAAAGTGACAGGTGCCCGAGGACACGTAAAGACTGGGGAAGAAAAGAAAATGCCACAGTGTGGGCATTTCCTGTCTGTCCAGCTGCCTTACCATCTGGCTTCAGTCCCTTTAGATTCCACAGCCTGGATTTAATTCACTGGATGAGATTATCTTTCTTCGTACAGCTTCCAAGTACACCTGCTAAGCTGTGTTTAAACCAACACGTAGGAGAGCTCCTTCAGGTAACGCAAATAGGTCTCCGATGGGCCCCTTACTGTTGCAGTTTAATGTGACAGGACTGCATATGCAAAAGGCCAGGCTTAAATAATGGAAAGCTTTCTATTTTCTGACTATGGCTCCAGCCTGGTTTGGGCACGATGGCTCTGCATTTATCACTCTCCTACAGGGAATATTTAGTCACTGGCATTTGGTGTCATTATGTGTCAGCACTATTCTAAGAGTCTGACCCATTTAACCCTGTGAGCCAAGACGTCTATTATTCCCATCTTACAGATGAGGAGAGTGGGCACCGAGAGGCTGAATTACACCCCAGTTCACAGGGCGAGCGAGTGGTAGAACTAGGCTTTCAAACGCTGAGTCACCTCCCATGGCCTCCCCATATCCTGTCTGGTCCCATGCTTAACAACACAAAACAAAAAGCAAACACCAGATACGTGGATTTGCACAGTTAATAATTTTCAGTGTGACTAAAAGGTTTCCTCTAACATGGGAATCTAAAAATCTAGAAAACTAGTCACCGGGACTGCATGACTGAGAAAACACCCCCAGGAACATAGCCATGACCGCCGAGCTGCCGGTGGGGAGAGGCTCATGAGAGAGCAGAGGGCCGGTGGGAGGTTGAGAGTCCCTCTGAAACCTTGTCCTAGGGTTTAAAGCAGGAGAGAGAGGAGGCTTAGCCCTCCCAGGGGAGCACCCAGGGACTGAGGGGAAGCAGTGTGACTTACTGCTTGTAGGCTCCGGTGCATACCAGGGACCTGCTCTGTACAGAATGGCAAATGCTGTGCTGACCTGTCCTCTAAGCCTGAACACAAGCCAGCCCTGGGGCCTGAGCATTGGCGTCTGGTTGGCAGCACTGCAAGTTTGTTTGGGTCAGCGAGCAGCTTCCTGCCCACGCTGGCCCAGCATGCAGCACCTGGCCATGGGCCATCAGTGCTGCTCACGGCCCAGCCTTGTGAAGAAGACAGAGTGGACTGGGGACTGGTTTCCTCAGGCCACAGCAGCTGGAAAAGGCCAAGCAGACAAGCGTGTGCGGCCTTGAACAAGAGGCTTTCTAGACCTTGGAGTCTGACCTTCTCTGCCCTCAGGGCTAAGCCCCACCTCTTCTGGCCAAGCCCAGTCCCCTGGGAGTGGTTCTCCAAATATAGTTCCTAAGCTGGTGAATTCAACTTTCTGTCTCCTGCCAGCACCTCACCCCTAAACTTGGGTTGCATACATACAGCTGCCCACCTGACATCCTCACTTGGACATTTAATGGGTATCTCCAACTTCAACCCCATCCCTACCCTCTGGCAATGCAAACCCATCCACCAAGACAATAAGCCCAACATCCTTGATGTTATTCCTGATTTCCTTTTGTCACACCTGACATCAAGGTGTTTTATTGAAAACATGCTAGTGTCCAGCTCAAGACCCTTGCCTCCTGCTTGCATTGCTGCTGTGGCCCCTGCCTTGTTCTCTGCTCTGCAGGGAGTCCCTGAGGCCCTAACCATGTGAGTCCTGTCACTCATGGCCTTTCTCTGTTGAAAGCAGAAGGCCATGACCTGGCTCTGCCCCTCAGCCTTTTGTGCTCAGGCTCCGCTCACTCCCTCCAGCCACTGCAGCCCCTTGCTGGTGCTCAGGGGCCTTGCCCTCCAGACACCATGCACTTCCTGGACAGCCAGCTGGCTTCCTCACCTCCACACTCATGTTCTCATTGCCTCCTTCTCAACAGGGCCTCCTTGGGCCACTCTATCTATAATGATTCATCTCCCATCTTTCCTGATTTCTTTTCTCTATAACAATTTCTCCTTCTACACCACACAGAATCCGTAATTCTGTTCATTGCTTGCACTCTTCATGGTCACTGCTGGCTCAGGCACTGAACCACCAACACCAACACCGGGTGCAGGTTGTTACCTGGAAACCCTGCGTCCCCGATGGGATCAGGAAGAAAAATGCTCTTTAGAGGGATGGCTGCTGTTCAGAGTCACAACTCCTAACCGGAAGCTCATCAGCTACCTGGCTCCGGGTATTCCCCACATACACAGGTCATCACAGCTGCAGCTGCCACAGCTTTCCATAGCTCAGCTGCAAAGGGCTGGAGGAGGAGAGTCCATGGTGAACTCTGAGCTGTGACGCAGGGACTTTTGTCTCTAAGTCGGCAGGGCCTTAGGGAAGCAGATGACCAGGAGCCACCCTGAGACCAAGGAGGGCGGTATTGCCCCTCCCTGCGGGCACACTCAGGGTTTCCGGGCTCTCTCCATGGATCCCCTTTCTCAAGAACCGGGGCCCTTCCCCAGGCTGACTCACTGTTCCTGTGCTCGCTGCGGGCACTGCAGCAGGAGCCCGGGACTAGGGACCCGGAAGGAGCGACCAGAAGTTGGTGGACATGCCCAGGTGGACGCTGGCCTGGCCTGGGCCCGAGGGCACGCGGTCTTTGTTCTCTGGATGGTTTGTCTGTGAACTTGCTCCCAGGGACCGCTGCAGCCTGCTGCCACCCCTCTCTCCTGTCTCACACGACCACTGCTTGGCCTTCCCTCACTGTGAACTGTGTCCGGCCTGTTTGCAGTTTCTCATTGAATTGGTGTTTACACTCTCCTGGGAGGTAGGGGGCGCTATCAGGCAATAGAGGTGTTGGTAGTTTGTCAGGCACAGGTTGGCAGGTGGCAGGTGAGAAACACTCTGTCTTACAGAGCTCAGGGCGGGTGGAACGTTCTGGTGTGTGTGTCTCCCCTCAGACTGTGAGATCTTGGGCTGCAGGGCCCAGCCTGTCTTTTCTGCCCAGTGCTCAGCTCAGACCTAAGACACAGCAGACATTCTAACAAGTAGACATGCCTGCCAAGCTGTGGGAGGCATCCAGCCAATAGCCACTAGGGATACTCCCTTGGTCTACACCAGGCATGTCAAGTTCACAGCCCGAGGGTCACATGTGGCCCACAATGAATATTTTTTGCGGCCCAGTCAATATAACGGCATGTAAGGAAAGTTTTAATAAACATTTCGTAATTTAATTTTCACAATATCCTGTTATACATAACTAGAGGTCCAGTGCACAAAATTTGTGCATGGAGGAAGGGGGGTGTCCCTCAGCCCAGCCTGCGCCCCCTCTAAACTGGGACCCCTCAAGGGATGTCCAACTGCCTGTTTAGGCCTGACCATGGTGGGATCTGGCCTAAATGGGCAGACATCTCTCTCACAATCCAGCACTGCTGACTCCCAACTGCTCACCTGCCTGCCTGAATACCTCTAACCCCTTCTGCCTGCCAGACTTTTCACTCCCTAACCATTCCTCTGCCAGCCTGAACAATGCTTAACTGCTCCCCTGCTGGCCTGATTGCCCTTAACTTCCCTCCCCTGCCAACCTGGTCACCCCTAACTGCCCTCCCCTCTGGCCTGTTCGCCTGCACCTGCTCTCCCTTGCAGGCCTGGTCTCCCCCTCCTTCGCCCTCCAACTTCCCTCCCCTGCTGGTCTTGTACCTCCCAACTGCCCTCCTCTGCAGGCCTGGTTTCCCTAACTATCCTCTCATGCAGGCTTGGCACCCCCCCCCCCCAACTGCTCACCCCTGCTTGCCTGGTTCTCCCTAACTGCCCTCCTCTGCATGCCTAGCACCCCCCAACTGCCCTCCCTTACAGGCCTGGTCCCCAAAAACTGCCCTTCTCTGCAGGCCTGGCATCCCCCAACTGCCCTCCCCTGCTGGCCTGGTCCCTCCCAACTGCCCTCCCCTGCCAGCCATCTTGTGGCAGCCAACTTGTGTCCACATGGAGGTGGCCATCTTGAGTGTTGGAGTGACGGTCAGTTTGCATATTACTCTTTTATTAGAAAGGATTATTAATAAAGAACTACAACGAGAAACTGCAAACATTCAATGAGAAATTGGAAACATTACCTAATGACTGATTACTAATGACTGATTACTGTAATCGTGTTGCATTTATTTCCCTTATGTGCCTTATGCACAAGTGCACCATTTCTCTCCACTAATACCAGCAGCAAATATTTTAGCAGCTGATGCCACATCATTAGTCTTGAACTGACTTGTTTGGTGTGCACAACAGGAAATATTTTGCTTTTGGAGAATAAGAAAAATAGGTTTATTTACATTATGTTTATTAATCTGTGCTGTTATTCAATGTCTGTTAAATTAATGTTCAAGAAAAAATATTAATTTTAATTAAAATGTTATATTATTTTATGTTAACAATTACTCATTTATTTCAGCCCTTTGTATTCAGCATGTCTCTATAAAAATAAACCTACATTTCTATGAAAGTTGAAGCTTTTGTTTTTTTGAGGCCTATATCAAGTTAAACCTTGTTTATTTGGCCCGTGTTAGCCTTTGAGTCTGATATGCTTGGTCTACACTTTTCTAGCATGTGGGATACATGAGTGGAAGTCATGGGCACCCCCAAACTTTGACTTGTAGTTGGTTTCTTGAAGTCTACCAGCCCCTTTTGAGAGAAAGCAGCTGTGTCAGCTACAAAGATGTTTTAGAACTTTTCCACCCTCCCTGGGTAACACACCGGACAAACCCTGGAAACAACAACAACAAAAAAAAACAATGGAGCCATCTGTCCTGAAAGAGTATTAGACGGCTGCAAGCAGTTCGTAAAGAAAAGGGAGCCTGGACACAGGCCCAGCAGCATCGTCTCATACCTGTGCCCCCTGCGCACCTAAGGGAGCCCGATGAAAATGACCAGTTAGCCAGATGGTCTGGGATCCTAACAGGGATCCTGATTGCACCTGCTCTCTCTCCCATGGGAACACCTTCCCTTTCTCAGCTCACTCCCAACTCTCCCTTTTCCTGGCAATTTGCAGCTGTGAGGGGTAGGAATGAAATTCTGAGACTGGAAGCCTCGGACACTTTTCCACTAGTGTCCTTGGTGCCTTTTAGGGGATAAAACTGCGACTTCACGGTGTTGTGTTAACCAGGCCAGCCCCCCAGCCCTCCCTCAGCCCTTCCTGTCCTTTCGGGCTCTTCCCCCTCACACTCCCCAGGCTTTTTCTCCCAAAGGGAGCCCAACGCCCCAGGAGAGCTGTCCCAAGCGTATAATCCCAGAGACCCTGAGGCCCAACTGATGGCTCTGCTCTGCTTTGCATGCCAGCTGCTCACTTCGTGCATCATGGGAAACTCGGCCACACTGCGTGTCCGGAAGTTGGAAAGAATGTCCGTCTTCACTGGGATTTAACAGCACAGGTTTCTGGCTCTGAACTTGGAGATTAACTCTTCGTTTCTAACGGGTGAAAACCCTTCAGGCCTCTGAAATAGCAGTCTAGTGGGAAAATGTGCAGCTTTGAAAGCATCGCAGGCAGTCCGATGTGCATGCCCCCTCTTTCCGGGGCTGCATATTTTCTGTGTCTGATAATATGTTTGCTACACCTCCTCTCTGCCAGGGACACACACAGCCAATTGTCGGCTCCAACCATGTAATCTCTTAACCATAAGGCTCCACATCTGTTGGCCAGTTGCTGCATGGTTGGGTCATTAATGTGGCTTCTAATTTTACTCTTTGAATGTAACATGAAAAGTTTTAATGAGTATATGTAATTCATACTTTCCAGCTTTAGACAGTCCTGAAAGAGAAACTTATGCTTTTATAACCCACATTGCTGAAGTAGATGATTTTATTTTTAAATGCCATTTCCTCCCCCATCCCCCTAACACAAATGCATTGTAAAACAGACCAATGGGATGTTATCTCCTTTTCCCAAAAAAAGCATCCAAATATTTGTCTAGGTTTGGATGAAGAGACCCCTCAACATCATGCTCCTACAGTGTGTCAGATGTGCTCATTGTTCATTTCAAGATTAGGCTCATGTTGTGAGTCTCCATTCATTCATCTGTAAAAACAGATTGAAAACTGGCATAGGAAAGACGACCCATGAGTCATCTTGAAAGAATTCAAGCTTTAAAACTTGCTTTTGCTCTGATGCCTGTTTTTTACAGAAATAAGCTGGATTTAGTAATGGTTTGTTCCTGCCAACTTAGTTCATTTTTCCCATTCCCCCCTTCTCTGGGACTGCCTTCCATCTTCAGTGTGGAAAGTGACTGCATTTGATTAAATGCAATTTTGGGTTGACCTTTTTTCAGAGACTTGCTTCCATTAATACATTTGGAGGTATTTTTTAGGAACAAACTCCAACAGGCTAGAGCAAAAATGTTCAATTCAATAGCATTTGCATCTGAGAAAGCATCGCTTTCATAATTACGCACTATAGCTGTGTTTATCATTAACCAACTCCCAGAAATTTTCAAAAGCACACCCCATCTGAGCATTCACTTCCTGTTTGGGATCTTCTAGACTGAAAGCTTGATTGAGTGTTTAAAACAAAAGCCCAGAACTAACTGTTGGTGTGACTTACGAACTCCTCCCGGAAGCTCTGAGGATGTTCTGCAGACCATGTCCCTTTCTGCTGAGTGCATTTCACTGGGCTCTGCCCACGAGAATAAAAAGTGATGCCCATAATGGATGGCTAGAGTTAAGCTAACTCCTTTTATTGTTGCTCTTTTTATTGAAGTTGATTCTCTCAAGTTCACAGAAGTTTGGAAGCATGACCTCAACACAGCATTTTATGTGAAGAGCCACATCTCAAATGCATGACATCTTGTCAAATGGGGGAAGCTGATGAACTTGACCCAAGTCAAGATCAGGTTCCTCCATTCCTCAGTAGATATGTATTAACTGTTTTACTGGACACTTTCTAAGCCATAGGAAGAGCAGTAAAGCACTGTTTTCTTGGCATAGTCAAATAACGATTTGACTATGGCAGTGCAATTTTTCTACCAAAGGGCAGAATAAAATTTTTTAGATTCTTTTGAAAATTTGGAAACTTACTACTTTTTTAGAATTCTTGAGAAATTTGCCTTTTAAACATATTTTAATATGCATGCATACAAGTCCTTTGTTTGCTCTCTAACCCTCTCCTGCCTTACCATTTGTCCCTGGGTCTATTCTTGTTCATTAAGTTATGTTGATTATTATACCCCACATATGAGTGAGATCATGTGATATTTATCTTTCTCCAACTGGCTTATTTCGCTTAGCATAATGTCTTTCAGATCCACCCATGGTGTTGTAAATGGTAAAAGTTCCTTTTTTATAGCAGCATACTATTCCATTGTGTAGATGTACCACAGTTTTTTAATCTACTCATCTGCTGATGGGCACTTAGACTGTTTTCTAATCTTAGCTATGGTAAATTGTGCTGCTATGAACACAGGGGTGCATATATCCTTTCTGACTGGTATTTATGGTTTCTTGGGATATAGTACTAGAAGTGGGATTACTGGGTCAAATGGGAGTTCCATTTTTAGCTTTCTGAAGAAAGGCCATACTGTCTTCCACAATGGCTGCACCAGTCTGCATTCCCACCAGCAGTGCATAGGGGTTCCTTTTTCTCCTCATCCTCGCCAGCACTTGTCATTTGTTGATGAGAGCCATTCTGACAAGTGTGAGATGGTATCTCATTCTTGTTTTAACTTGCATCTCTCAGATAATTAGTGACTTTGAGCATGTTTTTATATGTCTCTGGGCCTTCTGCATGTCCTCTTTCGAGAGTGTCTATTTGGATCCTTTGCCCATTTTGATTAGATAATTTCTCTTCCTTTTCTTAAGTTGTACAAGTTCTTTGTAAATTTTGAAGATTAAAATTATCAGAAGTATCATTGGCAAATGTGTTCTCCCATGCAGTAGGCTTTCTTGTTGTTTTGTTGATGGTTTCTTTTCTTGTATGCATGCATATTAGCATAACCAATGGACACAGACGCTGGTGTGGTAGGGATTTGCCTGGGGTGGGAATGGCTGAGGGAGAGGGGTCAATTGGAGAAAAAGGAGACATATATAAAACTTTAGAAAATAAAATAAATAAATAAGTAAACAAACAAACATATTTTAAGAGCTGGAGACCAGTGAAGGGATGATAGTTTCTGCGGTGGATTGGATGGTAATGGGAAGGAATCTAGGGAGCACCCAGGCCAAGAAATTGTTTTGAGGTGAAGACACTAAGGTTTTCAGTAATAGTGTGCATGAGGGTGCAACCACTACCAACTTCCAGGGTAAAATTCCCTAAAGAAGATCAAGGAGAGAAGACAGAGATGGTGACATGGGAAAGGAGAAATGGATTCGAAGGGGAGATGAGTAAAGTGAGAAGAGGAGCAAATGAAGAGAGAAGAGGGAAACAAGATGCTTGGAAGGAGTTGGGACCCTGGAATCAAATCCTTCCACCTCCTCCATCAATGGGGCAGAGTCTTGCTTCTCTGTGGTGAGTTTCAAGGTGGCTTCAGTTATTTCAGTGTTTCCCTTCCTAAGCTCTTCCTTTTGTCTCTGACTTTAACAGGGTAGATATTTTCAGGAAGTATCTGCCTCCAAAAGAGCATAAGTACAGGGGTTGTTATTGTAAGTGAAAATTAATTTTAGACTGTGATAAAGAATAAACATTTGAGCAAAAAGAGCTATATCCTGGAGACACAGATTCAGGTAGCAGCTTACCCTGTTTCACTGAGACAAAGGGGAGGCCAAATTTTATAGCCAAAGTATCCTGCTCTGGTTCTCAATTAGGTCGGTTTTATGTAAATGAAGTATCCAAATTGTGCAGCTTTGATTGGACAGGGTAGGTATCAGTCTTTTATTATTTATTTAAAAAATATTTTATTGATTTTTTTAGAGAGGAAGAAACATCAATGAGAGAGGAGCATCGACCAGCTGCCTCCTGTACACCCCTGCCACTGGGGATGTGCCCACAACCAATGTACATGCCCTTGACCAGAATCGAACCTGGGACCTTTCAGTCCACAGGCCAATGGTCTATCCACTGAGCCAAACCGGTTTTGGTATCAGTCTTTTAATAGAAAAAGAAAATCAGGGCTTCCTTGCAGTGTTTGACTCCATTGAAATAAACAAGGGGGCCCAGTGAGGAAATAGAGTTCAGTCTCAGGTTCTTCCTGGAGTCCAGAGCCCACAAATGACCACTAACTTCTTATTATTTATAAAATTGGACCCTGGGATCCATCTCAGCAGAAATTCTTTCTTGGACTCATATCAAAGGAATCTTTGGTCTCAGGTTCACATTATTGAGGACAGATGAAAGGGGGCACAGGCTAAACTGGCTAACTCAGGGAAGGTTTGCGTGGCAGCCTCACAAACTCAGAGACCTAAAGTACCACAAATGATGGTCTGACATTAAAACTTTTTAAATTAAAAGGCAATTTGTAGTGGGTAGTCATATGGTAGGCATTTTCCCTGACAAAGATCAACTTTTAACTGAGCCTATTGTCTTTTTGCATCTAGGTAACCTAATTTTGGAAAGTCAGGGTAACATGTAACTTCCTTTTTTCCCCAACCCCTCAGGGCACAACCAAGGTGCCAGGGCACCAGGGCAGAGACCACAAATTTTCTCATTATTATTTTTATCCTGTTACTTGTTGACTATTACCTATCCTGCACACATCTCTGTAAAAGAAGCATGTATCTATCATTTTACTTTTCATCTAATCCCAGAGGTTTCCTCACTTTGCTTTCTCCCACCTCTCTAACCTATCATCAATGGATTTCATGTAACGCACTATGTCTCTTCCTTCAATGGTAATGTATAAAAATAGGTGAAAAATCACCATTCTCCAGAGCATTATCTTAATTCATTGAGATTCTACTTCCCAACATTTGTCAACAGTTTGGCTCAAACAAACTCACAAAAATTCTTTACATGTTTGAATGTTTCTTACGTTAACATTATAGTGCATGTTTCAATGGAGTACAAACAAATATCTAGAAGGTTGTGTAAAGCTAAGCAGCACATCAGTTACTCCAGTGTCCTATCTGCTAATTTAAAAGGCTGCATCCTTGGAACATTTGCATTTTGAATTGAGCAGATATTGGTGCCCCTGTGGTCAGCCTCTAGTACCTCCTCTGGTGGGAGGAGCAGAGCTGAACAGAGGATGTTCACAGTGCTATCTGGGCACTCATTGCTCCTCCACAACATTGTCCCTTGAGATTATAGCAGAGAGCTTGCAGGGTCTTTGCAAACCACCTCTCACCTCTTCTTCTCCTCTCTGGGCAAAGTGTAAGCCTGACATATTGTGATTTATAAGACACTAGAGGCCCGGTGCATAAAATTTGTTCGTCAGCATAGCCTGTGCCCTCTCACAGTCCAGGACCCCGTAGGGGATGTCCGACTGCCAGGGAGTGGGCCTAAGCCATCAGTTGGACATCCCTCTTGCATCCCTCACTTCTTACTGCCTTCCTGTTTGATGCTCCTTGGCACTACCACAGAGGCGGCAGAGGCTCCTGCCACCACTGTTGTGCAGACCAGCATGAACCCGGCTTCTGGCTGAGCGGTGCTCCCTCTGTGGAAGCGCACTGACTACCAAGGGGCAGCTCCTGCGGTGAGCGTCTGCCTGTTGGTGGTCAGTGTGCATCATAGCAACTGGTCATTCTGGTCGTTCTGCCATATCAGTCACTTATGATTTTATTATATAAACTAGAGGCCCAGTGCACAAAATTTATGCACTGGGGGGTATCCCTCAGTCCAGCCTGCACCCTCTCCAATCTGGGACCCTTTGGGGTATGTCCAACTGCCCTCTCACAATCTGGGACTGCTGGCTCCTAACTGCTTGCCTGCTTGCCTGCCTGATTGCCCTTAACCACTTCTGCCTGCCAGCCTGATCACCCCCTAACTGCTCCCCTACTGTCCTGATTAACACCTAACTTCTCCCCTGCTGGACTGATTGCCCCAACTGCCCTCCCTGCTGGCCTGATATCACCCCCAAGTGCCCTACCCTGCTGGCCTGGTTCCCCCAACTCCTCTCCCCTGGTCCCTCCCCAATTGCCCTTTCATGCCAGCCTGATTGCCCCAGCTGCCTTCCCCTAAAAGCCTGGTCCCCCTTAACTGCCCTTCACTGCTGGCCTGATCAACCCCAACTGCCCTCCCTTGCAGGCCTGGTCCCCATCAACTACCCTTCTCTGCCAGCCTGGTTGTCTCAACTGCCCTCCCCTGCCAGCCTGATCTTCCTCCCAATGGCCCTCCCCTGCAGGCCTGGTTTCCACCAACTGCCCTCCCCTGTCAGTCTGGTTGCCCCCAACTGCTCTCCCCTACCTGCCTGATCATCACCAACTGCCCTTCTCTGCTGGCCTGATCACCCCTAACTGCCTCTGCCTGCCTGATCACCCCTAACTACCCTCCCCTGCCAGCCTGATCTTGCCCCCAACTGCCCCTCCCCCCTCTTATAGGCCTGACCTTGCTCCCAAAAGCCCTCCTCTGCTGGCCAATTTGGTTCTGATTGGTCAGTTTCTATGCCAGTCAGCATTTCCAGACCTGCTCACCTCTGAGTGGGGAGGGGGGGGGGGAGACAGAGAGAAAGAGAGAGAGAGAGAGAGAAGAGAGGAGAGAAGAGAGAGGCGGGGGGGGGGGGGAGAGGGGGTTGGCTGCTGGCGAGGAAATCAGGGTCTGATCACCCTGCTTCTCTCTCCTGCCTCACCAGCAGCTGTTGCCACTGCTTATCAGCCCTGCCTCTCTCTCTCCCCAAGAGGTCAGCAGTTCAGCCTGCTCACTTGCTGAGCTCCCAGGCTGGTGAAAGGTTGAGCCTCTTGGTCATTTTGGATGTGACAGAACCAGGGTTTTTATATATTAGGATTTGGTCTTCAGCCACAGTTCCAGCCTAAAGACTCCCAAACCCTTTTAACTTCCTAAGTGTTGAGAGTGAAAAAAGTGTCCCTTGTTATGTTAATGAGGTGACTTTTGGAAAGCACCTAAGGATAAAGCTGATTGCCAATGGAGCCAGCCTTTGATAAAGGGGTTGGAACTTTCAGCCTCATCCCTCTAACTCTGGGGAGGAGAGAAGGGCTGTAGTGTGAAAATCACCAATGGTCAGTGACTTAATCAATCATGACTATGTAATGAAACCCCCATAAAACCCAGGAGGACAACATATTGGGCTTTTTTTTTTTTTTTTTTTTTCCTGAGAGCTTCCAATTTGAGAAAGCAGAACATTTCCACATGCCACTATGCTGGCTCTCAAACTCCTCATGGACAGAAGCTCCTTCCTTGGGAATGTGGCTCCATGTATTGCTTCATCTGTCTATTAATCCATATTTTTTAATATCCTTTTAAGAAGTCTGTGATCTAGCAAGCAATATGCATCTCTGAGTTCTACAAGCCATTTTGGCAACTAAATTGGACCCAAGGAGGGGTTTAGGGAACCTCTGGTTTATAGCCACTTGGTCAGATGACCACCTGGGATTGCGATCGGCATTCTGGGGTGGAGGAGGTCATTGGAACCTTCGGTCTACAGCCATTGGGTCAGAAGCACAGGGAAGAGCCTGGGCTTGCATCTGGCCTCTGGGATGTGTGTATGTGTTGGGAGAGGGGGAAGTCTTGAGGACTGAGCTCTTTGCCTGTGGGATCTGGTGGGGTCTCCAAGCAGACTGTTAGAACTGATTTGAATTGTAGGACACCCAGCTGATGTCTGAGAACTGTTTGTTGGGAGGGGTTGGAATTGGGTCTGGAACCCCCATTCAGAGTCCCTAACTGGAGCATTTCTGCACACGGGTGGATAGATGGGCAGAGGTGAAGGCCAGTCCAGCAGCATTTCTGCCACGTTGGGTTACCTCAGGGCTGACGCCAGTGGTTGAAAAGGTAGAATGGGAGCCCCAGGAGGAGAGCAGAATGACAGGCTTCTCCGACATGCTCAGCTCTTTCAGACCCAGGATCCCCTCTCCAGGCCCCTGCTTGCCCACAGACCAAGACCCTGGAAAAGCCTGCAGACCAATGAGAGTGCAGCTTCAGGAGAAACAGTGTTCTTGCTGAGGTATTCACGTAACAGGCATGTTTATACCACAAGGCAGATGAGGCAGAGTAACAACCATCTCCTAACATGAAGGGTTATCCTTGTGAGTGACACTGCCCAAGTGAGTGATCCCTGGTGTGATGGAAAAGCACTGAAACACCAGTGCTGAGGAGCTAACCCAACCTGGTTGCTGTTGGAGATTTTGATGGGGAAAAGGTTAACTCACTTCCAAGTGCCTTGGCTTCCTCCCAGTACTATTTACTTATCTGAGGACTGCCTTTCAACACCAGTCTGGAGGGAAAGACCAGGCAGGCTGAGCCTGGGGGAGGTGCATGGGTGGAAAGGGGACGGAGAGGACATATTACAGAGACACTGGTCCCCGGTCTCTGCTGGCTTTCTTTCTTGGTCAGACCTCTCGCTGAAACAGAGACACTGGAGGATCTTTCTTACTTTTGTTTGAAGAAAGAACTGCATGATTTGGTTTATGAGCAACCCAAATCTCCATGTGCTAGTGGTAGCTTTCCCCTGATTACTTTGACCATCTAGTGATTATGGTGATTTAAATATTTCTCCTCTAGAAACTCCAACAATTGAGGTGCAGATGTGTTAAGAGACATTCCAATCCAGACCTGCTTATGGTGCTTCTTTCCACATGGAACTGGGTGGTTCTAACTGCAAACCTTTGATGATCTGCCTGTCTGGCTACTGTGCTTAAGGTGTGTGTCCTCTGTGAGCCTGGACCAAGGTAGATGTCAAAGGACCTGCTTGAACACTGTATGTCAGTAGCCCTGGCCAAGAGCCTGCCCGCAGACAGCTTCGATCGTGCGGCCTCAATGACCCTCCAGTGAGAGGGCATCACGTCATTATGCATTCAGTTCAGTTCATTTATTTAGCAAACTTTTAGGTATAGGAGTTCATGTCAGGTACATACACTCAGATTTTAAGACAAGATCGTAAAATGTGAAGTTCAGATTTTTAGAAAAGCTATTGAGGCTACCATAAAAAGCTACAAAGCTGAGAATTATTACTTATGTTCATTGAATACTTACTGTATGGCATTAAGATTGGGAAATCCCTAGTCTGTGGCAGCAATAATCTCTCTCGCCAGAATGAGGGGGAGAAAGCCAGCACCTTCAGAGCCGGTCCAGGGCTGGGCTTTTCTCCGCTCCCTACACCCCATCCTACAGCTGAGGGGTGGAGGCATAGGAAGGGCAATCACTCCTGGTTTGCACTGAGAGTAAGTGACAGAGCCTGTCTGCCTCCTGACCATCATTCAGCCTCACAAAGGCACTGGGTCAAAGGGCACAGGGAGGTGACTTCTATAGAGAGCCTGGGGAAGGCCCCAGGGAGGGGGAAACCTTTGAATGGCAAAATGAGCTGAGACTTCCTGTCTCTAGACTCCTGTAGCTTCATGGACCATGGTGCTCACCCTCAGAGGCTCAGGTGTGAGGAGAACTCTGCCTCCTGCCAGAGCTGGAGCACATGCCAATGGGCTGGACTTGGATACTGAGAAACATTGCTAGACAGGTGAGGTGTAATAGAGGCTTCTTAAAATCCGTCCCTTCAGCGCAGACAGAAAGGCCAGTGAGCCTTGGACCAGACCTGAAGGAGGCCTGGTAGGGGATGAGATGGTACTCCAGCTGCTAGCAGCACAACACTGGGCATGGGTGAAGTCGGTGATGCTTAGAATTGTCAGCAAATGGAGCAGCAAAAGAAGGGTGTCTGCAACTTTGACAAGTGACGCTGGGGGGACGTGGAGCTGTCTGCCACGTATTCCACACGCATCTCCGGGGTTCCTGTCACGGAGCTGCCGTCGTCCTGGCTGACAGCAGCTCCAGTTTGGGTGCTAAATTGTGCCAGAAGCTTTTAATGAGTTCTTGTCTGTGTTTTCCAGGTGTTGGGCATGGGAGAACACAGATAACTGACTGCCTGGGCCCTTCATTTAGAAAATGCCATTTTCCTCTGTGAAGTTACAAGCAACTGAGAGAAACCGGATGCCCAGCTGGAGCACACGCTGCCTGCCAATAGCAGGGACAGCTTGGCTGCTTCCCGGTGAGACAAGGGCCACCCGGCATGGGGAGAGGAGGTGCAGACCGGGGTGGGAGTTGAGAGGCTGTAGGAACAGCTCAGGACGATGGCATTGGTGATTACTGTCCTGGGTTTTGGCTTATTTAGTTTCAGGTGTCAACCAATAATAAAAAATAATAAAACAAGCAAAATTCCCAGCACACAGGGCCACCTCACATGACTACAGTTGAAGAAACTCAGGAGCTTGCCTCTTGGAGCTCATTTAATTACTCCAGTGATAGTTACCTGTGATAGCAATAAAACATCTGGCCTGATGTTCAATATTGGGAACCCCCAAGGAAGAGAGAAAGTCCATGTTTAAAAGCACTTAAGATCTGTGCTTATAATTTCACAAGGGAGACCCCTTTGAAGGTCTACTTTGCTAATGTTTCTGAAGTGACCTGGTGGTGGATTTCCCCCAGCTTTCACCTTCAGTATTAATACTGGCACCATTTCTGTCTGAAATGGCTATTGTAATTGTGTAATTACACACCTCACTTATCCAATTGTTAAACCAAGAGACCGATTAAATATTAACAACTACTTGGTTCTCCTGGTGTCATTAGTTGGAACACAACCCTGTAATCTCAGGTAACACACGATGGTAATTATCCTTCACATTCACACTTCCAGGAAAACCAGAGTAGTCAATCCACATAAGGTTGCCTGGAAGAAAACACATTGCCTTTCCACCTGCTTATCTCCACAGCATCTAGCAAGGCGCACTTTGGCCCAGTTCAGGGTTTTAGCCTAATGGGCCCAAGCTCGTAATGGCTGGGGGAGAGAGGCAGGCGGGCTGGCTTGAACAGTCCTCTCTAGTCATAATTGACTGGGCTTCAGAAGGTATGGAATTTTAATGGAAGCACCAAGATGGAGAATCTTGTTTAGTGCCAGCATCCTTCATTTTGAAAAAGTGCCGAGTCCCACAGACCACGCATGGTTCTGCCTATGAACCACGGAGCAGTGGGGGGCCATGCCAGGCCCAGAAACCTCTGGCCAGGTCCTGGGCTGTGCCAGCTTCCTGTGCTATCATACTGGCTCTCCCCCTCTTCCCCGCCAAATGTTTTTATTGATTTAGAGAGAGAGGAATGGAGAGAGATAGAGAGAAAATCTATGAGAGAGAGAGAGATCAATCAGAGTCGAGATCAATCAGCTGCCTCCTGCACATCCCTTACTGGGGATTGAGCTGGCAACCAGAGCATGTACCCCATCCCAGGAATTGAACTGGGTACCTCACAGTTCATCAGTCGATGCTCAACCACTGAGCCACACCAGCTGGGCCATCCTGGCTTCCTTTTAAACTGGCCTTTCAAACCCCTTCTCCCCTCCAGTTATTAACCTTTTCCCATTCCAGAGGCCACACTCCCAAGCCTCAAGGCAGGTTTGGAGCTGGCAGGGCTGGCTTAAAGCTTTGGGTCTTGGGTCCACCTGGTTTTTCAGGCAGCAGAGGCCTGAGTTGCTTCCCTGTTTTGAGGTGCTGCAGCCTGGGAGCACAAAATCGGCAGGACCAAGCCTTTTCCAGAGCCCAGGGCAGCCCTCCTGCACTCCGGGGCCTCCCCTGACTCCCTTTCTGGATCCCCAAACATGCCCTCCGGATTGGCGGGTGCTTCTTCCTCCTGCCCCAGGCTATCAGCTGGAATTCAGTCTCTGTTTAGACATGGGGTGACCGGGGCACCACATTCCCTGGGCTGAGGCCTCTCTGGAACATTACCTCACCACAGCTCAGTCACGGGGGAAGATGGCACGGCCTGTCCAAGCCCCCAGGTGGCCAGAGCACTGGAGGCTGGTGGCAACCTCCCTCTGCCAGGTGCTGCTGGCACACATCTGTAGGACGGTTTCCTTGAGAAGGATCAGGAAAGCATGGGTAACATCCTTCTATAAATACAAAGGATGTGCTGCTGTTTTCTGCTTGGCTGTTAATGACACAGCGTTAATGAGAAAGGTTTAGCCAATTATTGTTCAAATTACACTATCTGGAAGGATTTGGACTCATCTTAATTTTTTAATACATGGACGTATATTGGTGTGAGGAGCAGGAGAAAAGAGAAGATGCAGATGATGCAGAGTAGATGCTGATATGCCTCTAGCAGAGCCGAGATCAGGAACCCAGAGGGTTGCTAGTTTCAGACTGCACGGCCATGGTCCTGCCGGCTACTGGTGGTCCGTGAGGTCCGACAGGTTGGTGACTGCTGCTCCAAAGTAAACAGCCTGGCGGCAGTCCCTGGGAAGGGGCCACACTTTTCTTCGACAACTCATTTGCTGGGTTTTAATTATCCTGGAGATTTGGGTCGTTGTTGTTGTTGTCTGTTTAATACCGAAGTCAAGGAAAAAGTCAGATGGAGCGAAATTACACAACTTTCCACTCTCTAAAGGAGAGAGGCAGAACATTAAAATTGTTTCTATGAATTGCCTGGGGAACCACTAAAACTCACTTGAAAAATCAGGAGACTTGATCACTGGCCCCTGCTTGCTAATTTCTTATTTGACAGCCGATCTAAGCATATTTTCCTGCATTTGATTGGCCCAAAGGCAAATTCTGTTGGAGGCCTTTCTCCCCTTCTGACAGTTAATAGGGAGGTTTTATTTTCTGTTCCACAGCTTCTTTGTGACCATTCAACCTTTGGGCTTCCTCACCACATCCAGGCTGCCAGTGCTGAGCAAGCCGGGGCCCAGCATGTGCACTGCAGCCCAACCCCTGTGGGTTAAGGTTTCCGTCCCTATTTTGTGCTGCTTCCAGGGAATGAATCCTTTCTCACAGCTGGCAGGAGGCATGCAGCGCCCAGAGGCACGGAGCTCCCAACACCTGCCAAGCCTGCTTGAACCATGCCTGAAAAATGTGGCTCATCTCAGAGCTGCAGTGGGGAAAATGCAAGCATTTAATTGGTTCTGACGTCAGGATTCAGATCATAGTCTTCCCTAGAGGTGCGCATTGTAGGAAACACTATTGCCAGAGCCAGGTCCTTTGTAAACAGGTTGCAATTAATCACGTTCACTATCATTTGTAAAGGGAAAACGCACATGAGCATCTGAACATTTAATTACAGCATTTTGTAATTATTAAATCACCAGTGACATTACAAAATGCTCTTGGTGACCAAATACACCATGTATTTCTGTGTGAGAAGGCAGAAATGCTCTGTTAAAATGAAGTAATATAGGCACCTTTCCTCCTTAATCTCCCCCAAAAGGGACAAATTCAAATAGATAATTTAACTTAGATTATTTTTAATTGCATTGTAAATATATGCAAAGAAATCTAGTATAAAGGTAAACACGAGTCAGTTGGTAATAAAAATGCCAGCTCCAATTCTTCTTGGATGACAGGCGAAATGAGTTTAATATATTCTTGTTCTGTGGAAAACATGTAGCATTTGAAACTGCAAACAACTGAATTCAATTAGCAGATCTGGTTCAAAACGGCATGACAAACTTCATAATGTCCACCCATTGTCAAACCAAGAAAGCATCTGAACCCACGGCTGATGGGAATTGGTGGAGAAATCATTTAAAATCGGTGCCTGTGTTTTTCCATCCAGCCATGTCTGGCAAGCAGATCCACAAAGAGATTCAGCCACTAATGTTTTCAATCCCTCACCTTACATAAGCCCTTAATTCATCAGAAAGATATGAAAGTGGAGAAAATACAGTGTTGAAAGATGGACTACTAAGTACACTGCTTTCAAATGCAGGTGAGTCCAAACAGTAAAGTTCAATTCCAAATTTCCCTGCACTAATCAATCACAGTCAATAATTGGCTGGGGCCTATGCCACCTCACAGAGGTCATCCCTGCCAGTGCCCTGCCCTGGGCCCCCTTTTTTGAGCTGGTGACCTTTCCACTTAGGAGAAGAGAGCACCTTTTTATTTCGGAGAAGAATGGGCCTTTGCCTTGGTGTTCAAGACATGCTATTTTCAGTTGCTTAGCAAGGTCATTACTTTTACAGTTTTATGGTCCTGAAATGGATAAAGAGCTTGGTTCACACCTTTAATTGCTTCTAGGTCTGGAGCAGGACCTGTTGGTCACCTGTGCTGCACTTAAGCCCTTCTTTTGCTTAACTAGTTGGTAACCAGGTCCCTTTAAGAAGCAGCTCAAGGCCCTGGAGATTGAGATGCACAACTTCCTTAAGACACCAGAAACATCAGGGGGCTCCTCGCCCTGCAGAGTGGACAATTTCAGCACAGACACTCCGTGGACTCCCATCTGGCCTGCATTTCACTTACGAGAACTGAACTACTGGTGCTCTGGGAAAGCCAGGGAGGAAGGACACTAGTGTGGCCCTGCCTCTGCCCCCTCCTGTCCTGTGGGCAGGCTGGTGAGACAGATGGGAGGAATGGCTCTGCATTCCACACCTGTGGATGGGAGCCTCCACTTTCATCCCGGGATTGTGCAGGTTGAATGGTTTCCTTTATAAATTTCACCCCCCCCCCCATCTTAATTATAAGTACTGTAAACTTGCATTGTGCATATGTTCTGTGAGTTAGACATGACATCACTGTACTTTGTAAACTTTCACAAAACCCAGAGCCCTGTGCCGCATGGGCTATGGCTCAGTCTGACAGCTTTTGATTTTTGCCTTCCTCATGGAGGACAGAATTCAACCCTTGGAGGACAGGACTCCACTCTGCTTATTGTGTGACTTATAACAAGACAAGAAACAGAACCCCGATTCTGTGAGGAGAGGGGAGCAGTTCCTGTTTGGCATCTCAGGGTGCCCAGACTGCATATCAGGGTGTGTGGTTGGGGGAGGAGGGCGGGAGGAATGAGAGCATGCCTGGGAGGGAAAACCAACTGCGCTGGTGGTGACAGCCAGGATGGAGCTCCAGATGTGGAAAGCTTGCCAGAAGTGCTGAAGGACAGGCACATGGCAGGCGTGCAGGCTACTGGGAGGGCCAGCCTGCATGGCACCCTATGGCTCACAGTGCCCCCCACTGAGCCGGACTCACACTTGGGCAGAAAGAGGGTAAACAAGGAATAAAGGATCATTGTCAAAAACTGAGGGCTACCTCCCAGTTTGGGGCCCAATAAAGAACTGTGTCACTGTTTGAGGTAGTGGGCTTAGACTTGTGTGATTCAAGTAGAAGAGCAGCTGAGGCCTTTGAGGAATGGCTCCATCCTTAGGACCAAGTGAGAGTTGTCAAATGAACAGCTGTGCAAACAGAGAGGTGAGGCAAGCAGAGTTGACTGGGGCAACCCCTGTCACAGGAAAGAAAGCAGAAGGAGGCTGTGCTGGGCGTGGGAGAGAAGGTCAACCCTAAGGTGGGATCTTAGGGCCAGAGCTTTCCCTCCAGAGCCGCAAACAAGAAAGCCAGTTGGTGCCCATGGGTTTGGTGATGTACAAATCTTCCCAGTTGTCCTGGACTGAACTCCCCATGAACCCCAGAAAGCCAGAAAAGCATGAGTTCTTTGTGAAACTGGCTGAAGCTTGCCCTTTTCAACTCTAAAGGCCCTCAGCATTATCACAACTATTACTGCAACTAGTGGCCCGGTGCATGAAATTTGTACACATTAAAAGGGAATTAATTAGAGTAAATATTTTAATATTTCTATTAGCCCTTTCTCTATAATAGAAATGTCAGAGATGAAAGAAAATTGGTAAAATGTATATGAAAATCTTCCTCCAGCCGAAACCGGTTTGGCTCAATGGATAGAGCGTCAGCTTGGGGACTGAAAGGTCCTGGGTTCGATTCCGGTCAAGGGCATGTACCTTGGTTGTGGGCATATCCCCAGTAGGGGGTGTGCAAGAGGCAGCTGATCGATGACTCTCATCGATGTTTCTAACTCTCTATCTCTCTCCCTTCCTCTCTGTATAAAATCAATAAAATATATTTTAAAAAAAAAAAAGAAAAGAAAATATTCCTCCTGTCAGAGTCTGGGGCATCAAGTCCCTGCCCACCCATATATGCCTCAAAATTGCATGAGACCCAGCCCCAGCCAGCCCCACCCCCATTGGGTGAGATCCAGCCCCACCAGTCCCACCCCCATCAAGCCCTGCCGAGTGGTGGGTGCAGCCTCAGGTCCCCCAGACTGGCACTGGGCTAGGGGGGCACAGCCTCAGGTCCCCCATTAACCCCTGCAGGGTGTGGGGGCGAAGCATAAGGGCCCCTGTGAAGCCCCGCCAGTTGGGAGGTACATCCTCAGGTCCCCTGGAAACCCTCAGGTCACCCAGCCTAGTGAAGTGGCACGGGGCATGGCTTTGGGTTCCCCACCGGGCACCGGGGCAGAGAGCATGGCCTGAGGTCCCCCAGCTCTGCACTGGGGCAGTGGGTGCAGCCTGAGGTCCCCTGGCCTGGGCCAAGGCAGGGAGTGCACTTTGAGGTCCCCCATCAATCCCCACCAGGCAGGGGGCATGGCCTGAGGTCTTCTTGCCCAGGCTAGGGTGGGGGGCAAGGCCTGAGGTCCTCCATCAAGTCCCACTCAGAAGGGGGTGTGGCCTGAGGTCCCCTGGCCCAGCTCTGGGACAGGGGGTGCACTTTGAGGTCCCCTGTCAAGCCCCACCAGGCGGGGGGCGCAGCCACAGGTCTCCTGCCCCAGCCCAGCACCACACAGCCTCAGGTCCTTGCTGACGGTTTGTTAAAGTCATTACAGGAACTCAGCCTCCACTGTGGGTGCCACCATCTTTGTTGGGGTGTGATGGTCAATTTGCATATTCTTTCTTTATTAGATTAGATTATTATTTTCCATATGAGATGATGAACGTGTTGGAAGTAGTATTTCAGTGCACTGATGAAAATAAAATCAAAATGAAAATATTCAACTGTAGCCTACCACTGGCCAGTTTCCTTCTCCCCTGTGCCTGAGAGATCTGCCCAGCGAGGCGGCTCTCAGCTGGGTCCCCATGGTGGGGGTGTGCTCTCCATGGAGGGTAAACACTCAGGAACTATGTGTCAATTTGGGAATCTCCTTGGAGAACCACTGAATAGTTCCATAAACACTTTTTTTTTTTAAAGCAACTTGGGACAGACTTAAGCTGCTATAAAAAAAGAGAACTAGACCTATATTCCTCAAGTCAACACACTAAAATTGAAAAAGGGGACCTCTGAGGAATACACACAGGAGAATGAGAATTAACGAGGTGTTACCTTTGAGGGGTTTAGGCCAAGTGACACTGAGTGAAAAGCAGACTTTCCCCCTCACCCCCAATGACCTGACATAGAAGGGGCCGTTGGCATTTGTTTGCATCAATTAGAGAGACTTGGTCTAATTGTAGAATCACTCCCTGAGGAGCTGTTGGAAGGACACAGATCACTTGGAAGTCCAAGAGGTCTTCCTTTGACCACGTCCTACCACTGTGACCCAGGATACTGCAAGCTGGAGAGGCAGAGAATTAAGCAGAAAGGAGGGTTCAGGGGAGAGAAGGAAAGGATCATCCCCACCTACTTCTCAGCCAGGAGGGGAGGGGCAGGGGGAGGAGCCAGGAGGAACATTGCTGCTTCCGGTACAGCCAGAATCTGCATTCCCTCCTCCGTTTCTGCCACACCAATTTATCTGAATTAGGATAAGAATGAGAGACAAGTCCAACCCAACCCAAACCCAAAGGGTGCACAACTCTAGTCAAGTGAAACTTTAAAAAAGGGTTTTAAAACCCAGTGCTTATGGGGTGAATCCTCAGCTGGACAGCAATGATTCTCAGCTCCTAAGTGACGGCTTTGCCTTTTTGCCAAAGGGCACCAGAGCCACACAGGGCCAGGGCATTACACGAGAGGCACCAAAGGCATTCCCATTGGCCAGGGGGTGTCTGCATTTGTCCTCCCTTTGTCTTGAGGTCACCCTTCTAAAGCCCTGTAAAATGCATGAGGAAAGATGAGTCACTCATCAAGCTCAAGATAGCAGGGGCTGAAGGGACTGAGTGACAGCCCAGAAAAGACATGATGGATAGAGAGGGTCAGAGTCTAAGTCTGCAGCAGTATATTTCAGATTGTATTTGCCTGCCAGTGGGCCATGAAACCCATTAGTGAGATAGTCAGTATTAAAAAAGGAAATTAGAACAGAACTCATAAAAATACATGTGAGTTAAGTACACTGCATTATTCTTCTTATGAACTCAAACTTTTGTCCTGATTGTAGGTCTCTGTCTTAGTTTCTTTGTTTTCCTCATCTTTCTTTTCTCTCAGGAAGGGGAAGGAGGTGTGGACCTATGCATGCCCAGTGTTGAAAAGACACGTCTCTTGCCATGGATCATTGTCTCTGTGGTTCCGTCAGGTACAGAGGTTCAGGTGAGGAAATGCACAGACACCAAAGCTGAGGCGTAAGGCAGTTTTCCCTTCCTCACAATTTTGCTGAGACTTCTGAAACAGTAACAGCCCAGCTACAGCTCAACCCAGAGAATCCACTTACTCAATTGAAAAAAAAAATGCAGCAAAACATCTAGATTAATAAAAGGGTTATATGCTAATTAGACTGGATCAACTTGACATCTTTCAGATGTCCAACTTCTTTCCAGAAAAAGCCACGGTGGTGGGGACTGAGGCAGAGGCGGTAGGGGAGCAAGCAGTTAAAGGCGAGATCAGGTCGGCACAGGGGGAGCAAGCAGTTAGGGGTGCGATCAGGCCAACAGGAGAGGGCAGCTGGGGGCAATCAGGCCAGTAGGGGAGGGCAGTTGGGGGTGATCAGGCTAGCAGGGGAGCAGTTGCAGTTAGGGATGGCAGGCAGAGGCAGTTAGGGATGATCAGGCAGGAAGGCAGGCAGAAAGAGGCAATTAGCCAGGGGTCCTGGATTGTGAGAGGGATGTCCGACACCCAATCCCTGGAGGGATCCCAGATTGGAGAGGGTGCAGGCTGGGCTGAGGGACATGACCCCCCCTGCCCCCCCCCCCATTGCACAAATTTTGTGCACCAGACCTCTAGTACCTCCTCACCCTCTCTTTCTTCCTCCATTCTAAAGAGCAAATGAGAGCACACTATACTTCGTTCTGCACCTTGCTTCCTCCACAGAATACAGTTTCAGCACATGAAGTGCTAATTCAATCTTTCTCACTTTATACTACAGTGCGGTATTCCAGCACACAGCACACTATAATTTCCTTAACCTGCTCTCATAGACATGCAAGCATGATGGTCCTTGGCATCTGTAGTCAGTGCTGCAGTGAACACCCTTGAGTGGCTGTCTCCAAGACACATGCCACAAGTGGAGTTCCTAGGTCAAAATGTCTGTGCATTTTAGGTTGACAGAGATTGCCAAATTTTGTTTGCTCCATTCAGATTGTACCAGAATATTGATGGTATTTTGCTGCTTTGACACTGAAGCCAGAATTCCTACTACTCTTACTGAGCCCCACTGGGCCTTCTGTCATCAGAAAGTTCCTCATGCCTGGTCTTGACACAGCACTTCTGCCCTCCTGCTTTACACCCCACCCCCACCTCCAGCAGGAATAAACACCATCGGAAAGACTTAGTAGTCTTGGATATTTTAAATTTCCTTGTTTCAATGAATGTCCTATGAAAAATTTAACTATGCTTTAACTTGGATTAGACTAGGAAAAGGCAGTTTTTAGTTTCCTAATAACATACTCTTAATATTACTTCCAGATACAGTCAGACTTAGGGATGGTTGTGTAGCTCATGTGTTTGAGCCACCTGGATCCCATCCATGGCCAAATTTTTGTAGTAAGATATGCATTACAACTGACTTTCCTGACCATAACCAGATCAAATTCATTGCTCTGTTTCTACAAATGCCTCTAGAACAGCTGGTGGTCTCCTCACAACTCCTAGGTGGAGATTAAATTAATATTTAGTGACAGAAGGTAAAATATTTTCTTAGTTGATGTTTGATTTATCAAAAATGATCTATTCTAATGCTAACTGCTTGAAATTTTGCCCTTGAAGCATGCTAACAAAGGCAATGCTGCCACTCTGTTGTAGACCATGTTAGGCTGGCTAAGAGGTGTGGGCAATTTTGAAGATGGGAGCAAGTTTCATTAAATAAATAACTAAACCAACAAGCTTGCTTAGCTTCACATCAAAATTAGAACAAGTAATCTTAACTTCTCTTTTGCTGTCATATTTGGTGTCCTTCAATAGATAGTGATTTTTTCCTGAGGTTAGGCAACACATTGAAACATTTTCACACTTCAGAGTATGGAAAATGTAAGCCAACACCAATTTAAAATGTGCTTGCAAACTGTGCTTATCATCAGTTTCTTATGGGGATAACAATGACTATGACCAAATATGATACACAATAGACATTTCACCTCCAAAAGGAACATTTCTGAAGAGGTGGGTATCATTAAAATGTATATTGGCATGGTACCACAAGCCTATATAAGCTGCTGATTGTCAGGAAAGTCAGTATAAAGTTGAAACTAAAAATCTGCTCTGCTAAATGATCTTTACCAGGGTACTTTTTATCAGGAGTTCAGTGAAAAGGGGAGACTATAAAATATATGCCTAACAATGCACGTCAGCAGCTTGAATGGAGCAAATGAGTCCAGATCTGAGAATTCTAATAAATAAATGAAGTCGAGCATTTATTGCCAACAATGTCATGAGGGCCACAAAAAAATGGAGCTGTGCAGCTGGGAGCGGGCATGTAGAGCCAGAGAAGGCACTGGAGTGCACCCAGGTTTGATAATTTATGGTGTGCTGATGAAGAGACAACTTTCCATATGAGGAACGGCTTACCAGAGAACAGTCAAGCTAAACCAGGAAGAGGGCCAGAGAAAAAGAAACAAAGGGGGTCATGAATAAAAATGACAGCTAATAAAACAATACAAATCTAAAATGCTATAACTTTCAGGAATAATGTAGGGCCAAAAGAAAAGAAAAAAGAAATCTCATTTTGCTGGCTTTGTGACAAATTTCCAAGAAGCACAAGACATTAAACAAAATGAATGTACTGAATTTAAGACCAATTTGCCTCGATGCCTTTCTAACTGTAAGTTTGATTGTTCTTAAAGCTAGACGTATTCATAAAAAGGCAAGTGGCAATTTTATTTGTATTTAGCTAATGTATCCATTTTCTGAACAAATATTTATTGAGTACTATTTCATGTCATGAGCTGGACCCTGTGGGGCTAATGTTGAACAAAGACATGGTCCGTGTCCTCGAGAGGTATATGATCTACTGTGGGAAGCAGTAAAGATCACCGTCATGTTCAGGACACTGTCATGAGCTGGGTGAGGGACATAGGACTATAAAGAGGGGGTGGGAGGGTGGGGGGGCGCAGGGAGGGACACCAGACCCAAAGTGGAGCCTGAAATAGAAATAATTTAGTCAACTTTGCTTTCTATATCAATTAGACACTTACCAAACCTCCATGCAATACAAATCTATTAGACTATTTAAGAATTAAAATACACTTTTTATACAAAGATGCAAGTATCTGTGATTCTAGTAGTTTTCATCCTTGAATTGTGGACGTGAGGGGATCTGAGCTGTTTTAAATGACTGTCTGTGGTACAGCAGACGTCTTCTTTCAAGTCTCACCAAAAGCATAGTAAATATTCACCACTAGTTACTGCATGGCCCACCTGTGGCAGTCATTTCATTTCTGTTGGATCACCCTTTGCAACAATGCCTTGAGGTAGGCTCCTCACACTCACAGACAACAGCGTTAGGAAGGTGACTCTCGAGGTCACAGGGCACTTCTGCACCTCACTCACTGCCTTTGGGTTCAGGATGCAGGTTAGAACTGCACCAACAACACATCTACACCCAAGAAAGGGGAATCAATGAATATCCACTGGCTTCCCGAAGTTACTTTAGCTGAATTACTCCTTCTTGTCTTCTTACCCCCATCAACTTCTGAAACTGTGTAGAGCGTAATTGGTTGATAAACCACAGTAAAATTTTTCAGAGATTTCCATTCCTAACCTCTCATCCTCACTAAAGCAGTGCTACTAACAAGAGCCAGACACTCCTTATCTTAGTTGGCACGGGGGCTGCTCCCATTGTAATACAGGGGAGTACTTCTAGAAGCTGAGAACTATAACAAACACTTTATTCTGAGTGAATCCATACACACAGGCATTGAGGCCTCTCTGCATTGCAAGTTTCCTTCTCTCTTACAAAGGGCTTTCTTACAAAGAGCCACCCAGCTTCCCGCCTCCATAGATCAGTGCCCAATTGAGAAAGGGATTCAGCCAGAGCACTTAACCATGAGCCAATCACATCTCCCAACTTCTGTTCTCGGTTGCATTCCTAACTCTCTTTCCAAAGGTGGTCTATACCCTCACTTTCTGGCCTTGCTGTTAGAATATTTAGATGAAAAATGGTCAGGCAGGTGTCCCTTTGACCTTGGCAACTTCAGATTTTCCTTTCGCCCCCACACCTTCACCTCCATATATTCTCCAGACCCATCCCTCAGCCCTTGGCCAACTGGTATTTCCAAAAATATTGCTTAGTATCTGAGGACTGAGTAGTCTATGAATTATTTTACAGTTTCAATTCAAACATTATTCTAGGTAGATCTCACTTTTAGTGTCTTTAAGATCAATCTTCTCCAAACAAACTAAGTAATGTACTAAATGGTAAAGCTGTTTTATGAATAACACAGTTCTAAAAATATCAAACAGTGGAGGTCTAATATTATATCTCTGAAACTGTGTAGAGCATAATTGGTTGATAAACCACAGTAAAATTTTTCAGAGATTTCCATTCCTAGCCTCTCATCCTCAAATTTATAAAACTATTTGCAAAACATCAAGGATTGAATTTCCCTTTTCATAGTATTTGGGCCAAAGTGTGTCTATGGATGCTTGCTTTTAAAATTAGGCATTAAAAAATGATTTAAGACCCACTACCTTATCAATTCGAATTTAGTTCTTCCTCTGTTTCAATATCTTCCTTATGTAGGGAAAATGTTGTGCTGATGCCTGGGCCAAGCTTCAGGCGAAGACGGCTGGCCACAGGCACAGTGCTTTCATCTAACAGCTGAAATATTAGTAGGATGAGGGCTCAACTTCCCCATTTCAAGAAAATAATTTTGCAGCCAGGATGGCCAGAAACTTCAAATGGCAACTTTTCCAATTTGAGGTAATTTCCCAGGAATTTAAGAGGCAATCAGTTACTCTTGACTTTTAAAGAGAACCTGGGCTTGAATGGCACAGTTGTGTCTAAAATTGATCATTTAGTGACAATCCTCTGAAGTCACGTAGGAGGGAGGGAAAGCAGCTGAGACACCTACACATCTGGATTGAACTATCTAGTTCACTTTCCAGGTTGTAAATTTTCTGTCCTACAAAATGACTTTTATGAAAATAGTGATTTAGCCGAAGTACTAAAATTTTTTTGATTACTTTGATATAAAACACTATAGCTATAAAACTTACCAACTTCTCATCTTCAAGGCAATGTGCCTTTAGGAAAATAGAACTTAAAAAATATAAGTCCTGAAGATATGAATTTTAAATTGTAAGATGAGAACCTTAGTAAATGCATTGCTCTACAGCATTTTAAAATAAACAAGATAATTTGATAAATAGCAATATAGTTGAGGTGTAAATAATTTCGTCACCTGGAAATTTTCACATTTGTGGACCTACTTAAATAGAAAACGTTTGGACAAAAGGACACATAACACACACACAGACACATGTTTTTACTGAAAACTATATTTGAAGAACAGCCTAAAATCCTTTAAATTTCAATCTCCAAATTTTGATCTTTTTATTTATTTTGAAATAAAGCCTAAGACATTAACATTTAGTGCATAGAATTTAAAATAAAACTGAATATGGTTAGAATATATTCATCAAGGGCATATATTTCATTAGAAAATAAAATTATGTACAAAATCACTCCCACTTAGTATTAATGTTAATCCTAACTTGTTTGCTTTTTCAAATTACTGGTAAGCACCACCATAAAAGGAGAACTTCGAGAGAAAGGTGATACAAACTCTGTCTAACCTCTCTGGCCCCAGCCCTTCATGTTTCAGTTTTGCTGGGAAGTCCGGTGGCTCCCTGGCTAGAGAGGGCATGCAGAACCCTCCAGAGCCTTGGAGGGTCCTCACAATTGTGCTCTTGTTCCCAGTGCAGGAGGAGCTCTTCTTTCCTTCCAAGAGTCTGTGCACAAAGGATGCAGTTAAAGCCGGAAGGGGACTGAAGGAGATCCGAGCGTGGGCTGGGACACGCAGGGCCCTGGGGGACTTCTCCTGGCTTGCCGGGTCTCAGCTGGGCTCCTTCATGGTTTGTGAGCATTTCCTTGTCATTCCGCCGATGCAGGGAGGGCTGCTGTGTCACTGCAGGCACCGCACGCACCTCCGCAGAGGGACAGAGCTGCAGCAGCTTTCTTCTCTGGGGACGCTGTTTCCAGGAAGGAGCAGCACGGTGAGCCTGCTCTTCGCCAGCTGCCTGGCTCCCTGGGGCGCTCTCCTCTTGCAGCCTGCCCTGGATTTCCTCTCCATGAACAGAAAGTAAATGAAACTTTATTTCAGCAAAGGACTGGGCAGTGATCTGACAGCGGACACATTTGATTTGTAATTTGACTTCGTCTGCCTGGTTTAGAAGAAGGTCTTCGTCCAGGCTTGATTTGTTTTCTCTGAAAAAGGGAGAAATATTCAACATAAAATTGCATAGGAAAACAGAATTGGAACTTTTCTTAACCATCCAAGTACTAAAACACTTCCACTGATGAGAAACGCAAAGGGTGGGAAGACTGAGAGAGCATGGGAAGGCCTTCAGCAGAGGCTGCAGAACCCCAACTGTTGCTCCTGCTTGGGCCACACACTCCTTCCCCAGGGGAGCTAACTAGTCCTGTGACCACAGGAACAGGTGTCACCAACATGAGAGTCAGGCGGTAACAAGTGAGGCTCTCCACGCTGCATCTGGTTGACAGTAACTGTCCCACATCACCCACCGCTGCCCTTTCTAATATTGAGCACCAATACGGTTTGGACATGTTACCTAAAAATCAAAACGGACTACAGGAAAACCATGACAAGGGGCAGGAAATCTAGTATGGGAAAATGTTTACTTTCCAAGGGGCCAATAAGGATTCAGTTCTCTGACATAGTGGACAGTGGACAAAATAAGGCCATTTCCCTGGTTTACTTATTGTTCTTAAAAAGCCCTGACTGCCAGGCTTAAGAATGACTTAGCTTGTTTGTGTATAATGCCAAGAAGCAGGACCTGAAGATGGGAAAGGCACAGGAGAAAGTGAATCTGGCCTGAAGGGAAAAATAGGACAAAAGAGGAGGTTTAAGGTCTGGACACTTCAGGGTCTGGTCACACTGAGGAGCCACCACGGGTTATGTGACGCTAAGAGGCAACTGATGCTGTTCAGATGTACATTCTGTGAACACCATTTTTGGAGAAATTATTTGTAAAGAATGCCAGGAACTACACAAAAAATTTCATATTTCATGTCAGATACAAAAATAATCTGTTATATCCTGGCCCATGTGGCTCAGTTGGTGGGAGCATCATTCCATACATCAGAAGGTGGTGGGTTCAATTCCCAGTTGGAACATACACCCAGTTTGTGGGTTCGATCCCCAGTCAGGGTGATCCCCACTGTGAGAGGCAACCAATCAATGTTTCTCACATCAATGTTTCTCTTTCTCTTGAAATCAATTTTCTTAAAAAGAAAATGTTAAAAAATGTCTGTTACCTGATTGTCTCCATCATACCTCAAATAGGCATTACTGAGGTTACCATCATTATAAATCATGTGTGATCAGAAACCAACAAGAAATGAGATTAGCCGAAACTGGTTTAGCTCAGTGGATAGAGCGTTGGTCTCAGGACTGGAAGGTCCCAGGTTCGATTCCAGTCAAAGGCATGTACCTTGGTTGTGGGCACATCCCCAGTAGGGGGCATGCAGGAGGCAGATGGTTGATGTTTCTCTCTCATCGATGTTTCTAACTCTCTATCCCTCTCCCTTCCTCTCTGTGAAAAATCAATAAAATATATTTTTTTTAAAAAAGAAAAAGAAAAAGAAATGAGATTATTTTTCATAGAACTGGCCTCATAAAACCTTAATCTAAGAGATGTTTTTATAAAACTTATCTTCTGAACATGGGTTCTTAGCCTGCTCCCCAAATCCAAACAGACTTTCTTGTCAGACTTCCCTTCCATTGGCACTTACCTCTGCACGCTGGCGTCCCTGTCCCTGTGCTTTGGCACGTCTCCCGGCTGCAGTTCGCTGGGGGAGGGCTCGGTGCTGATGACAACCCTGTGCACTTCTCTCAGGTGGCCGAAATAGATCCTGACGTGACCAAACACTTTGGCACAAAATTCACAGCACACGAGTTTCTTTAGCCGGTTCTCACCGTGATGGAGTTTCATGTGTGCACTCAGGCTGCCAGGACGCACATACGCCTTGCGACAAATTCGACAGCTGTAAGGCCGTCTGTTCGTGTGGCTATTCATGTGGTCTCGAAGGTGCTGTTTGAACTGGAAGTGGTGGTTACAGACAGGGCATCTGTGCCAAGGCTTCTTAATGCCAGAGAATCCATTTCTGAATGCAGAGCTGGGCTTGGGGGGAGGGCTGTCGTCCTGCTTACAGCCCAGATGTTTAGGAGCGAACGAATTATTTAACAAACTGTCCTGTCCCGGGGGGCCGGGCCTTTGGGGAGGTAATAGAGCCACCGGAGAAGCCAAGGGAGTCCCAGCGGGCATGACAATGACGGGTTTAGGCATGATGCTACGATACTTTTTCAAAGTCCCAGGTTTTTGGTCTCTGGATTGTTGGGAATCATTTTTTATTCTTTTGTATTTCCTCCTTTTCCCCTGAAATGACAAGATTTCGTCTTGCACCTTTAGTTTTCTTCCTTTTCTCTTTGTTGCCCCACCATTCAGCTTGGTTCTGAGGTTGAGATCCAGTTTGGCAGCTGGACAGAAGGCACTTTTACAGAGGCTCTGCTTCGACCCCTGTGGCCCAGGCACCTTATCGGCCATCCTGGTGGCTGCAGCAAAGCCTTCGGTGATGGTGGCTGACTTATCCCAGTGTGCCCTAAGCCCAGGAAAAGAAAAGTCTACAGTGTTAGCATCCGGCTCACTTTTATAAACCTGTGTAGTTTTCATACTTACGGGACGTAAGACTGGCAGTTTACCTTTGGGGACTGAGGGAACCCACTGGAGGGAACCACCCCGAATGGTTGGTGATAACTTGACCCTGCCTTCTGCAGGGTCAGCTTGTTCTTTATGCTTTTCGCTGGCAACAGCAGCAGGTTTACTGGATGTTTCTTTGCTTGCAAAGTTGTCTTTCCCTGAAATCTTCACGAAGCCCTGCCTGGCAGAGGGCTCCTCTGATGCGGATGATGTTGGGATGTCAGGAAGGTTCGCGTCTCCACAGTCACTGGTCACTGGAGGTCGGGAGTCTCTGGGGCCACCTCCGCTGGTCAGAGCAGCCAGGCTGACGCTGGCCGGGGCCTGGTCTGGTGGCAGCACTGGCCCAGACGGACTGGGCTGGGGCAGGGGCTCAGAACAGCCAGGCAGGGAAGGAGATGTGTGGGTTTGGGCAGGAGGTTTGCTACAGCCACTTTCAGAGCAGCTCAGAATGGGGTTCTTTGTTGATCCTTTATTTCTTGGGGGTTGGTATCGGGGAATAGGCAGTTTAAGGTTTTCAGGCAGTGGCAGTCTGGGTTTCTGGACTGGCTGAACTGAGGCAACCTGAGGCAACGCCACTAGAGAATATGTGCCCTTCTGGCCAGCAACCTGCATCAGAGCGTAATTCTGGGCAGGCAGCCCCAGTGGAGAGCTAATGGGGGGGCCTGGGTTCACCTGATCAGAGAATGATGGCGAAGGGCCCGGCAGCACTCTGGAAGTTAGGACTTTGGACACAATCTTCGGTGCAATGGTCCTAAACTGACTCTTGGTCTGCAATCCTTTTCCACTCTGTATTGTTCCAGAAGGCATGACTGGTCACCTGCAATGACATTACAATGTAAAAAGTCACCTTGGTATAACTGTCCTGCTGTTGAGAGTGCAAGTAAGCATCTTGTCCTTTACTCTGCCTTAAGGCTTTCCTAGACCACCCCTCCTCTTCCGAGCAAGCTCCTGCATTCTTCAGCATCCAGCCTAAAGGTCAGCTCCTGCCACCTTTCCCAGCGATCAATCATTATTCTCCTCTCTGGGTCCACAGCTCCTACTACAACATTTGCCACTTTTCACAATAATTTATCTGTTTGTGTGTCTCTATTACTAAACAGAGCTTACTGAGAGCTGGGGCTCTGTCCTCTCATCTTCACTCCACTGATTCCACCCTCCCCACCAACCTAGTTCCGATTCGTCTTTACAGGCCAGTGCACACCCACCCTGTCCTGGTCTGAGCTGCAGTCCTGCTACTGGTCTTCCCTCTGGTCTGTTCTGCTATGTACTTTACTTATTTTATATACATGTCTGGTTGTCTCTATAAAAGTTAAGCTTTGCGAGGGTGAAGCTGATATTTAATGAATTCATATTGACATTTTCCCCTGTAAATCCGGTATGAAACAAATGTTTCTTGTATCAAACTCATTTTTTCACTCACTGTCAGGACACACCGTGTGACCCCGTGGCAGTGTGATTATGTTGCACAGCAAATGCATTCAGACTGAATGCCAACTTTGTTGCTGTTTCCCCGTGTGACTTGTGAATTCCTTCTCACACCTTCCAAACTGTTTACGTGTGCTTTTGCAATTAAATCACCAGTATTAAAATAGTTGTAGTGACACCTTAAAAAATGCTGAAGGAAAAGAAAACAATACAAAGTGTTAGGTAAAGAGATAGGGACAACATAAAAAACACACAAAATCACACAAAAAGCACCTGAAGCCCTAACTGACAGAATAGCACCCACATTCCCTGGATTTATTATGACCAGAGACCAATTACAACTATTCTAAGAAAACAATTCCAGAAACATTTCGATGCACCGCTTCTAAATATTATATTATCTATTTTATTCCTGAAGCCTCAAAGTAGTAAGGCTTGGCTGCAGAGAAGTTTCCCATTTCTAAGTCCCTCATTTTAGGCAGACTCACTCCAACTCATTCGGTACCTACATTATTCTAGTGGTTGGCCATTAAAGGCCCATAATCCATTTCCTGAAACCTTTGGAGGTTTACTTATACTTAAAAAAAAAAAAAAAAAAATAGTAGCATGCATACACCAAATGCTACTTAACACCCAGCAGAGTCTGTAGAACTGTAATTACAAGTACTACCATGCCTGCAGCAAAATACAGGAGAGTGTATTCACAAATGTGGGGCAAGTGAAGATGCTTAAACAGTCTTACACAGCTCAGGGCTTTCCTTTAATGAGTTGTAACTTTTGATAACATTTTCTGTTTTCAGAGCTTTTTAGATTTTGAAGTTATGAACAAAGACTAGAAGGAGTTTCTGTTTAGGGGACACCAAGGATACAAGATGAACAGACAATTTCTGGAACCTAATGAAAGAGACAATTTAAAAACATTTTAAAATCAATGTTGATTTTAATGTCTATGGCTACTGAACTAATAATTTTAGTAAAAAGTTGATTTTTTTTTCAGTGAAAATGATATTCCCCAAGTAAACATATTGTACCATAAAAGGAATAAGAAACGTAGACTGACCAACTTATTTTAGAAAGTAATCACCATTTGGGGACGACAGAGTATGTTTAAAACATAGTTCCCATGGCAGCTTGCATTAGAGAAAGAAGGAAAGTCACCAGTGCTCTGGTCTGGAAAACTGACTCGGGAAATTATATAATCTGTTGTTTTCCTACTCGGCTTTGCTACCACAAAGTTCATGGGTAAAGTGTTTGGTCAACCACCTGGCAATAGTCACCTAAATGGAGGTGTTACATTTGCTCCTTTTCCTCTGTAAGTTATTTATTTTATGAATTTATTTTCATAGCCTTTAAAGTTAAATATCTTTCATTTTAAGCTTCATCTCATCTTTTGGAAGAAGTACTGAAGTTGTAAATAAATATATTAAATTTGGATTGTGAGGCTTTGCAGAAAACTTAAAATTATTGATAGATTTTGATTAAATAAGTGCATTAACAATAATAATGGCCTACAGAACAGATCCGGGGTGAGGAAAGAAGAGAAAACACTGGGTCATTTTTATCTAGTTCACAGTCTTCTTTTTTTTTTTTTTTTTTTTTTTTTTTAATTCTCACGATATGTTTCTTCATTGATTCAAGAGAGGGAGAGAGAGAAATATCAGTCCGTTGCCTCACCCATGTACCATGACCAGATAGCGAACCTACAATCTGGTAATGTACCCTGACTGGGAACCATACCCATAACCCTTCAGTGCACAGGACCATAGTCTAACTACCCTGTGCACACCAGCCGGGCTCTAGTTCATACTCTTTATTGATTGAGCACAAAATATTTACAGCAAGAAGATCTGGAAGAAAGGCTACTTTGTCCTCAGTCATAAATCCTCTTGAAATAATATGTGACCATAATACATCAAAGCATACTCAATATCACCTCACTTCACTGCTCAAGTTACCTGCCATTTAAAGAAGTGGATACTAGCATAGACAAGTTTATCAGCTGGCTTCCTGATCAATGACCATAAGCTAATCACAAGAAATCTGTGAATGAATCAAAATTATACCTACTTTTTGTCAGATTGGCAAAAGACAGATTTTTTGGTGTGCTGCAGAATTTTAGTAATTAGTTTATGTGTGCCATGGGATGAGAAAGATTGAAAATCAGTTTTAGGATATTCATATGGGTAAGTTTGTGTGTATGAGTAAATGACTGTCTAGATTACATATTTAAATGAGTATCTCATGTTGTTGTTGTTTTTTCCCCCTTGTCTGCTTAATCACAGAATTGCTAGTGATAAGAAAACTAATCTAACCATCTGATAGGCAGTGCATACTTACCCCCAAAAGCTAAGCACTGAGAGGTGTCAGAGCTCATTACCTTCCAAGGACAATTAGAGCTGTTCCTCTAAACATTTGGTTCTTTAGGATAAAACAAAGCAATTGTCAATAAAAGTCACTTACACTACAATAATTATAGACTTTTTTTTCTTTTTAAAATAGTTTGAACAGGAGTTTTTAGAGAAGTTTAAAGTAGCAGTAAGTTTTTAAAACTCTAAAATCCTAAGATTCTATGACTGTAGGCAGTCTTTCTTTACCATGTAGCTACAAGAGTGGTTTACTCCATTACCCATTTTTTAATATATATATATTTAGTGAAAATGGATAGATTCAAGACCATAATGAGGACTCAATATCTATTAGTATAGATATCTATCTATCTCTATATATTTTTATACAGATATATATATATATCTATATATATATTTTTATACTCAATATCTATCTATCTATCTATCTATCTATATATATATATATATATATTTATACAGAGAGGAAGAGAGAGAAGTAGAGTTAGAAACATCGATTAGAGAGAAACATCCATCAGCTGTCTCCTGCAAACCCCCTACTTGAGATGTGTCCGCAACCGAGGTACACGCCCTTAATTGGAATCAAACCTGGGACCCTTCAGTCCACAGGCTGATGCTCTATCAATTGAGCCAAACCGGTTTCAGCTTCATTACCCACTTTTAAGATCTTTCACAGATGGTGACCAAAATATCCTTATCTGTTACCTACTAATTACAGATCTCATAGAGCTGTGTTCTAAATAACGAGAGGTAGAAATTCCCACTGACATTCATAATTTCTGGAAATCTTGCAAGATTACGCACAACATAGTTTAAGAGTTTTTAAAACTCTAAAATCCTAAGATTCTATGACTGTAGGCAGTCTTTCTTTACCATGTAGCTACAAGAGTGGTTTACTCCATTACCCATTGGACTCTGAGGCTCTAAACATGGATTTTTATTAACTGAAAACATAAAAGGCTCACTCAGTAAAGTTAATTTTGCACAACTTTACAACCTGAATACTTAATATCAGGATTCTAAATGTAGGCAGTTTTTTTTTTTAAATATGTTTAGCATATTAAAAATAACTGTTTTGAAAAGTGACATTTATAGAAACTGACCTAACTGGATTTAAAAGGAAACTAATAGATATTGAGTCCTTATTATGGTCTTGAATCTATGCTAGGTCTTTTCATTGATCCTTCAAGTAAACCTTGCAAATAAATATTATTGTTCCCCTTTTATAGATTAAGAAAAATAAGTCTTGAGGAAGTTAAATAATGTGTCAAAGTTCACACAACTAGATCTGTCCCATTCCAATTTGAAGCAATAATCTTCCTCCCCTTCATTCTCCCCTTAAAAGGAGAAAAATTACATAGAAGTTGCCTTAAAAACTACAAAATATAGCATTATCTCTGAACATTTAGGAAAATTTTTTTTTATATAAAAATGGCTTGTTAGATCCCCAAACTTCCATCACCTTTAAACGATTCTTTCTCGAAGCCCACTTATTAGAGAGAATTCATGAAGAGTTAGTCATTTCTTAAGGTAAAAGCAGATTTTTAAAGTTGAATTTGCCACGTATTGTCCATAGGAGTCTGACAAATCCAGTTTGGCTGTCAGGTATTTGTTTGGGAAAAGTGCACTGTGTGTCCTCCTCCTATCCCTCCATTGCTTCCAAAGAGTGCCCTGATGGAGATGGGCTGCGTGTTAGAAGAGCAGAGGGAAGAATGAGGGCTCCACAGTACTAAGCACAACATCCGAGCCAGCTTGATCCAACCGCCACAACGCAGCTGGCACAGACATATTCACAGACCAGTTACTGGGGCAGGCGACTCTCTAGAATCTAGGGTCCAGATAGCTGCAAACAACTCACTTCCTGATTCCTATGGGCAGAACCAAAGCCTCCTTTGTTGCTTCTGAGCAAAGTTGTTCCTGCTTGCCCCTTTGTCGGTGTGGGCACAACTCCATGATTCCGTGTGTTCGGGCCACAGGCCTCTGCTGTGCATGGAGAAGGGAGCGGGTACAGAAAGAGAGGTTCCCTGCTCTTGTAACAGGCTCCATGGTCCAGGAGCAGAACAGAAGTACTGCCAAGTGTTAGCTATTTAAAGAGCCAAACTTTTAGGTTTGTTTAGGTTTTAACTTTATTAAACTGAAAAATCTTATTTTCAATTCTATTTGTTGGCATCTTTTCCTCCCCTCCCACTTGGCTTTCAAATAACCAATTCCAGTTGGGGTTCAAACTGTTTGCCAGGGTGGACTTTGGTTAAAACAAATATGGTAAAACCCTGGAGACATTTGAGATAGAAGAAATGCCTCATAACATAGGGGAGTTCAACTTAATTGTATTGAAAAATACAGTTAGCTGTTGCCCCCACCCCCACCCGCGGCCCCTCTCCCCTCCAAAGGCACTGTCTGGGCTCCGCAGCAAGAGCCAGCGGGAGGCTGCTGAGCGCTGACGGAGTGCACAGTGAAACATGCTGGCACAGGCCCAGGTGATTTTGTCTCTAAGGACCCAGGGTGCCAAATACATACCACTTCTACTCCACAAACCTGTAGCGCTAAGACCTCCTACAGTCCTTATACCCAGGACCCAAATTTCAGGAAATCTGACACTCCACAAAGGAAATAAGCACATTCCCAGTTAGATGTCTTGTATCCCGAGCCTAGTTTTCTCCATTCTCCTTGGCACATGCCCTGTTGGCTGAACTATGCCCTAACCTGACTACTTCTCCTTCCATCCTGTAAAATACCTGATGTCCAAACACCTTCCATTCAGCACAGGCCTTTGAGAGCCACCTTTCTAAACAGTTAATTCATAGCCTAGTTTAGCAGGAAAAGGAACTCTCATTTTCTGAGCCCTAGAGCTTCTGTATTTCCAGCACAATACTGTTTCTTAAACATTATTCTAATGATAAGGAATATTTTGTATCAGGTACTGTGCAAACACTTTACATGCATTACCATTCCATCCCCACAATAACCTAAACTGGGAATTACTACTACATGTACAGATAAAGATTTCAAAGCTGGTACTCAAGCCGTGGCCCGTTTGACTCAAAGGGCACTTTCCACCTCTACATGTGGACTGTAAGCTATTAACATGGTTATGGCCACTACAATTGTCTCTAGTGGAAAGGTCATGGGTTTTGGGTTCATACAGAGGTGGTTTCAACTCCTGGTTCTATCTTGTGTCTTGTGAAAGTCACTCTCTGAGTCTGTGCCCTCAACTATTAAATGGGCATACTAATAGTTTCTGGCTACAAAGATCTATCAGGATTAAATGAAAAATAGGCCCTATGAAACTTTAAACAATAATAATAATAATAATAAAAAAGGCCCTATGAAGGTGCCAGGGTAGTGCTTAGCACACATTAGATGCTCAGAAATGTTAATTTCCCACTTCCTCTTGCCAAAAAGTATTAATACCATTAATAACTTTGTTATTATTAACAGCAAAGAAGTAAAGGGGAGATTAGATAATATAGGCATGTCATTCATACAGCTTTGCCAAAAACTACAGTTTGACATGTTCCAAGTCTATTCCCCGCAAATCAATGGGGAAAAGGATAAAGGTAGTTTAGACACATGCCCCATAAGGCCTGCATGACGTGGGAAGATACTTACCTGTCAATCACTGGGGACAAGTCAGTGGCCAGAAGAGATTACTTTATATGTACAGAATGGCATCTAAGGAGGGGAAATGGAATTGTTCCTCTGCTTTATAGTATAGGTTTATACGTTTTATATTCACTTCTGATTTATCTGCTACTCACAGTGATAACTTTTTTTTTTCCCTGCAAGTTTTTCTATGCTTCTGCTTTTTTGTCAAATACTTCATGATTTATAAATACCGATGCACAGGACCATATATTCCTTTATGTCTATAATCAGTCCCTAAAACTCCTGGTTGGTACTTTTCTTTCTTTCTTTTTTTTTTAAATTTATTTTATTATTATTTCTTTTATTTTTAAAAATTTATCTTTATTGTTGAAAGTATTATAGATGTCCCTCCCTCCCTCCCCCACTAATGACTCCCTCCACCCTGTTCCCACCCCTTCCCAGGCCTTCATGCACTATTGTGTGTGTCCCTGGGCTAAGCATATCCTATATAATAAAGAGGTAATATGCAAATTGACCCTCATGCCCTCATGTCACAAGATGGCCGCCACAAGATAGTTACCCATGCCATCACAAGATGGCTGCCATCACATTGTCACAAGATGGGAGGCAGGGAAGGCCAGTTGGGGGTAATTGGGTCAGCAGGGGAGGACAGTTGGGAGCTATCAGGCTGGCAGGGGAGCAGTTAGGTGTCAATCAGGCCTGCAGGGGAGTAGTTAGGGGGCTATCAGGCAGGCAGGCAGGGGAGCTGTTAGGAGCCAGCAGTCCCAGATTGTGAGAGGGATGGGCTGACTGCCAGTTTAGGCCCGATCCCACAGGGGAATTTTGTGCACGGGGCCTCTAGTATTCATATAAATTCTGTGGTTAATCTCTTCTGCCCTCCCTCTTCCCCACTCTGAGATTCTTCAGTCTGTGCCATGCTTCTATATCTATGGATCTATTGTATTAGTTTATTTTTATTTTGTTCATTAGATTCCACATGAGTGAGATCATGTGATACTTGTCTTTCTTTGACTGATTTATTTCACTTAGCATAATATCTCTAGGTTTCTTCTGCTTATTTCTTTAATCAAGGTACACTTTACGTTAACTTACAGAGACCACCTACAATACTGAGACTTTGAGGAAAATAAACAACAACAAAAAACCAACAAATACCCAGGCACTGACTAGAACGGAAATAACTGGACTTGCAGTAGTTACCTCTGGGGAGCCGAGTAGATCTGCTGTGTGAGTGAACTAGCATATACAGACTCAGAGGTACAGCTCATGCAGTCAGATACTGACATGAATGACAACAAAGAGCGAAGTCATTGAGTTTAAAAGCTGTGGGACAACTTAGGAGTCCTTTTTAAAAATTCTTCCCAGCTTCTTCTCCAATATCTTTATTGTTCTTTGGATGACAACTATAAAACCTAGTGGGAGGAAATGTTTATTCTCATCTATAGGTTAGGAATATTTTCCTTGAAGAGATGGAGGGATTACACAATCCACCTACATTCTCTTTTCCTTGGGGCTCTTCACATTTGGATGTGCGTGTACTTAGGTAGGTATTCCTGGTTCTGGAGTGATATTCATGACTGACCATCCATGGACACTCCCAGCAAGCATACCGCGAGTTCACCCCACTGCTGTCTTCCTACACACCTACCCCCACTGCTGGTGCGAGAGAAAGCCAACCACTGTAACACTGGACAACTTGTACATTTAAGGTTTCAGTTTCAAAATGCAGACCTATGCTATCATCTGTATCTCATCCCTACAGACTGCTTTCAGTTTGTCACTGGGGCTGGCTTAGGTCTCCCCTACTGCTTTTCTGAAGCACTCTCCCTCCTCCATCTTTCCTCCAGAGCTCTCTTCTCTCTTGCCAACAATTTTGGGCATTAACCTTCCAATGGACTGAACATCTGTGTCCCACTCAAATTCATATGTTGAATCCTAAACACCCAGTGTAATGGTATGAGGATGTGGCTCCTTTGGAAGGTAATTAGGTCATGAGGATGGAGCCCTCATGACTGGGATTAGGGTCCTTATAAAAGGTCCCCAGAGAGCTCTCTTGCCCTCTCCCTGCCATGTGAAGACACAGCAGGAATTCAGTAATCTGAACCCAGCAGAGGGTCTCACCAGAATCTGACATGCTGGCGCCCTTCTCTTAGACTTTCAGCCTCCTGCAATGTGAGAGATGAAATTTCTGTTGTTTGTTGGACAGTCAGACTGTGGTACTTCGGTATAGCAGCCTGAAGGATGTAAGACCTCATGGAGAAAAAGGTCATCTGGTAGGAACTCATTCACCATCCCTTCCTTCCACTTCTAAACTCTCCTCTTTAATTATACAACACAAATAACTACCTTTTCTGGGGTGGAGGGATAGAAGGGAAAATCACCCTCTCTCTAAGTATTCAACTCATCCACCTCAGGTCTTGAAATATTTTTTGTGTGTGAAAAAACGTGCATATTAGAATAAGAAAATGAAGCATTTCCAACCCAGTTCTGCACTCCACACTTCTCTCCAGGCCCCCTGTGCTGCCTCAGGGACCCCACACCATTGATGAGCTCCACAAATTAGGGAGGCCTTCCCTGACCAACCTATCTATCGCAACTCTCAGCCCCATGCAATCACTGTTCCCTTTCTCTGCTTTAGCTCTCCTTCATGGCACTTACCATTATGATGAGGTTACATTAACCTGTCTTCCTTCTACTAGAATGTAAACTCCAAGAAAGCAGGGGCTTGTTTTGTTCATTGTCAGAATCTCGGACCCTAGACTAGTGTTTAGTATACAGCTTATTAACTTTCAACAGTACTGTCTTGCTTTTTCTTTTGTTTTTGCTGAACAACAACAACAATATAAAAAATAAAAAATAAAACAACAATTAAGAGTCCTTGGACTCTTGCTTTCTCTTCAAGCTGCATGTCATTTCTTCATGAACAAAGTTACTTACTGAAGGTAGTACACCTATTCCCCATCTCTACTCATCAAATTCTATTTTCCCCCCAGGTCCTAAACCCTTAAGTTCTGTTACAAAGTGCCAAAATATCCTCTTGTCAAGAGTCAGATTGGGTGCTTAACCTATTATCTCACTTAATCCTCCATGAGCTCTTGATATGAATATCTTCGGCCCATAGATGCAGTAATTGAGTATTTCTTGCAGGGGCAAAAAGCTGATAAGTGAGAGGTGGATTTGGATCCAGGCCTGTCTGGCACCAAAGCTGTTCTTCTTCCATCCCAACACAATGAGCTTACTAAGGTGTTCTGCAATTGATCTGTTCATGTCAGTCTCCTTCAACATGTGCCATATAACTCATCTCTATGTTGATAAAATAAAGATAATTTGACTAACCTTTTCCAGTCAGAGAGTGTAAATATCAGGAGAGAGAGCTTGTTTTTTGTTTTGTTTTTTGTTTTGTTTTTTTTCTAACAGGAATGTACAGAAGAGTTTCTAGGGAGGTAGTTAATGAAATTTACAGAGCGATTCCCTTCACAATGTCCAAGGCATTCATTACAAGCCAGGCTTGTTACATGAATGGCTTCTTTTATAGAACTTCTGGTGAACAAATCAGGCTTACTCCAAAATGGAACTTTTTAAAATAAGAATTGCACAATAAATTTAACACTTTTAAGTACTAACAGAGTAGTTTTTTTATAATGAGAAAAAAATGAAGATAAAATTAATTACTTTAAGGTCTATTATAACTTTAAAATAGAAATTTCCTAGATACTTTTAAATTTTATTTTATATTTTTATTGAATTCAGAGAGGAAGTGAGATATAGAAACATCAGTGATGAGGATCATTGATTGGCTGCCTCTTGCATGCCCTTTACTGGGGATCGAGCCTGCAACCTGGGCATGTGCCCTTGACTGGAATTGAACTGGGACTTTTCAGTCTGCAGGCTGACACTCTATCCACCGAGCCAAACCAGCTAGGGAGACATTTCCTATATATTTTCTAATCCCATACTACCTGCATCCAAAACGGATAAACATTAGGACTGATTGAAACGTTAACAGATGCTGAAAGAAATTCTAAATTCCTCATGTGTTAACTCCTGCCCATTCAGTGCTATGGCCAATAATTAGATCTAGGAGATTTTTCTTTTATAGAAGATGTCCTCAGAGAAAACAAGACAAATTGCATTACATAGAAAGAGAGCAGAGGAGGCTTTGGTTTTCCATCTACTAAAAATGAGTATGAATAAGACCCATATTGGCCTAGTTTCTCCCTTTAACAAGAGAGGATGACACTGGATCACTGTTTCTCAAAGTGTGGTTTGTACACCCTGTGGAAGGTCCCAACAATCCCTTTTCATGCTAATAACATGTCATTGCCTTTTCCACTCTGTTGACCTTTGTAGGTGTTGCACTGATAGGACAAATTGGGAGAACTGGGTAAAGCTGCTCTAGCACCTTAGCCTGAATTAAGGCAGGGAGAGTAAACTGTTCAAGGAGTCACATTCTCTACTGCCATACTCTCTCAGTAGAACAACAAAAAGGTGGCACAAAATTTTAATAAATTGTGATCCTGACATGCTTTTTACAATTCTGAGTGCTGGGAGTTCACACTGTAGGGTACTTGGCTGCACACTGAAGCATGGCGGCTGCACTTGTGCGATTGTTTACATTGCAAAGCTGAACTGCTGCTTTTCCCCCAAGAAATACCATTTTTTTCTTGAAATAACATCGGACAGACATGTTGAGAGAACATATTCAGACTTGGGTATTAAACAGACATCTTTTCCTAAGTGAATGAATGAAGGTTATCACTACAAGTAACCACTGTCACTGATGAAAATCATTCCAGCAAGCGGCAATTAGAACTTTGAAAGACGTGAGTTCATTACCAGGAGCTTGAAGCTTCACAGTACTTAAAGATCTTTCAGATGAGAATGTTGTTACATTAACAATGTGGTTTTTATAATATTGTATAAAATGATGTACAGTAAATCCTCACTGAATGTTGTCTGCAAGTTCTTGGAAACAGCAACTTTAAGGGAAACAACTTATAACAAAACCAGTTTTATCATAGGTTAATAAATAGAAACAAGAGTTAAATTCATATGGCATATTTCTTGTCACAAAAACATCACCAAACTGCTAAATGAAGACCCCAAACACTTCTAATATCAAACACTGAAATATTGATAAATGTGAGCTATACATACATTAAGAAAAGAATAAACACAAGTAAGAGAATTCTTGTCCAACCCACTTATTCAGGTTCAGAATCTTGGGTGGTTGCTTAGAGTCTGTTCTGGCAACTCAGGGTACAAGATGGGACCAACATAGGCAGAACACCTTTCCATCAGAGGGTGCACTCACCCCTCCCCCACACACACACACACCTCTGCACCCACCCTCACAGAGATGGGACAATGGGGACGTGCCAACTAACCTCACGTGCACACCTTTGGACAAGGGAGGAAACCAGAGCACCCAGAGAAAACCCACACAGACACGTGGAGAACATGCCACCTCCACACAGACAGGGGTCTAGGCTGGAATAGATTCTTTCCTCATCAGCATTATAATGAAGGGGCATTGAATGAAATGACATTATTCGAGGACCTGCTGTATATTTATAGAAGATCTGCATAACCCAGAGAATTAATGCTTTCTCAACAACCAATGCCTTCATGTTATAGGGGTGGGTGAAAGACTCATTCAAGTGTAAGACAGACCAAAATGTAACAGAAGACAAGAAGTACATTGATATGGCTTCAAATAAACTTTAAGAATAACATCACTCTATTAAAGACAGTTATAGTTATCTAACACGTTTTGGTGTGGTATCAAAGAAAAATATTCCCAATGACCTGAAAAGGCTATTAAAATACTCCCCTTCCTACAACTATGAAGTTGATTGTTTCCAAATATTTCAACATAAACAACATAGAACAACATACCGAATGCAGGACTAAATATGAGACTTCAATCATTTTCAAGGAAGACAGATTTTAAAGATATTTGCAAAAAACGTAAGTCAATGCCAGTTCTCTCACTAATTGTTTTGGTTTCGAAAATAGCCACAAACATGAAATGTTATTTATGTTAAGCTTTAGTGAGCTTAACATACCGTACATTTATTATCTTAAAAAAAATTCACAAATACATATTTTTCAGTTTATAATCTCAATTATGGTAAATACCAATATATATAACTGACATAGACAAGTGTTCTTTAGGGGTCTTAAATAATTTTTAAGACTATAAAGTGGTCCTGAAACAAAAAACAATTTTGAGAATTGCTGAACTAGATGAAATCAAATATCCATCTCTTTTGAGATTCTCTGATATTTTTGCTGTATGTGAATGACAACAAAAAATAAAATCTGGAAATGTCTTGCTTTTGGTAAGTTTTTGTTTCTTTCATGATTGTTTTCTTTTGAGAATATGACATAGTATATTCCATAGGAAAATCTTGAAAATAAAGTTCATAAAGGTAATTTAGTCTTTTATTAGTAATATTTTAATTATAACGGATTTTTATTAATCTATTATAATTAAAATATTACTAGTGGGAAATATTAGAATACAGATTAAATAATACAATGTTTATAAAAATGTAATGTTTCAGATATATTAATAATTTGAATTTATATTCATGAAATATCTCATAAATTATATTTAAACTAATGACTGATATTTTTATGTTTCCCTCAATTTTAAGAAATATCATCATAAGATACTCCTGGTCCTATAGTAAATACTGCAATATGTTGTTGTTTTTTAATAGAGCTATTATCAACATGCATTCAAAATCATTTTAAATTATTTTATCAAAACCAAAATAATCATAAATTGCTGTTTCTAGTGTAAGTTGGATATTGGAATTTAGGTAAATGTTTTTAGAATTTTTGTGCCAATTAATTTAAAGACAAGAACAATCTGTTTATTCTATTAAAAACATCACTAGATTTATTAGTTTATATTCTTAGTAGTAGGCTTTTACAAACATAAAATGCCTAACCTATATGTTTGGCTTGCATAACATTCTAAATAACCCTGTCAAACTTCTTTGTTTTATTCTTGCTCAACTCATCACAGCAACCACCTGCTTAAATAAAGACTTAAGCATCTGCTATATGGCAAGTGGTCTCAGGGGCAGATGTTTCCATCCTTGTGCTCATGTCACTGGGGCTGGCTACATTATTGGAACAGATGTATACAATTGTAAAGTGTTGCGCCCACAGTGAAATATTTCCAACTGCTTTCCATCAAAGTACATAAATGCTATTTGCACCTGCATTTATGTTAATGATATAAAGGCAGCAGGGGTCTGACAAAGTGAGACGTGATGCTATGAAATATAATTACATGGTTAATTGGAGTTTCTGAGAGACTCTGCTGCCAAATGGCCACACTGACATTGATGCATGCCCGCGCAGGTTACCTGATTAATAGCCTGCTTTTTAAGCAGTGGAAATATGGCTATTTCAAAGGACAAAAATACTCATAATCTGAATTTACTAGTAAGAATATTCCAAAACTCTAGTACTTTATCTTAAAAAGGAAAATAACTTCTATATAGGACTTTTAGGCCACCCAGGTCATTTCCATCTTATTTTACAAGAAAATTTCTATGAGTATGTGTGTGTTTTTCATTTGTACTTCTGTCAACAGCATAACATTCTAATAATCCATAGTGGTATTTTGCAGAGGTCATTGCATTGGAAACTTCCAATTTCCACATTAAGAAGTTAACCAAAACCAGCTTGAAAAATGTCAACTTGTACTTGGTCTGCAACATAAAATGGTACCCAAAAATCCAAGAACAGCATTTATACCACTATTTAAGATCAAAATGTTTCCATATGAATGTCACATATCTGAAAACATAATATTTTGGTAATACATAGGGAATGTTCCCCCACCCCCTCCAGAAATGAGGTCACAAAGCCATGTTAACCACTAAATGCAAAACATAAATTTGTAGCAATTGTCCTTGCTACTGTGCTTTAAATGTGAGGGCTGAAGAGCCAAAGAATTTTTTTTTAAATATATTTTATTGATTTTTCACAGAGAGGAAGAGAGAGGGATAGAGAGTTAGAAACATCGATGAGAGAGAATCATCGATCAGCTGCCTCTTGCATATCCCCCACTGGGGATGTGCCCACAACCAAGGTACATGCCCTTGCCTGGAATCGAACCCGGGACCTTTCAGTCCGCAGGCCAACGCTCTATCCACTGAGCCAAACCGGTCCCGGCTGAAGAGCCAAAGAATTTGTAATAATTGTCTTTGAAGCTTTTCTGAGTTAAGAACCTGTGGTCACTTTCAAATAGCATATTTATTTATTAATTTAACATTGGTAATATCAACTTTACATAAAGTTATTCTGAGTTAAATGTTACCCCAAATAACTTGTATTCTGTAAATTATTCTGTGACTTATAATGCTCTTTAAAAGAGTTTACAAGATGCATTCATATACAGTTGACCCGAATTATTCACAGTTTATGTATTTGCAAATACATAATCTGCTTGCCTAAATTTATTTGCAACCCCAAATCCATACTGGTGGCATTTTTGTGGTCAGCTGTGGATATGTACAGGCAAAAAATTTGAGTCACCTGATGTGCATGTTCTCAGCAGTGGTGGATGGATATTCTGCCTCGTTTCAGCTCTCAAACTACAAACAAGTGTCCTTCTAGTGGTCTACTTAATGCCATATTTTTTTCCATTTTGTGATTTCACTGTTTAAAATAGCCCTCAAGAATAGTGTGCTGCACAAAGAAAATACACACTAGATAAGCTTTGTTCAATCGTGAGTTATACTGCTGTGTCTGTGAGTTCAATGTAATGAATAACAACATATTAAATGAGGTGTCTTTAAACTGAAACACACATAAAACTAGGTCCTGTATTGACAGTCGATGAAAATGTTGTGTTGTGACTAGAGGCTCACAGAAACCCAACCCTGTATTTCCCTTAGGAGCAATAGTTCAATATTAGCTAACTCAGTGTTTGTGGTAACTTTATAGAATTTTCTATATTAGCTAACTCAGTGTTTGTGGTAACTATTGAAAATAAGAAGAATTGACTGTACCTTATCTCATTTGACTGTTTCAGAGCAAGAATTATCATCCCCATTTGAAAGAAAGGACTGAGGTTCACTGATTTAGCCAAGATCACAGAGCCTCAAAAGAAGGGCAGAAGAATAACCGGAGCTCAGCTGTCCAGCTCTTAGCTTGATGTTCTTTCACCAGAAGGAGAAGATAGTAGAGGGGAGGGGAGGGGAAAAAACAAGAGGAGAGGAGTGGAGGCTACAGGCTAGGGACAGCTCCTGCATTGAGTGTCTTCCCCCTAGTGGTCAGTGTGATCATAGAGACTAGTCCTTCTGCTGGTCATGCAACCATTTGGTCGATTTGCATATTAGGCTTTTATTATATATGATTAACTTATTATTTGAAAATATCAAATAAAGGGAAGTTATAGGAAAATCATAAATTCTGTCACCAAATTCTGAGCACATGAGAAGATAGAAAATTGTAACAAAATAAGTCTAGTGAACTTTTAAAGAGTCTATAAGGAATATTTTCACACAGAAAGGAATAATGATGACACTAAATTAAAATGGAAGCTTTTTAATATAGTATAATTTTTATTAGAATTATATTATAATATTAAAAGTCTTTATCCAAATTTAGAAAACATTTAAATAGAAGGCACTAGAATTTGTATTTAGTTTCCTCTTCTTCTTTTCAAGCTTCAAAACCACATCTCTTGATTCTTAAATTCCACTTGCTTGAATTCTACAGATGTGTTAATGTACTGGGCAAATGCCATCTCCTCTGCTATGTTGTTTCCTGACCAGCCTCCAAATTCTGGCTCAACCAAGGGTCCCTTCATCCCGATTCTCAAACTACATCATAATCACTTCTAATACAGCATTTGTTACACTTATATACTAGTTGACTGTATATATGTTTGCTGTTCTAATAGAATTTTGTGTTTTATAGAAGCACAGGCTCTATCTGATATATCTTTGAATTCCTCAGAGCATGTGACATAGCTTCCTGAAAGTATTTCCTTGGTGATCATTCAATTTGCTTCTACAATGTGATATTTTATTAGGAGGCAGTACGTGATGTAATAGGTTTTCTTAAGTCCCACAATTATTCATTCTAGTGGTGTCCTACCTGAATTTCACACATTAATGTGTATAATATGTGTGCATGTTTACAAATCTGAAATCCAAAAGTATCATACTTTATAGGTAGCCATCACAGTTTGTCAAACAAATAACTCAGCATTTAATTAATAAGTGACATGCACTCAGCAAACTTCTCATGTCACATATATTATTGTATTTCATCACAAAAATATAAATAAAATCATAATTTAAAAATCTGGTATTTTTCTTTGTTAAAAATGTTAATAGAATCCAGGCCACAGAGAAAAGATTTTAATATATAAAAGAGTATATTAATGAATAATTGGGAAATTCTTAGGCATCATATATTCTATACTGTTTTCCCTTACTGATATAATTTTCTAGATATAAATTCTAATTTCTGTATAATTTGGTTTAAAATAGTTTAAAATATTCATATATGTAATTAAGCATAACATGTTTGATCAGAGAAGAAAAAGATCTAAAAATAGATTATAAATATTTTATAAATTTATTAGAGGCTCAGTGCACGAATTTGTGCACAGGTGGGATTCATAGGCCTGGCTGGCAATTTGGGCCATTTGGGACTGATCAGGGCCAGCCAGCAGAGGGGATGAGGGAGAGGGTCTGTGGGAGGTTGGCTGTGGGAGTGCACTGACTACCAGGGGGCAGCTCCTGTATTGAGCATCTGCCCCCTGGTGGTCAGTGGGCATCATAGTGACCAGTCTACCGGTTGTTTAGTTGATCAGTCATAAAGGTTGCTTAGGCTTTTATATATATATATAGTGTGACACAGGGGACAAAGAGTAAGTTTTAGATTTTGATAAAGCTAAGTTAAAATCTTAGTTCAGTCACTTAACAAGAGTTGGCAGTCTTGGTAAAAGAACCCAAACTTTCAAAATCAGAATATATTTAATTTATCATTTTCCTATATAATAAAAGCCTAGGTGGTGTCACGCTCTTGTGTGACGTTGTCGCAAAGTGGCTGCCACAAGATGGCTGTGTGCACAGCAGAGGCAGGGCCTAGTGGCCACTCTGTGCAAAAGCCTGGGGATCCTGCGGCTCTGAGCATGTGGAGGAGGCCTGTGCCAGTTTCTCCGCTGCCTCTCGTGGAGGAGGCAGATCCCAGCAGGGAAGGGTAGTTATGGGCTATCAGGTCAGCAGGTGAGGGCAGTTGGGGGCCATCAGACCAGCAGAGGGCAATTGTGGGCGATCAGGCTGGCAGGGGAGTGGTTAGGGGGTGGTCAGGCTGGCAGGCAGAAATAGTTAGGGACAATCAGGCAGGCAGGCAGGTAGGCAAGTGGTTAGGAGCCAGCAGTCCTGGATGGTGAGAGGGATCGGGCCTAAACTGGCAGTCAGAAATCCCCCTACGGGTCCCAGATTAGAGAGGGTGCAGGCCAAATTGAAGACAACCCCCCCCCCCCCCCAGTGCACTGGGCCTCTAGTGATATAATGTTGGAGGTAGGTAGAGTGATTATGACACTGAAGGCACTTGTCTAATTCAGCTCTTTTAGCTATTATATCTCTTTCTCTGTCAAATTCTGGATTTGGTACAAAAAAATATCCTTTGTACCAGAAATGAGTGATAAAAAATTTATTAGAACAAATGAATCCTAGCTAAGGCTTGAAGATATCTTATATACTGGCCAAGTCAATGGAGGTAACTAAGCTTATGCAATAGCTCAGAGAGGTAGACACAAAAACAAAACAGCTTATAGACTCATAACTTTCAGAACTGGCAAAAAAAAATAAAATAAAATAAAATAAGTGCCTAGTAATATTGGTTTTACTAATAGGGAAACTGAGGTTTAAAGGCAAAATAACTTGTCTGAGGTTCCATAGCTGGTTAGTGGCAGATCTGTGACAGGAGCCTTGGTTTCCTAACTCTTGCTCCAACACTCTTTCTTTTAAGCAGTCACACCTCTCCTTATTTGCTCAGATGAAGAAGACATAACAGTGAGGACACCGAACTTCCAAACTAGTGATAAGCTACCTAGTATTTCAGAAATCTTATGAAGATATATACCAGAATGTACTCATAGAAAACGTACAATTTCTAGGTAAGGTTTACTGTCCTAACCTGTCATTCTCATAGCCTCTCCTGTCCTAGTGTTCAGGCTGAATCTTGTATGAATCTCAAAAACTCTTACTCACACTTTGGCCAAATGTCCTGATAAGAACCAAGCCAGGGCTCTGCTCTGTGTTGACTTCCCATGGGTCCCCTTGGATCATGCTTGGCCTTCTAAAATCAGTAGGCATTCCAAATAGGAGGCAACAGTGTCCGTCTCATTACAGTAGCCTTCACACATGGATCAAGCACATGGCTTATCTGACCTTGACCTTTTGGTGGTATTGATGAAGAATTCTGTATTATGATGTATTTGACTTGAATAGTAACTTTCCTAAAAATAACTAAGTACTAATAATAATTAGAAAATAATATATAAAAATATAAACTATAAGCTTTTAAACAAGTCTTTCTATTTATAACTACCTGAGTAATAAGAAATGAACTAAATTAGTAAGAAACTGATGTTTTTATTGCATTCTCATTTTTACAAAGACGGGAATTCACGAATGTGGGCCTGGAGGGGGAAGCAAAGCCAAATAGAGAGGACTGTATCTTTATCTCTGCCCTCATAGGGACAGGAAATGTGCAAGCAGGCAGAATGAAGGTTTCTCTGAAAAAGCCCTGCCTGATAATTGTTTCATATACAGTAGGTCCTGGGGTTATGTCGGAGATCTGTTCCTATGGCACAATGTAAAGCGGTTTTCACCATAAGTCAGAACCCACCTACTTAAACACCTACATCACTTACATGGAGCATATACACAGCAGTAATGAAGTGAAACAGTAAAAAAAAAATTAAAAGAAAGATAAAAATTCCTGACCTTTACTGTGGTAAATAAATAAAAAAACATAAAGCACATACGTCGAAATGACGGAACTTTTTCTTTTTCATAAATAAACTAGTAGCCCCTTGCATGATATTTTGTGTAGTAGGCTGGGAACCACAGCGCACTGCAGGAAGCCACGCTGCTTCCAGGGAGCTGTGAGCCATGTTGCTTCCACGGGAGGCAAAAGTGAGCATGGGCCATGGGAGGCAGGCCCGCTGTCTACTCTCTGGGCCTGTGCTCGGCCGTGGAGGCTGCAGGCCAGTCCCCTTGTCCCTCAGAGGCCCTCCATGGCTAGGGTATCACCACAGCAACGAAGCAAGTGTCCCATACCGAATGCTCCTCACCGCTGCCCAGAGGCCCTCCATCGCTGTGGCGATGAAGCAAGCATTCCACCAGGCCACTCATACTGCCCGCTCTTAGTGGAAGCCCCCCCCCCCCCCCCCCCAGGACTAGGGGACTCTGGCGAGGCTGGCTGAGCGGACTGGGTGCCGTCATATTGTGCCTATGGGCACCGCCATCTTTGTGATGGAGTGATGGTTGATTTGCATATTACCCTTTTATTATATAAGAGAATGAGAGATGGCAACATAACCATGAAATGATATAAGTCGAGTCCGACGTAACCTGAGGACTGTCTGTACTCTAAAAGAAATAACTAAACCATTTAACAATGCAAGTAAAAGAAGTATAACTGCAATATAATAATTTGCTGAAATATAGTTCAGTCATTAAAATGTGATTATGAACAATTTGTAGCAACATAAACATGCTAAATGATATAAACACTAGAATTACAATTATATAAAGAAACAAAGGCATAAAAAAACTTATGACAGAAAATTATACTAACACAGTGTTTGGTAATGAAATTACAGATGTTTTCCTTTCCATTTTAGCTATTTTTCAAATTGCCTATAATACGGGATTCCATATTAATAAACTATTTGAATATAAAAATAAGACAAAGTACTTGAAAGTATATAGGTAAATATTTTTATAAGCCTTCATAGAAGTATTTCTAAGCATGACACCAAAGATAGAAGCTATTAGATTAGAAACTGATGAATTTTTCTATTTAAAAATGTAAACTTTTTTAAAATAGAAAATTAGACAAAATTAAAAGGCATGATTTCTCCTTCCAGCCAATATTGAATAAAATTCACTCAATAAATGAGTACTATTTTTCAAATATTATACATTGAATTTTTAGTTAAAAACCTTCCCTCATAGAAACTCTAGGCCCAGAAGGTTTCTTTTATTCTATGAAATATTTAAGGAAGAAATAATACCAATTATATACAAATTGAAAAGGAGAGAACTCTAAATATCTAATATCTAATATCCAAATAAAATTAAAAAAAACTAGACAAAAAGACACTAGCAGGAAAGAATCTTCCAGACATATCCCTCATAACATAAATTCAAAAGTATAAATAAAATTTTTAGCAAATAAAATCCATAAATATAACACATCCTGACCATGTATGGTTATGCCAGTAATACAGATGGTTCAACATTCAAAGTTTATGTAATTCACCATATTAACAAAGTAAAAAAGAACAACTCAATGATCATTTCAATAGATATAAAAATGTATTTGAGCCCAGCCAGTGATGGCTTAGTGTTTGAGCATTAACCTATCAACCAGGAGGTCACGGTTCAATTCCCGGTCAGGGCACATGTCTGGGTTGTGGGCTCGATCCCCCATGTGGGGCATGCATGAAGCTGCCAATTATTATTCTCTCTAATCATTAATGCTTTTATCTCTATCTTCTTCTCTGAAACCAATAAAAATATATTTAAAAAGTAAAGAAAATGCATTTGATAAAATCTAACATCCATTCCTGATTAAAAAATAAACTTTTAGAAAACTAAGAATAGAGGAAACCCTAAAACTGGTAAATGCCATCTATGAGAAATCTACTGGTAAACATCATACTAAAGATTTATAAACAAGAGAAGTTTATAAACAAGAGAAGGATATACACAATCACAATTTTTACTCAATATTTTACTGAAAGTTCTAGCAACTTCAATGAAGCAGAAATGAATAAAATGCATCTGGACTGGGAAATAGGATATAAACTTTTTTTTTTTTCAGATTGCATGATTATTTATCTATGTAAAAAAGTCAATCTACAGAAACAACTAATAAATGAGTTTAACAAGATTGTGGAATACAAGATCAATGTATAAAATTCAATTACAGTAGGTCCTCGAGTTATGTCAGAGATCCCTTCCTATGGTGCAATGTAAAGCGATTTTCACTGTAAGTCGGAACCCACCTACATAAGCACCTATGTCACTCACATGGAGCACATACACAGCAGTAATGAAGTGAAACGGTAAAAAAAAAAAAAATAATAATAATAATAATAATTAAAAGAAAGATAACAATTCCTGACCTTTACTTGTGGTAAATAAATAATAAAAAACATAAAGCACATATGTACATACGTTGAAATGACGGAACTTTTTAAAAATAAATAAATGGGAGATAGCGACATAACCAGGAAACTAGATATGTCGAGTCTGACATAACCTGAGGACAGCCTGTATATTTCATAGGCTAGTATCATAACACTCAGAAATAGAAATTAAATTTAAAATATTATTTGTAACAGCATAAAAATATGCATTAATTACAGATAACTCTGACAAAAGATGTGAAAAGACTATATTCTAAAACAAACAATATACCAATGGGATAATTTTTTAAAAAACTAAATAAATGGAGAGATATACTGCTGTGTTTATAGCCAGAAGACTCAACAGTGATAACATGGCAATTTTCTGCAAATACTAGATTTATAGATTCAATATAATTATACTTAAAAAATCTCAGTAGACATTTTATAGAAATTAACCAATTTATTCTTAATTCACATGGAAATTCAAAAAATTAAAATAGCCAAAATCATTTTTAAAAAGAAGAAAAAAAATTGAAGAATAATACTACTGAGGGACCACCCAGTACAGCAGGTTTTTGTTGTAAAGAATTAACAATTTAGGGAAATTAAAAATGGCAGCAGAGTAAGTTAATGTTGCATGAATACACTCCTAGGAACAAACTGAAATTACAACTAAAATACAGAAAAACTTCCTAAATAATCAGTGGAAGACTCACTGGAGAGAATGAAAGTGGAAACCACATAGGGACTGGTAAGAGGGGTGAAGGCATGAAAGGCTGTCCCAGTGCCCACAAACAGCAGATAAAGTTCCAGAGAGATATCTTAGGTGTGTGTGAGAACTCTGGGATTAATCCCCAAGCTGGGCCCCCCAGTAGAGAGCACCAGAACTGAGAAGGGTATCCACATAATACCTGGCTGTGAAAAGCAGCAGGGGTGCTGTCAGTCAGGGAGCTATGGGTGGAACTCAGGCACTCTCTTAAAGGGCCAATGTACAAAATCCGCTGTGGAGCCACCCACCTTGTGCTCCAGCAGAGGGAGGACAGAGTGGACTAGAACTGTGAGAGCAGAAACCAGGATTGGGGACTCGGAAGGCAGACATCCCCGATTTCCTTTGTTGAGTCATTCCCTCACACAGAGGAGGACATATTTCCCACACAGACCTTTGCAGTGGGGGAAAGACAGTTGACCCACCCTATTGGAAAACATCTTATCCTGAGGCAACTTAAGAGACTAAAAATAACAATTAACCTTCAGGCAGAATCAACTGTCCCAACCTGTGGAAAAAAACTCTCCCCACACCTGAGGATGATTGCTTGGGGGCAATTCAAGTCAGAATTCTATCTGTCTGTAGGCAGAGGTGGTCTCTCAAGCCTGTGAGTGTTTGCCTGATCCAATTAGCCAGAAACAAGGCTTGACAATGTCCGGAACTAGAGATTGAGAGGCATAAAGGATCTAACAGACAGCCAAAATGAGGAGACATCTCTCATAGCAATATGCTTACAGATACATCTCCTAAGGCCGTGGTCTGCAAACTGCAGCTTGTGAGGAAACCTAAGACAGGCATTGCCTTGTTTTTGTTATGCTGCCAGTCATGGTTCCTAAAACTAAATTTAGATAAAGAATCGTACAGAACACATGAAAATCATTAGTCCCATGCTTAGCAAGCTTATTACCCATGGTGTGATGCATTTAAGTGCATGATCTTGTGTGTGTATATGGGCACCATACACAGAAATGCAATGTGGACATTAATCTAGATTATTTCCAGGAAAATATTTCCTAAAAAAATACACATCATACATGACCTGACTGACACAATATCATTAAACAACAACAACACACATCATTATACAGTAAACTTGTCCAGGAGAACTTGATAATATTTAAAAAAGGTAATAAATCCTGGGGTGTATTAACATTGGTAATTTATAATAGACTCTTCTTTATCCTACATAATAAAAGACTAATATGCTAAGTGTCCTGTTGCCCATTCAACCTATCAAAGCATAACATGCTAACAATTTGCTAAGACCGCTCAACTGCCCATTATGATGTGCACTGACCACTAAGGGACAGTCAACTGGTTGACCAGTTTCTGTAGTTGAGAACCACTAGCAGGGTCGCCTAAGATCATTAAAAAACACAGATATTTACATTACCAAAATTACAGTTATGAAGTAGCAACAAAAATGATTTTATGATTGTGGGTCACCACAACATGAGGAACTGTGTTAAAGGGTCGAGGCATTAAAAACATTGAGAACCACTGCACTAGAGCAAAGTGAGCCTGGAGCAAGTTACTGTTGTGGTGGGGGGTGGAGGGAAAGCAAAGGTGAGAGACATAAGTAAAATCAGAGTGTCTAGGAAAAATTAAAGGGAAGATATCCTAAAACTTCCAGGAAATCTTCACCAATGAAGCAAAAACAAAAAACAAAAAACAAAAAAAACCCTCTATTATTCTGTGAGCAACAAACCAAACTGGGTTGGGGTTTTAGAAAATTTGCTCACATGATTGCAAAGACAGACAGAAACTCCCAGATTGGAGAGGGCTCCAAGATTGGAGAAGGTGCAGGTCGGGCTGAGGGTCCCACCCCCTGTGCACAAATTTCGTGCACCGGGCCCTAGTATTAAGATAATCCTACCCACCTACCACTCACTGGCAGCTACTTTTCTCACAGGCCCTCCTCTAGTTTTGGTTCCAATGCAAGCTTGTGGCTTTTGATTTTAAAGCTCTACATGGTGATTGCCTCACAGGTTTTAGATTTGAAGCCAGAACTAGAGTTGATGATTCCACAGATGACAGCTTCACCTATACTGTATTTTACACAGTAGCTCTTCTGCATCGAGTGTTTACTATGTATTAGACCTACAAGGTAATCTACATGCACCTCTTACCTTCACATGAAAATCAGCATTGTCATCACCTTTCAAGCCAAGAAACTGAGGCTCAAATAAGTTAAATAATTTGCTCAAGGTTACATATTGGGAATGAGGTAGGATTAAATACATAGTGTGTGTGATCCCTAAATTCATATACATGCTCTTGCTCTCCTATGTGCAGATTCTCCCCTATTCCCCATCCTTCTTCTCTTTTCCTCCCTCATGCACACATGAACACACATACAAGTGTGGACCAAGTCAATGAAAATATATGTAGGATGTTTTTGTGCTAGATATGAGAATTAAAGGGAAATCGGTGAAACAAAGAATGGAAACAAAGTAATAAGGAGAAGAGATTTAAAGAAGTTAGGAAAGGCGTGAACTTGTCAAATAAAATAATTCAAGGGGAAATGATAGTCATCTTCAAATATTGAAGATAACTTATTTGGAAGAAGGATTACACCATATGCAATATTGATCTCTGTCACTGGGAACACTGAAGGAGAAGCTGAGAAGCTTTATTTCTTTTTCCTTTTTCAGTTCTAAGAATATAGCAAAGGACTCAGAAAGATTGTATAACTCCAGACATCAAAGAACTGAAAAAGCCACCTTTCTTTTACTGTACAGTATGAAGAAAATGCAAATGGTCATGACACGGAAAAGAAAAAATGAACTGCCTAAATGAACGTGTAATGCTACTCTTGTCCTTTTTTACACTTGGGTATTATTTTAAACATTTTTATGCATTTGACGATGAATTTTCCTATGTTGTTTTAAGTAATTTCATGTGACCATTATATTTCACTTTTTTTTCAACTTTTCAAATCAACTTTATTAAGGTATAATTTTCATATAACAGATACACAAATGTACTCACCTATGTAGTAATCATATTATTCTCTCTATATTTTATAGTTTTTTTTAAAAAAATATATTCTTATTGATTTCAGAGAGGAAGGGAGAGGGAAAAATAGAAACAAAGGATAAGAATCATTGATCGGCTGCCTCCTGCATGCACCACATTGGGGTTGAGGCCCACAACCTGGACATGTGCCATGAATTGAACCATAACCTTCTGATTCACAAGTCAAAACTCAATCACTGAGCCACACCAGCCAGGCTTATGATGTTTTGACATATTAGGGGCCTGGCTGGCTGGACAGAGTGCCCTTTCCAGGGCTTGCCAATCCTACAGACAGCAAACAAGTAACTCCCCATGAACATTCCTTTCAGGTGCAAGCCAACTAATCCAAAGTCCATATCCCATCTCCTTTATCTAATTCTCACACAGCAACTCAATATTTCCCATGGGTTAAATCATTACCCCAGGGCAGGTACTGAACAATCAGGACCATCCAATGACTGAAGCCATTGAATCATCCAAACCAGCCAATCCTAAACTTTGTCCTGCTTTGCCTTGCCCTTCCCAGGAAAACCACAATAAAGGCTCTAGGCCAGGCTTTCCCAAGGCTCCTTCCCTCTCCTGAATAACCTTGGAACTTCCCAACGTGGCCCAGAATTTATGTCATGGCCCCCTCTCGGGAACTGTAAGTGGATCCTTCTTTCAAAGGCAGTTGTTTCCCTGTAATCTTACCAAAACTGATTAAAACAAGCCTTGGATATATTTCAAGAAAATATAGAACACTGTCCCAAAAAGTTATCTTGTCCTCTTTTGCAGTCAATCCCCAGCCCTCATCCCTGACCCAGGCAATTACTGATACTTTACATCACTATAAATTAGTTCTGGCTATTCTAGAATATAGTATCACTTCATATCAATTCTTTGATTGTATCAGTGGATCAAGTCTTTGGGTAGACAAATGAAATATCTCTTTGGTGAAAACCTAAGAGTGGAAATATGTCCATGTTTTACTTTATAAGCAATTGCCTATTTTCAAAATGGCTGCACTTCATTTCTTTTTCCTGTTTCCTTCCTTTTCCCTCCCTTCCTCTCTTCCTTTATTTTTAAATTCTTTATTGTTGAAAGTATTGCATATGTCCCCTTTTCCCTCCACTGTCCTTTCCTAGCCTGTCCCAAAACCCCAGGCTTCATTCCCGACATTGTCTGTATCCATTAGTTATGCTTATATGCATACAAGTTCTCCGGTTGATCTCTTAGTCCCCACTAAACGACCCCACCCCACCCTATCCCATTCACTTCCCTTGCTTTTCCTCTGAGGATGACAGTCTGTTAGATGATTCTAGGTCTCTGGATCTGTTTTTGTTCATCAGTTTATGTTTTCAATAGATTCCACAAATGAGTGAGATCATGTGATATTTATCATTCTCTGACTGATTTATTCACTTAGCATAATGCTCTCCAGGTCTATTCATGCTGTTGCAAATGGTAAGAGTTCGTTCTTTTTTATAGCAGCATAGTATTCCATTGTATAGATGTACCACAGTTTTTAATCCACTCATATGCTGATGGGCACTTTGGCTGTTTCCAAATGTTAGCTATTGTAAATTGTGCTGCTATGAACATAGGTGTGCGTATGTTCTTTCTAATTGGCGTTTCTGCTTTCTTAGGATATATTCTTAAAAGTAGGATCACTGGGTCAAATGGGAGTTCATTTTTAATTTTTTGAGAAAACTCCATATTGTTTTCTACAGAGATTGTACCAGTCTGCATTTCCACCAGAAATGTATGAGGGCCGAAACCGGTTTGGCTCAGTGGATAGAGTGTCGGCCTGCGGACTGAAAGGTCCCAGGTTTGATTCTGGTCAAGGGCATGTACGTTGGTAGTGGGCACATCCCCAGTAGGGGGTGTGCAAGAGGCAGCTGATCGATGATTCTCTCCCATCGATGTCTCTATGGGGGTTCCCTTTTCTCCACATCCTTGCCAGCACTTGTCATTTGTTGATCTGTTGATAATAGTTATTCTGACTGGTGTGAAATGGTACCTCATTGTTGTTTTGATTCACATCTCTCAGATGATTGGTGATTTTGAGCATTTTTTCATATGTCTATTGACCATCTATATGTTTAGGTCCTTTGCCCAATACTTAATTGGATTATATTTCCTTTGTTGAGTTGTGTTATTTCTTTATATATTTTGGATATTAACCCAGATGTGTTATTGGAATATATGTTTTCCCATACAATGGGTTCCCTTTTTATTTTTTAAAAAAAGTTTTGATTGATTTTTAGAGAGAAAGGGATCTGGATCAGGATCAAGAAATAGGAACATCAATGAGAAAGAAAGATCATCAATTATCTGCCTCCTACACACCCCCTATGGGGATCAAACCTGTCACCTGAGTATGTGCCCTGACAGGGAATTGAACCCAGGACCTCCTGGCTCATGGGTTATAGCTCAACTATTGAGCAAACTGGGCAGACATCCCTTTTTATTTTGGTTATGGTTTCTTTTGCTTCTCATTTTGATGTAGTTCAATTCATTTATTTTTTCCTTTGTTTTTCTTGCCCTAAGAGACATATCAATGAAAATATAGCTATGTGAAACATCTGATATTTTGCTGCCTATGTTTTCTTCTAGGATTTTTATGGGTTTGTAACTTACATTTAAGTCTTGTATCCATTTTGAGTTTATTCTTGTATATGGTATAAGTTGGTGGTCAGGTTTCATTTTTCTGCATGTACCTGTCCAATTTTCTCAACACCATTTATTGTCTTTACTCCATTATATACTCTTGTCTCATCTGCTAAATATTAATTGACCATAATAGCTTGGGTCTGTTCCATTGATCTGTTCTTGTGCCAGTACCAGGCTGTTTTGATTACAATGGCTTTGTAATATAGTTTGGTATCTGGTGTTGTGATCCCTCCAACTTGCTTCTTCTTTCTCAAGATTACTGTGGCTAGTCGGGGTCTTTTTTGGTTCCATAAAAATTTTTATATTTCTTCTGGATCTGTAAAATATGCCATTAGTATTTTAATGGGGATTTCGAAGAATCTATAGATTGCTTTAGGTAGTATGGGCAATTTAATAATGTTAATTCTTCCAATCCATCAACACAATATATGCTTCCACTCGTTTGTATTTTCCTCTATCTCTTTTTTCAATGTCCTATAGTTTTCTGAGTACAGGTCTTTTACCTTTTTGGTCAAGTTTATTCCTAGATATCTTATATTTTGCTGTAGCACTGATAAAACAGGATATATATTTTTAGTTTATTTTTCTTAGAGTTCATTATTGGTGTACAGAAATGTTATTGATTTCCAGATGTTAATTTTGTAACCGACTACATTGTTGAATTTTTAAGTTAAACCTAGTATTTTTTTATTTTATTTTAAAAGAAATATTTAGGGTTTTTTATGTACAATATCATGGCATCTTCACATAATAACTTTACTTCCTCCTTTCCAATCTAAATGCCAATTATTTTTTCTTCTTGTCTGATTGCTGTGGTTAGGACTTCCAGTACTATGTGAAAGCAGACAACTCTGTCTTGTTCCTGATCTTAGTTTTGCTCATTGAGTAGGATACTGTCTGTATGTTTGTCATATAAGGCCTTTATTATATTGCGGTATTATCCCTGTATTCCCACTTTGCTGAAAGTTTGTATCAAAAATCATTGTTGGATTTTGTCAAATGCTTTTTCTGTGTTTATTGATATGATCATATGATTTTTATCCTCCATTTATTTATGTGATGTATCATATCTATTAGTTTATGGATATTCTACCAGCCTTGCATCCCCACATTAAATTCCACTTAGTCAAAGTGTATAATCTTTTTAATGTATTGCTGGATCCAATTTACTAATATTTTGTTGAGGATTTTAGCATCTCTATTCATCAGGAATAAATATCAGTAATTTTCTTTTTTTGTAGTAGCTTTTTTTGTTGTAGAATTAGGATAATGTTGGACTCATAAAACTACCCTGTGGGAGTTCTACCAAATATTCAAAGAGGAACTGAAACCTATTCTTCTCAGACTATTCCAAAACATTCAAGAAGAAGACACACTTCCAAGCTCTTTCTGAAGCCAGCATTACCATAGTCCCAAAACCAGATAAAGACAACACAAAGAAAGAGAATTACAGGCCAGCATCCCTGATGAGCATAGATACTAAAATCCTCAACAAAATTCTAGCAAACCGGATCCAGCATTACATTAGAAAGATCATAAACCATAACCAAGGGATGTAAGGGATGGTACAATATTCACAAATCAGTAAGTGTGATATGTCACATAAGCTGAGAGACAAAAATCACATAATAATATAAATTGATGCAGAAAAGGCATTTGACAAAAATCCAACACCCTTTTCTGAGAAAAACTCTCATCAAAGTAGGAATAAAGGGATCATACGTCAACATAATAAAAGCCATGTATGACAAACCCATAACCAACATCATACTCAATGGGCAAAAACTAAAACCATTTTCCCTAAGAACATGAACAAGACAGGGATGCCCACTTTCACCACCCCTGTACCACATAGTACTGGAAGTGCTAGCCATAGCAATCTGATAAGAAGAAGTAAAAGGCATACAAATTGGAAAAGAAGAAGTAAAACTGTCATTATTTTTAGATAACATGATATTGTACATCAAAAACCCTAAAGACTCCATAAAAAAACTAGCACACCTAATAAATGAATTTGGCAATGTAGCAGGATATAAAATTAACAACTAGAAATCTTGGCTTTTTTATACACCAATAATTAACTCACAGAAAGAAAAAACTAATAATAATAATAATAATCCCATTTACCATTTCAACAAAAAAAATTAAGACACCTTGGAATGTATTTAACAAAGGAGTTAAAAGGACCTCTACTCAGAAAATTTCAGGATGCTGAAAAAGAGATAGAGAAAGACAAAAACAAATGAAAGAATATACCGTGTTCATGGATTGATAGAATCAACATCATTAAAATATCCATACTACCCAAAGCAATCTATAGATTCAATGCAATACCCATTAAAATACCAATGGAATATTTCAAAGACCTGAACAAACTCTCCAAAAATTCATCCAGAGTAAAAAAATGACCCTGAATAGTAATAGCAATCTTGAGAAAGAAGAACAATGTTGGAAGGATCACAATACCAGATTTCAAGCTATACTACGAAGTCATTGTTCTCAAACAATGTGGGTATCCCATCTTGTGCCTGGTACTGGCACAAGAACAGACATATAGACCAATGGAACAGAACAGAGAAGCCAGAATTTGGCCCAAGACATTATGTTCAATTAATATTTGACAAAGGAGGCAAGAGCATACAATGGAATCAAAACAGTCTCTTTAATAAATGGTATTGGGAAAATTGGACAGATACTTGCAAAAAAATGAAACCAGACCACCAACTTACAACATACGCAAAAATAATCTCAAAATGGATAAAGGACTTAAATGTAAGACAGGAAACCATAAAAAACTTAGAAGAAGCCATAGGCAGCAAATTATCAGAAATATGCAATAGCAATATATTAACTGATACAGCTCCTAGGGAAAATGAAACTAAGGAGAAAATAAACAAATGACACTACATCAAAATAAAGATCTTTTGCACAGCAAAGGAAACCATCAATAAAACAACAGGAAAGCCCACTGTATGGGAGAACATATTTGCAAATGTTATCTCTGATAAGGATTTAATCTCCAAAATTTATAGAGAACTCATACAACTTAACAAAAGGAAGATAAATAATCCAATCAAAAAATGGGCAAAGGGCCTAAATAGACACTTTTAGAAAGAGGACATACAAAAGAACAAGAGACATATGAAAACATGCTCAAAGTCACTAATCATCCGAGAACCCAGAACCTTTCAGCCCGCAGGCCAATGCTCTATCCACTGAGCCAAACCGGTCTCGGCTAATCCCACTTCTAGGAATGTATCCCAAGAAACCAGAAACAGCAATCAGAAAGGATATATGCATCCCTATGTTCACAGCAGCACAATTTACAATAGCTAAGATTTGGAAACAGCCTAAGTGCCCATCATCAGATGAGTGGATTAGAAAACTGTGGCACATCTACACAACAGAATTCTATGCTGGTGTTAAAAAAAAAAAAAAAAAAAAAAAAAAAGAAGAAGAAGAAGAAGACTCATGTAACACTTTAAACAATAATTTAAATTAAAAAAAAAAAATCCACTGTGAAACCATCCAATACAGGACTTTTGTTTGCTTGGAGTTTTTTTTTTATTACTGCTTCAATTTTATTATTGTAGTTATTATTGGCCCATTCAGGTTTTCTGATTCTTTATGATTGAGTTTTAGCAGATTGTATGTTTCTAGTAATTTTCCCATTTCACCCAGGTTGTTAAATTTGTTGGAATTTAGTTCATAATACTTTCTTACAATCCTTTATATTTTTGTGGTATCAGTTGTTTCTTTAATGCTTTCATTTCTGATTTTATTTGAGTCTTCTCTTTGGCTTATGATGAGTCTGGATAAAGTTTCATCAATCTAGTTTATATTTTCAATGAAACTGCTCTTGGTTTCATTTATCTTTTATATTGTTATTTTTCTCTGTCATTTATTTCCCCTCTGATATTTATCATTTCCTTCATTTTACTTACTCTGAGTTTTTATTCTTGTTCTCTTTCTAGTTTTTTTTTTTAGTTATAGGGTTAAATAATTTATCTGAGATTTTTATTTTTTTATTTTATTTTTTTAAGGTAAGCTTGTAATGTTATGAACTTCCCTATATAAACTGTTTTTGCTTTGTCCCATAGATTTGGGGTTGTTGTATGTTGTGTTCATTTTTATTTTTCCCCAAGAAGTTTTAATTACTTCCTTGATTTCACTCGTAACCCATTCCTTGTTTAATACCATTTGCTTGAATGTTTTTTGTTGCTGTTGTTGTGTTGTTGTTGTTGTTTTGTAGTGTGTCACTAGTTTCATGCCATTGTGATCTAAGAAAAGAACATGGTTGACATAATTTCAATTTTATCAAGCTTGTAGATTTAATTTTTGCCCTGACATGTGGTCTATCTTTGAGCATGTACCATGTGCACTTGAGAAGAATGTATATTCTGCAGCTTTGGGGTGAAACGTTCAGTAAAATGTCAATTAATCCATCTGAACGAGTGTATTTCTTAATTTTATTTTCCTAGTTGACATTACTAGTCACTATTCATTTTCACCCTGACCTTATCTCAAAATGTCCTCTTAATGAAAGTAATAAAAAAGATTTACTTCTATTCCATGGTTAATCATTTTCAAACTTATAAGGGGCAGTGTTAATAATAGGAGGATACTTTCCATTCCAAATTAATGACAATATAATCTACTTAAGTGAGTAAAAGTTAAGTACAACAAAGGTATTTTTTTTATTTTATTTTATTTTTTAAATAAATCTTTATTGTTCATATTATTACAAATGTCCCTCTTTCCCCCCGCCCCCATTGGTCCCCTCCACCAGGTTCCCACCCCACCCTCTGCCCTTTCTCCACCCCCCATTGTCCTCATCGATAGGTGCACAGTTTATGTTCAGTCTCTTCCCACAGCCCCCTTTCCCCTTTTCCCCAAGAATCATCAGTTCACTCCCCTTCCATACCTCTGATTCTATTATATTCAACAGTTAATATTGTTCATCAGATTTTTTTTTTAATTTCCTTGGTTTTTAGATTCACTTGTTGATAGTTACGTATTTGTTGTTCATAGTTTTTATCTTTATTTACTTTCTCTTCCAAAAGAACCCCCTTCAGCAATTCATATAATTCTGGTTTGGTGTCGATGAACTCCTTTAGTTTTTTTTATTGGTGAAGCTCTTTATCTGGCCTTTGATTCTGAGTGATAGCTTTGCTGGGTAGATTATCTTTGGCTGTAAGTTCTTACTATTCATCACCTTGAATATTTCTTGCCATTCCCGTCTGGCCTGCATGGTTTCTGTTGAGAAATCAGGTGACAATCGTATGGGTGCTCTCTTGCTGCTTTTAATATTCTATCTTTGTCTTTTGCTCTTGGGATTTTAATTATGATTTATCTTGGTGTGGTCTTCTTTGGATTCCTTTTGTTTGGAGTTCTGTGCGCTTCCTGGACTTGTAAATCTAATTCTTTCACCAGGTGGGGGAAGTTTTCTGTCACTATTTCTTTCAGTATATTTTCGATATCATGCTCTCTCTCATCTTCTGGGACCCCCATAATTCTGGTGTTGATTCGCTTGAAGTTGTCCCAGAGGTTTCTTACATTATCTTCAACTTTCTGGATTCTCTTGCCTTCTTGCTTCTGCGGAGGAGTGTCTTCTGGCTCTTTATGTTCCAAATCTTTGACTTGATTCTTGCGATCTTCCATTCTGTTTATAGGACTCTGTATAATATTTTTTATTTCAGACAATGTATTCTTTATTTCTTGTTGATCCCTTATTATTTCTTGTTGATTCCTTATTATTTCTAGTTGATCCCTTTTCATATCCTCATAGGTCTTATCGATCTTTTCTAGGAAATTCTTGAAAAACCTTATAAGCGGGGTTTTGAACTCTATATCCAGTCGCTTTTTGTCCTCCATTTCTTTTGTTTGTGATCTATTTCCTTGTCTCGGCATTTTCGCAGCTTCCCTGAGTTGGTAGCCTTAAAAGTCTGTTCTGCTTGGATGGGGCGGAGTATCAGGGTGGAGCCTACAGCCTTGACTTCCATCAGTCATGTCAGCCATGCCCTATGCGGCTCTTGAGTCTCAGTGTTTCTCAGGGTTCTTAGGTACTCGCTGCAAGCACCTCTGACAGTGAGGTGCCCTCGAGTTTCGCCTGCTACCAAACAGTCTAGTCTCTCCCCCAATGAGCCCGCAACTGGGGTTCAGTGCAGTTGGAAGTGGAGTTGGAAGTGGGGTTCAGAGCAGTCTGGAGTTTTTGCCTCCTTTCCGCCAGGGCAATCCCGTGGCACAGCCAACAGTCCTTCTCTGCACACATTGTGCGTGCCTCTGGGGGTTCTGCCTTTCGTCGCTCCCCTGGGATTCCGCCTTACAGCCCAGTCTCCCTCTGTATGAGCCTGGGTCCCTGGGGTCTGGCCTAGAACTGGGGTTCAGAGCACTCGGAACTGGGGCTCAGCACAGTCCAGAGCTTTTGTCTCCTTCCCACTAGGGCAATCTGGCAGCAGAGTCAACAGTCCATCCTCTGCACGCAATGTGCATGCCTCTGGGGGCTCTGCCTTTCGCTGTTCCCCTGGGATTCCGCCTCACAGCCCAGGCTTCCTCTGTGTGAGCCTGGGTTCCCAGGGTCTGGCCTAGAACTGGGGTTCAGTGCTGTCGGGTCTGGGGTTCAGCACAATCCAGAGCTTTTATCTCCTTCCCACTAGGGAACGCCAGCCAGACATTGAGCCTCCCCCTCCTCTTTGCTCCGTCCTCTCTGCGCGCACAGTGTGTCTCCGTACCTTAGGCTTTTACAGCTCCTCTGATTTTCCTTCTGGTTTTCTCTTTCCTTCTTGTTGTAGAATTTCCAGTCAGTCGACTTTCCTGTAGCTCTGGGCAATGTCCATTTTATATTTTAGTTGTATTTTATTGAAATTGTTGTGTGCGGCTGCGGTTAGGTGTTTACCTGTGCAGCCATCTTGGATCCTCCCTAAGTATTTTATTATTTTTAAAAATTTATTGTTGAAAGTATTACAAATATCCCCCTTTCTTCCCCATTGACCAACCCCCTCCACTCAGTACTGGCTCTCCCAGCCCCCCGCCCCAGGCATTCACTGCACTTTGTCTGTGTCCATAGGTTATGCATACAGGCATATAAGTTCTTTGGTTAATCTCTTCCTGCCCTCTTCCCTCTGAGATTCATCAGTCTGTTCCATGCTTCTGTGTCTCTGGATCTATTTTGTTGATCAGTTTATTTTGTTCAGTAGATTCCACATATGCATATGAGTGAGATCACGACAAAGGTATTTAGAAGGAGCTGTGGCTTTTGCAGTCATGGTAACCACGATGGAATACAATCTTCAATCTACAAATATATGTGTCATGCTTGTACATCATTCCTTCTTCCACATCACAATATACCAATACAAAAGTGGTACATATAGACAGCAGTGATAACAATAGGGATGCAGAAAGATTTATCAAATAGTCTTCATGTTTCCTATATGGCAGTTCCAATTATTCTTACTCACAGTGTGCTTACCTAGACTTTATTTACATTAACTCCAGAGGCTCCCTAGGTTCAACTGAACAATCCTGGAGAATCAAGGTTCTAGGGCTCTCTGCATTCTATCCACCACAGAACACACTGGTTGTAGTAAGACTTAATGCCTTCCTTGAGAGCTACAGCACACTTACCATGTGCAAAAGTGGGGGAGATTCAACAGGCTATAGGCACAGAAAGATCCTCAGACCTTATTCATCTTATAACTTTAAATTTGCACCCTTATTTCCCCAACATTCTAGCTTCTGGCACCCACTTTCCTACCTTCTACTCTGTTTCTATAAGTTCACTTGTTGTTGTTTTTTTAACTTAATAAATCTTTATTGTTCAGATTATTACAATTGTTCCTCTTTTTCCCCCCATAGCTCCCCTCCACCAGGTTCCTACCCCACCCTCTGCCCTTACCTCCCGCCCCCCTACTGTCCTCATTCATAGGTGTATGCTTTTTGTCCAGTCTCTTCCCACACCCCCCACTCCCCTTTTCTCATGAGAATTGTCAGTCCACTCCCTTTCTATGCCCCTGATTCTATTATATTCACCAGTTAATATTGTTCATCAGATTTTTTATTCCCTTGGTTTTTATATTCACTAGTTGATAGATACGTATTTGTAGTTCATAATTTTTATCTTTTTCTTCTTCCTCTTTTTTAAAAAAAATATATTTTATTGATTTTTAACAGAGAAGGGAGAGAGATAGAGAGCTAGAAATGTCGACGAGAGAGAAACATTGGCCAGCTGCCTCTTACACACCCCCTACCGGGGATGTGCCCGCAACCAATGTACATGCCCTTGACCGGAACCGAACCTGGGACCTTTCAGTCCACAGACCAACGCTCTATCCACTGAGCCAAACCGGCTTCGGCCTTCTTCCTCTTCTTAAAGAATACCTTTCAGCATTTCATATAATTCTGGTTTGGTGTTGATGAACTCCTTTAGATTTTTCTTATCTGTGAAGCTCTTTATCTGACCTTCAATTCTGAATGTAGGTTTGCTGGGTAGAATAATCTTGGTTGTAGTTTCTTGCTATTCATCATTTTGAATATTTCTTGCCATTCCCATCTGACCTCATAGTTTCTGTTGAGAAATCAGCTGACAATCCTATGGGTATCCCCATGTAGGTAACAAACTGTTTTTCTCTTGCTGCTTTTAAGATTCTCTCTTTGTCTTTTGCTCTTGGTATTTTAATTATGATGTGTCTTGGTGTGGTCCTCTTTGGATTCCTTTTGTTTGGGGTTTTGTGCACTTCCTGGACTTGTAAGTCTATTTCTTTCACCAGGTGGGGGAAGTTTTCAGTCACTATTTCTTCAATATGTTTTCAGTATCTTGCTCTCTCTCTTCTTCTGGGACCCCCATAATTCTGATGTTGGTATACTGAAAGTTGTCCCAGAGGCTCCTTACACTATCTTCAAATTTTTTATTCTTTTTTCTCTTTTCTTTTTCACAGGAGTGTTTTTTTCTTCTTTGTATTCCAAATCTTTGACTTGATTCCTGCAATCCTCTAGTCTGGTTTTAGGTCTCTGTATATATTTTTTATTTCACTCAGTGTATGTTAAATTTCTAGTTGGTCCTTTTTCATATCCTTGAGGGTATTGTTAAATTTATTGGCCTTTTCTAGGAAATTCTTGAAAAACCTTATAACTGTGGTTTTGAACTCGATATTCGTTTGTTTGCTTTCCTCCATTTCCTTTATTTGTGACTTGTCTCTTTGACTCTGCAGTTTGGTTGCTTACCTCTGTTATAGAGTGGCTTTGTGTGTTAGGTGTCTTAGCAGGGCCCAGTGACTCAGCCTCCCCAGTTACCTAAGGAGGACACTCTTGGTGTGCCCCTTCGTGGGCTGTGTGTGCAGTCTTGTTGTAGTTAAACCTAGATTGCTGTTAGTATCACTGCGGGGAGTTGACCTCCAGGCCAATTGGCTGTGAGGATGAGCTGTGTCTCTGTTGGAGAGCTTCTGTGCTCAGCTTGGATGGGGCAGATTCTCAGGGTGGAGTAGACAGCCTTGTCAGTCATGCCCTAAGAGGTCCCTGTTCTCAGTGTCCCATGGCAATGGCTACAGGCACCTCTGAGAAAAGGCTGCTCTTGAGTTTCGCCCACTGCCAAATAGTCCAGTTTCCTATTGAATGAGTCTGGGAATCCAAAGTCAAACCCGGGACTGGATTTCATTGCAGTCAGGAGGTTTTGTTTTTCTTCCAAACAAGAAAGCTAGCCACATGCTTGCTGCCCGCCATCTCCGAACGCCACGAGTAAGCCAGCAGCATATTTAGCCACCTACCCTTTCCGTGCGCATGGGTCTCTGCACCTCTGTCCTCCACAGCTCCTCTGAGTATCAGTGTCCTTTTCTCTTTCCTTCTAGTTGTAGAGTTTCCACTCACCCAGCTTTCCGGTGGTTCTGGACAATGTCTGCTGTGTCTTCCAGGTGCAGTTTTGAAATTGTCGTGTGAGGCAGCAGTATAGGTGTTTCCTATGCTGCCATCTTCGTTTCTCTGTGTGTGTGTTTTTAAAGACTCCACAGTATAAGTGATATCATACTGTATTTGTCTTTCTCTCTGTGGCTTATTTCACTTAACATAATGCCCTCAAGATTCAACCATGTTGCCACAAATGTCAGGGTTTCCTTTTTAAAAGGCTGAATAATATCCATTGCATATATACCATGTTTTCTTTTTTTAAATTTATCTTTTAAAAATATATATTTTATTGATTTTTTTGCAGAGAGGAAGGAGAGGAATACAGAACCAGAAACATCGATGAGAGAGAAACATCAATCAGCTGCCTCCTGCACACCCCCTACTGGGGATGTGCCCGCAACCAAGATACGAGCCCTTGATTGGAATCGAACCTGGGACCTTTCAGTCCGCAGGCCGATGCTTTATCCACTGAGCCAAATGAGCCTCAGCTAAATTTATCTTTATTGTTGAAAGTATTACAAATGTTCCCCTTTTTTCTCCCACTGATCCGTCCTCTCTGTTCCTGCCCCCTCTCCAGGCCTTCACCAAACTATTTTCTGTGCCCATGGGTTACCCATATATGCATATAAGTCCTTTGGCTAACGTCTCTCCACCTCCACCTCCTCTTCCCTCTGATATCATCAATCTATTGCATATGCCTTATTTTCTTGATAAATTCATTTCTTGGTAAACACTTAAGTGTTTCCATATCTTGGCTATTGTGAATAATACTGCTATGAATATGGGAGTACAGATTCATCTTTGAAATACTGGTTTCATTTCCTTTGGATATATTCCCAGAGTGCAATTGCTGGATCATATGGTAGTTCTATTTTTAATATCTTGAGATATCCCCATACAGTTTTCCTATAATGGCTGTACCAGTTTACATTCCCATAAACCATGTACAAGGATTCCCTTTTATTGTTGCCAGCATTTGTTATCCTGGCTATATATATATATATATATATATATATATATATATATATAGACCCTGGCTATATATATATATATAGCCAGGGTCTATAATGTCCAAAATGACCAAACAGACAACCAAACACCAGAAATCAGTCCTGCAGAAAGCAGTAACCATAAGAGAAAAAAAAAATTACAATGTCTAGTGGTGTTATGTGTTATATCCATGGTTATTTATCCATGGTTATTTTTATAACTAGCAAAATGTTGAGCCAGCCCTTGTCTCTTTTTCTCTCCAGCCTCAATAGCAGCCATGGGGGCTGCTGATCAGCCTTGCCTCTCTGATCAGGCCTGGAGATGCTGACTGGCATAGAAATTGAACAATCAGAACCTAATCTGGGTGAACTGTGAAGGCAGAACCTAAGCTGGATGCTGAAGAGGGTTTTTTAAGGGCAACAGCTGTTTGGTGTAAGGTTTAAGAAAGTGGTTCACTTTTTTAATGACCGGTTTGGCAGTATAGTGCATATGGCAGGCTATCAGTCCAGATATAGGGATTATGCATTTTTGTCTTCCAAGAGCATATCCTTCTACTGAAAAAGGCTTTTATCCCCATTTAAGCAACCCTATCCTATATAATCTATACGAATAAAAGGGTAATATACTAATTAGACTGGGTTGACTGGCCATCTTTTAGATATCCAACTTCCTTCTGGACAAAGCCATGGTGGTGTGGGCCGAGGCAGAGGTAGTTATGGGTAATCAGGCCAGCAGGGGAGGGCTGTTGGAGGCAAGATCAAGCCAGCAGGGAAGGGTCATTGGAGGTGATCATGCAGGCAGGCAGGTGAGCAGTTAGGAGCCAGCAGTCCCAGATTGCAAGAAGGATGTCCAACTGCCGGATGTCCACAGGGATCAGACCTAAACCGGCGGTCAGACATCCCCCAAGGGTCCCTGATTGGAGAGGGTGCAGGCTGGGCTGAGGGAACCACTCCCCTGCCCCTGCACAAATTTTGTGCACCAGATCACTAATCTTTTTATAATAGCCACCCTAATAGGTGTGAGGTGATATCTCACTGTGCTTTTGATTTGTATTTCCCTGATGATTAGTTATTAGTTTCATGTGCCTATTGGTTATTTGTATGTCTTTTTTCAAAAATCATTTATTCAGATCATTTGCCCATTTTTAAATTGAGTTATTTATATTTTTGCTATTGAGTTTATTTTGGATATTATTTCCTTTTGGAATATATGCTTCAGAATATTTTCTCCTATCCATAGGTGTCTTTTTCATTTTGTTGATGGCTTCCTTTGCTATGCAGATGCTTTTTAGTTTGATGTGGTCCTACTTGCTTACTTTTGCTTTGGTTGCCTTTGTTTTGGGGAAAATTGTAAAGGGTACATGTAATGTATATATTTCTTATAACTGCATGTGGATTTAAAATTATTCCAAATTTGCCAAAGCAGGTTTGGCTCAGTGGTAGAGCATTGGTCTGTGGACTGAAAGGTCCCAGGTTCGATTCCGGTCAAGGGCATGTACTTTGGTTGTGGGCACATCCCCGGCAGGGGGTGTGCAAGAGGCAGCTGGTCGATGTTTCTCTCTCATCAACGTTTCTAGCTCTCTATCTCTCTCCCTTTCTCTCTGTTAAAAATCAATAAAATATATTTTAAAAATAAATAAAATTATTCCAAATTTAAAAGTATAATAGCAAATAGATTTAAGGTGCTATGGCACATTCTCAAGGATAATTACATTATCCATCATTGAATGCAGGTACCAATTTTTTAAGTAGTCTTCATCCAGTTTATCCACATTCCACCTTTGTTGGTTGTCAACTCATGAAGAAAGGCAGATTTAGGTAGACAAAAGGAGAAATGTCTTGAGGTTTTAAAAAACACAATAAAAACATATTAATATTTTATGAATACCGTGAAGTATACTTGAAAGTTTGAGACCACAGTGACATGAGCAAGTATCTATGACCTAAGAACAACTGCATCCTTTGGTACTTTGAAGTACTAAAAAAAATCACATAGAATTAAATTACAAAGCTAACACACTTGTTTATGCAGCTGGTCTTTTTTAAAATTGAGAAACTTTAAACTTACAATTCTAATAGGCTAACTGGTGACACACAAATTCTTTGAAAAAGAAATGAAATATCATAAATCATCTGACCATTCTTAAGCTTAGATTTTTATCACCAGTCTGATGCTTTAAAAACAAAAAGCAATATGAAAGGATAAGGTCTTGTTTTGTGCCCTATGAAGTTTAAGATAGAAAATAATCCCTACTCAGTTTGGCTCAGTGGATGGAGCATCCATCTACGGACTCAAGGGTCCCAGGTTTGATTCTGGTCAAGGGCACATGCCCAGGTTACAGACTCGATTCCCAGTGGGAAGTGTGCAGGAAGCAGTCAATCAATGATTCTCTTTCATTATTGATGTTTTTATCTCTCTCTCCTTCTTCCTTCCTTCCTGAAATTAATTAAAAAATATTTTTAAAAGAAATCATACTATTAAATGTCATATAAAATCCTAACCTCAAAATTTAGGATTAAATTCGCATAAAATTCTTGGTCGTTCCCATGAGAACTGATGCAAGTAGAGTAGCTTTTCTTACAAAATATTTCAAAACTCTGGCATTTCCTGTGATAAATGAAGCAATAAGGCACTGGAATTGCAATTGCATATATTTAAGTACTTCATATATGCAACCAGATTATCATCTTGCTGTATATCTAGCTCTATGAATTTATTATCTGGCATCCAAAGGAATATTTGAATACTTATAAAGAGTAAAGGTTAGGGTAGGCCCTTTTAATTTTAAGCTACAAATTTAGGACCACACATAGCTAGAGTTCAACCTTTATTTTCTGGCAAGTAGATTTAATGAAAAATGCTCACAAATTTTGCAAGAAATGTTAAAATAAAAAATCTATAAATACTTTGACATATTTAAGGTACAGTAATGTCTAAGTGTTAGCCACAGAACCTGCAAATTTTTATTATAGCTAACTTTCAAGAAAGTAAGTTGTGGGAGACATACTCTGTGACCTGATGAAAGGTACTTTAATATTTGGTCAATGATCATTTCAAGTGATATTCTAATTCATAAGTTTGCCTTCAGAAGCATCCTGGACTAGCAGTGCAGCCTATATAAGACCATAACCACTTTAGATTTTAGCAGTTTTTCTAATTCATTTTAAAGATCCAGCTAACAAATCAGTAGCCTCCAAATAACAGCTTAACCAATATCAAATCCCTATCAAGCTGTGTACACTTGAATAAATGACCTAATTAACGATATCAGAAATCCAGCTTATGCCTTGAATATCATATAGTTACAAATGAAGAATTCTTAGAGATTATCTAACTTTAAAATGTATAATTTGTTTCTCATTAAATTATTAAATATTGAATATATACCAAACAACATTACAACATATGTGTAAGTTAAAAAATCCTATCTAATATAAGAGTAATATGCAAATTGACCATCACTCCAAAACACAAGATGGCCACCCCCATGTGGTCAAAGATCCTGCCCCTATGTGGACACAAGATGGCCACCACAAGATGGCCAGCAGGGGAGAGCAGTTGGGAGGGACCAGGCCTGCAAGGAAGGGCAGTTGGGGGCAATCAAGCCTGTAGGGGAGGGCAGTTAGGGGTGACAAGACCAGCAGAGGAGGGAAGTTGGTGGTGACCAGGCCTGCAGGGATGGGCAGTTAGGAGTGACCAGGCCAGGGGAGGGCAGTTAGGGGCAAACAAGCAGGCAGGGGAGCAGCTAGACATCAATCATGCTGGCAGAGGAGTGGTTAGTGGGTGATCAGGCTGGCAAGCAGAAGTGGTTAGGGGCAATCAGGAAGGCAGGCAGGTGAGTAGTTGGGAGCCAACAGTCCTGGATTGTGAGAGAGATGTCCGACTGCCTGTTTAGGCCCGAACTTACCAGGATTGGGCCTAAATGGGTAGTTGGACATGCCTCTAGGTATCCCAGATTGGAGAGGGTGCAGGCTGGGCTGAGGGACACCCTCCCCTGTGCACAAGTTTTGTGCACTGAGCCTGTAGTAAATAAATAAAATGAACACCTTTATTCCTACTACCCAGTTTAGGGAATAAAAGATTACTCTAACTTTGAAGTTACCTTTATGGTTCTTCCCATTCTATTTCCAATCCTTGGCATGCCTTTTCCCCAATGACCTTGAATTTTTTCACTTCGCTTTACTTTATCCTACATATCCCTAGTTAATATAGTGTTTATTTTTGCAATATTTGGGGCATAATTATATTGGTTGGAATCATTTGAAAGTATTATTATACATTCATGAGATTCACCAATCTGGTATGTTTGAATATAGCACAATTTATGACTTCTCTTTTTGATGGATATCTGAATTCTTTCCAGTGTTCTGGAATACTGTCATGCATGTTTCTCTGTGTACATTTACAAGTGTTTCTATGTTTCAGAGTGAAATTTATGGGTTGGTATATATAAAAGTTATTACATAATGACAAATTGCTTTATATTTTTTATCCAATTTCTTTAACCACTAGCAAGGGTAAGAGAAGGCAGGATGCTCATCTCCTTGCCAATACTTCTTCCAATCTTGCGGATATAAAATAGTATTTTCTTGCGATATTTTTAAAGCTCCTTTCTCTTTCCTTTAAAGTGAAATGTACACAAGATGACGTGCACAAATCTTAAGTATACCATTCCATGAGTTTTAACAAATGCATATACCTTATAACCCAAACCATTATCTCATTCTAAAGGAAATTTCTTCATAATCTTTGCCAGTCATTACCTGCTCCATCCCACTCTTTTGATTCCTGTTCCTCCCAGATAAATTTTGCTTGTTCTAGAACTTCATAAAAATGAACTAATACTGTATTATTATTATTATTTTCTTAATCCTCACCTGAGGATATTTTCCCACTGATTTTCAATGGAAGGGAGAAGGGGGGGAGTATGAGGAGAAGGAAAGAGAGAGGAGAGAAACACATATGTGAGAGAGACACATTGATTGGTTGCTTCTGTACATGCCCCAACTGGGGCTGGGATTGAACCTACAACCTGGGTTCAAAGCCCTTGACTGGGCATGGAGCCCTCTGTGCATGGGCTAACACTCTAACCACTAGCCAGGCCAGCCAGGGCTTATGTATCCTTTTGTATAAGACTTCTTTAGCTAGTTTAATAGATTCATCAATGTGTTACAGGGATCAGTAGTTTGTTCCTTTTTATTTCTGAGTAGTATTCTATCTTATGAGCACACTATAGTCTGTTTACCCATTCTCTTACTAATGAACATCTGGGCTATTTCTAGTTTTTGGCTTGTCTGAACAAAGCTACATGTATACATACTATGTACGTCTTATGAACATCTGCGTGTATGTGTGTGGTTAGATTTTCATTTTTTTTCTGAGTAAGTACCTAGAAGTAGAATTGCTGGGTCATCACATACTGTATGTTTATAACAGATTTTTTTCCTAATAGGAGGTACCACCTAACAGAATATATGAGTTTCAGTCACTCAACATCCTTACTAACATTTGTTGTTATCAACCTATTTAATTTTAGTCATGCTCCTGAGTATCTCAGTATCATTTGAAGTTGCATTTCCCTGATTAATGATGTTGAACACATGCTTAGGGGCCACTTCAATAGCCCCTGCTGTGGAGTACCTATGTTATAAAGTAGCTTTTCAAATAATTTATCCTCTACCCTCACTTTTTTATTTCGAATCATTCTTTTATAAAGTTGCAAAATTTTTTTAAATCTATATATCCCTCTGACAAATATATATGTTGTAGATATTTTTTCCCAGTCTGCAGCTTTTCTTAATGGTGTTTTGATGAGCATACATTTTTTTTTATAAAGTCTATTTTGTAATTTTTTTCTCTTATAGTTACTGCTTTCTGCATTTAAATCTCTGCTTACCCCCAAATCATGAAGATATTCTCTGAATTTTTTCTAAAAGCCTTCTGGTCCTAACTTTTACATTTAAAATATTACATATTAATTTTTATGCACAGGGCAAGGTAGGAATTGAGAATTATTTCTATTCAATATAAATATCCAGTTGTTCCAGCACTCTTTATTTTAAAAAACTTTCCTTTTCCCACTGGGTTGCTTTGGGTCTTGCTGAAAATAAAATTAGCATAACCTATGGGTCTATTCTGGCCTTTCTAATCATTGATCTATTTATGATCCTTACAGTAGCATACGCTGTTTTAGTTATTGTAGCATTATGGTTATGTTATGAAATCAAATCCTCCAGCTATAATTTTAAATTTATTTTGGATATTCCCAATCTTTTACATTTTCATGTAACTTTTTAGAATAAGTTTTTCAATTTTGGGGGGAAAAGCCCACAGGATAATAATAGGGATAATGTTGAATTTATAGATCAATTTGGGGAGAACTGTCATCTAATTGATTTTGCCAATCCATAAACATGTCATCTCTCTTCACTTATTCAAATTTTCTTTAGTTTTTTTCCAGTAATGTCTTATTGTTTTTTTTAAAAAATATATTTTATTGATTTTTTTACAGAGAGGAAGGGAGAGAGCTAGAGAGCTAGAAATGTCGATGAGAGAGAAACATCGACCAGCTGCCTCCTGCACACCCGCTACTAGGGATGTGCCAGCAACCAGCGTACATGCCCCTAACCGGAATCGAACCCGGGACCCTTCAGTCCGCAGACCGACGTTCTTCCACTGAGCCAAACCGGTTTCGGCAATGTCTTATTGTTTTTAATACAGAAACTTGCATGTAATTTGTTAAAGTGTGGTACTTTTATTAAAAATTGGATATAGCTCTGGACAGGGTAGTTTAGTGGTTAGTGTGTTGGCCATGCTCACCAAATGGCCCTGAGTTCAATTCCAGCCAAGGACACTACTTTGGTTGCAGGTTCCTCACTCCAGTTGGGGTGCATGCAAGAGGTAACCAATTGATGTGGGTCTCTCACATCGATGTTTCTCTCTCTCTCTTTCTCTCTCTCATTCCCCTTCTCCCCTCCTTTACATTCTAAAATCAATGGAAAAATTATCCTCTAGTGAGAACAAAAAAAAAAGGGGGGGGGGTTTATAGGCTTATTATTCAGCATCTCAATTCAAAACTACTTGTTACTTATTAGAGATGCTCCATCATATACTTTCTCTGTGGAATTATTAAATACATTAAAAAATCTAAGCAATTCCATTTAATAGTATATTCTGTATAGTAAGCAAGTCAAGAATTTCTAAAAATGGGATAAGTACTCTATAACTTGGCAGCAAAATAAAAGAATGGACTTAGTACCAAAGCATTCATGTTGGAAACAGAATCAGAAATTTTTATAATCCACCCTCATTTTGAATATATTTTGTGATGGGGAAAGAAGGGAGTTATATATATGATTACTTTTGTCTGGAGTTGCATTGATCCTTTAAGCATAAGACTCTTGTTACCTAACTGTTCCAAAGCCAACTCTTTTTTTTTTAGTTCTGGCCCACATAACCATAACCAAGGGTTTCAAGAAGAGAATAGAAGTATTCTAGTTTGACTTTTAAGCAAATACAACACAAGCTCCTTTAAAAAAATATATTTCATTGATTTTTTACAGAGAGGAATAGAGAGCTAGAAACATAGATGAGAGAGAAACATCGACCAGCTGCCTCCTGCACACCCCTTACCTGGGATGTGCCCGCAACCAATGTACATGCCCTTGATCAGAATTGAATCTGGGACCTTTCAGTCCGCAGACCGACGCTCTATCCACTGAGCCGAACTGGTTTCGGCCCAAGCTCCTTTTCTTTTGCTAAAGACAGGCTTGTATCCAAAGGCTCTTGGGTTTCCCACTTGGCTTTCTTTTGTAACTTATTTGTCTTACTTATTCCACTACATTGCTGTTCATTTATCTCATTCTCTCCTTCTTCCTGACAACACTAATTTCATTCTCCATAGCTTCAATGTCTGATTATTCAGACTTCTCTATCAGGATCTGAAAATGGACAGAACAAATTCCTCATCATTACCACCCCAGCCCTAAAAACGCAGACCTCTATCTTTGGCCTTTGTTTGCTTCTTGCTGGCTTCCCCTTTTAAGTCTTTTCTCCATATGCCTTAACTTTCTTCCTATGACCTTCTTGTCAAATTTGTCCTTTTCTTGAAGTCTTTCTTTTGCTTTATTAAGGTTTACACTTTTATAATGCTTTTCCTCAGTATCTTTCACAATGGATTTCCACACTGGTGGCTAACAGTGAACCAAATTCCCTTTGTCAGTAAATGTTATTTCCTTATTCACTTAAAATGTTACATTACTTTTTTTTCTTTGTTTGTTCCTGTGACTTTCTTGATTTTCTGGGCTCATCAGTATAAGGAGCAGATTGAGTTTGAGGCCCTCTTATTTGTACTACTTTCTCTCTCGTTTTCACCTCATCTGCCTCTCTTCCTCCTTTTCCATCCTCTTCATGAGTAATACCACTAGCCAATGTGTCCCTGTCCTCTCCTGCTTCTGGTCTCTTCCCACCTTACTGAAGGATGGATAAACAGCTTCTCCCTGTGAGGGATAGATCCCTAAACTCATTAACAATTATTTGTTCAGCTGTTTCTACAATTTCTGATAAATTTTAGCCAAATTATCATAGCAAGTGCAAGAGACATAGCATATTTGGGTAAAGGTAAACTTGTTAAAGTCAAATATTTCTTCATCCTTCATCAGGTATACTAACATATGTAGGAAACAAAACACCCCTGAGTTCTTTAATTCTTAATCATGGACTAAAAAAGACTCTAGTGTTCCCCCCTCACACCCCTCCCACCCCCCCACCCCCGATTCCCATAAGTTTCTCTGGATTGATTTTTATTTCCATATAGGCACTTTCTTCTGAATAAGTTGCTATACTGTCCTTATTTTCTTCTGAGGGAAGCAAAATTAATAAAGCTCCATCATCTACTTGGCAGGTCTATTTGCTCTAATGAATATGAGTTGGCATCTTCTGGGCAATTAAATGCAAGAACCCAATTCATGGCCTGTCTACCCAATAGCCTGGTTGCAGTATCTGTAGCAAAGAACACTATTAGCACTCTTGCAGATAAACTTCTTACAGACTTCCACTTTTCTCATCTGCTGCTGTCAACCACAGAAATCAAGAATAAAAGTACCATAGCACAGGGAGAAAAAAACTTGGTTTAGATATGAACCTCTTTACAACTGGAAAAAATACATATATTATATATCTATTTAGATGGTTTCTAAAAAAGGAATATGAGATACACATTTTTTTTTTTTACTATAGCATACAAACTATGTAGCTTTGTTCCAAAGTGACAGGGGTAATATAGTTTACTTTTCTTACCAACTCAAACATATTCAGAATTTTTCAAACTCAAGAATATAAGCTCTTTTATAGGTTTGATTTGTTTTGCCTGGAAAAAACAAAACAAAAGTAACTGTTTTGGAAGAATATTTTTGCATTCATACTATCGGCAGAGTCTATGCCCAAGATTCTTCCTTATGACCTACATTTTGGAGATTGTTATGAACACTATTGGTTCATCTTTTTGCTCAAATAGTCAATCCTGTATGCAAACAAGTATATTTACGTGGTTGATCTTCTCAAACATCTTGTCTCAGATCATTCCATCAATGAAGAGATTGCTGAAAAGCTTATGATTCTTTGCTGCTTCTTAGAAAACCCAAAGGCCTGATAACTACAATAAATAAGTTCTCATAGGTAGTATTACCGAACCCATAGTCCATCTGTCAAAGTCTATTACAGATGGTTAAAAAAAAAAAAAAAAAAAAAAAGTCAAAGTCTTGCTAAGATCCCGTTCTAGAAGCTCCAAGTAAATCTTTAGTTAGTACTGCCTCAATAAAGATGCAAAGGGCTAAAACTGGTTTGGCTCTGGATAAAGCATCAGTCTTCAGACTGAAAGGTCCCAGGTTTGATTCCGGATAAGGGCATGTACATTGATTGCAGGCACATCCCTGGTAAAGGGTGTGCAAGAGGCAGCTGGTCAATGTTTCTCCCTCATCAATGTTCCTAACTCTCTATCCCTCTCCCTTCCTCTCTGTAAAAAAAAAAAATAAAATAAAATAAAATATTTTAAAAATTAAAAAAAAATAAAGATGCAAAGGAATACTTAAAAAAATACATGTCCAAGTCTTATTATTGCAACAAAATTACTTTGCAGTAGCACCCACAGGATATGTTCTCTTTCATTTAAAAGAAAGTATTTATTGTTGAAAATATTACAGGTGCCCTCTTTTTTTCCCATTCAGTCCCTTCACCCAGAATCCACTCTTCCTGGGTCTTCACCACTCTATTGTCTGTGCCTATGGGCTATGCATATAAGCCATCTCAGTTCCTCAGTTAGTCACTCCTCATCTACTCCCTGACCCCAGCCTTCCATCTGAAATTCGTCAGTCTGCTCCATGCTTCTGTATCTCTGGATCTAGTTTTGTTCATCAGTTTATTTTGTTCATTAGATTCCATATATATGAGTGAAATCATGTGATACTTATCTTTCTCTAACTGGCTTATTTCACTTAGCATTAATACTCTGCAGGTCCATCTATGCTGTTGCAAATGCAAAGAGTTCTTTCTTCTTTACTGTTGCCTAGTATTCCATTGTGTAGATGTACCACAGTTTTTGTTTTTTTTATTCACTCATATGCTAATGGTATTTAGGCTGTTTCCAAATCTTAGCTATGGTGAATTGTGCTGCTGTGAACATAGGGGTGCATATATCCTTTCTGATTGGTGTTTCAGGTTTCTTAAGATATATTTCTAGAAGTGGGATCACTGGGTCAAATAGGAGTTCCATTATTAATTTGTATGAGGAAACTCCATACTGTTTTCTATAGTGGCTGTACCAGTCTGCATTCCCACCAGCAGTGTACTAAAGTTCCCTTTTCTCCATATACTCACCTACACTTGCTGTTTGTTGATTTGTTGATGATAGCCATTCTGAAAGGCATGAGGTGATACCTCACTATTGTTTCAATTTGCATCTCTCTAATGTTAGGGACTTTGAACATTTTTTCATATGTCTCTTAGTCATTTGTATGCCCACTTTGGAGAAGTGTCTATTTAAGTCCTTTGCCAATTTCTTAATTGGATTGCTTGCCTTCTTTTTGTTAAGTTGTATGAGACCCTTATATATTTTGGAAATTAACCCCTTATCAGATGTATCATTGGCAAATACATTCTCCCATACAGTGGGTTCCCTATTGATTTTGCTGATTGTTTCTTTTGTTGTGTAGAAGCTTTTTATTTAGATATAGTTTATTTTCTCCTTAATTTCCTTTGCCCATTTGTTTATTTTCTCCTTAATTTCCTTTGCCCAAGGAGATGTATAGGCAAACATATTGCTATGAGAGATGTCAGATTTTGCTGTCTATGGTTTCTGCTAAGATTTTCATGATTTCACAACTTACACTTACATTTTTATCCATTTTGAGTTTGTTCTTGTGCATGGTGTAAAAATACAACATCATTTTTAAAAATAAAAATTCTTAACAAAGTGGGAATAGAGGGAGCATACCTTAACATATTAAAGGCCGTATATGACAAACCTACAGCAAACATCATACTCAATGGAGAAAAACTAAAACCATTTCCCCTACAAACAAAAATAAGACAGAGATGTCTGCTTTTACCACTCTTATTTACACAGTACTGGAAGTCCTAACCATAGTGATGAGACAAGAAGAAAAAAATAAAAACCATCCAAACTGGAAAGGAGGAAGAAAAACTGTCATTATTTGCAGATGTCATATTTTATGTGGAAAACCCTAAAGAATCAATAAAAAAAAAACTAGTAAATTTAATAAGTGAATTTGGGAATGTAGCAGTATACAAAATTAACACCCAGATGACATTTTTACACAATAATGAATTCTCAGAAAAAGAAATAAAAAAACAACAATAATCGCATTTATCATTGTAATAAAAAAAATTACAATAATTGGGAATGGCTTAACTAAAAAGGTAAAAGACCTGTACTCAGAAAATTACAGGACATAGAAAAAAAGAGATAAAGGAAGATATAAACAAGTGGAAGAATATACAGTGTTCATGGATTGGTAACACTAACATCATTAAAATGTCCATAATACCCAAAGCAATTTACAGATTCAATGTAACCCATTGAATTAAAATGCCAATAATGTATTTCACAGATCTGGAAATAACACTACAAAAAGTTACATGGAAACAAAGAATATCCCAAGTAGCTGTAACAATATTGAGAAAGAAAAACAAAGTTGGGGGAATTACAATACCATATATCAAGTTACATTATAAAGTCACTATAATCAGCCCTAGCTGGTCTGGCTCAATGGATAGAGCGTCGGCCTGTGGACTGAAGGGTCCCAGGTTCGATTCTGGCCAACAGCAAATACTTGGATTGCAGACTTGATCCCCAGAAGGGGGTGTGCAGGAGGAAGCCAATCAATGATTCTCTCTCATCATTGATGTTTCGATCTCTCTCTCCCTCTCCCTTCCTCCGTAAAATCAATAAAATATATATTCTTTAAAAAAAAAAAAAGTCACTGTAATCAAAACAGCCTGGTACTGGCATAAGAACAGGCATGTAGATCAATGGAACAGAACATAGAACCCAGAAATCAACCCAAGATATTATGCTCAATTATTATTTGACAAAGGAGGCAAGAGCATACAATGAAATAAAGACAGTCTTTTCAATAAATGGTGTGGGGAAAATTGGACAGATACATGCAAAGAAGAAGAAGGAGGAAGATGAAGAGGAAGAAGAAGAGGAAGAGGAAGAAGAAGGAGGAGAGGAGGAGGAAGAGGAGGAGGAGGAGGAAAGAAACCAGACAATTGAAAACAATTTAAAACTATTTCCCTGTTGACTTAAACTTGAATGACTGGGAACTCTTTCTGGGCAGGAGAGTGGGTCTGCATGTAAGGGGAGGTGCACTCAGGGAGGGATTCTGGGAATCGCACAGTTTTGCACACCAGGTCACTAGTATTGGAATAAACAAGGTGCCTCTAAGTAAAAGAGTAGTATGTACAACAATCATTTGATAAATCTTAGTTAAGCCTTTTTAATAAACTTCCCTAAACTCAGAAAGTGATCATAAATTCCTTTACAAGTGAATTCAGGTGGTTTCCAAGTCTGTTTTCTACAGAAGAGTGTAATTGGGTTGTCAGTGGATCATTAAAATAATTTATAGATCATGATGAAAAAAGTTAAGAAATTACACAATTCTGGCATATCATAAACAATAATATTTTAATATTAAAGATGTTTCATCACTCTTTTAAGTGTATATTTGTTCTGACTCATTTCTCTTACTTCTAATTTCTATGAACTATTTTTCTGTACCATCTCTTTTCTTTTGCACTCCTTCCAATTTTGTTTTCATTTCTTTGGTAGGTTTGATTTTTCTTCAACTTTTTACTGAGTTATGCTTCTAATTTTATAATTAAACATAATTATAATTATTAATTTACAACCTATAAGTTAACCACTGTCCATTTTGTGTACAATGTGAGGTAGGAATCCATTATTACTCTCTTTCATTGAGCAAGTTCTTGCCCCATTTGTTGCTGCTGGTCTATAGAAATGCAACTGTCTTTCCTATGTTGATTTTATATACAAAATCCTTGCTAAACTCTAGTTAATTCTAAGAATTTAGTGTGGAGTCATAAAAATCTTCTATATAAACAATTATATAATTTGCCAATAATGGTTATTTTTTCCTGCCTTTCAGTTTTCCAACTTTTCTTCTTTTTCTCAGCCCCCTTTCCCCCTAATTCTGGTCTGGATCTTTTATAAAGATCACTGAACTACTGCCAGGAGTCTAAAATTTCTGGTACAATAATGAATATAAATGGTGATATCAGGGAACCTTATCTTTTAAGAGTTAAATTGTATCTCTTAATGCCCAGAGATAATTTTAATATAATCAGAATAAGGAAAATAAGTTGTTTTGTTTTGAACATTTCTGTCTTAAAGATAGCGATAACAGGTTTTTGTGGGTTTTTTTTTTAGTTTAAAATACTAAAATGTTTATTCAAAAAGCATAAAATATGTAACACAAAGAAAAGGAAGAACATTAGATATAAAACAAAAGCAATATGGCATTATGATATTAAAACAAGATAAAAGCTGTGACATTAGCCTTATTAACCTATACACTGTAAACATTGTCCCAGCTTTGCTTTTCCATGGTGTCAGAGTGTGGAGCTGTCTCTGAGAAGTGGCCCAGCCAGAGTCTACATTTCCATATCCTCCTCTCTTGCACCAGTTGTGGCTTTGTGAATAGTTCTCCCCAAAAGAATGTCAGTTCTCAGAGTGAGGCTTTTCAGAAACCTGATTTGAGGTATATCCATAGTGTCTTTCCTCACCTGCTTGAGGACTAAAGGCTCAGTTACAGGAGGTCAGAAAAGCCTTTAACGCATTGTTTCATTAACATTAAATACTCTTGAATTAGGTTTAAGCTATTATATTTGTTGGAATCCATTTAGCATTCTGTAACTAAAATAAAAAATGGTATCTTTAAGTGGGGTGCACACCAAACAAAAAATCTAAAATATCTAGCAACAGTTTAGCAGCCAGGCAGCAGGAAATGAAGAAACTGCGTAAAGGATGGAAAGATAGTTATGTCATGCAGTCACAAAACACTTAATAAAAAAACTGCCTGCTAAAAGGGATCCACAGTGACAGAAGCCAAAAAGTGGTTGCCTCCAGGGGAGCAAAGTGGGAAATTAGCTGGAAAGGAGCATCCACCTGGGTAATGGAAATGTGCTATATGTTATTTTGGGTGGTGGTTTACACAGGTGTACACAATTAACAAAACTCATTGACCTGAATGCTTAAGAGCTGTGTAAATTATACCTCAATTAAAAAAAAATGCCTGAGATAGATTCAAAGGCAGACTTGCCTACCAACTCTATAGCTATAAAGAAAAAGAGATGGGAAATAGATTATTAGGAACAACAGTATTACTTGCTGCATTTATCAATAATTGATAAGAAATAAATGAGCAAATGCAAGAATTGACATGGTTGAGAGCAGAAATTAAAGAAATAGAGAATCCAGAAATGTGGGGGCTCTTAAGGTTAGAAAAGAATTTCACAGAGTAAGAGAAAAAACTGAAAAAGGTTTTGAGCAAATATGGCCTGTTACATGTTTCCTCAGATAAAAAGAGGGAAGCCAGCCTTGCTGCAGATTAAGTATGTTAACTTCCCATAAAACCTATTTCAAAATGGGAGAGAGGGAAGAGGGAAGTAGAAAGGAGAATAGGAAGGGGTGAGGGATGGAGGGAGATATTAGGCTTGGGATTTGGATTTTTTTTTACTAGAATGATCATATTGTCCAAACTGGCATAATTTAGAGTGAAAGAGGGCATTATTATTTAACATTCACAAGAGATAATAAAATAGGACTGTCCTTGCAAACTGGGACATGTACTTACCATATTACTAGTACACTGAATTAACTGAAAAAGGATAGGTCAGAAGCCAACTAAGTTTCTGAAGGAATAACATGCCAAAAACATACATCTTGCTATTAAGTTTTGACTATTTGACTCTTAAAACAAACTTCAAGCTGCCAAAACTGCATGAGCAGAAAGTAGGAAACAAGGTTTAGATAGCCTCCAAGGACAGCATATTTGTAAATGTCCATGTAAGAGTGAACTTGGAGGTAACTGGGCAAGGAAGAACCTTCTAGAAGGCAAAAATAAGGTCCTAGAGAATAATAAGCAAAGTTCCTTTTAGAGAGCAGGACCAAAGTCTAATCAAGGACATCTTCTACCTTAAGCAAAGATTCTTCAAAATGTTTCTTGCCATACCATGTTTTTTTGTCACTGCCAATATTCCTAATTCTAAATGTTCCCTCAGCTCTAAAAAATTAAATATAAACTTGTAATTTGCTAATTGGGCCTAATGCAATAAATTATGAACACGGCACATAATGTGATGGTGGTGAGAATAAACCTGAAGAGCCTTTTACAAAGATCACTGAACTACTGCCAGGAGGCCATGATTCTCATCCAACCTTCTCTATTAACTGTGTGACACTGAATAAATCATGATTTCTCAGGACTTATAAAATGGGAATAAGAGGATGCCTTCCAGTTCTACAATTCTAATTTAAAATTCTTGACCTCACTGAACCAAAAGAACTACAAAAGTCCTCTACAAAATGTCATTACCTGGAGAATCCATAATAGACTAGTTGGTCTGGTTTTTATAGCAAAAGCAATTCAGCAGAATTCTAAAACATTACACTGGCCAGAAAGATCTTGGCACTCTTTCATTTCTTGGGTTTTCTATATAATTTCAGTTTCATTATACTACATTAAAGAATGAAATAAGTAAAAATTTAAAAACAAAATGCAATTTGGAGAATACTTTTAATTTAAAAATATATTTTATTAGTTATGTAGTCAGTAATAATCACTGACTCCTAAAAGTAATTTTGAAGTAATTAAAAATAGGTCTGCTAAATTTTAACTTTTGATTTCCCCTCTTATTTTTAAAAGAAAATAGCACTCAGGACTCTGTCTTTATCACTGATAAAAGATAAGACAAAAGTCCACAGTACTTTAAAGAGTATCTTATCTATAGAGTGAATTAATGAATCAAAAAATGAAGTACCAGAATAAATACCATAAAAATACCCTAAGTCTTTAAAACATAAATTTGCAGGTGTATATCAGATTATACAAAAGTTTAAATTAGTTTAAATAATGGAAAATTTGTATGTGGAATACTTTTAGTGTGCTAAGATACTTTCTATTTAGAGATATTTGAGACTAACTCTCAGGCAAAAGTATTTTTTTATGATAGTAATTATCCCTTAAAAGAAGAGAACATCACAACTTTATGTGTTTTCATATTTACATAGAGAAGTCTCTTTCTTGCCTGTTCTTATTCAAAACACTTTATTTATGATAATTTTTTTTTCTTCTCTAGAAGCTTGAACATTTGCCTCTTCCTTCTATTCTAGAAAAATGTCTTATATAATTTATTTGATAATTCTCTTGTTTTTCTCTTATAATAGTGAACTACTGGACCTCTGGATTATGTCTATAATTATTTATTTCTCAAATTTATCTTTTAATCCCTCTAATGAATTTATTTCAGCCATCATATTTCTAATTTTTGCAAATTATTTCTTGTTCTTTACTTTTCCTTTCCTTTAATTCTCTTTTTAAATGCCGTTTTCTATGCAAAATTTTCTCACATTTTGAAATATAATAATTACTAGGGGCCCAGTGCATAAAATTCATGCACTGGAGAGGGGTCCCTCAGCCCAGCCTGCCCCCTCTCACATACTGGGAGCCCTCAGGGGATGTCCTACTGATGGCTTAGGCCCGCTCCCCATTGGGAGAAGACATAAGCCGCAGTCTGGTCTCCGTTTGCGGGAGGTGACCAGGCTGATCAGGGAGAGGCGCCAGCGCCATCACTCCACTGCTGCAGCCACTGCCAGTCACCGCAGCCACCAAGGTATTTTCATCAACACGGACTCCAGTCCCTTCACCATGAAAAATAATAACTTTCTCTAAGCATTTTCAAGATGTGTCTTTCATAGGCTGTATGTTTCTTTCTTTATTTTTCTTTTTATCCTCACCTGAGGATATGTTTCCCCTTCCCTCCAATCCCAGGCTCAGCCCCTGCCCAAACCTAAAGCCTCCGCCCCAGGCTTTAGGCTTGGGAAGTGGGTTCTCCCCGCACACCTCTCTGATCACAGGCTCGGCCCCTTTCCAAACCTAGTCTCCACCCTAGGCTTTAGGCTTGGGAAGGGGGAGCCCCGCTCCCGCCCCTCCAATAGCTGGCTGGGAGTGACCTGGGTGCCAAGGAGGTTCCCGGGATACAGGCATATATGCAAATTAACCGCCATCTTTGTTGGGTTAATTTGCATATTCACTCTGATTGGTTGTGGGCATAGCAGAGGTACGGTCAATTTTACATGTTTTGCTATTATTAGGTAAGATAGTCCTTGTCTCCTCAGACTTCTTTGTTTCTGTTTACTTTATCTTGGCATTAAAATTGGAGGCATTCCCAAGTATCTGGTGATGCTTGACTATCTCTATGCTAGTGTAAATTAGTAGTATTGCAAGTTGGCAGCACTGTCTGTGGGGTTAAGCTTGTTGAAGGTGAGCTTCACTGAAGAGCAACTGAAGAGTAAGCTAGCTTTCTCTGTGGGGGAACCATTATAGGGCCTTTCTTCAGAACCATTTAGTTTCTCTCTGGAATTTAGAAGTTTGGCTTCTGGTGCTCTAAAAGCAGAGCTGCCTTAAAATAAGTCATTTTATTTAATCTCAACCTCCAATGTTTATGTGTTTCTGAGTCTAGATCCCCTGTAGTTTTAACATTTCCAGAGAATAAAACTGCCATCTTTGGGGCATTGGGAAGGTAGTTATCTGGGTGGAATGAGATAAGGAATTGAGTGAGTGTCCAAATGGTCCTTTCATAGACTTGCAGCTGATCATTTGTTTCTAGCCCTATGCCTTACTTCCTTGTCCATTGGTTGTACTTATATGCATGTATAAAAGTCCTTTGGTTGATCTATTATCTCCCCCAGATCTTCCTCCCCTCCCTGCTGTAATTTGACAGTCTACTTGTTGATATACTGTCTCTATATCTATCTTTTGGTTCATCAGTTTATAATGTTCTTTATCATCCACAAATGAGTGAGGTCATGTGGTGTTTCTCTTTCATTGATTGGCTTATTTCACTCAGCATGATGTTCTCCAGTTCCATCCAGGTTGCTGCAAATGATGAGAATTCCTTCTTTTTTATGGCAGCATAGTATTCTATTGTGTAGATGTACCATAGTTTTTGGATCCAATCATCTGCTGACAGGCACCTAGGCTGTTTCCAAATTCTGGCTATTGTAGATTGTGCTGCTATGAACATAGGGGTGCATATATCCTTTCTGATTGGTGTTTCTAGTTTCTTGGGATATATTCCTAGAAGTGGGATTACTGGGTCAAATGAGAGTTCCATTTTCAGTTTTTTGAGGAAACTCCACACTGTTCTCCACAGTGGTTGCACCAGTCTGCATTCCCACCAGCAGTGCACGAGGGTTCCTTTTTCTCTGCAACCTCGCCAACACTTGTTGTTTGTTGATTTGTTGATGTTGGCCATTCTGACAGGTATGAGATGGTACCGCATTGTTGTTTTGATTTGCATCTCTCGGACAATTAGTGACTTTGAGCATGTTTTCATGTGCCTTTTGGCCTTCCTTCTGTCTTCTTTTGAAAATGTTCTATTTAGGTCCATTGCCCATTTTTTAATTGGATTATTCATCTTCCTTTTATTTAGTTGTATAAGCTGTTTGTAGATGTTGGAGATTAAACTTTTATCAGTGGTATCATTTGCAAATATGTTCTCCCACACAGTGGGCCTTCTTGTTGTTTTGTTGATGGTTTCTTTTGCTGTAAAAAAGCTTTTTATTTTGATGTAGTCCCATTTGTTTATTTTCTCTTTAGCTTTCATTGCCCTAGGGGTAGTATCAGTGAAGAAGTTCTTTTGGCATACGTCTCAGATTTTGCTGCCTGTGGATGCTTCTAGTATTTTTATGGTTTCCCGTCTGATGTTTAAGTCCTTAAACATCACACAATGTTTGTTTTAAACATGAATCAGTCATTAACTAGTATATTTTAACTAGTTACTCATATAATTTGTTGTTAACTAACTTAATTTACAGATCCAGAATTCTGGATTCTCTGACAACTGTAAGATCTGGCAGCTTTTGTCCTACCTTCCATGTGGAAATAATCAGGTAGAGTGGAGTAGAAGTGGCCATTATTAGATGGGAGGCTGTGTTTTCAGTTCTCACAGCCCTGTCCCTGGCTGTTGATTTCTTTAAATACAATTAAGAAGAAAGTTAAATGTTACTTAACTGCCATCTGTGTTAAACTTGGAAATAACACGTTGATAAGATGGCATATTTCAGTATAAGTGGGGAAAAAGGTCTTAGTTTCCTAGGGTTTTTGTAACAAAGTACCACATACTGGGTAGTTTTAAACAACAAATTTATTCCTTCACTGTTCTAGAAGCTAGAAGTCTGAAATCACAGTCTTGACAGGGCCATGCTCCCTATGGGGCCTCTAGGGGATTACCCTTCCTGCCTTTACCAGCTTCTGGTAAGCATAGATCTTCTTTGTTTTGTGTCAGCATAGCGCCAATCTCTGCCTCCACCTTCTCCTGGCTGTCTTCCTCTGTGGCCAAATTCCTCTTATAAGACTCACAATCATCAACTCCCACACATCTAAGAACATTTAAAAATGTTACCTTCTCTTTTTCCCTACAACCACACTGTAATTCAAGGTGTTATCTTTCATTCATAAGCAGTGGACAAATCATTTATTTTGGCACACATCAATTTGGTAATGTCACTCGCCTCTGAGGTCTTCTCATTGCTTGAGGAACAGAGGCCCAACTCCTCAGCAAGTCATTCATGGCTCTCCTAAATTTGGTCCATCATTCTAATTCAGTAGTTCCCAACTACTTCAGGAGCTTTAAAAGAAAACAGACTTGGCCTGGCTGGTGTGGGTCAGTGGTTTAGCATCAATCTATGAACCAGAATGTCACAGTTGATTCCTGATCAGGGCACATGCATGGGTTGTGGGCTCAATCCCCAAAAGGCACCTGATCAATGATTATCTCTCATTATTGATGTTTCTATCTCTCTTTCCCTCTCCCTTCCTCTCTGAAATAAATAAAATTATATTTAAAAAAATAACAAAAAGGAAAAAAGACTTAGGTCTCATGCCTCAGAAGTTCTATTTATTAGTTCTGGGAAATAAATAGGGACTTACATTTTTAAGAATATCTCTGGATAATTTTTGTTCATTGCTGGGGCTGAACCACTGCTGCAATTTTCCCACCTCTTATTTCACCAACATGAACTAATAAAGACTTCTGTTCCAGCCAGGACTACTGTTTTTTTGTTTGTTTGTTTTATCTCTAGTCCTCTATTCTTGCTGCTAATCCAACATGAAATATAATTTCATCTAACTATTTAAATCTTCACTATTCCTCTAAGATTAACTGAAATCCCACCACTACTCTTACAACATGGTGGATCACAATGATATTGCCATTCTGATAATCATAGGATCATTTGTTATCCTCAAGAAGTATTTTGTTGCAATTAATAACACATGGTTTGAATTGTGAATGTTTCTTTCATGCTTCACTACATTTGTTAAGCTCCTGGAAGGAATGCAAACTTTTCACAATACTTTGGTTTTCATTTCCTAGCCTCTGGCATCTACAATGGCATTAAGCATAAAGCAGACTTTCACTCCTGTGCTCAAAGCTTTTAATGACTGAGCAAATTAAATTCTCTAAAGTTTATAAAGTGTTTTCTTAAAACCTGACAACACAAAACTGTCAACTTCCAAGGATGTTTATGCATACACTGACATGTTTTTCATGGTATCACTATGCCCATGTAGAAATAAGGAAATGATAATTACTTGTCCACAAAAACTAATGTAATGTCATATACAAGGCTGATACCTGTAAACATTTTTTTCCTATTAATACAAGCATTTTCTGCTTATACAGTGCAGGCAAAAGTAGGTTTATAGTTGCTCATATGGAAGAATATATAAGAATAAGTAAGAATCCAAAAATAGCCTGTGTTTCACATACTCACAACTGTAAATCTATGTTTGCCTTCCTATAAGTTTATAGAACAGAAAGGGGGGCATGGTAAAACAGTTACCTGACTTAAAAATGACCCACCCATGAGATAGGACAGCCAAAACCCTGTTTTTAGTCCTAATCTACTTCGGGGAGGGTCAGAAGAGCAAATGTCTGCCTTGCCTTCAATTTAGAAGACACAGAGTATCAGCAACCTAAATGTCTCTTATGCAAATATCGAAAAGCATAAAGCTATTGGCGTGAGAATATGAAATATGTTGAGCCACTATCAGAGCCATAGCTCAAGCCCTCCTGCTGCTCAAGCTGCCCAGAAAGCAGCTGTTCGGCCTCCAGGGTGTGGGAGATGTGTTTCCATATCCAAAGCCAGAATTTCTCTACAAAACAGCGTTATATATGGTGGCTATTGTAGATAAATCAATACTGGTACTTATGAGTTAAACAGTCTTGGGAGGAGTGGCTGGGAACCTAACCACTATTTATCACTTGCTTTGGTAGAAAAAACGCTTTCTGCATTCTAAACAACAGAATTAGACACGAACTTTTGGAATACAGCTTATTTCTATTTTTAATTAATATTCTGCCTATTTATATATCAACTGCCAAGACAGTTTTTAAAATTAAACTGTAGTTTTGTCTATTTCTCCTTTTTTTGCTGTTGGTTTTTGTTTTAAGTATTTAGAAGCTCTACTGTTTGGCTCATAGACATTTAGGATTATATCTTTTTAATTAATTGATTTTTTACCCATATTTATTTTAATGTTATAAAATAAGAACAATTTAATCCATGATATCAATTTATTTAATATATTTATGCTTGATATCCATTTCTTAGGCATTGGCAAGTGTCATAAAGTCATTTTTTCCTTTGTCCATTTTAAAATTGGACTGCCTTCTTTTTATTGAGTTGTAAAAGTCCTTTATATATTCTTAATACAAATATCTTATCAGATATATGATTTGCATATATTTTCTCCCTTGCATTGGTTTGATATTCATTCTTTCAATGATATCTTTGAAGCATAGAATCTATTGATTTTTATTAAGTCCCATTTATCCACCTTTTTTTTTTTTTCTATTAATGCTTGTGCTTTTGGTGTGTAAAATATCTCTCAATATTGCTAGTAATATTTCTCGTTTTAGAGTTTATTTTGTTGAATATTAATATAGCCACTCCAGTGTTCTTTTTAAAAAAAATATATTTTATTTATTTTTTTATGGAGAGGAAGGGAGAGAGATAGAGAGCTAGAAACATCAATGAGAGAGAAACATCGACCAGCTGCCTCTTGCACACCCCCTACTGGGGATGTGCCTGCAACCAAGGTACATGCCCTTGACCGGAATCGAAGCTGGGACCTTTAAGTCCGCAGACCGACGCTCTACCACTGAGCCAAACCGGCTTAGGCCACTCCAGTGTTCTTAATGATTAGTGTTTTCATGGTATATCTTTTTAAATCCTTGTTTCTTTAATCTATGTTCATATTTGAAAAGTATTTCTTATAGATAGTATGCAGTTGTAGGTCTTGCTTTTTTATCTAGCCTCATAAATTCTGCCATTAAAGTATTTACATTAAATATAATTGTTTATATGGTTGAATGTGAATTAACCATCTTATTTTCTATTTACCCCAATCTGTTCAATGTTTCATTTCCCAATATTTCTTGCTTTTTCTGGGACTTAATTTTTTTTAAGTATTTCAATGTAGTATTTCCACTTTTGGCTTATTAGGTATGCCCATTTCTTTTATAGTTTTAGTGATTGCTGGTGCTTAAAATATAGCCTTTTAACTTATCACACTCTAACTTCTAATACTACCATGCAATTTCACATATAATGAAAGAATTTTACAATGGAATACATCTATTTCTTCCTTCCTATTTTTTGTACTATTGTCATCATAAACTAACTACAGTAAGATTGTCATATTGGAGAAGCTAGGTATAAGTACTCTGGTTGACAGTCCCAGCTAAGATTAGCTTTTGAGTGATCCTTCTTAAAATACCAGAAATGTGTGAGTAAAGCTGTCTTGGACCCTTCAAAGCAGTTCATTCTCCAGCTGAATATCAACAACTAAACTCAGCTGATGTTACATGGGGTAGAGTAACCACTCACTATAAGCCTGCCCTTTTCACTGATGCACAAATTATGACTATAATAAAATTTTGTTGTTTTAAGTTTTTAGGTAACTTGTTAACAAAGTATAGAAATAGAACAGATTCTGGAAGTGGGATTTATACTAATAAGAGGTAACATGCCAATTAGACCGGACATCTTCCAGACATCCTTCCAGACAAAGCCACGGTGGCAGAGGCGGATAGGGGTGATCAAGCTGGCAGGGGAAAGCAGTTAGGGGGCCACCAGGCTGGCAGGGGTGAGTAGTTAGGGAGTGATCAAGCCAGCAGGGGAAAGCAATTAGGGTGTGATCAGGTTGGCAGGTAGAGAGAGTTAGGGGCAATAAGGCAGGCAGACAGGCAAGCAGTTAGGAGCCAGTGGTCCCGGATTGCGAGAGGGATGTCCAACTGCTGGCTTAGGCCTGATATGAGATCAGGCCTAAATCGACAGTCAGACATCCCCCGAGGGATCCATATTGGAGAGGGTACAGGCTGGGTTGAGGGGACTCACCCCCCTGTGCATGAATTTCGTGCACCAGGCCTCTAGTTTTATAATAAAAATCTTAAAACATGTGACACTGGCTTTGGGAGCAGCTGGTAAGCAGAAGCTTCAAGAGCCTCGGGAAGACTTGAGGACATTAGTAAAAATGTTAACAGATGGAGAAATCACAACCCCTCTTACACAGAGGAAGAAAGTTTGCAACACCATTCCCTGAATAACATAGAAAAGAAGAAATATGCCCAATATAACAGTAGGTTTGGCTAAGGAGATTTTTAGACAGAAGATTGAAAATATTAGTCTCCTTTAGTTTTATAAAGTGTGCATAGAGAAAGATGAGCTAACAAAAGAACTGTTTCATGTTCAAGCAGAATTTAGAGAAAATATAAAGAAGCCAGGGATTATTCTTTTCAAAAATAAAATAGTTTCTTATCTCCATTTTCTCCAGAGAGAAAAATAAGAAGTACTAGTAGCTTCAAAGTAAACATCAAGTAAAGCATGGTTTCAGGATTAAAATCTTCAGTCTTTAAAAGTGTGGTAAGACTGAAATATGACTTAAAGATGTATCTAGCTCAGTTCTTAGAATCTTAACAGTGTGCCTCTTAGACTCTTCTTGATAAAACACCTCTAGGAATTTTAAGAGCATGACTTTTCGAAACCTTCAAATAGAAAAGCTTCTAATAATCTAATGGGTATTGTCTTATAATATCTTTCCTGTCAGTTTTAACTAGCAAAAGAAGCGTGTCTCAAAAACAAAACTGGCTGTGGCTTCTGTTAATGGGGTGGTTGTATTTTGACCATGTTCTATTGTCTTTAGAGCCTGACACAGGAATCTGACAAAGTTTTTAAAGGATTTTTGTTAGATTGGACTGAAAGGAGCAGAGATGAAAGGCTTTTGAACTTTCAAATTTCAGGAGGCAAGGCTGGAAAGAATACCCAGTTGTAAACATAAATCATTTTGATAAAAAAAGAAGGATGACTCAGAATTGATAGGATGAAACCAGGAACCATAAATAATCACTTCTTGGGAGTAAGTTTGGCCCTTACAGGGAACTGACAACATCAGGATTTCAAAATTACTATGGACCAGTGAAAGCTACATGCCTCAGGTTCCACATTTTTTAATAAAAGTGTTTATTGCAGTTATTCTGTACCTGACTCTTCAATATATTATATATTTAGTAAATAACTTCCTCTTGAGAGGAAGTACACTTGTGGAGCTTACTGCATATCTGTATTTGATTTAAATGACAAGCCCCTGTACCTTAAGCTTGAGGTTAAAGCCATAGTGGGATGAGAATTTTGGGATTCTCTAAAAGGGTTAAGTATATTTTGAATATAGGAGGAATGTAAATCATTTGTGACCAGAAGGTGGACTATGGTAGATTAAGATGGTCACAAATTCTTTTATACCTCTTTTATTAATAGTTCATGCCTATGTCCCCTCTTATTGAAACTGGGAGGGCTTTGGGGCTGCTTTGAAGTGATGGGATTCCAGTTTCCAGTTTTAGGCCATAAGACACTGGCACCTTCCACTTGCTGTCTCTTGGAAAATTCTCTCTAGGAGTTTCATATCACAGAATTAGAAGTCTGAGTACCGTGAGATTACCAGGCTAGAAAAGTCATGTGAACCCAATCTTCCACCTCTGTACAGGAACCATGTACTGTACATAACCCCGGGCATGTGCCCTGACCAGGAATTGAACCTGCAACCTCTTGGTGCATGGGACGATGATCATCCAACTGAGCCACACTGACCAGGATTCATATCTTTTTTTAAATGGAAGAGTATGTGACACCAGTATATTTACTGCAGCATTAAAATAGCTATAAACTAAAAGCAATTTAACTATACACTAATAGGAAAATAGCAAAGAAGGGTACAGAGAAAAGAGACTTTATTTTTCTATTCTATATATTCTATACTTGGCATATGAAATCAATTGTTAAAATCTTTGCAATAGGCATGTAATGCTTGTGAAAATTTACAATAAAAAAATACACTATTACGAGCTAATATTTATGACCATGTTCTACTGTCTTTAGAGCCTGAATAATCCCTTTGTCTAAACACTGGAGAACAGCCAAAATTATTTCTCAGGAAGAATCATAATCCACCAGCATATATTTCTTCAGGCTACCTCTATTCACAGGTGGTGGATAGTCTATTTAAATACATTTCCTCCTCAGTCTCCCCAACTTTCCTAAGAGGACACCAATTCTACTATAAACCTAGCTGACCATTAAAGCAAAAGACTCCACATCTAACTGTATCTGACAGTAACCACACTCCAGCTACTTGTCATGGAGTAAAATGCTAATCTTATTGTTACTCAGTTTTCACCAAAAGCTTCTGCAGAACTGCTGCAGGAATATTTAGTCCAGCCATTCATTACTCTAAATGTAGGGATTAGGACAACAACACTAAACAGCATTCTTTGGTTTTGTCCTCTTATTGTTCTCTCTATTCACCCAGGAGAACTGCGTTTAATACAGTAACCTTTGATTTTAAGCCACTAGTCTGTGTTGTAGAAAAGTTTAAGAACATGTCTGGAGAATAGTCTTCAGTTATTTACTATAAGGATGCAGTTGAGATAGTTAGTATATTGCAGTATGGCTAAAATGATATATTTTTCTATAAATAACAATTATTAGGCTTCCACTAAAATCCTGACAAATTTTGATCTTGTGAAAACTAGAAAACACATCTAACAGCAAAATTTGTCATCCACCTCAAGCAAATACAAGAGCTTTTATTAAATGCATTATGTGTCTGACCCTTAGTCCATCTGTCTTATTTTTATCATCCCACTTTTGTTTATAGTATTAGGTACAATTTACATATCATAGGGTTTACCTGTTATAAGTGTACAAATCAATGATGTTGTAGTGAATTTACCATATAATCATCACTACAATCTAATTTTAGAACATTCTCATCACACTCTAATATTCTCTTGAGTCTATATGCAGTCAGTCACTGCTCCCATGCCCGAACCTCCTCTGATTTGTTCTATCTAGATATATCATACAACTGGGATCATATCATTTTTAATCTTTTGAATTTGGCTTCTTTCGCTTATCATATTCTTGAGGTACATCCATATTACAACATATATCTGTATTTTCTTTTTGTTTTCCCAATTGCTGAATAGTATTCCAATGCATAGACAGTCACATTTTGTTTGTCCACTTACCAGTACCAGTATATGAACATTTGGATTATTTCTAATTTTTATCTATCATGAATAAAGCTACTATGAACTATCATGTACAAGTGTTTGTGTGGATATACATTTTCATTTCTCTTGGGTAGATTCTGAGAGGTGAAATTTCTGGGTTAATTTTGAGTGTCAACGTAGCTAGACAGTGTCCAGATATGTAGTCAAACATTATTCTGGGAGAGTATTTTCTTATGAGACATACATTTAAATTGGTGAACTTTGAAGAAAGCAGATTGCCCTCCATAATATGAGTGGGCCGCATTCAAGTAGCTGGAGGCCTGAATAGAACAAAAGGCTAATCTCTCTGAGCAAAAGGAATTCCCAAGAAGAGTGACTTTAGACTTCATCTGCAATGTCAACTCTTATTGGTTTTCCAGCAGGCTGGCTTTGCATTCAAACTACAGATCTTTCTTGAGACCCCGACTTCTGGCCTCTCCTGCCAGATTTTGGATCTGCCAACCTCCACAATCATGTGAGCCAATTCCTTAAAATAATCTCTTCCTATAGATACATTCTAATGGTTCTGTTCCTCTGGAGAACCTGACTAATATGTATGGTAAGCTGGTTTATTTATTTTTATTTAAAAATATATCTATATCTATATCTATCTATCTATCTATCTATTATTGATTTTTTACAGAGAGGAAGGGAGAGGATAGAGAGTTAGAAACGTCGATGAGAGAGAATCATCAACTAGCCGCTTCCTGCACACTCCCCACTGGGGATGTGCCTGCAAACCAATGTACATGCCCTTGACCGGAATTGAACCTGGGACCTTTCAGTTCGCAGACCGACGCTCTATCCACTGAGCCAAACCAGTTTCGGCAAAGCTGGTTTAATTTACAAAGAAATAGCATGCCTATTCTTCAAGGTAGGTATACCAATTTGCATTCTCACCAACAATATATGAGAGTCCCTGCTTTTCCACATCCTAGACACCAGATATTATCTGTATGTTTGACTACAGGCATCTTGATAGGTAAGAAATAATACTTTTGTTTTTTTTCTGTGTATATTTCTAATAACAAAAGCTGTTGAGCATAGTTTCACATGGTTATTCATCATTCATATATCTTTTTTAATGAAATGCTTATTCAGTTATCTACACTAATAAAAGAGAAAGATTCAAATTGAGTGTACCTCCATGACGCCCACCAGCCAATCAGGAGTGAGTATGCAAATTAACTCAACAAAGATTGTGGTTTAATTCGCATTTGCAGACGCTGAGTGGCCAGGGGTGGGGCAAGGTTAGGGTTAGGCAATGCTGCAAGCATCCCATCCTGCCCCAGGGCCTTTGGGCAGGGTGGGAAGGCAGGGCCAAAGAGAAAAGGCAGTGCAGGCAGCCAGAGAAAGGAAGGCCCATTCTTGCATGAATCTTTGTGCATCAGGCTTCTAGGTTTTGTTTGTTTTTGTTTTTGTTTTAATTTAATAAATCTTTATCATTCAGATTATTACAATTGTTCCTCTTTCCCCCCCCCCCATAGCTCCCCACCCTCTTCTCTTACCTCTCCCCTGCCCTATCCTCATCCATAGGTGTATAATTTTTGTCCAGTCTCTTCCCACATCCCCTAAACCCCTTTCCCACTCAGAATTGTCAATCCACTCCTTTTCTATGCCCTTGATTCTATTATAGAATCACCAGTTTATTCTGTTCCTCAGATTTTTACTTCATTTGATTTTTAGATTCACTTGTTGATAGATATGTATTTGTTGTTCATAATTTTTATCTTTACCTTTTTCTTCTTCTTCCTCTTCTTAAAGAATACCTTTCAGCATTTCATGTAATACTGGTTTGGTATTGATGAACTTCTTTAACTTTTTCTTATCTGTGAAGCTCTTTATCATTCAATTCTGAATGATAGCTTTGTTGGGTAGAGTAATCTTGGTTGTATTTTCTTGCTATTCATCACTTTGAATATTTCTTGCCACTCCTGTCTGGTCTGCGTAGTTTCTGTTGAGAAATCAATTCACAATTGTACGGGTGCTCCCATGTAGGTAATTAACTGTTTTTCTCTTGCTGCTTTTAATATTCTCTCTTTGTCTTTTGCTCTTGGCATTTTAATTATGATGTGCCTTGGTGTGGTCCTCTTTGGATTCCTTTTGTTTGAGTTCTATGTGCTTCCTGGACTTGTAAGTTTATTTATTTCACCAGGTGGGGGAAGTTTTCAGTCATATTTCTTTAAATATGTTTTCAGTATCTTGTTCTCTCTCTTCTTCTGGCACCCCCATTATTCTGATATTGCTATGCTTTAAGTTGTCCCAGAGCCTTCTTACACTATCTTCAAATTTTTGGATTCTTTTTGCTTTTTGCTTTTCCGGAGGAGTGTTTTTTGTTTCTTCATATTTCAAATCTTTGACTTGATTCTTGCATTCCTCTATTCTGCTGTTGGGTTTCTGTATATATATTTTTTATTTTAGTCAGTGTATGTTTAATTTCTAGTTGTTTCTTTTTCATATACTTTAGTGAGGGTCACACTAAATTCATCAGCCTTTTCTAGAAAATTCTTGAAAAACCTTATAAGCGTGGTTTTGAACTATATATCCAGTCGTTTATTTTCCTCCATTTCTTTAATTTGTGATCTGTTTCTTCATCTCTGCATTTTCTCTGCTTCCCTGATTTGGTAGGGTAGCTTTGTGTGCTAAGTGTTCTATATGGCCCAGTGGCTTGGCCTCCCCAATTACCTAAGGTGGACACTCATGGTGCACCCCTTTGTGGACTGTGTATACAGCCTTGTTGTAGTTAAGTCTTGATTGTTGTTGGTATCACTGGGAGGAATTGACCTCCAGGCTAATTGGCTGTGAGGATCAGCTGTGTCCACGCCAGGAGAGTTTCTGTGTTGGAGACAGCCTTATGAGACAAGACTTGCAAAATTGCAAAAGCCTCTGTGCTCAGCTTGGATGGGGTGGAGTCTCAGGACTGAGCAGACAGTCTTGGCTTCCCATCAGCCCTGCCCTATGATGCCCCTAGGTCTCAGTGTCCCTCAGTATGCTACAAGCACCTCTATGAGTAAGATGCCCTAGAGTAGGGGTGTCGAACTCAATCAGAGAAGGGGCCAAAATCTAAAATCCAGCCTAAATCGCAGGCCGAATGGTTTACTGAACAGTCATAAACTGACAATGTCATAAACTGACAGCGGAGTGCAGTGATGACAGTGCGGTGAGGGCCACATTGCAAGGCCTGGCGGGCTGGATTTGGCCCGCGGGCCTTGTGTTTGACACATGTGCTAGAGTTTCGCCTGCTACCAGACAGTCCAGTTTCTCCCACAGTGAATCTGGATTCCCATATTCACGCCCGGTACTGGAGTTCAGTGTAGTGGGGTGCTTCTGTTTCCCACCAGCTAGAGAAAGCCAGCGGCATTCAGCAGACAGTCCACTCTTCACGCACTCGCACACATGCCTCCAGACCTCTGCCTTTCGTGCTCCCCAAGATTCCTCCTGACAGTTCAGATTCCCCCATATAAACCTGGGTCCCCAGGGTCTTGCCTGGAACTGGGGTTCAGTGCATTCAGAAGCTTTTATCTCCTTCCCCCTAGAGAAAGTCAGCCAGGCTCTCAGCTGCCCGCATGCATGTCTCTATACCTCAGCCTTTTGCAGCTCCTCTGATTCTCCATGTGCTTTCCTCTTTGCTTCTAGTTGTAGAATTTCCACTCAGCCAGCTTTCCTGTGGTTCTGGATGGTGTTCATTTTGTCTTTTAGTTATAGTTTTGAAATTGTTGTGTGAGGCAGCAATTTGGGTATTACCTATGCCACCATCTTGGTTTCTCTTCGCTTCTAGTTTTTTATAATTGGGTTATTTGTCTTCTATTAATTGAGCTGTTGGAGGTCTTAACATGTTCTGGATACAGTCCTTTAACAGATATGAATTGTAAATATTTTCTCTATGATTGTCTTTTCAGTTTCTTAACTGTCTTTAAGAAGCGCAAAAGTTTTTAATTTTAATGAAGTAAAATTTATCAATTTTTTGCTTTTATGTCTCATGTTTTTGGTGTTACTATATCTAACAACTCTTTGCCTAATCCAAGGCATTAAATTTCTTCTATGCCTCCCTTTACGTGTTTTATAACTTTAACTCTTACATTTAGGTTCATTATTAATTTTGAATTAATTTTTGTGCATGGTTTTTATGAGAAAGTTCATTTTTTAAATATGAGTATTCAATTTTTCCAGAATCATTAGTTTAAAAGATAATCCTTTCTTTATTGAAGCCTTAGTAGCTTTGGCAAAAATCAATGGACCAAAAATGTAAGGATTTATTTCTGAACTCTCCACTCTATTAATATATATGCTTATCCTTATGCCAATGCTTCATTATCTTGGTTACTGTCATTTTATATTGAGGTTTTTTTTTAAAGGTCCTCCAACTTGGTTATTTTATTCATTTACTTAAACTTTATGTCATATTATGTGTACTAATGAATATCATCTTAAATTCTTTCTGAGAGAAGACAGATATAAGTAAATCTGAAATAAACTATATTTTAAAGGTATTTAACAATAACATATTTCTCTTGAGATTTGGAAATGGCAATCACTAATGTATTCCCTTAGGAATAATTAAGCAATTAAGTCTCCCCCCTCCATACACCCACATCAACAAATATTTGTAAATGCCTGCTAGATACCAGGCATGGTGTAAAGTTAGGTGCCGAAGAAACAAAAAACAAATGAGACCCAGTTCATCACTTAGCATATAAATGGAAAATGATGGCATAATATACTATCAGTTACAGTAGAAATATGTTCCATAATAGCAAGAGCAAGGGATATTAGAATTATCTAATCAGATTTACCTAACTTAAGGTAATGAATCTTTGTAAATCTAATGTAAAAAAATCTTTCCCCATAAAGTAAATTTCAAAACACCAGAGATTTTAGGAAATGTTAGTAGACTATGATTTAACTAACTCATGACTAAATGTTATTTTTTCCTATTACAGAGCAATGTCATGGTTAGGCCAGCCAGGTGTAGATCACTTAAGAACTTGGACATAAAATGTTGTGAGGGAATTAACTATTTAATAGCAACAAAAAAAAACATTGAACAATAACAACAGAAATTATGAGAGTAACATTATTGTCATGCACATAATCAATTACACATACAATGAGTGGCCAGATTATTCTGATCTTTGAACACATAATAATCTGGCCACTCAATGTATATCCTATATAATAAAAGGCTAATATGGAAATTGTCCCCTTGACCAGGAGTTCGACCAGCAGGCAGGCCAGCCAACCACTCCCCTCCCCCTGGCCAGGCTGGCAGGACCCGCCCATGCATGAATTCATGCACTGAGCCTCTAATACACACACACACACACACACACACACACACATACACACACACTGAGTGGCCAGATTATTATGCGTTCAGAGATCATAATAATCTGGCCACTCAGTGTATATAAAACAATTAAAGATCTACTTAAGTAATATGGCAGTTGCAGTCTCTTTCATTCATTCATTCATTCAACAAACTGTTATTGAAAACCTACTTGTGATAGGTTTTTTAGAAATTGAGGAACTAAAGTTTAAAGTTGAATGAGAATTAAAAACCATGCAAATAGGTCTAAATAGAATCCATTTAAAAATTCATCTACCCATGTCCATGTAAAACCATAACACACTTGGTTAAGTGGATAAAAACATTTTATCTCATTGCTTTAAGCAATGCAATTACTTTTCTTTGGCCTAAATATCAGCAAACTTAAATTTAGTTTAGAAATTTAAAACTCCTTCAAAGATGCCGAAACCAGTTTGGCTCAGTGGTAGAGCGTCGGTCTGCAGACTGAAGGGTCCCAGGTTCCATTCTGGTCAAGGGCATGTGCATTGGTTGCGGGCACATCCCCGCTAGGGGGTGTGCGGGAGGCAGCTGGTCGATATTTCTCTCTCATCGACATTTCTAGCTCTCTATCTTTCTCCCTTTCTCTCTGTAAAAAGTCAATAAAATATATTATAAAAAAAACAAAGAAACTCCTTCAAAGAGCCATGGTTTTATTTTTGTTCATCCCCCAAACCCCTAGGTTTCTGTGTTGTTGTATTGGGACACAGAGATGTGCTATAAGTTATACAAAGAAACTTACCCAGAGGTGTGTCTAAACAAAAGTTCATTACCTATGAGAAGGCAGTACTGGCCCAGTACTGGTCCCTATTAATTTATGAGCAGCTGCTGACACATTCTTATGCTTCACAAGAGCATAACATTTTCTTCTAAAATTTAAGGCAAATGCAAAAACAGAATACCTTTTTCCAAAAACAAAAATGTATATTTAAAATATTGTAGAATAAAAATGAGCTGTGATGTACTTTTAAAACCAGAGAAAAAGCAGAAAATAATAAGTATCTCCCTATGCTCAACTACCATCTTCTGAATGGAACTGAAGCAGAAATGTTGAAGTTTCAGGTAAGCAGCTTTATATCTGAGGCAACTTAAAATGATCTACCTATTAAATAAACTAAAAGATGATAGATTCAAATCTACCTTTTTAGAATTAGAATCCATTTTTAAGTGTGTTTTAAGAAGGAAGAATATAATCTTTAATAGATCAAGGGGCTTTCATTTAACTAGAAATCCACTAAACCAAGAATCAAAAGGTTTTTAAATATACACAATTAATTAACTTGACAACAAACGTGGCTGTTGAATTTAAATTTTAAAATTAATACATTACTTTTCTGTTCCTGTTTTAAATCAAAAGGATTTCTTCTGGGATTGCAAAGGAATGAGCATTTAGCCTATCTCATGGAGGAAGGAATGATTACTAATCTTTAAAAACAGGAGATTTGCCCATATGATCACCTGGGACAAACTTGGCCAGTACAAGTAGGCTAGAAGGTTATAGGAGCCTGGGAATGTTTAACATCAAGAAAGGAATTACATACAGCTCAGTAAGATCACAGGGAATTACACAGGAAATGTGAACAGTAACCCTTTCATATCTCTGTACCCCCCTCCCACTGCCTGTGATAAATGGAGTCCTGCTGCATAAAATCCAGCTATGGGAATACAGAAGCCAACAGCAGAGGGGGACCGGGGAAAAGAAAAAACAAAACAAAACATTTTATATATTTAGACACACACAGTACAACATAAATTCATAAGGACATAAAATCACATTGATACAAAAACAGCCTCAGCCTTTCTTATTGCCACGTTTGCACTGTATCACTGCCTTATCCAACAGAGCCGAAAGGAATAATTCCAAAGTAACTTGAAGAATTGGGCGGGGGTGGGGGTGAATAGTTGGCGGACTCATGGTAAGTAGGAAAACATGGCTCCTCTGAAGTTGACCAAACAAACTGGTCTCCACCCTGGCTTATGTTTAAACATCTTGTTCCTAGTCAGTCTGGAGGGAAAACATTCTTTCCATAATAAATAATATGCAATCGAATCAGAAATTCTTACTCCAGCCTTTGTCTACTCTATGTAAAAGTTTCTTTAGGACTGTAAGCCAGAAGCTGAAATAATTCAACTGATTATGAACTTTCTGTTTTAAAAGTAACTTAGTTATAGTCAAGGCAAGTTAAAATATTCCTAGTTGCTAATTTGGAAAAGCAAATGTGACTGCAGATCTTAGACTCCTTAGAGAAGAACTCTTGTTGAGATCTCAAGAAAATAAGCTTCTCTTAATACAACTGCTTCTGGAAAGGGGAAAATTCTCAGCTCCTATAAATAGGTGAGATAGATTAAAAACTCATTACAATCCTCAGAGAATAAGGGCATGGGTATCCAAATAAAATGAAGAAAAACATGATTTTTCCAATAGACTAAGTTTAAAATATGGAATGGAATTTCACAGTTCCTTTGAAATAAGATTTAACTTTTCCCATTGACATAATTCAGGATAGAGATGTTCTGCCACAAAGAGTACGTCAAGAAATAAATGAAAGTGAGGACAGAGATGACAAAGCAAACCACCAATTAAAGTGAAAAGGGTAAACTTTTTAGAACTATCCAGAGGGGTAACAATAAAACCAAAGGATTTTTCCCCCCAGCAAAGTGCCTCCTCCAAAGCACAGATATATCTTCTTCAAGAAATATCCTATACCCATAGTGTTTTTGTACAATAAATGGCACATCACTCAAATGGCAAATGAGATTTCAATTGTAGACTTCCTAGTCACCTTAAAGCTAAAAGATTAATGTCTAATTTCTAAAATATTGTGGAATAAAAATGAGTTGTGATGTACTTTTAAAACTGGCTCATAGATAGGCAGTCTAAGGACTCTGTGACAAGCTAAAGGTCCTGCTCTTTCCATAGATTTAGAGTTGATACAAAATTTACATTAGGAAAAAAATTAGTAGAATGAGAGGAAGCAAGGTAATAAACAAAAACTCCCGAATAATAAACCAGACTTCTAACTGGGGTTCTAACCATAGAGCAGTTCCCCAGTATAATGTGGACTCTTAAGTGTACCAAATGGAAACCCAATGGAGCTATCTCCTCATCTGGAAACAAGAGTTCACTTTCAGTGTTGTTGTTGTTGTTGTTGTTTTTAAAAATATGTCTTTATTGATTTTTAGAGAAAGGGGACAGGAGAGGAGAGAAACATCATTGATCAGCTGCCTTCCACACGTCCCCTCTCCCTCCACTGGTGATAGAGCCCACAATCTGGGCATGTGTCCTGACCTGTAATCAAACCAGTGAGCTCTCGGTTCCTGGATCTACACTCAACTGTTGAGCCACACTAACCAGGCCTTTTAGTGCTTCTTAATGATTTTTAATTCATGTCATGTTCTGTTAAGCACAAAAACTTCATATCCTCATTGTATATTGAGATTTCAAAATAATTTAAGTATTATATAACCAAAAAGAAACTATAGCAAGATAATTTTTGTTTTTCAAACAATGGTCTAGTGCAATAAAAATTATTAGAAAATACTTTTAAAAGTTGACAATAATTAATACTTTATTAATACCTTGAAAACAAAAGGTAAAAATATCTATAAACACTAATGATGATAAACAAATGTTAATTGTTGGGACCTTCAGCATATCTCCTCTCATGGAGAATAACTATAGATAATATTTTCAGTTCTTACATTAGGCTTGAAGAAATTATGATTGATATATAGAATTAGGCCTTCAAATTTTGTTAACTGATTCAGCAAAAAGGTCTCTTTTTCTTTTCTGAAAATAACAGAGCCTTCATATAGTATTCTCTTTCAAGTAATAAAAGACAGAAGCAAGCTTTGTAAGTCTTCAGAACAGAAGCTAAAGTAAAAGATGCAAACTGTAGACAGCCTTGACAACAAATATAATAAACACAGCAAAAATAGCAACTAACATTGCACATTTGTATAGCGCTTTGCAATGTATAAAAATACTTAATGTAATTTCAACCCTGCAACTTTATAAGGTGGGTATTATTTTATTGAAGTAGTATAAAGTGACTTTGTCAAGGTTACCTAGCTAATTAAACAGCAGAACTGTGATTTACATCTGACAGTTATCCCATTCATAAAATCTCAATTTTGTCATGTAATTTTTAAATATCTTCATCCAAAGTCCAAAATCAGGGTATACAAAATAAGCATTACCTTTTTTTCTCTCAACCCACCCAATATCACTTCCTTCCTACCAATTCCCATAAAAATTCTCAGAGTTCTCATTGCAGCAACCTTTATTTCCTCATACCAGTATGACTAAGGGCATAATGAAAAGCATCTTTCAAAAACAAACCTCTTTTCTCCTAGATCTTATATCCCATAATAGTTCCCTCAAACAAGAACATCAACACAACCTTAGGTTTTTTAAAAGCACTAACTACTGAGGAAATGTCTGGGGTTATCTTTTCTTCATGGGGAATGAGTCAGATATGACAAAAATGCCTCCACATTCCTAAAAGGTGAGCAGGAGTAACCCTCTTATTTCCAGCCTTCTGGCTTAGCAAAGATACTCCAGGGACTTGGTAGAAAAAGTCATATGAATAACAAAACAGAACTAGAAGTTATATTCCTACCAATTTTTAAATCATTATATATGTTTTCTTTTTGAATACCCATTAAAGGATGATAAACTACTGGCATTAGCAATTTAATGTAAATGTGAGATAAAATTAAGGTAAATTTTTAATAATATAAAATGAATATAGAATACTCACCTATTTCAACAAAAGGTTGCTCCCACCAACCCAGTGCCAACAGGAATCTCCAATTTGGGCTGTGGTAAAAAGAGGAACTTTAAGTGAACAATTTGCAAATTGGGGGAAAGCAGCCTCTGATGAAAACCAAAAGTGTGCTTCACCAAGTCAAAAGGGAGGGCACTTTTTATAGAGAAGTTCCTGCTCTAGTTCCCAATTGGTTCATTTTAATGCAAATAAGGAATCCAAACAGCATAGTTCTGATTGATTCAAATAACACTGTCCTGATTGGTGAGCTTCATGCATTTCAATTAGTCATCATGGAGCTTCTCTGATTCGTTAGCATACATGCAAATGAGGATACAGTTGTATAGAGTTCCAATTGGTCAGAGCAGGTCTCAGTGCATTGGGTGAAAGGTGATACCAGCAATTCCCTCACAAGGGTCATATCAGACAGCAGGAGCACAGTTGAGGAAGCTTGGAAGCTCAGTCTGTAGCTTTGCCCTGAAATGCAGCTTGTGAGAGACTTCTGTTAGCAATGGCTGCTAGAATATGATTATGATTTTGGGCCCATAACCATGAGGAGTCTTTCTTGGTGGATATAATCCTTCTCAGGGTTCAGACCTCCAAAACTCATTATGAAGATTATGAGAATAAATTATATATAAAATGTTAACTATCTTGACTAGCACATAATAGCTACTCAATAAACATCTGTTGCTATTATTAATATCACTGAAGTATCAAAACCAAAACATATTGCAAGGTCACATTTAGAACGAACTAGCAAATACAATCTGGGAATTATTTTTTTAACATCCATTCAAACCACATTTCTGTTATATGCATAGAAATACATGCATATAAATACTCAAAAATGATTTGGATAAAACAATGGCAAAATAGTGACTTCTGGGATGATGGGAAGATAGAAGTCAAAAGGAACTTTGATCTGTAATGCTTTTTTTCAAAGTACTTTATATTCCTTTTGTAAATAAAATTAAAGTTTTAAAAAACAAAATAGAAAATAAAACTTAGACAAATTATCTTAGTAAATTTCTTTTAAGTTCATAGTTGATTTAAATATTACATGTAAAAGTTTACTTTTATTTTTAGTTAATTGTCCATATGAGGTCTAAATATTCTTTTCTTTATTTAGCAACTAATGGCCCGGTGCACAAAATTTGTGCTCAGGGAGGGTGTCCCTCAGCCCGGCCTGCACCCTCTCCAATCTGGGACCCTTGGCTCCTAGCCACTCACCTGTGTGCCTGCCTGATCGCCCCTAACCACTCTGCATGCCAGCATGCTCCCCCCCAACTGCCCCTCCCCGCCAGCCTTCTTGACCCTAACTGCCCCCTCTTGCTGGCCTGATAGCCCCCAATTGCCCCCACACACACACACCAACCTGTTTGCCCCCACTGTCCCACCACCACCAACCTGCTTGCCCTCAACTGCTTCCCCCACTAACCTGATCAACCTGAACTGTCCTCCCGTAGGCAAATTGTGGCTGGTGAGCCACATGTGGCTCTTTGGCCCCTTGAGTGTGGCTTTTCCACAAAATACCATGACCTGGGCAAGTCTATTTTGAAGAAGTGGCATCAGAAGAAGTTTAAGTTTAAAAAATTTGGTTCTCAAAAGAAATTTCAATCGTTGTACTGTTGATATTTGGCTCTGTTGACTAATGAGTTTGCCGACCACTGGTATAGAAAAATAAATATACTATTCAGCTTTCTGGTAGATATCACTTTCAATAATTTTCCTAATGATATTCCTAACTGCTACATTAAAAATACTTGCTTTTGCGAAAGAAATTATTTTAATACCATTTTAAAACAATTCAATGTATTTATCAAGATGCAGGGAGGTTTTCAAAGGTCAGAAAACCATAAATCAAAATGGCTTTAATAAAAAGATTACTTTTCCTCTTAAATTTTGTATGTCTTTATATTTAACACAACATACAGAAAACTGAATCCTTGATTCTTTTTAAAGCCAAAGGGTTTCCTATTTAAAATCATCCTAACAATTTCAAATGTCTTGAGGACTGCTTTAATTAAAAATGTCTCCTTCTAGGCTCTTTCTAACTTCTAATTCTTGTCTGTAGCATACTGATGCCGGTTTTAAAATTCTAACTTTCCTTGTAGTTTACAACCATGACTTTGACTTTTTGGTTCCATTCTTTTTTCCTAGATGTGAGCCTATAAATTGTGGGCAAACCAGGTCACCAAAGCTCTTATTAGTTCCCTGAGAGCAGCAAATAACAGGCCTCCAAACACAGAAATAAGCCACATGCACCACAGGCCCAACCAGGCCGGGCCCCATCAATTTACAAATCCAGCTTATAAATTAAAGGCCTCTAGTGTTTAAAAAGAGATAGACATTTCAAAGGATGAGTGATAGAGAAAGCAACCTCCAACTGACCAGGAGGACACTGGGCTGAATAGGAAATCCCTACCTCAAAGAGCTATGGCATTCAGCTCCTGATTGCGGAAGACTATGGATTCTCTTTTAGAGATATTTAAAAACCAAAAAGGCCCTTTTCTATAAATTCATGGAGAACAGTGTTTGATCAAAAGATATTTCCTATAATTTTAACTTAAAAATTCTATTATAATTTATAGCTAGTACAAGGCAATTCCAATAATAATTATAAGATAAGCTTTATTTCTAGACAATAAAAAGACATATGTATATACAATTTTTTCTCCTACGTGCTCACTTATGGATTCATTAATATTAAGCTGCTCTAAGTACAAAAATGTATTATACAACAATGGTTCTCCCAGAAGATGACTCCCTTAATTCTGTAAGTCTTAGGACAGTAATTAGAATATGAACTTTGGAACCAAATTCCAGATCCACTAAATGCTAGTTGTTATTAAGTAACTAGGCTTCTCTGGGCCTAAGTTAATTGGCTAATATTAACACCTACTTTATAGGATTACATAACTTGTTATATGAAAAGCACTAGAATTGTGCCTGACACAGAGAAAGCATTGTAAAATTCTTGGCTATTATTATCATCCTTAACATGAGAACTGTGCAGCGCTTGGAACATAACTTTAAGCGCAGCTTACTACAACCACTGAAGGAACAGTTCCTTAAAACTGCTTAGTTCCATTTTCAGAACATATTTAAAGTTCCCTGCATCAATTTCTGTTATGTATTCTAATGATTTCATCCCTCATATGACTCCATGAACCCTGTGCTCTGGTTACACATTTACTCCTCTCCCTCTGGACTATAAATGTCTTGAAAACATGGACTGTATCAAATGATTACCTTGCCGTATCAACATCTAGTACATAGCCTTGCACAGAGTAGCTATTTACCTGTTTCTCTCACTCAAGTTAAAACAGAAGCTACTGAATGTTGATCTCTGCATTCTTAGAGAGGTGTTCTGTATGGTGGCATTAACACCTATATTTTGTATCCAAGTTTCTAATTTGTTTTGAATTTTACTTGGATTTATCCATGAAGCTTTATTTACTAAAATGAAATGTATTTAGAAATGAAACAATTCTCTTTTCACCCCTAGAAGCTCTAGATAGAGAGGTAAAGAAAACTTTTCAATTATATTTTAGTCCTCTAAGAGATGACAACAGAGAGAAACAACCAATGTCCACTGCATGATCTTTCCCTCGTTGTCCTGGCTGGAGCCTCTGTCAGTGGCCCACCCTCCAGGACTCCACCAGAACAAAGCCTTTCCTCAAAAAGAGTCACCATGTGACTGCTGTGCATATTTTATTCAGTCAGCATGTTTCCTAGCTCTTTCACAATTATGGCATGGCATTATTTCAAAATTCTTTCTGCCCACCAAGCTTGTGACCATGCCCAGCTGAGATTATGACAAACAACTACTTTGAGCAGCATTCTATTGCTAATTTCAGGGATGACAGCCTTCACCACGTATGAGCTCATCAATGAAAGATCTTCAGTGGGACCTTAAATCTGATGTTTGACTACTACCCACAGTGAAGCTATCTACCAGCATCCTCAATCCCAAGACACGCACATATCCCAATGGAAAAAAAAAAAAAGTAGATAAACACCTTTCTCAGTTTTCTCAGGGGAAAATAGTGATTTAATATTCCTCTGAGTCATTCTATTACCAGATTACTTCCAGGTGTTATAATTGGGCCTCTCGACTACAAAATGTCACTTACCTAATATTAGATCAGAGTATAAATACACGAGTCACATATGATCCCTTCTTCTAATTCTCCTTACTCAAAGTATAATAGTAAGATAAGCGATTTATTCCTCTTGACTTTACAAGATGAAATTAAGCTAACTTCTTTGCTTAAGGACATCTTAAAAAATGTTGTAAAATTAAAACGTCCTTTCTATTCCTGGTGCCCTGGTCAGTCAAAGGAAGGATCTTAGAGAGTCCTCTTCTTGTAATATATCTAGGCTAAGGCCCAGAAAAGTTGAGGGTTTGCCATGGTGTCTCTCTCTCTCTCTCTCTCTCTCACACACACACACACACACACACACACACACACACACACACACACTGAGCCAAAGCTAGAACAAAGGTCTTCCTGCCTCCTCAGCCCATGTGCTTTCCATATACCACACTAAATAAGTTTCCTGCCAAGAACTCCATCCTAAACCACAGTCCTGGAGAGGCTGTTATTCTCAGCTTCAAGTTACTTCCTATAGATCTTGGTAGTACAGCTACATAATTATCTGCTCAAAAAATGTGAGAAAGATAAGTCTCCCATCTCCAAGAATAACCTAGCAAACATCACTGGGGAGTTTTGTTATTTTAAAAAAAATCTTCACCCGAGGAAATTTTCCCATTGATGTTTAGAGGGAGTGAAAGGGAGAAAGGAGAGAGAGAGAGAGAGAGAGAGAGAGAGAGAGAGAGAGAGAGAGAGAGAGAGAGAGAGAGAGAGAGAGAGAAATCTTCTGGGATCAAGACTGCAATCAAGGTATGTCAAGGTATGTGCCCTTGACTGGGAATTGAAAGGTGCAAGGGCCAATGCTCTAACCCAGTAGCTCCCAATGCTTGGCACACACCCAACAGGGGGCCAATTTAACTTTTAAGGGGAGCAATTCGAGAATGAGTTATTAACAGTAAATTTTTTGCATTTCTTATGATTCTAGGGGCCTCATATACAGTTTATAAATATATACTGACAGATTTATGCATTTTAGTTCTCTATTATGTTTTGAAACTTTATTTGCTATTTTTCATATTACTTTATATTATTTTTAACAATTTCTTAGTGATTTATTTTTTAGTACTTCAACAATCTTTTTGTTCTTTTATCTTTTTCTTTCATATACACATGTCCTTTGGAAGCTGGTTTAGACCAAGTTAATTGCCTTAAGGCTTCCTCCAGGTGAATAGAGTTCACTTTTTGAATAAGAATTATATGTCATGAGGTAGGGGTGGGGGAGAGGAACAGTATTTTAGAGATGCTTAGGTGGGGCATAGCCCAAAAAAAAGGTTGGGAACCACTGATCTAACCACTAAGCAAAACCAGAAAGGGTCAAACATCACTGTTTTCTTAAAGATATTACCCCTAAAAACTGCTACAGGCTTCTTCCTTCCACAGTGTTTTCAAGACAAGGCTGAGTGTCCTCTAAGATCTCACTTTCCTAAAGAGTCCTCCAGTACATTCTGAAAAATATGAGAAAACTCCCACATATAAGCATCATTACTCTAGAGAAAGAACAGAGTCCAAATGCCCACTTGAGGAATTCGCATGATTAGGAACATTCAAGGTAAGAATAATAGTTTACTAGAGACTCAAACCAGCAGAGGACAGCTTCTTGCTGTCATTGAACAAACATTAATGATAATGTAAATTCCATGTTCTATGTTATTTGATACAGTCATTGACAAGGACATCTTAGAAACAAGCTTACTAGTACATAACTGGTAATATTCCCCAACCCATTACCATAAAACCCATTAATCCAATAATCCCAAACACATTCTAAATCTTACACTTTGCTATAGTGAGTAACAAATAAAACATTTCATATTGTAATTTCAAATTGGATTTTCTATTTCCCTGGTCTAATAAGTAGAAAAATAATCTGAAAGTAGGCAACAGGGAAAAGAAGAAGAGTATCTATTTTTAAGACAGAATATGGAAATAGAACAAGATAATAAAGTGGAGTAATGTAATATGATACAAGAGTATATTTTTAATGACTTTTTAAAAATTCATTTTAATATATATTTGGAAAACAGTGACAATTTATTGAAAATTATGATAACCTTAGTTTTTATAATTTTAATGCCTATATTAAAATTAATGAAAGAAATATTTTATAAATAATTTCAAATTACAACTTACTAATAGTCTGAGATTAAAATCTCATATCATATAAATAAAACTAAAAAACAGATAAGCAAACTGCAATTAAATTTCTCATTTTATACTGAGGGAAAACAAAAAGTACCATCTCATTCTTAACTGCTAATTATAGATATTAGAGATTTATGGTTTTAAAATAACTTGAAAATATAATCACTAGCATATTTGAAAGCAAGCTATTTACCTTTGGATATACACAGATTTAAAATATCAATCAAGTCAAAATTAAAGATAAACTGAACCAAATAGCAAAAAAAACAACAACAATAAAAACAAAAAAGAATTTAATTCAAAAAGCTTAAAATAAGATCAATGAAGTAAAACCAATTAAATCAATTTTGACAATAAACATAAAGGAATTAAAATATCTGTTAAAAGACAAAGGTTTTCACGAGGTTAAAAAATGAATATAACTACGTTCCACTTTTAGGAAACATATTTAAAAGAAATGAAAAGAAAGGATAAATATAACATGAAGGCCAAAGATGTAGAGAAATATAAACTAATATTAATGCCGGCAAAAACACAAAGCACCAGGCATAAATTAGAAAGTCATATCATTCTGATAAAATGTATAATCCTCAATTTGAGATTTTGACAGTAAATAATAAATTAACACACATACCAAACCAAAAACTGACAGAAATGTAAACAAAAATGAATAAAAGAAATCATTGATTTATATATTTAAGCCTTTCATAGGACAGATAAATATAATAGTAATTACAGAAAAGTTGAAAAACAGAATATTTAGGTATTTTAAAAGAAAACAACTTTAAAAAGGTCTATAAAACTCTATTGAAATTGATCATAATCAAGTCCATAAAGACAACCTCAAAAATTAGAAAGCAGTACTAAATTTTAATGTATTAATAATCCTATCTTCCTATCTAATAAAAGTAATATGCAAATTGACCATCAAAGATCCTGTCCCGATGAGGACACAAGATGGTCACCACAAGAAAGCCAGCAGAGGAGGGCAGTTGGGAGCAACCAGGCCTGCAGGGGAGAGCAGTTGGGGGGACTAGGCCAGCAGGGGAGGGTGGTTGGGAGTGACCAGGCCAGCAAGGGAGGGCAGTTAGGGATTACCGAGCCAGCAGGGAAGGGCAATTTGGGGCAACCAGGCCTGCAGGGGAGGGCAGTTGGGGGTGACCACACTGGCAGGGGAGGGAATTGGGGGTTAGCAGGAGAGGGCAGTTAGGGGCAACCAGGATGGCAGGGGAGGGCAGTTAGGGGTTACCAGGCCAGCATGGGAGGGCAGTTGGGGGCAACCAGGCCAGCAGGAGAGGGCAATTAGGGGCAACCAGGCTGGCAGGAGAAGGCTGTTAGGGGTGACCAGGATGGCAGGGGAGGGCAGTTAGGGGCAATCAGGCAGGCAAAGGAGCAGTTAGGTGTTGATCAGGCTGGCAGGGAGTGCTTAGAGGGTGATCAGGCTGGCAGGCAGAACTGATTAGGGGCAATCAGCAGGCAGGCAGGCCAGCAGTTGGTAGCAAGCATTCCTGGATTGTGAGAGGGGTCCCAGATTGGAGAGGTTGCAGGCTGGGCTGAAGGACACCCTCCCCTCACCCCCGTGCATGAATTTCATGCACCGGGCCTCTAGTTAGTACCAAAAGTTTAAACATAACTTGGAAATTTGAGAAACACTCTCTAAATAACTACTATATCAATATAACTCTTGGCATACAATCCTATGCTATTTTAGAAATAGTTAATTGAGAATATACACCAAAATATATTACACATGGCCATACAGTACACAGAGAAAAACACAGAACTCTTAAGTGCTTTCATTTTCTATTAGGGTATAAACTTTCTGCCATAACAAAGATCCTCAGAAATGCTCAAATTAGAAAATTTTCTTTTTCATGTCACAATACAGTGTGGCATGGGGAGGAGTGCTACACAGGATCATTCAGGGAGGCAGGCTGGCCCTATCACCCTCCATATAGCCTCTATTTCTTTTAGGTGACAGCTATACCTGTTGTAACTAACCTCCAACAAGCAGAGAAAAAAAAGAAATTCTAGGTCAAGTGGCTTGTTTTTAAGGTTGTAAACTTACACATACTACCATTCACCTCTGAATCACAAAGTCACATCCTTCTATAAAAGAAGCAGAGAGATGTCCTGTCTAGGTGGTCACCCATGTATGTGCTCAGGTAAAATCTAGGGCTTCTATTCCCAAAAGGAAGAATAGATTCTAAGGAACATTAGGGTGTCTTCCACATATTCTTTCTATATGAGAAAGAGAGAGAGAGAGAAAGAGAGAGAGAGAGAGAGAGAGAGAGAGAGAGAGAGAGAGAGAGAAGAACAATGGAAAATAAATTATATGTAATTACTTCCTTTTAGCTGGAATCTTACTGCCAAAAAAAAAAAAATCATTTAAAATAAATTAGAAAAGTACATCAATGAATTCTAAGGATGCAAGGGCCCCATTCCAAAACATCAAATCATAGACTAGAAAGTATACTGAGAATTCATCTTTCTTTCTTTGTTTAAGGATATTTAATCCATGCATTCTTGTTTATATTGTATATACTGATTTATCTAAATGGATTTTTCGGGTCGATTAATTTTCAACCTTAACACAGAGGTCTTCAAACATTAGTCAGAAGTTAATCTTTTGTTAAAACAACTTTCAACATTTATATAAGTTTTAAAAAAAACATTACTGAAGTTATTTTTATATTAATGAAGTATATTTCATATAAGTGATATATGTATACATTTTCAGTATGCATTACAATGAATTTTATAAACACCCATATCCATATAATTACCACCATAATCAGGACATAGAGCACATTCATCATGCCCAAACATTCCCTGTACCGCATCCTGGCCAATCACACTGCACTCTCAGCTATAGCAACAACTTGTCCGCTTATTGTCACTATAGATTAAATCTAGCTTTTCTAGCATTCTGTACATAATAACCCAGAGCACTAAACAGATTTGTACTTTGTATTTTTTATTTTGCATTTGCATTATTTTATTCACTATAATGTTTTTGAGAGTCCTTCAAGTTGTGTGTATCAGTACTTTATCCCCTTTTATTGCTGAACCAGGTTTAAACAGTCAGTTAACTTCCAAAGAAAGTCAAACAGTAGGAAACAATCTGTTTTATATTTATCTATATATGAATCATTTCTACCATTCTTTATTCCTTTGTATAATCCAAATTTCCATGTGGTATTATTTTTCCCTTTTGCTTGAAGAACTTCCTTTAATATTTCTCGTAATGTAGATCTGCTGGTCATAAGCTGTATCAGTTTTTGTCTAAAAATGTTATTTCTCCCTCCTTTATTTTCTTGTTTTATTGGATATAAAATCCACGGTTGACAATTCTCTTAGCACCTGAAAAGTGCCATTAACTTGTATTCTGGTATACACAGTTTCTGATGACAAGTTTGTTGCCATTCTTAACTTTATTTATTTGTATGTAATGTCTTTATTTTCCTCTACCTAATTGTAAGAGGTATTTTTCTTGTTTTTGTTGTTGTTTTGTTTTTGTTTTTGTTTTTATCATTGATTTTGAGCATTTTTCTTATGGTGTTTTGAGGTGTGTGTGTGTGTGTGTCTGTCTTACCTGGGGTATAAGTTTCTTGGATCTGTGGGTTTACAGTGTTCTTCAAATTTGGGGAAATTTCAGCCATTATTTATTTAAATGTTTTTTCTCTCACCCTTCCCCCAAATCTGAGACTCAATTTACACTTATGTTAGACCCATAGCTATTAGCCTATAGGACACCAAGTTGCTGTACATCTTTTTCAGTTTCTTTTCTCTCTGTGCTTTTGGTTAAATTCTTACCATGTTTTCAAGGTCACTGAGCTTATCTCCTAAAAGATCTAATCTTCACTAATTCCATCTAGAAAAAAAATTTTTTTATTGATTTTTTACAGAGGAAGGGAGAGAGTTAGAGAGCTAGAAATGTCAATGAGAGAGAAACATCGACCAGCTGCCTCCTGCACACCCCCTACAGGGGATGTGCCCGCAACCACTGTACATGCCCTTGACCGGAATCAAACCTGGGACCTTTCAGTCTGCAGACCGACGCTCTATCACTGAGCCAAATGGCTTCAGCCCATCTAGAAAAATTTTCATTTCAAGTTATTGTACTTTTTATTTCTGGATGTTCCAATTTTTTCCTTTTTTACATCTTCTATTTCATTCCTCATGCTTATGTATATGTAGACCAGATTTATAATAGTTGTTTTAATGTACTTATCTGCTAATTCTAGCATCACTGTCATTTCAGGGTCTATTTCTGTTGCTTCTGTTATGGTATTTTTTCTCCTACTTCTTTGTCTAGTAATGTTTGATTGGATGCAGTTCACTGTAAATTATATTGCTGAATGCTGGATTTTTTTGTATTTGTTTAAAGAGTGATGGAATTCTTCTGGAAGACGGCTACTTATGAATTATATGATTCCTTTGAAGCTTGATTTTAAGCTATCTTAGGGTTTGTATAGAGGAACCTTTATTCTAGGGCTCAATCTTACACTGACTTGGTATTATTTCATTTATCAAGTTGTACTGAAGCACCCATCATACATAAAAACTGTTGTTTAAAATTTTAACCCTGCTATTTGGCTTCTGTAAATGCTTGCTTGCTTAAATAATAAGGAAAAAATAAGACTATTACCACTTCAGAGAGGCTATTAAACCTTCCCAGGACAAAATTATCAGTGCTGGCACCAGGCCAGGCCTTTGGTTGAGCTCTCAAGGCCCCAGCACATAGGGGCTCTTTAAGAATTTGCAAAAGGGACCAAAAACACCCCATATTTGGGAGACAAAGAAGGTAAAAACATATAAATAGGGAAAATCCCTCCTTGTTGGGGCCCAGAATTTGAGAGACATATTCCTCTGGACCGGCGCGTAATAAAGTGTGACTCCAAACTCTCCGCACTGTTTGATTATTCCAGTTTTCTGTAACGGTACTTGCCAGCTTCTTGGGTCTGCAGTTTGGTATTAAATCAGATGCTCAGGAGCACCCCTAGACCGATTCCAGGAATTCCTTCTCTTCCCAACAAACTCTTCTCCAGGAGGTGACATTTTAAAAGAACCAGGCTCTTCTATCCTGTCTCCGTATTACTTTCTTCCTTGCTCCATAGTTAGGGTTAGGCACTTCACTTCTAAATTCAGGTTGTTGAACTTTAAAGGTCAAAAGAAGAACAAATCTCCTAAAAACCTGCTAGGCTAGGATAATCTTACTGAAAGAGAAGGTGGCAAGGAAAAAAAAGAAAGTACTTATTTTATATTTACAGGAATTAAATAAAATAAAAAGCCAACCATAGATTTTTGCCTCTCCAGAAGCGTATGCAAAATATATACCAGTAAATATTGAAAAAAGAAATGTTTCCACATCTAACTCATAATTATTCATAAAAAGTATTCATCACCCCCTTTTTAAAAAAATAGTTGCCCTTTATTATCTTTGTTGGCAGATGCTCTAACTGAAATCCTAAAGTGAAGCCCCCACTAAACCATTAAATAGCTATGCACTTTTTGAGAAAAATAATGAGCAGATATTTGGGGGGAGGTTGAAGAGAAGTATGCAGGTGGCAGAAAGCAAATGTTTCGTTTAAACTCTGTTGTAATAAATCAAGTTTGAGTGAATAGCTATCTAAAAGTTTTAATAATGTTAATAATAATAAACTATGTCTAGAAAATTATGCAGGCATATTATTGAAAACTGAAACATGACAAATACATCAAGATAAAAAATATACTCCTCGGAGTTTTGCTAAGCATATACTTACACACACACACACACACACACACACACCTACACACACACACACACACACACACACACACACAAACACTTCATTTAAATTGAGATAATAGTGCAGGTATAATTTTTTAAATTTCCTTTTAATTATGTTGTAAGCATAATTGCGAGTCACTGAATGTTACTTAAAAACGTGATTCTTAACCAGGGACTGGACTAGTAAAATGAAGTTTTAGGGACGAAATAAGCAGGTTTAGGAAATTTTAAAAATTAAGGAGTCCATGGAAGAAACACAGTGCTACAGATTTGCAAAAGAGTATATCTCCATAAGACAAGGGAGCTGGGAGTAGCAAAAAGTACATATTTACAAAACAAAGGGAAGAAAACCCCACATTCAAAGAAAGAGGGGGTGGAAAGCCCAGAGGGAATAGAATAATAGGGAGAAAAAGGAGGAAACTTCATGGGAGACTTAACTCTGGAGTTGTTATAGTGACCAAATCAGAAGGGGATAGTGACCAATCAGAGGAGATATCAAAGCACAAAGATCTGCAGACTTTAAAAACCTTAGAAAAAAGGACTCAGTGGGACTCTTTCCCCCTCCCCATGTGGGAATCTGTGCTTGTTTCTCAAAAAATTTCCACCTTTACTATACTACCTTTCATCTGTGGTTTCATTCTTCAACTCCACTGGACAAAACCCTGGGAAAACCACCCTGCCCAGGGGAACACCGTGTGTTCCAGTCCCAATTTCCCGTATCACTAGGAAAAGGTAAGTGGAGCATCTTAGATGCCCCACACACCTCTTCCTAGACCCAGACCTGTTCCTAACAAACACAGAATATGAATGTATTGAAATTCCTTGCTATTCAGAGTGGGGTCCATGGATCAACAGCATCAGCATTACCTTGGAATTTGTTAGAAATGTACCACAGATTTAATCAAAACCTACATTTTAACATGATAGCCAGGTGATTCATATGTACATTACAGTTTGAAAAGCAGTGGAAATCCAGAGTTATTACATTCTCTTTGAAATTTGTGGTATAAGAAATCAGTTAACTAGGTTTCTTAGAATTATGAGTTAAAGAATTTAAGGATCAAAAATGACAGGTAGTTATACAATTAAATTTGAATCACAGCTATAACAAACTATGTAACTATGAGAAATAATGCAACCTATCCAAGACTTAGTTTCCTCATCTGTTAAGTCAGAATTATAATAGTTTTTCCCCACAAGATTGCCATGAAGATTAAATGAGCTAAAATACATGATACACTTAGAACACTTAGTGTTATTTATGTGTTTGCTATTATCATTAAGAGGAAAAACAAGTAAATAAAGAGGGGCTAAGTAAACCTAATACACCATTTTAAGATCTAAACTTTCAGACATAGCTATATGTAGTTTAAAAGCCTCTTTTACTTCATTCCTGGTTCTCAGATCTATTGTTAAACAGCTGAGAAAAGTGTACAAGAGCCCAACAGAGCCAGAGTGGCTCAGTTGCCTGGGTATTGTCCTGTGCACAGAAAGGTTGTGGGTTCAATTCCTGGTCAGGGCATGTATCTAGGTTGCAGGTGAAGATTTGAAAAAAAAAAAAAAAAGACAAGTGTACTGCATTTGACAACTGCTTTCCCCCTGGTGGTTGGCTTTAAAAGGATTGTGGATATGTAAGTTTTCTGCTAAAGCCAGGTGCAAAAATTATTCTCAACTGCATAGGTACAAGACATCAAGAACCATTATACTTGTGTAATGTTTATGTTATCTTTAGAACCAAGAAGGTATGACTGTCTATCTCACCTCCTAGGAGGATCCCTGGCTCGAGTCAAGACAGGAATATCAATACAGTAAGTAATCCAAATTGTTTGTTTTGATTAGAATAGCAGTTTTGTTTAAGTGAATCTAAATACTGACCAGGAAAAAAAGAGTCAATCTAAAAATCAGGGTGCTGATATCGTATGTCGTGCCAAGTACATGCTAGTTTGGGGCAGGCCCTAGTGTTGTAAGAAGCAATGACTAGCTGGATACAACTTTTATATATGTCATCCTTTGGTACTAACTACCAAAGCAATCCTATCTAATAAAAAGGTAATATGCAAATTGACCACCACCCCTATGTGAACACAAGATGGCCACAACAAGATGGCCAGCAGGGGAGGGCAGTTTTGGGCAACCAGTCTGGCAGTGGAGGGCAGTTGGGGGGAACAGGCCTGCAGGGGAGGACAGTTGGGGGTGGACCAGGCCATCAGGAAAGGGCAGTGAGGGTTGACCAGGCCTGCAGGGGAGGGCAGTTGGAGGAAACCAGGCCTGCAAGGGAGGGCAGTTGGGAGCGACCAGGCTGGAACGGGGAAGCAGTTAGGGACAATTGGGCCGACATGGGAGGGCAGTTAGTAGCGACCAGGCTGGCAAGGGAGGGAAGTTAGGGGTGACCAGGCCAGCAGGGGAGGGCAGTTGAAGGCAACCAGGTCAGCAGAGGAGGGCAGTTAGGGGCAATCAGGGTGGCAGGGGAGCAGTTAGGCTTCGATCAGGCTGGCAGGAGAGTGGTTAGGGAATGATCAGGCTGGCAGGCAAAAGCAGTTAGAGACAACCAGGCAGACGGGCACACAGGTGAGCAGTTGGGAGCCAGCAGTCCTGGATTGTGAGAGGAATGCCAGATTGGAGATTGTGCAGGCTGGGCTGAGGGACACCCCTCCGCCCCCAAAGGCATGAATTTCATGCACCGGGCCTCTAGTCTATACTAATAGAGGAATATGCAAATTTTCCAGGATGCCATCATAGTAACAGTAATGACCGAACAGCAGGCTGCATGGGGCGACAAGGCTGGAAAGGGAGGTTAGTGAGGGATGACCAAACAAATGAACAGCAGCCTGCATGGGGCGACCAGGCCGGGGGAACAGTGAGGGGCAGTAAGGCCAGCGGGGGGACAGGGAGCAGTTAGGAGCAACCAGGCTGGCAGGAGGGGACAGTTGGGAGTGACCAGGCCAGCAGGGGGAAACCAGGCCAATGGAGAAGAGCAGTTGGTAGTGACCAGGCCAGCAGGATGGGGAGGTATTGGGGGCAACTAGGCCAGCAGGGGATTAGTTAGGGGCAATTAGGCCAGCAGGCAGAGGCAGTTAAGAGTAATTAGGCTGACAGGGGGGGAAGTTATGGGTGATCAGGCAGGCAGGCAGGTGAGCAGTTGGTCCCAGATTGTAAAAGGGATATCCAGCAGTCAGACATCCCTTGAGGGGTCCCGGATAGGAGAGGGTGTAGGCTGGGCAGAAGGGATCCACCCCCCCACCCTCTGCCCCAATGCACAAATTTCGTGCACCAGGCCTCTAGTAAAATATAAAATACTTTGTATTATAGAGACCCTGAAAACCATTCTTTATTATATCATTAATTCCAAGTACCACAGTTCAATGGTTACAGAAAAGTTGAATTTGATGAATAGCCTTATTCAGGTCCAACTGAAAACATTTGTAAGTTTAAGTTCTCTATTACTTAGATCATTATTTTTGCCTTTCTAAGATAAGATAAGGAAATGACTATTTCATCCTCAATGAAACATCCAAACATAGTCACTACTTCTCAAAGTGCTTCTAGTTTAAGGCTAAGGATGAGGTGAATTTTCCATTGCTAGCAAAATCTGACCAAAGACTATTTCCAAATATATTCCTTACTTTTACAACTGAGGAAAATTTTGCTAATAACTAAAATCTATTAGGGAACTTGTCTACTATGTACATATTGCTTATTTTAGACCTGAAATCAATCAAAATAAGTTTTATATAAAAAATGAGAGAACAAAATGCCTCAAAGTAATAAATTCCTTAGAAGAGGACTTGGCCAATCTGACTGGAAATCAAACTTGATATTAGCTCTTCTTTCACCTCACACATTGGAAACTTCACCTAGAAGTGCTTTATACTTCTAGATATTACCTCACTATTGGGAAGATCTTAGAAATCAACTGTCCCCTTCTCCACTTCAGAATAGTTTTCCTCCACCACATCCCACAAGGGGATCACCCCAATTTTTATACCTCAAAGAAAAGCAAGAAGGCACTGTCCTATGAAACAGCCCAGCCTATTTTCATGCCGATGTGACTGTTACCAATGTATTCATTATAGTGTTCATTACACTGAGCAGAAATCTCTCTCTGTAACTTCTCTCCACTGATCTAGCTATATCTTTCTATATCACTAAATCTCCAGACCCTCTTACACTTGAAACCAATTCACATGACAGAAAGTTGGAATAATAAAAGCACAACATTTATAGCATGACCTTTCCTACTAGGGTCTCTGTGCTAAAAAGCTTTGCATATGTACTTTTCTTCTCTTTAAATCTAGCTCCAGTTGTAAAAGGCTAGAGGCTGGACTGTTTAGGATAGGGGTGTCGAACTCAATCAGAGAAGGGGCCAAAATCTAAAATCCAGCCTAAATCGCGGGCCGAATGGTTTACTGAACAGTCATAAACTGACAATGTCATAAACTGACAGCGGAGTGCAGTGATGACAGCGCGGTGCGGGCCACATTGCAAGGCCTGGCGGGCTGGATTTGGCCCGCGGGCCTTGTGTTTGACACATGTGGTTTAGGATGATGGCGTAGAGTAGGGGAGTAGGAGGGATTTATCTGATTCCAAATGAACTTGGAGAATTTAGAGAAAAGCACATAGTGAATAAATGTAGAAGGTGGCCAAGGACTAGGCCCTAAAGAATGCCAACTTTTGGAAAAGATGAAAAGGAGAAGATAGAAAGGGAAATTTTATATTATCTTATGTTTTCAAGTATAAGAGAAACTAGAGATTTAGAACTACAGAAAGACATAGCTAGATGGGGAAGTTATAGAGATTTCTGTTCAGTGTAATAAGCACTATCCTATCTAATAAAAGAGTAATATGCAAATTAACCATCATTCCACTATACCCACAAGCCACATCCATCAGCCAATCAGGAGTGAGTATGCAAATTAACCAAACTAAGTTGGCTACAGCCACAGAGAGAGCAGGAGGGAGACTTGGGTTTCCCCGGTGATGGAGGAAGCCAAACTTTCTGCATACTCTGGCCAGCCAGGCTTCCACTTAAGGCTATAAATTTTCAATTATACCCTGTTTCCCTGAAAATAAGACAGTGTCATATATTAATTTTTGCTCCCAAAGATGAGCTAGGTCTTATTTTCAGGGGATGTCTTATTTTTCCATGAAGAAGAATACAGTACACATTTATTGTTAAGTGAAAATAAAGGAAATTTATTACCTGTATATGGTACGGTAGTACGGTAGTTGTCAACACAAACCAGACAAACTGTGAATCCTACAGTATCAAGAATTTACTCATTTATTCAATGACAATCATGTCATCATCTTCTGGAACATCATCATAACAATCCAATTCCTGAATTTCCTGGTGAGTTTCTTGTGACTCCATTTCTTTCAGAATCAGTGGACCAAATCTCTCATGTTTAGCCTAAGGGGGGCCTTATTTTAGGGGATGCCTTATATTTCACTCAGAAGGAAACCTGTAAGTAGGTCTTATTTTCGGAGGATGTCTTATTTTCAAGGAAACACGGTAGAAGATATATAAATCCCAACAGAAATGGCAGCAGCCACAGAACTGAAGAGAGCAGAAGGCTAAGGTTGCCCCCGGCGATGGAGGAAGGAAAGCTTCTGCAGCCCTGGCCTGCTTTGACCTCTGCTTAAGGTTACAAGTTTCAATTGTAGAAGATAAGTAAATCCCAGATACCAGGGCCTCCACTTGGGCAAACCACCACAGTCTCCTCAGAAAGGCTGCTCCACACCCCAAGGGAACCCCCAACCTGATCCAGAACACCCTTTAGGACAAACCAGCTGGCCTCCACCCATGCATCAGGTCTCTATCAGATCTAATAAAAGAGTAATATGCAGATTGACCATCACTACAATACACAAGATGGTTGCCCCTATGTGGTCAAAGATCCTGCCCGCATGTGGACACAAGATGGTCACCACAAGATGGCCAGCATGGGAGGACAGTTGGGAGGGACCAGGCCTGCAAGGGAGGGTAGTTGGGGGCGATCAACCCAGCAGAGGAGGGCAGTTAGGGGTGATAAGGCCAGCAGAGGAGGGAAGTTGGGGGCAAACAGGCTATCAGGAGAGCAGTTAGACATCAATCAGGCTGGCAGGAGAGTGTTTATGGGATGATCAGGCTGGCAGGCAGAAGAGGTTAGGGGCAATCAGAAAGACAGGCAGGTGAGCAATTGGGAGTCAGCAGTCCTGGATTGTGAGAGGGATGTCCAACTGCCCATTTAGACCTGATCTCAGTAGGTCCTTCGAGGGTCCCAGATTGTAGAAGATACAGGCTGGGCTGAGGGACATCCCCATGCACAAATTTCGTGCACCAGGCCTCTAGTAATGAATAAGTTGCTAACTTATCCTTACTCAAAAAGCAGTTAAAATTATTTTATATCTACACACTATAAAATCCATAGCCAGTCGTTATAATCTTTTTTAAAACCACCTTTTAAAGTCATATGCCTATTCTATTTCTGACTCCTGCCTATTGACTGAGTTTGGATAGCTGCATTTTATGTGTCAGTTGCTCAATTGTTCCATCCCTAACCTCTGGCATGTGTCCTAACTTCTGAATCCAAGTACTCACCCCAACTAACAACTTCTACTTGCTCAATACTGACCAGGAGACACATTGAGATCATATTCTCCAGAGCTGCCAAAATTTCTTGGCATATGATCAATGAAGCACACAGTAAGTGAGTATTCAGCAATTAATCAGGTGACAGAAACCAACTAACATATTAGGGAACTGCAAAATGATCCAGATCAAGGTTGAAATAGAGAAATGGAGATTGTACACCAAACTAGTTTCCCCATGGGAAAATTTAATCTTGGTTACCCAATGTGATCAGACATCCTTTTATCCAGAATAACTAAAGTATCTGAAGTTTATCATGCATTTAAGGATTCAGAATTCCCAGGAAATTGGAAACATTATAAACCAAACTGTAGGTACAGCCATCAGGTGCACTTGTTCAATCTGCCCCATACCCTCAGAGTTAGCTTGAAGACATCTGTTAGTCTCAGCCTCATCTATACAGGGAATTCTAAACTATCTCATAGGTGTGTATGAAGATTAATGAGATCATCTTACATAATAAAAGCCCGGTGAACATAGCAGGGAATGACTGGAACGACCGCTCGACCAGTCGCTATAAGGTGCATTGACCACCTCTTGGTCCCTCCCTCTGACCTGCAGGCTCTCATCACAGCATGACCAATGGGGAACCACAGGGAACCGGGTAGTTGGTGTTGGGGTGGGACTGGAGAACTGGAGAGTGAGTGGAACAGCCAACCTCTTGGTCCCTCCCCGCAGCCCACAAGCTCCAATTGCAGCATGCCAAATGTGGAACCACGAGAAACTGGGTTCTCATTTATACTTTAGATTATCACAAAGTGTCAGTCCACTGAACGATAAAACACGTCTCTAAAAGCAACAATTTTAATGCTCTTCTAGCATAGAATGATAAAAAGCATGTATTTTTTTTTTAGTTGTATAAACTGGTATATAATCAATCACATTTAAACTCTCCTGTAAAAACTCTCCTCCATTTTTCTAAACTTCTTTACCAAGGTTGGCACAGTTATATTACACAACTAAGAAATAAAGGTGTGAATTCTATTAACATGAGATTGATAACAATAATTCTGAATAAAAATCGAGCAAAAACATAACTTCCAAGCCTAAAAATTATTCTATAAAAGTCATTCAGGACCCGGTCTCTTGTTGTAAATGTCTATATCCTTTACGTATAGTGTATTTCTATTTCCCTGTATGAAATTTAAGTTTAACTAAAATCTTTAAAGTTGGCAATAGAAGCAGGAAACCATTTATAAAGAAAGCATGGCTATATTACTTTTATTAATGAAAAGTTATATAATAGTTTCAGAGTTCCCTTCTTATACTCTTTTAATATTTATAGAAATTTAAAAGAGTTATACTACCTGAGTTCATTTTGGAAACTGATCATTTCTATTATCTGACAGGAACAGATTATTTTAGTGCAATTATGGAAATGGTTATTTGAGAGTTATACTCATCTTTATTCATGATCTTTAACAACAACAGGTCATCTGTATCTATTACTTGATCTACAAGCTCAAATAAGTGTGACTGAACCAAACTACACTAAGAGAGTCTGAACTCCAAACCACTGAGTCACATCACTAGTCTTTTTGCCTTTAACAGTACATTAAAAAAAAGAAAAGAAAACAGTGTTCTGGAAACCATTTAAAGGACCTGCTTGTGATAACAGAAAGTGCTATACTAAACTACTGAAGAACACACAAGTACCTGGAAGGACTCAGAGCAAAGTTGTAGCCAAGAACAAGGATGTGTTCATGAGCACCATACCACTGTCCAAAAACTAAAGTCCCACACCTCTTATGAAACCTATGGTTGCATATTTCCCTATATCTCTATTTCATGAAATTTAGACTTTTAAAAAGATAATAATTTTGATTTTTCAAACTACTATGTAGAAAAGTCACTTATAATTTCAAACCAATAAACCTTGATATTTTTCTGCTGTAATTAAACATTGTTTTGGAATAATTCTAGAGTTACAGAAAAGTTGCAAAGATAATACAAAGAACTTATAAGCCCTTCACCCAGTTTCACCTACAGTTAACATCTTATATAACCATGGCTTTGTCAAAACTAAGAAACTAACATTGGTACATTACTATTAACTAAACTATAGACTTTATTTGGATTTTCCTCACGGATATATTTTATCAGTTCTAAGACCCAATCCATGGTACCACATTGTATTTAATGACATGTTTTTAGTGCTTTCTGTTTTAGAACATGCTAAACTTGTGCGTCTTATAAACAATGTTCTAACTATAATTATTATAAAAAGATGGGACGTGCCCACACCAGTTTGGCTTGGTGAATAGAACATTGCCCTGTGGACTGAAGGGTCGCAGGTTCTATTCCGGTCAAGGGCATGTACCTTGGTTGTGGGAACATCGCCAGTAGCAGGTGTGCAGGAGGCAGCTGATGTTTTTTTCCTATGGATGTTTCTAACTCTCTATCCCTCTCCCTTGCTCTCTGTAAAAAATCAATAAAATATATAAAAAAAATACAGCTCCTTGGAAGATAAGATTTATTGTATGATAGGGAAATGTTACATTATGATTAATGTAAACATGGCATTTCTATTAATGTTTCATTGAGAAGAAAAGAGGTAAATCTTTAAAGATATGCTCCATTGTTCACATTGTCAGGAAACTGTTAGATCAAATCACTTTCAGAAATATTTCTTCAAAAAATGCTTGTCACTTACCTTTCTCTCAAGGCTCCAATAAAAAGTCATAAGATATGTGGTAAATCTTTTTAATTAATCCTGTAATAGAATATAAAGTATTATTATAATCATATTCAAATAATAAATTTTTATCAAATATATCATATTCAAATAATGATTTTTTATCAACTATATGTAAAACTATTTTCCTTTCATTCCAAAATTTCATTTTTAATTACTATATCACCTTTTTATTAAGATAACAAAAAACAAATTTAATGGAGAATAATTCCATATATGAATTATATGTCTTTAAAAACAAAGGCATGCTATCAAGATACCCAATGGCATATTCCATAGAATTAGAACACATATTCCAAAAATTTCTATGGAACAACAAAAGAGCCCACATTGCTAGAGCAATCTTGAAGAAAAAAAAAAAAGAAGAAGAAGAACAATAAAGTGGGAAGAAGTTCTCTGTCTTACATCAACCTTATATCAAACTATACTACAAGGCCATAGTAATCAAAACATCATGGCAATGGCATAAAAACAGACATATAGATCAATGAACAGAATGGACAGCCCAGGAATAAACCCACACCTTTATAGATAATCAATACTTGACAAAGAAGGTAAGAACACAATGGGGTAAAGACAGTCTATTCAATAAATGGTGCTAGGAACACAAGACAGTTACATCGGGGGAAAAAACAAAAAAAAGAAGAAAAAAAAAACAAAAAAAACTGGACCACCTTCTTACACCATCCATAAGAATAAACTCGAATGAAAAACTTCAATGTCAGTCCTAGTTCGTTTGGATAAGTGAATAGAGTGTTGGCCTGTGGACTAAATGGTCTTGGATTCAATTCTGGTCAAGGGCACATGTCTGGGTTGTGGGCTCGAACCCTAGTAGGAGGTATGCAGGAGACAATCAATGCTTCTCTCTCATCATTAATGTTTCTCTCACTCCCTCTCTCATCCTCTCTGAAATCAATAAAAATATATATTAAACAAATAAAAAATAAAGGCTTCAATGTTAGACTCGAAACCATAAAACTTCTAAAAACATAGGCAGTAAAATCTCAGACATTTCTTAGTGATATTTTTTATGATATATCTACTTAGACAAAAGAAACAAAAAAATAAATAAGTAAATGGATTACATAGAACTAAAAAGCTTTTGCATAGCAAAACCATCATCAAAATGAAGACAATCCACTCAATGGAAAAACATATTTGCTGATACATCTATAAGGTGTTATTATTCAAGGTTTACAAATCTACACTAAGAAAAGAGATACATCCAAATTTACCATATCTTCACTATGCCCACAAGCCACGCCCACAAGCCAATCAGGTGCAAGTATTACCCAACCAAGATGGTTACAGTCACTGAGCGAGCAGGAGGCTTAGGTTTCCCCAGCGATAGAGGAAGCCAAGTTTTTTGGCTGGCTCTAGCCTCCGCTTAAGACCACAAAGTTTCAATTATAGAAGATAAATAAATCCCACATACTAGGGCCTCTGCTTGGGTTGCAGGCAGGGTGACCATCCTGCATACCACCACAGGCCCCTTGCCCAGGCCACCCGCCCCATGCCCCAAGGGAACCCCCAACCTGATCCGGGACATCCTTCAGGGCAAACCAGCCAGTCCCCATACATGCACCAGGTCTCTATCCTATCTAATAAAAGAATAATATGCAAGTTGGCCGTCACTCCAACACACAGATGACTATCCCCATGTGGTCAAAGATGGTTGTCCCCATGTGGACACAAGGTGGCCACCATAAGATGACCATCAGGGAAGGGCAGTTGGGAGGGATCAGGCCTACAAGGAAGGGCAGTTATGGGTGATCAGGCCAGCAGGGGAGGGCGCTTGGGAGGGACCAGGTTTGCAAGAGGGCAGTTGGGCGGGACCCAGGCCTACAGCGGAAAGCAGTTGGGGGGACCAGGCATGCAGGGAGAGCAGTTGTGGGGGACCAGGCCTCCAGGGAGGGCAGTTAGGGGTGACCAGGCCTATAAGGAAGGGCAGTTAGGGGTAATCAGGCTGGCAGGGGGTCAGTTAGGCTTTAATCAGGCTGACAGGGGAGTGGTTAGGGGGTGATCAGGCTGGCAGGCAGAAGCAGTTAGGGGAATCAGGAAGGCAGGCAGCAAGCAGTTAGGGGAATCAGGAAGGCAGGCAGCAAGCAGTTAGGGGAATCAGGAAGGCAGGCAGCAAGCAGTTGGGAGCATGCAGTCCTGGATTATGAGTGGAATGTCCGACTGCCTGTTCAGGCCCAATCCTACTGGGATTGGAGAAGGTGCAGATTGGAGAGGGTGCAGGCTGGGCTTAGGGACACACCCCACATGCACAAATTTTGTGCACCAGGCCTCTTTTAATTTATAAAACTCAATTCCAAAAAGAGCAAACAATTCAAATAAAAAATGGGCAAAGGACCTGAATAGAATTTTTTTTCAGAGGGCATACAGATGGCAAATATACATATGAAAACATGACTAATCATCAGAGAAATGCAAATTAAAACCACAATGGATATCACCTTACACCTGTCAGAATAACTACTATCAATAAATCAATGTTTGGAGAGGATGTGGAGGAAAGGGGACCCTTGTGCACTACTGTTGGGAATACAGACTGGTGGAGTCACTGTGAAAAGCAGTAAGGAGTCACGTCAAAAAATTAAAAATAGAACTGCCTTATGACCCATTCTGGGAATTTATCTGAAAAAACCCAAAACACTTATTCAAAAGAATATATGCACCCCTTTGTTCATTGCAGAGTTGTTTACAATAGCCAAAATTTGGAAGCAGCCTAAGTGTCCATCAGTAGATGAGTGGATTAAAAAAAGCCATGGTACATTTAAACAATGGAATACTACTCAGCTATAAAAAAAAAAAAAAAAAAAAAGGAAATCTTACCTTTTGTGATAGCATAGATGGACCCAAAGAGCCTTATGTTAAGTGGAATAAGTGAGTCAGGGAAAGACAAGTACCATATGATTGCACTCATTTGGAAACAAAATGACCTAACAAACAAGATAGAAATAGATTCATAGAGAGCAAGCTGAGAGCTGTGGGGGTGAGAGGGTTGGGAGGTTGGGGGCCGGGGGCCGGGGGGGGGGGGGAGAGTTGGAAGGATTGAGCAAAAATAAAAATAAAAAATAAAAAACTCATGGACACTTAGTGGTGACTGCTGTGGGGAGAGGGGTAGGGAAAAGTGGAGGGCAGAATGGGTTACGTGATGGAAGTAGACATGACTTCGTATGGTGAACACACAATGCAGTTAACAGATGATGGGGAATTGTGCAACTGAAACTTGTACAATTTTGTTAACTAATGAAACCCCCATGAATTCAATAAAAAGGAAAACAAAAAAAGGAAAAGTCAAGCTAATAGGAGATAATATTTGTAAATTATATATCTGATAAAAGACATATTCAGAAAAAAATAATAAAGGCATGCAAATTTTAATAAAAGCTTTAAGATAAATAGAAAAGGTTATAGAAAAAAAGGCCACAATGAATAAAAATTGACTAACAAGGATGTTTCAGATTCTTTTCAATGTACATAATGCTGTGGAAATTACTAAAGAGTCATAAACAAGTGAATCATATTGAGGGCAAAGTCTTTATGAAGGAAAATAGTAAGGGTTTGGGACTAGATTTTTTTTAAAAGTGTCTGGCAAAATATCTATGTATAACAGTTTGCCTGAGGCAGTGCCAAATTATTCCCACTGTCTCAACCAATTTATTATTTGTCCTGGATTTTCCATTTTCTAGTGATATTTTAAAAGTAGTATTATAATAAGCCAGGACTTTTACTTTCAGGTTCTGCCCTAATCTCATTGAGCAGTGTGAGATGCATGTGCACTGAACCTAGTGCCATTTAACATGTGGTTAAATCTGAAAGGCCCTGACCAGTAGCCCATCTCTGGATGGACTGTATCTGATGGGCTGTAACTATAACTTCATCCACAAATATACCACCCAAGCCACTTACATAAAGAGCATTCAGGAGTAGCTAGGGACAACTGACTCCTTTATCTTGGGTGAAGGTTGAAGAAATATTCAATGCTGCTGCCCTGCTTATGCCTAACTTGATTACACCAATTAAGAAAAGCATATGGAGAAGATGTTTTAAATATTACTCTATAAAGCATGGCTTTCCAATTAGGTCAAATGACTGTTATTTAAATACATATGTATAACCTACTGGTATGGTGATAACCAGAGGGAAGGAGGGAGGGGATGGGCTTGGTAGAGGTGGGAAAAGGGAGGGAAAATGAGGACATTAGTACTAGTGTCAACAATAAAAATAAAAAAGACTGTTCTTTACATTTCTTAGTCAGCTATGATTACAAATTATCTTATTTAAACAGTCAAAGTTAAGTGACAGCTGACATTTTGTTGGCTCTATTAGCAAAAGAAATTCACACTTAAATGAGTGTCAGGAGATATATCAACTAGAAAAGTCAGTTAATTCCAATTGTTTGATTGTTTTCACATAATCCATCAAAGTAAAGCTTTTGGAAGTTCATTCTGTTGAATGTGAAACACCAGTCATTGCTGTAATTGCTACTTATACTGAGTAAAAATGTTTAACAATAAAGGTAAAATTATAGACCATTTTCATTTTTCAAAGTAATTAAGCTCTATAAAAGCCACATGAACACTGAATTTATGAAAACCAAACCATTGCTCTTAGAGGAAATACAGTTAGGTTCCTGCGAGCCTTTGGCCACAACAATTTCATCAACTAATTAAACATAACCTTGTTTTATGTGCATTTTAAAGACACCTTAATGTAAGTTGTTGATTCAATAATATTGCACAGTCAATAATATTGACTCATGCCTATATGAAGCTTTTTGTTAAATTTATTGTTGACAATATTATAGAAGTCCCCCATTTTCCCCAACTTTGTATCCCCCACCCAGCCCCCATCCCACACCAAGCTTCCCCACACTATTTTCTGTGTTCATTGACTATGCATATATGGATATAATTCTTTGGTTAATCTCTTCCCATGAGCTGCTTCCAGATCTTGTAAATAGTGCTGCTATGAACATAGGGTTGCATATGTTCTTTCTGATTGGTGTTTCGAGATTCTTTTTTTTTTTTTTTTTAATATATTTTATTGATTTTGTACAGAGAGGAAGGGAGAGAGATAGAGAGTTAGAAACATCGATGAGAGAGAGTCATCGATCAGCTGCCTCTTGCACACCCCCTACTGGGGATATGCCCGCAACCAAGGTACATGCCCTTGACCGGAATCGAACCCGGGACCTTCTAGTCCCCAAGCCGACGCTCTATCCATTGAGCCAAACCAGTTTCGGTGGTGTTTCGAGATTCTTAAGATATATTCCCAGAAGTGGGATTGTTAGGTCAAACAGCAGTTTCCCACTTAATTTTTTGAGGAAACTCCATAGTTTTCCACAATGGCTGCGCCAGTCTGTATTCCCACCAACAGTGTACAAGGATTCCCTTTTTTCTTCATTCTTGCTAGCACTTGCTGTTGTTGATTTACTGATGGTAGCCATTCTGGCAGGTGTGAGGTGCTACTTCACTGTAGTTTTGATTTGTATTTCTCCGATCATTAGTAACATTGAGCATTTTTTCATGTGTCTATTGGCTGTCTGTATATCCTCTTTGGAGAAATGTCCTTTGCCCATTTTTTAATTGGATTGTTTATCTTCCTGGTGTTGAGTTGGATGAGTTGTTTATATATTTTGAAAATTAAGTACTTATCAAATATGCTATTGGTAAATATGTTTCCCCATACAGTGGATTCCGTTTTCATTTCGTTGATGGTTTCTTTTGCTGTGCAGATGTACCGGTTTTTAGTTTGATGTACCGGTAATGCAATTAGTTTTTTTTTCTTTTTTCTTGTTTATCTTGCCCTAAGAGATGTATTAGGGGATATGCAGCTATGCAAGATGTCTAAGATTTTATTGCCTTTGTTTTATTTTAGAATTTTTATGGTTTTGTGACTTATAGTTAAGTCTTTCATCCATTTTGAGCTTATTCTTTTTTTCTCAATATGTTCTTATTGATTTTTTAGAGAAAGGAATGGAGAGAAATAGAGAGACAGAAATGCTGATGAGAGAGCATTGATATGCTGCCTCCTGCATGCCTTCTACTGGGGATCAAGCCCATAACCCAGGCATGTTCCCTGACAGTGAATCGAACCAGCAATCTTTTGGTTCATAGGTTGATGTTCAACCACTTGAACCACACTGCCAGGCTTGGGCTTATTTTTGTGTATGATGTAAGTTGATGGTCTAGTTTCATTTTTTTCATGTACTTGTCCCATTTTCCCAACTCCACTTATTGAAAAGATTATCATTACCATCATTACTCCATTATATGCTCTTACTTCCTTTGTCAAATATTGACCATAATTATATGGGTCAATTTTTGGGGTCTCTGTTTGTTCTATTGAACTACATGCCTATCCTTGTGCCAGTACCAGACTATCTTTATTACAGTGGCTTTGTAGTATATTTGATATTTTGATGCCTCCAACTTTCTTCTTCTTTCTCAAGTTCGCTGAGGCTAGTTGGGTGCTTTTTTGGTTCCATACACATTTCTGAAATATTTATTCTGGATCTGTGAAATATGTCATTGTTCCTTTAATAGAGATTGCATTGTTTTGGGTTATATGGACATTTTAATGATGGTAAATCTTCCAATCCATAATATAGTATATGCTTACACTTGATTGTATCCTCCTGTACTACATTTTTCAATGTCCTATACTTTTCTGAGAACAGGATTTTTCCAAGATATCATTTTCTGTTGTAGCAGTGGTAAATGGAATTTTGTTTTTTGGGTTTTTTAATTTTATCTTTCTAGGAATTCATTATTGGTATATAAAAGTGCCACCGATTTCTAGATATTAGTTTTGTATCCTGCTACTTTGCCAAATTCATTTATTAAATCTAGCCATTTTCATGGGGTCTTTTAAGATTTTCTGGGAACAATATTATGTCATCTGCAAATAATGACATTTTCACTTCCTTCTTTTCAACATGGATGTCTTTTATTTTTTCTCCTTATCTGATGGCTGTGGCTAGAACTTGCAGTATTATGTTGAATGCAGCTATCCTCTATCTTGTCCCTGATCTTAAGGGAAACACTTTCAGTTTTTGCCTATTGAGTTCAATGCTGGCTAAAGGTCTGTCTCATGTGGCTTTCATTATTATTGTTGAGGATTTTAGCATCTATATTTATTTGAGATAATGGCCTATCATTTTATTTTTGTAGTCTCTTTATCTATAAAATACGTTTTAGAATTAGGATAATGCTGGCCTCATGAAAGAGCTTGGAAATCTTCCTTCCACTTAAATTTCCTGAACAGTTTTAGGATGAGAGGTTATAGTTCTTCTATGAATATTTGATGAAATTGTCCAATATAGGACTTTTGTTTGCTGGGAGATTTTTGATTACTCCTTCAATTTCACTAGTTGTTATTGGCCATTTAAGGTTTTCTGATTCTTCCTGCTTGAGTTTTTGGAAGATTTTATGTTTCTAGGAATTTGATTATTTCATCCAGGTTGTTCAATTTGTTGGAATATAGTTGTTTACAGTATTTTCTTATAGTCCTTTGTTTTTCTGTGATGTCAGTTGTTACTCTGCCTCTTTAACTTCCTTTGTTTTTTAAATCCTTATTGTTGAAAGTATTACAAATGTCCCCCTTTTATCCAACCTGTCACCAGGTCTTCACACCTTACTGTGTCCATAGGTAAGATCTTTGGTTAATCTTTTCCCATCCCCCTCTGCCCTTCCCTCTGAAATTCATCAGTCTATTTCATGCTTCCATGCCTCTGATTCTATTTTATTTACCAGTTTATTTTGTTCATTACATTTATTTTGATTTTTAGATTCAATTGCTGATAGATATGTATTATGTATTTATTTCCATTTTATTCATATTTTTTATCCCCTTCCCCTTCCCTTTCTTCTTCCCTCTCTTCTTCCTCTTCTTCCCTTTTTTCCCCTCCTTCTCCTTCTCCTTCTCCTTCTTCGTCCTCTTATTAAAAATACCTTTCAACATTTCATGCAATACTGGTTTGGTGGTGATGAATTCTTTTAGCGTTTTCTTGTGAAGCTCTTTATCTGACCTTAAATTTTAAATGACAGCTTTGCTGGGTAGAATAATCTTGGTTGTAGTTCCTTGCTATTCATCACTTTGAATATTTCTTGCCATTTCCCTTTAGGCCTGCATAGTTTCAATTGAGAAGTCAGATGACAGTCATATGGGTGCTCCCTTGTAGGTAACTAACTGCTTTTCTCTTGCTGATTTTAAGATTCTCTATTTGTTCTTATGGCTTTTACTATAATTGACAAAATGCTGATCTCCAAATTTGTATTCAAGGCCTGATTTCTCTATTGAATGAAGATCCAAATTTCCAGACATCTACAGTTTTCTACCTGCATGTCCCACAGGACTTCACTCCCTCCCCAGATCCTTCCCAACCTTTCTTTTCTCCTGTGTTCCCCATTTCAGAGAATGATGGCAGTAGTCTGATATTCAATTTACTAATATTTACCCCTGCTTCTTAAAAACAATACTAGAGGCCCAGTGGATGAATTAGTGCATGAAGAGGGTCCCTTGGCCTGGCTGGCAATCAGAGCCAATCAGGGCTGGCCAGCCAGGGGAAGGGACTGAGGGAGGTTGGCCATCCATGGGAGGTTGGCTGTGGGAGCACAATGACCACCGGGGGGCAGCTCCTGCATTTGGCATCTGTGCCCTAGTAGTCAGTGCACTCATAGCTGCCATCGGTCCTCTGGTCATCTGGTCTTAACAGTCACTTAGTCCTATATATATATATATATATATATATATATATATATATATATATATATATATATATATATATTAGAGGCCCAGTGCACAAAATTTGTGCACGGGGGGGGGGGGGGGGGGTTGTCCCTCAGCCTAGCCTGCACCCTCTCCAATCTGGGACCCCTCGAGAGATGTCCAACTGCCCATTTAGGCCCAATCCCACAGGCAGTCGGGCATCCCTCTCACAACCTAGCACTGCTGACTCCCAACTGCTCGCCTGCCTGCCTTCCTGATTGCCCCTAACCACTTCTGTCTGCCAGCCTGATCACCCCCTAACCACTCCCATGCCAGCCTGATTGATGTCTAACTGCTCCTCTGCCAGCCCGTTTGCCCCCGACTTCCTTCCTCTGCCGGCCTGGTCACCCCTAACTGCCCTCCCCTGCACAGTTGATGGCCTTCAACTGCCCTCCCTTGCAGGCCTAGTCCCTCTCATCTGCTCTCCCTTGCAGGCCTGGTGCCTCCCAATTGCCCTCCCCTACTTGCCTGATCACCCGCAACTGCCCTTCCTTGCAGGTCTGGTGCCTCCCAACTGCCCTCCCCTGCTGGACATCTTGTAGTGGCCATCTTGTGTCCACATGGGGGCAGGATCTTTAACCACATAGGGGCAGCCATCTTGTGTGTTGTAGTAATGGTCAATCTGCATATTACTCTTTTACTAGATAGGATAGAAGCCTGGTGCACAGATGGGGTCCAGCTGGTTTGCCCTGAAGGGTGTCCTGGATCAGGGTGGGGGTTTCCTTGGGGTGTGCAGCCACCTGAGCAAGGGGACTGTGGTGGTTTGGAGGCTGGCCATCCCACCCAGCCACCCAAGCAGAGGCCCTGGTATCTGGGATATATTTACTTTCTACAATTTAAACTTTGTAGCCTGGAGCAGAGTAAAACTTCCCGCTCGCTCAGTGGTGGCAGCTGTATCTGTTTGGATTTGTTTACCTTCTATAATTGAAACTTTGTAGCCTTGAGTGGAGGCTTAGGCCCACAAGGGCAGGCGGCGGAAAGCCTGGCTTCCTCCATTGCTGGGGGAACGCCTCCCTCCTGCACCATGTGGCTGTAGCCATCTTGGTTGGGTTTACTTGCATACTTGCTCTGATTGGCTGGTGTGCATGTCTTGTGGGTGTGTCTAGTGAAGCAGAGTGATGGTTAATTTGCATATTACTCTTTTATTAGATAGGATTATTGACTATATTCCTCTTGTCTGGAATATTTTAGAAGAGATACTCTGTTATATAACTATGGATACTGAGAGAGGCCATATGATTGGTTGGCTAGGACTATGCCTAACATATAGCTCATCTTATCTAAGTTGCTTACAAAAGCACTACATGGGAAAGCATGCAAAAACAAAAGCAAGAAAGATTGAGAACCACTCTTTTTGTATCTCCTCATTATAATTATTCTCCACTTTCTTTCCAAAATACAAATCTGATTATGTCATAACACTCTAAAACTTTCAGTGGCTTCTGCACAGATCATGTACTTCCACACCTCCACCTTTCTATTTATGTTTTTCTCTTTTTTCCTCTGTTTGCCAAAATCTTCTCATCTGCCTGCTCAAGAGTCATCTCACTGGAGAAGAATTATCTTATCTCCATAGTCCCCTTTGTAAGTAACAGTTTTGCTCTCTCATTGCTTTTTGCTTATTGCTTATCATGACTGTCTATCTTCCCTGCCAGAAAAGGACTTCCCTAAAGGCATTCTGTATCTCAACCATTAGCAGATGCTACATACTAAAAAAAATGTTAAGTCACTGTCATTTATAACTAACTTCTTCAAAATCTAAAGAACTTATTATTGATAATGTGAATACATTTATAATCTACAAAATACTAAGTGATATATATCTATAAGATAGAATCATTTAGAATATAAAGCAAAAATTAAATATCTCAAACTATATACTTTAGGCACAGGAAAAATTCAGAGAACTAATTCATATTCACATAAATGCAGCTTTCTTGTGAGCCCACACTTTGTAGAAGCCCATGCTGTTTCCTCATAGCTAAATCAGGTAATTAGACAGTATGAAGAGAGTTTAGCTTTGATGAGGAGTGGGGAGATCAAGTCTGACAGCTAATTTTTAAAATTAAACATTGTATCATAAAGATTTAAAAGTTTTCTTTATTTAATATAAAATTAATCTATAATTTAAAACCTTTATAATTTCATTTTGCATATTACTTTTCAAATATGGTTCAAATTAAAGTAAATATATCATTTTTATTTGGTTCCAAAATTTGCCATAAATTACACCCATACTTATACTTTGACCATGCTATTCTATCATCTTGACATACTGTAGTTCGTTAAAACGTTTACCAAATTTCAATAATTTATTCAACATTTATTGAACAACTACTATGTGCCAGGCTGTAAGGCACAACTGGCCACTCCTAATCTCAAGATCCCCCCAGTCAAGTGGCAGGAGTTGACTCAGACACATAGGACGCAGTGTAATGCTGAGCACAAATCAGAGGGTGGCTCGCCAGCAGAGCTGAGTTGGGTAGGATGTCCCCTCCTATCTGATTGCTGCTCGCAAGGGATTAGAAGTTAAAAGGAGGTCAGGAGTAAGAAGGGAAAGATGAACTATGACAAGGCATAAGAATCTGAAATCTCATTACCCATTTTATTACTAATGCTATATATTACTCATCTGTTAAAATTCTCTGTCCACTTATATATTAAATCTTGATATTTTTTCCTCATTGAGTTTGAAAAAATTCTCCCAGTATTAGATATTAACCCTTAGTCACACTTGATACAAACATTTCTCCCCATCTGTTTATCATTTTTTCCTTTATGAATGGATCTTAAATTTTATATATTCAAAACTGTTGAACTTTTCTTTGGTGAGTTTTTCCCCCCATTGTTCTAATACTGAGTTATCAATCTTTTACAAGTCTGATGAATAATATTTGATTTTCTACTACTTTTTCTAAAATGCAATTTTTAAAGTTTTTATCTTTTAATACCAGATAGACTTGATAAAGACATGATGGGCATAAACATTCATACATAGCCATTAACCTCCCTCTTTCCAATTCTACTTCTCCCTTTGCTAAGATAAAACAAAGGAAATCCCTTTCCTCCAGACTCCTCATTCATTTTAATTCAAATTTCTTTACATTAGAATGCTGGGAAGAAATTGCAGCTGGTGTCCAGTGCACTATCTTTAGAAATGGTGCTGAGACATCCACAACCTCTATGAAAGAATTAAAAATTAACATTTTAAGGTACATATTAGGAACAGAAGATACTAATTTTAAAGTATCATAGCAATATTCACTGACATGCTTTGTAAGTCCTCAAAATTGCCCTGGCATGAAAACCTTTTGATTCCATGTTTTGGGAGGTAATTTTCAAATTAGAAAAGAGGACTTAATCAAGTGGTTTGCAGTTGAGCATGCCAGACTCCCTTGGAAGTTTGGAAATTAGAGGTGGGGCACTTTTTAGATATCACAGTGAGAAAGTACACATTGCTATCGGTGAGGAACCAGGGATCATAAATGTTCCTCAACATGTGAGACGATCTTATGCACAAAAACTTGTTCCATCTCAAATCCCAATAACTACCTTACGTCAGCTAAGAGCCCTATAGCCCAAAATGTCGTTTCCAGTATCTAGTGAAGGCAACTTTCCTCTCATTTGTTCTATCCACCCTGCCATAAGTACATGTTTTATAGTATCAGGGCCAGCTCTAGGAAAGACTAGTTGTACTGGATGTCTTGCTTACTCCTCCTGTAGGATCTCTAATATGCTGCTCATTTAAAAAATATATATATTTTATTGATTTTTTTTATAGAGAGGAAGAAAGAGAGATAGAGAGCTAGAAACATTTGATGAGAGAGAAGCATCAGCTGCCTCCTGCACAACCCCTACTGGGGATGTGCCCGCAACCAAGGTATATGCCTTTGACTGGAATCGAACCCAGGACCTTTCAGTCCACAGGCCGATGCTCTATCTACTGAGCCAAACCAGTTTCGGCTGCTGCTCATTATGGTCTGCATTTATTCAAGTAACATCCCCACAAGTTTCTGGCTTTTAACTACTCTCATCTCACTCTGATCTACCAAAATCTGTTTCCTATAAGTTCTAAGAAAATACTTGATAAACAAGTCACACTAAAATATTAATGACGATACAATGCATTCCTCTTCTCAGAAATATTTGTATTTACGGCTTAAACCAAAGATAACACTTTTTGCAATCTCTTCTGTTACCACCCTGGTCCAAGCTATTACCATCTTTTCACCTGATCACCACTGTTTCTTAATTAGTCTTCCTGCTTTAAAACCTTCCAACTAATAGTCTACTCTCAAAAAAGAGCTGACTTACATGAGATCCTATCATTTCTTAGCCGCAAACTTCCTGATAGCTCATTGGTTCAATAATAATAAAAGCCAATTATCTCCAATGGCCTATAAGGTCATAAATAATCTGAAATGAGGAAAACTAAAGGAAGAGTAAATCAGGGAGAAAAAAATAGCAGTCCATTTTGATCAAGTTAAATTTGAGGTGCTATGAGACATTCAAGTAGAGCTACCAAAAAAGAATTATCTTTAGATCCTCGGGACACAGCTTTAGGCTACATAAATGGTTCTCAATTGGGGGTAATTTTACCCCCAGCACCCAGAAGACATTCAGCAATTTATGGAGACATTTTTGGTTGTCACACCTGGGATAGAGGTATTCTACTGGCATCTAGTGAGTAGAGTCCAGAGATGCTGCTAACCACCCTACAATACAGAAGACAGCCCCCCACCCCCCCCCACACACACAAAAGTATCCAGTCCAAATGTCACTAGTACCAAAGTTTAGAAATAAACATGGAAGACTTATTCAAATAGATTATATTTAAAACCCAGAGAATAAAGTGAGACAAATAAAGAGAACTAAACCTTGAGGAATTCCTCTTTCAATAGTCAGACAAAAATGGAAGAACTAACATAGAAAACTGAAAGGGTAAGCCAGAATGGGAAAAGGAAAACCAGGAAAGGGGGTGTGACAAAGGCCACGGGAAGAGTATTCCTGAAAGGAAGTAATGCTCAACTGTGGTCAACTGCATTCAGAGCAATGGTAGGGAGTAAGAGCTTTGAAAGAATGAAGGAGATGTGCTGTGAGGAGAGTGGTATAGTAGAGGCACATGGAAAGGTTGAGTAATTTTGAGGCTGCTATCAACCAGTAGATAGTAGAGCTCATCTAGCCCTGAGGAAGATAGGGGAGATGTACAAAGGAATTGAGGGAATTTTGAAAAGAGTAACTTGAATTGGGACAGCTAGGCTGGTTAAAAGGAATTGATGATAGGTAGACACTAATGAGTAAAGGACAATGGGAAGAGGGGTTAATTAATTGAAAGTCTTGATAAGTCATGAACATTTTGCCATATTAATAAGTGTACTTCTCTGCCACCCCTTAAATTGCTCCATAATAACATGGTCTATTTCTTGATATTATTAAGTAAATTTGATTTTACTTTAATAAGAAATATCAATAGCTATTTACCATTTGAACACTGCTCACTATTCAACTTATTTTTCATGACCAGATAAAATGGCAAAAAGTAAACCGTGTTATCATGAAAGATGAGAGTTAAAGCATCAACATTTTTATTTACTAATGTTATGACCTTGGACAATTCACCTAACCTCTCTGAACCTACATCTCTTAATCTAATTAATAGAATTTTGCTCTCCCCTATAAGGGTATGTAGATCCTAAACCTCAAATATGTTAATATGTTATGCTGCATGGCAAAGGGGAAATAAGAAAGATTAAACCTGAGGCACTGGCTTTGAGATAGAAGGAGGCCATGGCCACGGAAATGCCAACAGCCTATAGAAACTAGGAAAGATGAGAAAACTGATCTTCCCTAAAACCTCAGAAAAAGGAATACAGCCTTGTTAACCCCCAGTAAGATCCACTTTGGGCTTTTTCTTAATATAATAAATATGTTGTTTTAAGTATGAAGTTCTTGTTTATTTGTTACAGCAGCAATAAGAAACTAATACATAAAACAAACATCTTCATAAATTGTTGTATAGATTAACCAAAATAACATATACAAAGTACCTAACAGAATGCCTAGTACCAGGTACATAGAAAGCATTTAAATAGCTGCTATTAATATCATCAGTGCTAATACTACTAGTAGCACCAAAACCATTGTAATAAACAGAAAGAACACTGATTCAGTCCTAGAACTTACTCAACTCTGTGACCTAAGATACCTTAACCTATGTAGGACTCAGTTCTCTCACTTCAAAACAAAATGAGGGGGCCTAGAATAGATGACTATGAATGTTTCTTCCAGTTCTAAAATTTTATGATTCTAAAATCCAATTCCTTAATGATACATTCTACTTATTACTAATTAACTGATACAAAAAACATATCTAATAAAATTAATAAACCAAGTAGTTTTCATTTTATATTTCAACATTTCAGTATTTTATAGTTTAATTATAGCCTTATAAAGTTGAGTCACGGCATAAAAATCACAGGTCTGCAAGCAAGGAAAAATAATGGAGTCATCCTACTTTTTAAAGGCCTTACAGTCAAACTAAAATAATAATAGCATCTTCACACATGTTAACTCATTTGTTCTTTTATTTTTAACAACTTTATTGAGCTACTAGTGGCCTAGTGCATGGATTTGTGCACAAAGAAAATTAAAAGAAATATTTTAATATTGCTATTTGCCCTTTCTCTGTGTCAACCAAATTCATGATCAACAATGACAGATCAAAATACAGGTGTGCAATTGGCACCACCAAGAGCTTTATATATTGCGCATGTGCAAGTGAACTTAGCCTTTTATATATAAGGGTTAGACCTGCTTTCTGATTTAGCTAAACTTTTTCCAGACCAGTGAAGCACCCTTACTTCATTCAGATAATTGTCAGAAACACAGCAGTAAATATCAACATGAAGCAGACTATTATTGTAGATCATGCAGGGAGAAAAAAGGGTAAAATATTTAACTGCAGCAGTGTTTGACTATATTATGCAAAGTGAGAAAACCTGAAGTCATTTTCAAGGTCCATCATTTCTTACTTCTTTTTAGACAGGTCAAGTTTCTAAGCTTTCTAAAATTCCATTTTCCGGCTAATGAAAAGAAAATAGGATTCTACCAAGTGTCCTATCTATCTACTCCAGGACTTTTGTGAGGATCAAATGAGATGAGGCATGGGAAAATGCTTCACAGACATTTGGTTAAAGTGTAAAATGTTTCCATCTGGCTATAAGCAAGTCGTGTTCCTGGGCTAAAGAAACTCTAAGGAGGCTAGTGGCTAGGGAGAGAAAGCCAGGTGTAGTTACGTGACATCATTACCCACCGCCCACAGCCACCGTTTCTGGGCTGGGCTGGGCTGGGCTGTGGGCTGCATTTTGTGCCATGGGGTCTCAGCAGCATTAGCTGCGATTTGATGGGCTGTCACTCCGGAGTGGTGGCGGGGCCTGTGTCCTACTTGGGGGAAGCTGAGTATTGCTTTGTGGGCTCCAGGTCCTTGGTGCTATTTCTCTGTAAATGGCCAGTGCATGTCACAGTAGCTCCTGTGTTGAGCATCTGCCCTCTAGTGGTCAATGTGTGTCGTAGCAACTGGTCAGACAGACACTTAGCATATTAGCCTTTTATATAATATATATATGGATAATTCACATATCATACAATTCACCCTTTTAGTATATTCACAGATTCCTGCAACCATCACCACAATCCTAGACCATTTTCATTATCCCAAAATGAAATCCCTATCCATTAGCAGTCACTCCCCATAACCCCTTTTCCACCCTCCTAGCCCCTAATAATCTACTTTCTGTCCCTAAGGATTGACCTATTGTGGGCATGTCATATAGATGGAATCATACAGTATATGGCTTTTTTTTTTTGGTCTGGCTTCTTTCACGGAGCATGTTTTGAGATTCACCCATATTGTAGCATATGTCGTACAGCACTTCATTGCTTTTAATTGTTGAATATTACATTGTATGGATATCTCACATTTGCTTATCCATTCATCAATTTATGACTTCTAAGTTGCTCCTACTTTTTTTTTTTTTTAATATATTTTATTGACTTTTCACAGAGAGGAAGAGAGAGGGATAGACAGTTAGAAACATTGATGAGAGAGAATCATTGATCAGCTGCTTCTTGCACACCACCTACTGGGAATATGCCCGCAACCAAGGTACATGCCCTTGACCGGAATCGAACCCGGGACCTTTCAGTCCGCAGGCTGATGCTCTATCCACTGAGCCAAACCGGTTTCGGCTGCTTCTACTTTTTAATTATTAGGAATAATGCTGCTATGAACAGTCATGTACAAATGTTTGCATATATATATGCAATTTATTTTATTGAATATATATATGCAATTTATTTTATTGAATATATATATTCATTTATTTTGGGTAAATACCTAGAGTGGAATTGCTGGGTAACATGTGGTAACTTTATGTTTTAATCTTTTAAAGAACTGCCAAACTGTTTTCCAAAGCAACTGCCCACTTTTACATTCCCACCAGCAAGTAAGAAGGTTCCAATTTCTCTACACCCTTAACACTTGTTATTATCTATCTTTGATTATAGCCAACTAGTGACTATGAGTACTGCCTTTTGTGATTTTCATTTGCATACCTCTATGACTAATGATGTTGAGCATCATTACATGTGCTTATAAGCCATTTGTAAATCCTTGGAGAAATATCTACTCAGAACCTTTGCCTATTTTTTAATTGGGTCATTTGTCCTTTTTAATTATTGAGTTGTAACAGTTTTTTAAAATAAATTCTGGATATAAGTATATTATCACATATATGATTTGCATGTATTTCCACCAAGTCTATCCCAATAGCAAATAAGCTATTTGCAGTAAACAGATTCTGTGTTGCTATCCCAATTTTACAGATAGAATAAGCATGTCATAAAAGAAAAGCTTATAGTTTTGCTACTGTTTTTATTAATTTAAAGAGGCCATAGCAACATTGTGACAGAACATCTAGGGGTTTTCTTCATTCAGTCCTGATGCCATCTATATTATCGGTATTATTTCCACACTATATAAAAGATGATTCATTTATTCACTCAAAAAATAATTCTTAAGTGTTAATGTGTGCTACTCCTATTTCAGGATTCATCAGTGAACAAAACCAAATCCTTGTCCTCATTGTCTTACAATTTAGCAATGCTGTGCAAATCCCTAGTATAAAAGCAATTTCTTGAAAGTAAACACTCCAAATCAAGAAATTTTTCATCTAATGCTGAACGATCCACCCTCAACTCAGAAGAAACATTGCCGATTTTAATGCAAATAATACTCTTTTTTAAAAATATAAAGCACCACACTTATTTTGTGGTCCAGGGTGACTTTGTTTTGAGTATTGGCTTCAGTAGGGCAACGCTTGATTCCTATAAATCCTTTTCATAATGCGTCAATGCTTACTTTAATATTTGTCAAAATGAAACTTCGACTAAAGAAAGGTTCAGTCTATACTGTGGGCAATTCTTACCCCATGATGAAGAAATGTTATAATAGCTGCATTAAACATAAAGATAAAAATACAGAATTGCAAATCTGGAAACTTAAAAAGGTAGTTCCAAACTTGTCTATAAAAGTATTCCTAATGCAAAGAAATTAAGTAATTCCCAGAAAACTGAAACCCCAAGTGGCCCACACAAATTTTAAATTTTTGTCTTTTTTCCCCTAAATAGTTTATACAAATGTTATATTCTCAACTATAAGAAACCTAGTTTCTTTGTTATCAAAAACATTTAACATTCTTAATCAGGGTCAATATAAGAATTTGTTGAGAAGGACTAACAGAATAAACTCATGGCTTATAACTGGAACTACATTAGTTTTAATGGTGCAAAGTTAGTTAAACAATAGCCAGCAAGAAAATTTAACACTCAGAAAGAGGTATCATGCCAACCTCATAGTTCTGAGTGCCATCAGCCCACTCCTTTGTGACTGGAGGATGTACATATTGTGTTTGGCTAGCTAGGTGCCTAAGGATTAAGAAGGCACAGGCTGATCAGGGAGAGCATGATCTGAGGTGATCCTAGAGATGGCCTGCTGCAAGAAGGCAGCATCAGAGTTCAATGCAGGACTTCTCCACACTATGAACTAGGAGGCCAGGGGTTCTCTGGAGGTGTCTTGGGTTGCTTTGTGGGGCCAGAGAATAGCTAGAAGTAAGCAGCGCACTGCACTCCTGACTTAAAATACCCTTTCACTGGTCTTACACACTAGGCTTTTATGTAAATTTTCTGAAGACTGAACTCAGCCTGCAGAGAAAATAGGCTGAATAGCAAAATCTAGAGGAAGTCTTGGCCAGGCAGACAACAATGTCCATCAGATCTGAAAGACAAAATGAGGATAAAATGGGAGAATGAATAATGAAGCTGGTGAGTAGCAGAGTCAAAAACAGGAAAGGGTGTGGTATAAGCCAAGGGTTGGGGTCAGGCCTTTATCCACAGAAAAGAATGCCTATTGTGGAGTGGGTGCGTCTGCTTAAAGGCACAGCAATGAAATCCTTCACCCAGAAGCACTCAACTGCTTAAATCTTAAACTATAATATGCTGCTTTCGAGCCACATCTCTTACCCTTTTAGATCTCTAGATTCCTTAAATCCCACTGACAATCAATTCTCCATAAACCACCAATGTGAACCATCAGAAAAGTAAGACAGTCACTTCTCTGATTCAAACCTTCCAATGGCCTTTCCATGACACTTGAATAGAATCTTAAATTTTTATGGTGGCTCTAATCTATCACTCCCCCCCCCTCATTAATTACCATTCTCCTCCTCACTGATAATTCTCAGTGCCCTGGCTGCTCCACAAGCAATCTCCTGGCCAGGCTCTGCCATGCTGTTGCCTTACACATGTGTACTATATTCCAATCTCTGCCCAGAGGACACGTTTTCAAAGAGTACACACACACACACACACACACACACACACACACACACAATCTCTAGATCTATATCTACATATGTTGTCTATCTATATCTACATATAGTTGGCTATAATCAAAGCAAAATCCACATGCTAGGCTTTGATTTTAGCCAACTAGTGACTATGAGTACTGTCTGTTGTGGTTTGTATTTGTATACTTCTGTGACTAATGAGCATCATTTCATGTGCTTATGAACCATTTGTAAATCTTTGGAGAAATGTATACTCAGATCCTTTGCCTAGTGCAGCACTGTTTTAATCACTGCTTTTATCTGGGTAGCCATATCACCTAGAATGGCACCTATGACATAAATGCTCAATATTTATTGAATCAACAAAGGCATGAACCATACTTGATCTTAAATATGTTTAGTCATCAGGTTTTTCCCAAACTGGTCTGTATTTTTTTTTTTTTATCTGATCCATCAAACATGGATCCCAAGCTTCACTTCTTGTCTACTATAACCTACAATTCAATCACCCAGTTTTGCCTGAACTCTCAAATGTCTTGCCAGCTTGTCCTCCACCTAACCCAATCTAAGGATCTATTTCTTCACTCCCAAACCCCAAACATCTAAAGATGACTGCTATAAAAAGGCCCAACCATGTGGATTGGAGACTCTGCACACCCCTGGTTTTAATAGAACCTTGCTCACTGCTGCCCTTAGCCTTTTGGGGTTCCAATCAGCTCTCTCTCACATCCCATAAATTCAACTCTAAACTTCCATCACTTTCTTCAAGCTTCCAACTCTCCACTCCACCCAGCAAGTGAAATCACCTCCACAGAAACAAAAGGTTACTAGACTCCTTCAGCTTTCTCCACCCCACTGACATCAATAACCCACTTTTACCTCTGTCCTGGCAATGTGGAGGATGTCCTTCTTCATGCTCAAAGCTAACAGAACTCAAGCCACCCAACTCACCTCCTGAGGAATATGATGCCTTCATTTATCCTCCTTCCCTCTCTACATATTCAGCTTCTCCTCTTCTGGCTTTTCTTCCACTACATGAATGTTTAAATCTCCCCCATTATAAACAAACAAATGAACAAACAAAACTAATATACTTCCCCTAAGTTTGTTTCTCTCTTGCACTATCCTACTTGCCCCTTTCTCTGCACAACCAATTGTCATGAAAGATAGTCTAAACTCACCCTTTTACCACTCTGCCTACCTCTTCAATTCACTAAGTAACCCTCTGCAAACACAAAACTGCTTTTTTCAAAACACAGATGACTACTTAACTGAAAATTTATTCAGAATTTACTAGACCGTCAATTTTATATGATACACAATCTTAAAATTTTTGTCTCTTGGCTACAGTAACATTATTCTTTCCTGGTGTTCTACTTTTCTGGACCTTTCTATTTACTACTGAATGTGTGATTTGAGAAAAGCCTCTGTATGTGGTAGAGCTGCTAAAAACATGATTGTCAGCTGGGCTGCCATAACAAAGTATGGGTGATTTAAAGAACAGAAATTTGTTTTATCACAATTTTGGAGGCTGAAAATCCAAGATCAGGATGCCAGCATAGTCGAGTTATGGTGAGAACTCTCTGAGTTGCAGGTGGCTGTGTTCTCACACCATCACACAGAAGAGATACTTGACCTCTCTCTCTCTGTTCTATAGTTATCAGAATACCACCCTTATGTCCTCATTTAACCTTAATCACCTCCTTAAAAGCCCTATCTCCAATATAGTCACATGGAGGGCTAAGGCTTCAACAGTAATTTAGAGGACACACAATTCAGTTCATAGCAGCCAACATTAATGATGTTTTAAGTCAAGTATGGTATAACCAAATGTTATGTAACAATTACTGTGCAACTACAAAATTCTAAAGTGATAAAAAAAAAAAGGATGTCACATGAAAAGATTAGGACACAAAGCTTTATGTATAGATGTAAAAATATACATATGAAAATAAGAGTGATGTTCAAGTAAAACAGTTTATTTCTGAACTGTTAAGACAATTAAAAAATTATTTTTCATAGAAAGAAAATATAAATCAAGTTTCAACTAAGAAAATACTAAGAACAAGTCTAACTTTCTGTTTGTTTCCTACTTACATTATTGCCATCCATATTAACTAGGATATAGGTTACTCTGCTGTAACAAAACCAAGGATATAATGACTCAAACAAATGGAGGTTTATTTCTCCTTAATGCAATAGTCCAGGGATAGACAAGTAGTTCCAGAAAGACGGAGAGCTCTCCTCAGTCCAGGGACTAAGGTTTCTTCTTTCTTGTCCCACCAATACCCGGGAGGCACTGCCCATGTCTGGATGATAGAAGCTCGCTCACCAACACCTCATTCAGGAGCATGGAAAAGAATATGACAAGCAGATTTTTAATTTTTTTTAATTATTAATGGATTTGAGAGAGAGGAGAGAAGGGGAAGGAAGGGAAATAGAGGAAGCAATGGAGAGAGGGAGTAAAGGAAGGAAGGATAGAGAAATTGATTTGTTGTTCCACTTATCTAGTCATTCATTGGCTGATTCTTACATGTGCCCTAACTGGAGATTGAGACTGCAACCTTGGCATACCAGGACAATGCTCTAACCAAGTGAGCTACCTGGTCAGGGCCAAACAAGCAGATTTTTAATACAAATATAGTAAGTTGCTCACATCACTTCCACTACCATCCACTTGCCAAAACTTAAACAAGTAGCCTCACCTAGCTAAAGGAGCCTAAGAAATACAGTTTTTATGTAGGGGCTAGGTGCCTCCCTAAATATCCGAAGTGGAAGAGCAACCTTCCTATTCTGGAACGATGATCTCCTTTCTAAAGAGATATTATCTAAAGCCTCATCCAATTACTGAATTCAGCTCAAAGTCTATGATCTCTAAGTGATGCACAATCTCTTCCACAGATTTGGCTCCATCCCAGTCCAGTGACCTTTGCTCCCACCACCATAATACCCATTGCACAACGGGATGCAAATAAGATGAATGCAACTAAGTCTTCCATTCTGAAAAGAAAAGAGTGAGAATTATATATTCTTACCAATGATGAAATACTGCTGGACAGGAATGGCAAAGACTCCCTGCTATACCAGCAAAGCAAGTCCCTTGGTTAAACTTATTTCTGTTCTCTGGGTGGATCTCTTTCTCTGGAGGGATCTTCTTTGTCAATCTGTCTGTTGGGCCTGGCTTTGCCTCTGGAAGGTTCTGTTTTTCCATTATCCTTTCTAGCTATGTATGAAGTGGATATGGGAGAATATGTGCTCCAAAGAGGGGGGGGGGGAGGGGAGCTGTTATAAACTTGGGGATCAAGGGTTGCTTTAGAATTCAATATCAAACCACCACATTCAAGGAAAACTTGTAGCATCTTTGACAACATAATACTCTCAAAAATTCAATATGTCTGTTTGCCTTCCATCAGTGCCATATGAAAGTAAACATAACTGAAGATTTAGTCTGGTCATAGCTAATAAACTTGTCATTTCTCTTCTCTCTCTCTCTCTCTTTCTCTTTCTCTCTCTATCTCTCTATCTCTATCTCTATCTCTCTCAATGTTAACTACTTTGAGATCTCATTCATGATAAGAGGATTTACCATCACACCCCAATTACACAAGGGCATGCCATGTGACTTTAAATGGTCCTTTCTACCTGACTGATTTAAGGCTCAATCATTTGATTTGCTTTGGCCAATAAAATATGAAAACACATGCCACTTCCAAGAGCTGGTTTTGCCATATCTCTTTTTTCTTCTTCCACAGAAAGTCCCCCAAAAGTCCATTTTTTTCAGCCTAGAGTAAGAGAGGATGTGAAACAGAGTCATAGGCATGTCATTAATAAGAAATAAACCTGTTGGCAGTGTTTCCCAAACTTCTCTCATGATGAGAATCACCTAGTGGAGTTGTTAAAATACAGATTCCTGAATCCCAACTAAGAAGTGCTAAACTAGAATTTTGGGGAACATATAGGTAAAATTGTATACAATTAAAATTCAAGAATCTGTATTTTAACAACTCCACCAAGTGATTCTCATCATGAGAGAAGTTTGGGAAACACTGTGTAGGGAATTGAAACTCCATTTGTAACTGGAGCTCTATCTAGCTTAATTGACTGGCTCAAGTAAGAAGTTAAATCGTTAATTTGATCCTTGGCTGGACTAGCTTCCAGAATGGGAGGTTCTGAGAATGAACTTACATCTTGCTTTTAAGATACAGAAACAATATTTTTCAACCCTGTGATACCCATATTACTATTCAACCTGAGACCTAATTCAGAGCACAGGCTTAAGCAAAGGGAATAATATCCTTTAACGAAATGATATTCCCTTCCAACTCTAACTACAAACTGCTAACTGCATTATTTCCTATTTGGGGGACTACTTTCTGTAAGTACAGTTCTCCCTTGCTTAACAAGAAATTCATGCCGAAACCGGTTTGGCTCAGTGGTAGAGCATCGGTCTACAGACTGAAAGGTCCCAGGTTCGATTCCGGTCAAGGGCATGTACATTGGTTGCGGGCACATCCCCGGTAGGGGGTGTGCAAGAGGCAGCTGGTCGATGTTTCTCTCTCATCGATGTTTCTAGCTCTCTATCTCTCTCCCTTCCTCTCTGTAAGAAAATCAATAAAATATATTTTAAAAAATTAAAAAAAGAAAAGAAATTCAGCTTTGGTTCAGCTACATATAGGAGCAGTGGTCTCTTCCCTCAATAATACAACAAATATTATGGTTACTTGGATATTAGCATTTTCTTCATGGAGGTGTGAACCAAAACAGAGTGTTAATACTAGGAGGCCCCAAAATGTAGTCAAGAGGTCATTAAGAAAGTCCAACTTATCCATGTTCCCACCCAGATGAGGTTTAAAAATTTGAACTTTCAAGCTCACCTTAGAAGTACATCCTAGAACTTGTCCTGCCTTGTTTCCATGTCAATGCTTACCTCAGATTTTCATTACCTGGATCTCACCAATCTTCTTTGAATTAGTCATCACACCTTGTTAGGTAGTCAACAGGAAAAGTTTCTTTTGTTCCAGCTTGTGGTTTTTGCCTTTATAAACCCTGCCTTTTTTAAGTTCTCTTAATCTGAGTTGTTACTTGAATTTGTTTCTCTTGGATTACAAATTTACCCTCCAATAAAGGCTTTATTACAGCCTAGGCATTTTGTTTGACAAAGAAAAAAAAACAAACACTTTTGTTATAATAATTAAGTTTTGTAGAAACTTGGGAATCTTCAATTTTTAAGCTTAATTACAATTCTTCTTGCCCAATCCCATAGCACTAACAAAGGTGTCTTCTTCCTTCTCCTATCAATCCCAGACCCACAATTTCATACTATCAAAGATCCAAATACAGACAATGGAAGTATTATATGAAACATTAAAATTTCCAACTACATCAAGAATTGAATATAAGGTACTTTTGAACAAAATGATAACTGATAAAATATTTAAGTAGGTATTATTTTTTATCTAATGAAAATGACAGTGTGGCTTAATTTTGTAAGATCTAAAAACCTAAATTCTAAATCCTAACTCTGAAATTGGTTTAACTGGGTAAACTGATAGTCTCTACTTAAAATTTCCAATCTAGAAAATAAGTGTCAATTACCAGTTCCTACCACCTTACAAAAATGATGTACTTACTTATAGTAAGATGAACTCTAAATGTTTCAGGAAGGAAAATAAAAACTTTCATTTTGTTATGTTATCATTTTGTTTGTTGTTAAAGTCAAGTCAGTCTGGGGTTATATCAGCCTAGATAAAAAGAGAAGCAGCCTTTAAATTTACATAAAAATGGCTAAAGAGAATAATATGAATTCTAATTAGAAAATCAGAATAAATGGGAGTCCTATCCCAAATGTAAATCTCTCAGACTGGCAAAATGAATGATGCTGGATGGGATGCCTCACCCATCAAATCCAGCCAAGAGCCATCTCTTTGGACTACTTTTGGACTTAGTGTTCTCAAAAAAATAAATTTGGAATAGCAAATAGTGTTACAGTTTATCAAAACTCAATGAAGTTGCCACTCAAGTACAATCACAGTAGTATTACAAACACTGAATTACCAATTGATTCAAATGACAATATGAAGTAGGTATTAAGGAAACCAAACTGTCTCCCTAAAATATGCCATTTTGACATATTTTTTGAATTAAATGTACATAAGAAATAGCAAGTGCAAGGACACTGACTTTCCCCTTTTCTTCCTGAAAGCAAGACACTAAACTCCCATGTCAAAGGTACCTCTCTGTTTCAGGAGGAAGGAAGACATTATCACCAGAGACAGGTAATTGAGAAGAGACATCTGTACAAACAAATCTTGTTAAACTAACCCGTATTCCTAATTACTTCTTCATCACATACTATCCCTGGCCCAAACCCCTTTTTCTTTTCAATTCTTTAAATTTATTGCTTCTTTGTCTAAAATATGTAAATATTTCCTGCTCTGGTCATTTCTTTGGGACTTTATTCTTTTGTGAAGGCTACCATGTACATGTAAAAGTTTAATAAAAATTAATCGTGATAATCTCTCTTGTATCAATTTAATTCTTAGGCTTAGCCAGCAACCCCAAAAGGGTACAGTAGTTTCCCTTCCCTACAATGTCAAAAGATCTATTTAGTTAGGTTAGGCAGAATTTATCCACTAACTGTCAAATTTATTTATTAGAGAAGACTAACTGGAGAAGCAGCATAGGCTTAGAGAAAATAATCAAAACTACATTATGAATTGGGTGACCCTGAGTAAGTTACTTAATATCTCTGAACCAATTTCCTCATCTATAAAATAGGAATAATAACCCCATCTCACAGGAATGTCAAGAAGATAAATAAGATAGCAGTAACTATTAACTGTACAAATAGTTAAAACACCAACACCTCTGAGAATTAGACTTGCTTTTGTCACATACTAATACACATGGCAAGTCATTTAATCTAAGTTTCCTCATCTGTCAAGTAGTGATGATAATGCATGCTCGACACATTTAGGACAATCACATATGAAAATTAATGTGAAATGTATTTTTAAAATATATAAATAACAGTGTACTGTGATATAATTAATTCAATATGTACAAAAATGCAGGGGAGTCAGGCTACCAAAACTGTTACAACTCAGGATTATATAATATCCAAATTAAATTAAATTTACTAAGAAAAAATATTCATAATTATAAACAAACAAAAATTAAACAAATTGGCAAACAAGATATTCAAGGCTCTTAGCTACAAGAATTATATTTTCATGGAATAAATGAACCAAATTAGCTCAGCTCTCCAATAAACAAAAAGCAGTTCTTCTTATCTTTTATTCAAGTCAGGTGTTGTCTAGTACAACCACCACCTCAATTTCAAAAGAGGGGGAGGGGGTTATACTTCGTAAGATTTCTCAACATTAGTAGTATTTACATTTTAAACTAGATAATTTTTTTGCTGTTGGGGTTATCCTGTGCATTGTAGGATATTTAGAAGCATCCCTGGGCCCTACCAAGTAGATGCCAGGAGCAGTGCCCCCACATAGTTTTGACAACCAAAACTGTGGCTAGTCATTGCCAAATGTCTCCAGGGTAAACTGGGGAAGACAAAATTATGTCCAGTTGAGATCCTCTGAGCTAAAATCATAGTAATGCTAATATATAAAAAGACAGGGGCCGCCACGACCGAAACAACTGGTTGGACAACCGAACAGCAGGCTGCGTGGGGCGACAAGGCCGGCAGGGGGGTTAGTGAGGGACAACCAAACGACTGAACAGCAGGCTGCGTGGTGTGACCAGGTCGGCAGTGGGGGCAGTAAGGGGCAACCAGGCTGGCAGGCAGGGGCAGTTGAGGGCAATCAGGCCAGCAGGCAGAGGTAGTTAGGGGTGATCAGAATGGTAAGGAGGGGCAGTTAGGGGATATCAGGCAGGTGATCAGTTAGGAGCCAGTAGTCCTGTATTGTGAGAGGAATGTCTGACTGCCAGTTTTACACCCTATCCCAGTTAGAGGGTGTAGGCTGGGGTGATTGTAACCCCCATGCACAAATTTCATGCACTGGGCCTCTATTATGCCAACATTTATCTCACATTTCTCTACATATATCGATGGCTTAGAATGTAACTTGACCCTAGCAGTTCTGCAATATAAAAAATAAGTAAAGAATGCTGCTTGTAGGATAGTAAAATCTTAAGAATTATAGGCATAGTAGGGACTTATGGTTAAATTAACACTTCCATCAACATGCTGTTTTGCTTGATCCTCTCTAAGAATTTTCTTCTTGAGTATTCTTTTGGGAGAAACAACTTGGATAATATGTCACTAAAGTTTAATCTCCAAAAAATGGGACTCTGGAAACTCAGGGATTTAATTTCACAGAAATAAAAATAAGTTTTTCTCCTGTGAGAGTCTCAGAAGTCCACACCTGGGAGACCCTCTCCCCTTCATTAACATACGGTGACCCATCTGGGACAAAAACACCTGGAGAAGTAAAAAAGTATCCCTCTCTGCCATTTTCCTGAAGCCCAGAAAGCTCACCCGCAGCCTCCAGACCTATAGAACTCCAAGGGCAAAACAACAGAAAAAAGAAACTGGCATGGACCATGGTGAGAAATAAAATTTAACTTCCCTATAACTGGGAATTCTATAATTCATTTCTTTCTCTCCCCCCTATACTGATTCTTGTACGAATAGCTCACTTTCCTTTTTCTGCCTTGCGCTACCTTGGATGCTGATTCAGACTGGCTTCCCGAGTGTGGGGTGTCCAGCCATAGCCCCTAACTGGGGCAGGGCTAGGGCTGCAGCAGCCACCGACCACATCCAGCAAACATTGGTTTGGGTATACCTACACTCCTCTGCACCATTGTTATGGGCAAAAGGAAAATGCATGCACACTGAATGCCAATTTCCCGAATTCTGTGTCTGGTATAGGAGACGTGGGATGTGCCCCTGCTCCTTTTCCTATTCACAGAGGCTGCATGCTCAGCCCAGCACTCAGAGGCTTCCTCCTCCAGGGTGCCTGGCAGAGCTGTGTGCAGCCTGGGCAGAGATCCACTCTCCTCTGGCAACTCCTCACCTCCATTCTGACAGCTTATTCAGTGTCCCTGAAACCATAGATCCCTGGTGCTTAACCCCAGGGAGGGAAGGGAGTGGCTTGCAGCCCAGCTCTACTCCAAACTAAGGGTCCCCCAGCCCTTGCTTTCCTTTGCCTCCAGTTTTCCCTGCCCTATCCCCAGCAGAATGAGCTCAGACCTTCAGAAGGCTGGTGCGAATGTCCTCTTCTCCAGCAGCCTGGCACTACCCTACCCCCACCCACTCCCACCACACCATCCCCTGCCAAGGAGGGGAAGAGGGCACACTGATTAGGAGCTCCATTTGAGGAAGCAATGTTGCTTGAGGGCAAAAAAAAAATTTTTTTTAACTTCTGATACAAACACAACTATGTTTCTAACTTCATGCAAACATTACTATTTGTCACTAATACTTCATTCACAAATATAATAGGGGGAGGGGGGAGCTTCAAGTATACAAATATTCAAAGAAGAAAAAAACTTGTTACCTAATCTTGAAAACGGACTACAAACAGAACTTAACACCAGGGCATGGGTGTTAAATCTCTGTCCAGCCAAATTTACAGAAAATACTCCCCCCTTTCTTAGGGGAAACTGTCTTACACAATCAAGCCTCTTAAGAGACAAAGACTGTTAGAAGTATGAGAGACAACAATAAATTATTAGCCCAACTATTAAAGGCCAAGTTCTAAAAAAACAGACTTTTTTCTACCTCAAATAATAGACAATAGACAAATACAGACACAAGAATGAATGCCTACAATAAAGTCAAAGGCCATCAGAATCTCTCATATGAAATTAAAGACCCTACACTTGGACAACTGTAACTATTGAAAGAAAAGTCTTTGTCTCATATGGAAAGGGACTTTAGACTGTGGGTAAATGTGAATATGTCAGTCAGTTTAAAAAGAATGGGTAATGGAATGGCATGAGGGTCAAGGGGTCACAGGCGACTACAAATTCTGATCTATGATAGAAAACTAGGAAATATAAAATACATTCATGCCTCCTTCAGCTATAAAACCTCCCTCTCAAGAGGACGAAAAAAAAAATTTTTTTTTAGGTTTTTATTCTTTCTGAAGTCAATATGTAATAAAATCTCCACTCACATTGTCTCAAGAGTGCCTCGTCTGACAAGGAATTTTATTCTGTTTTTTTCATGGAAAAGACTGTCTGCCTTTAAAGTGCTAATATCTGGTCTCCAGAAGAACTCTTCTCTAAGACATCTATTGAAATACAGATTCTGAGAAATAAGTCTTATCTAATCCAAACTATTATCTAAGCCGATCAATCTAATTCAATTCACCTGTGATTTACTAAAGTCTGTAAATTTCACTATATAATACCTTTTTCCATGGAAGTATACCTCTTAAAATATAAATAGATATGTCAATAAAAAATCTTATGTTCCTAAAAATTATTAAATATGTTTGCCAATCTAAGAAATAGTAATTGCTTACTTTTAGCATTTTCTCCCTAATTTCTCCAGAACTTGGCAATTCTTAATAAATCATGGCAATGTGTTTCTTTGCATAAATCCAATGAGACAAATCTTCACCTGTGGTCTTTTTAACTAAGACTTTGACTGAGCCGAAACCGGTTTGGCTCAGTGGTGGAGCATCGGTCTGCGGACTGAAGGGTCCCAGGTTTGATTCCGGCCAAGGGCATGTACCTGGGTTGAGGGCACATCCCCAGTAGGGGGTGTGCAAGAGGCAGCTGGTCTATGTTTCTCTCTCATGGACGTTTCTAGCTCTCTATCTCTCTCCCTTCCTCTCTGTGAAGAATCAATAAAATATATTAAAAATAAAAAAAAAATAAGACTTTGACTGAAATACCATGTTTACAAAAGACATGCCTGGACTCTAAATGTCACCAAAAAGCCTTAAGACACTGAAATTGACTTTGCAAAGCCGGTCAAAAGCCCATTGCAGAAATGTCCTACCAACTTGCTTAGTCATGTGGTTCATGACAATCTTTCCAACTAAGAAACAAAAATTGCTTTCCTTAAAAAAATGGCAAAAAAGAAACCTCAAGACATCTTTGAAGACCTCAAGGACTTGAGGACTACCCAAATCTACAAATATTAACAGGCAAAGCCTGATAACAACTGTCTTGGCTTCTCTGCCCTAAAGGACTTACTATAACTCAATCTAAAAATTCCTTTTAAAAGATCCCAGCAAAACAGATTTTTAAAAGCCTTTATAATCTATTCAATCAATTACTACTTATGCAAATAATCAGGTCAAGATAAAACTGAACTTAATACAGTCTCTTTAAAAATAAGGATTATCTTAGGGAAAAAATCGTGTCAATAAAAACCACAATGCTCAATTATAAATATTGGACTCCAATATAATGAACTGGCTTCAAAGTTTTGCTTTTAAGACTATGTCAATATATTTCACACAGATCTCAACACCTAATAACATCACAAGAGATGTTCTAAATATGAAAAAATCTATCAGATTGTTATTGCTTGATTTCATTCCAAGAAAAGCCTTGCATCTAAAAGTCTTCTCAACTGTTTTATCATTTACTATGTACATTAACCTTGTGTTTTATGTTCTTCCTCCTATTTTCATAGAATATATGCTTATGTCCTTATTTCCCTGATTATTATCAATATAAGCCTCACTTTAAAAGCCATCTGCATCACCATCTCCTAAAATAAGACTAAATGGTTTGGACTTAAAATTGAGTCAATAAAATATGGACAGTCTTTCGACTTCACTTAAAACTGCTTTCCCTTTTCTCCCAAATGGTTCAGCCCACAATTTCTCATGAGGGATATCTTAGAATATTTCCCTTAGCTTAATTTAAGTTAATGATAAAAAAAAAAAAAAAAAAAAAAAGCCCTAACAGGTTTGTCTCAGTGGATAAGAGCGTCAGCCTGGGGACTGAAGGATCCAGGCTCAATACTGGTCAAGGGCATGAACCTTGGTTGCTGGTACATACCCAGTAGGGGGGTGTGCAGGAGGCAGCTGATAGATCTTTCTCTCTCATTGATATTTCCAACTCTCTATCCCTCACCCTTCCTCTTTGTAAAAAAATAAAAAAATTAAAAAAAAAAAAGAAAGACAAATGTGACACACCTACTCCAGGAAGCCACTCCTCCACCCTAATCTAACACACTGTAAAATTAATTCTTCCTCTACCACATAAGTTTTGACATCTCACCAGTCCTTTAGTTGCTATAAATCTCCTCATCTTTGAATTATGCCTTTTAACCTTGTTGCCAAATTTGTCATTTCTAGAATACAAGAGTGCCAGCCTGTCCAATGCATCATCTTCTAAACATCACCTGTTCCACTTCCCAGAGACATCAAACTAACCTAAACTTTGCAAAATCCCTCTTACCTTCATAAATATTCCCTTCCCTTTTGTTACCTCTTCCTCTACCAAATAGGGGAGTACCTCTAAGCCTTGGAATAGACAGGTCTATAATCCCTGATTGCCTAAAATTGTTACAAAAAAATAAAGACCTTCAGTCATTTACCCTTGTAAGATTGTAAGGCCTAAGTTCTCTAATGGGGGCCTCGGGGGCGGGGGGGGGGGGGGCGGTGGTTTGATATCCCTGTACTTAACTAGTTATTAATAATAGGATAGGAGCAAAGAGGGAAGGCCAGACACTATACACATGCCATTTGGGCACCTTCACCAGGAAGTTGCAATTCTGCACTCCCCAGGGAAACACTGGCCAATTCCCTGAAACACAAACAAACATCAGGGAAAGGGATCCTACAAAAGGAAGATTGATATGCTCAGTAAGGCTGGAGTGACATAGGGAAGGTACTTGTCTGTCAGTCAAACCCAGGGACAGAAATTGTTGGTCAGAATGGGCATGGCTACTGCAAGGTTATGAAAGTTTGGGAATACATGATTTCCTAAACAAAGGAGTTCTCTCTCTTATTGCTCTTGTGCTATTGGCTTCACCCTCGTTTCCTCCATAGTCATAGGGCACTGCAGTCCACACATGCAATTACTGATGGACTGCAGCAGGGAACACAAATTAGGCTAGCCTGATGCTGAATTGGACTCTGCTCCAATAGGGAAAGGAAACTCTGGACACTGACTCTGATTTAAGATCTTCTGAATCCAGCTACAATAAAAGAAACCACAAGAAGTGGAATTTTAAAAATTATATTTAGTGAAACTACATAGCATCATTGAGCTAGATACATGGTTTTCTTAAGAAACATTTTCCATATATTTACATTTGTTCTCTTAACATGAGGTAGTAGTTTTTAAATTTGTTTATGTAATATGAATTTTCAAAGGAACTTTTATTTTATAAGTCATTTTTCCTATTTCATATGATGCTATATTTGATATGGTTTAGTGTTAGAAAGATGGCTTCTGTTGTCTTCCAATAGGAGGACTTACCATCACTCTTGCACTGCAAGGAGATATCTGAAACAACAAAATAACCATCAACCTGCCCTCACTGAGCCTGAACTTACAAAGTGACAAAGTCTGAGTAATCAACAGGCCATTTAAGATTGAATTCTACTTTATACCATATGTAATATTCTTAAGGAAGCTAAATACAATTGTGGTATAAAGAAATGCTAATCAGCCCTAGGAGTTTTGGCTCAGTGGATAAAGCATTGGCCTGGGGACTGAAGGGTCCTGGGCTCGATTTCAGGTCAAGGGCACATGCCTGGGTTGTAGAATCTATCCCCAGTAGGGGGCATGCAGGAAGCAGCCGATAAATTATTCTCTCTCATCATTGATGTTTCTATCTCTCTCTCTCTCCCTTCCTCTCTGAAATCAATAAAAATATTTTTTAAAGAAATGCTAATCATTTCAATTCCATTAAATTTAGGGAAGCTACAATAGCAGATTTAAAATGTTGTGAACTGCAAAATGAGATGGCACATCATCTCTACAATGTATTTGTGGAAGGTTCTTGTTTAGAATTACTGGTTGATTTGTTTATTCAGATCAACCCTTCCACTGGAAGCAAAAAAGCTAAATAAAATATAATTTTATATACTGTAATTTAAAAAAAAAAAAAAAAAACACCTGAATTTAACCATGAAATCTATAACAGTGCAATTTTATCTAATCTTTTAACTGCTCAATTTGAAATACTCATGTTAGGAAGTAATACAATTGTGATAAATGAATTGAGGTATAGTATACCTGAAAGAAATCTACAGAAATAAGCTGCTTATTTCTGTGTGTACTGATCTAGTTTCTACATTTTACAATGTTCACATATAAGATATTTAAAGAGATGACCATCGGAGGAACTCAAACTTATTTCATTATGTGGAACTTTGGTGTGAAAGACTGGAACTGGCGGAAACATGACTAAATACTTCACACAGCCCCTCCATCACTTTCTATTATGCAAGCTGCAGCTTTTCAAGCCAACTCCCTTATTTCACTAATGAGCCCTGTCAACACTGAGGCAATAGAACTGGAAAAACTCATCAATACACAATGATATTCAAATATCAGAATGTATTTCATTTGGTAATAATTTTAACACGGCCAAATAAAATTAATGCATATACAGTAATATATGCAAGATTTTGAGGAATTCTGTTGAAAAGGGATGGGAGAGCCTCAAATTCATCCTGCAATTGCTTAGGCATTCTTTTGCTCCTTTGAACTTTTCATGCTCCATCCCGTAAGTAAATAGGGTGGAGGTGGCTACAGAAGGCCAGAGTGAACTAATCATCATGCATTTGTGCAGTTAGTCTACTCTAGCTTTATTCCCACAGGTGTTTCATCATACTAAGTTTCTCCAGGAAAAGAGCTGTTTTATTCATCTCTAATCTCCAAAATTTACCCAGATGTCCTGCATATAAAGTCATCCCTAACATCTACTACATGGCAGGCATTAGATTAGGGACTAGAAGTAGAGAAGTAAAAGAGATATATATCTCACTCTCTTGGAACCTCATGGAAAGGGGATATTGAACATTGGCTGCATGAACAGAATCAAGTGATTAGTGATCAGTTAGCACAGCCCTGTCACCTATGTTCTTTTTGCCTATTGCCAACCAAGACTTAAGATGAGAAACAGCATAGTCTTTCCCTTCAGGAATATAAATGTGTATGTCTATCCCTGACAATTCTCCTGAGTTCTATATTCATAAACCCAATTGCCTACTTAACATATTAACATATTAACGTGTAGTTACAGAAATTAACTGCATGGACTCTGAAGACAGACTGCTTGGATTTGAATCCCAGCCCCATCAATCACAGGCTGGGTGACTTTCAGCAAGTGACTTTTAACCTCTCTGTGCCCGTTTTCTCATTGTAAAATGGAGATATACAACTGTTATAAAGATTAAATTAACTGATATGTAAACATGCTTAAAACCCTGCCTACTACACAGTATATGCTTACATAGTGGTTACTATACTTATTAGCAGCACCAGTACTAGTGTGTGCTTTCTAGGCATCTGAAGTTTGTCTGAAACAGAAATCATGATTTCCTTTTCAAACCCATTTCTCCCTTTCTCAGCACTACCTTCCAGTTGTTCCAGCCAAAAACCTAAGAGTTTTAGGTTTTAGAGAAGCCCACATTAGTAGGTCCACACCTCTAACTTCAAAAGTACATCATGAATTTGACTAATCCTCACCATCTCTCCTACATCCCCTAGCCCAAGACACCACCAGGTATAGCAACAGTCTCCTACCTTCCCATTTTCAAGACTCCTCACTCTATGACCTTAGAATTAATATTCCACCTAATAAAACAGAAATCAGATGCTATCGCTTTAATACAAAAGTTTCCCAACACTCTTAGAAATCAGATGCTATTATCTTCCAAAGGTTTCCCACCACTCTTAGAATAACATCTTTAACTCATCACAGCCTGCAAAGGCCCCCATAGTCTGCCTGGCCCTCCATCATCTGCCATTGCTTGCCCCTTTCCTCGCTGTGTTCTCGACACTATCACCCTGCAATGCCTTGGCACCTCAGGACTGCTTCCACCTCCGAGCACCGTTCCATTGTGGTTCCTACTGTGAGGCAGTATTGTTGACTGCAGCATGGACTGTGAGGTCAGATTGCCCAAATTCAAATACTGTCTCCATCACATTTTAGCTGTGCAACCTTGAGCAAATTCTTAATCTTTCTGTGTCAGTTTCCTCATCTATAAAAATGGGAATGAGTACTTACTTCATAAGGTTGTTGTAATAATTTAATTTTGTGTTTATAAGAGTGCCTCACATATAAGCTGGACATAAGTGTTTACTGCTATTGTTATTCCTCCCTGAAATGTCCCTACCTCAGGCTCTTCCTCCACTTCAATTGACTCAGCTGTCACCTCCTTTGAAAGGCCTTCCCTGACAGATCTTAAAATAACCTGTCCTGTTTTCCCACTGTCTGTTTTTCTCTTATCTTCTCTTATATCACTTTATGTATCATTTTTAAAAATAATATCATGTACTTATTCTTTGTTGCTTATTTCCCCACTGGAATATGAGCTCCACTAGGTTGGAGATTATGTCTTGTTTGTTGCTCTAGTTCTAGTTGTGACTCAGAACCTGACTTTGAATGCACACATCTCTTATTTCTCTTTTCCAGGCTTGGGGACCAATGCAAATTTCTTAATAGCAATAACAAACTTAGACAGCCTTTAGTTTTCACATTTATTACCTCATCTGATCCTTGAAAAAAGCAACAGCAGATATACTATCATCTCCCATCTTAGAGAGAAAAGAAAATTCCAAGTTTAGGTGACTTGTCTTTAGACGCAGAGCTAATCACTAATAGAACAAATATAAGGACCCCTGCTTTCTAAGCCTCCTTAGATGGAAGGAGATTATACCCTTGAAACTGAATTTACAGATGTGTACAATATTCTTCCCTTCAAAGTTTCTGTCAAGTACTTGTTCCTGACTTTAAGAAGTATTACAGTATGGTACAAACTCATTATTAATGTTATTAACACTTGGGAAGCCAACAAATTCAAGGAGTCAGATATGATGATGGTATATTCTAAGTTTACACAGCAAAATCCTTAAAACTCACAGTACATTTGTACTAAGCATAAAGTACTAGTTTCAACACTCTAAAATAGGGGTGTCGAACTCAATCAGAGAAGGGGCCAAAATCTAAAATCCAGCCTAAATCACGGGCCGAATGGTTTACTGAACAGTCATAAACTGACAATGTCATAAACTGACAGCGGAGTGCAGTGATGACAGCGCGGTGCGGGCCACATTGCAAGGCCTGGCGGGCTGGATTTGGCCCGGGGGCCTTGTGTTTGACACGTGTGTTCTAAAAGCTTTCTCTGCAAAATCCAGACAAAGGGGACCTCATAATTGTCAGGATCATTGTGATAATGGTACCAGTTATTTCTTGGTCCGTATTCCACCAAATTTAGTAATAATAGTTCCGACCACCCACCAGGCTCAATTATTGTCTGGGATCAAACTAGGATGGGGGGCAAGGTGGGGAGGCAGAATTGTAAAAATGGCCACTATCTACAAGACCTTTGTCAAATAGCCATTAGCCAGCACATTCTCAGAATAGCCGGTTGTCTTTATAAGCTTTCTTCCAGCAAGGTTACATGTTTGTATTGCCTCATGTGCTCTCACAATTCCCATTCCTGTGGGAACGCCAACTGGGAAGGCTAGAGTCTGCTTCACCGCCATTTACACAAAAAGAAAACTGAGGCAGCAAGTGGTTATCTTCACAAATTGTCTTAGGCGATTTGGTAACTTCTGGGATCGCAAAGGAAGCCTGGATATGGAATCTCTGAAGGAAACTTCTATCCCGGACTTAAGGTCAAACTCGTGGGCTGAAAGGAATCAAAGGCCCTTCAACAATAAAGAAAAGGACTTTCCCATTTGGATCTTCCCCCTAGGGAGACTGTTCCAGGCCTTACAGACACCAAAGGAAAGGCTGGCGCGCTGTCCACTGAGCGCGGCCTGGCCTGGCGCTCCCGGCCCTCCCACCCAGAGGGCGCGCTCCCGCCCGGCAGGCACCTGTCCCTGAACCAGGCTCGGCGGCTCTCCCGGTCGCACCAGGACCTAACAACCCACCGCCACTACCAGCACCAGGAAGACGAGCAGCGGGGAGAGCCCCGCGGGCCCGGGAAGCTGCAGGAATCCTCCGACACTTACAGTTTTCCTACAGCGTGCGCGTCACGGCGAGGTGACGTCACGGGACCCAGCGTTCGGGAAGGTCAACCCGCAGGTCACCGGACCACAGGGGCCCACGGCTCCGCCCCCAGCGCGCGGCGAGAGGCACGCCCCTTTCCTCCGGGCCCCGCCCCCGGCTTGGCGCTCCGGGAGCAGGCGCAGGCGCAGACTGGTTGCAAGGCCGCCTGCTGCGGGGGCTTCGCGCTCTGGACGCCGAGGGCGGGGCCGCTCAGCGAGGTTCACTGCAAGCGTGTGACCCGCAGCTGGGACAGCCAAAGGCGGCGAAGGCCCCGGGGACACAGCAAACCAGCTGTTAGTTAGGGGGGTGGGTAGGACGCCGAGTTGGGAGGCAGATTTTCCACAGACACTGCCGTCCTTCCCTCACGTGTTCACTAAAAGTTCCCCACGTGTGGGAACAGCCGTGCGCTCTCCTTCGGGTGCCTGCGCGTTCTCGCCGAGAGGTGCCAGGTCTCCCGTGGCCCCGCCCCGGCCCCGCCCCCGGCTCCGCGGAGCACGCCCCGCCCCGGAGTCCGCGCACCAGGCTCCTGCTCGCGGGGGCGGCGGGCGGGCGGGCTCCCGGCTACCCCGCCCTGTCCCCTTTCCACCTCCAGCCTTTCCCTTAGACATTTTAGCTCTCGCCCTCCTCTTGGATTCCCCGTTTGGGCTCATCCTCTTTTACATTTAATACAAGTTGATCCGTGTAAACAAATATGTACACTTCTTCGCTAGTGTCCTCTTTCCACCACCTCCCACTCGTGTGAGGACATCCGGTGTGCCCAAGCCCAGATTTCTGCTCTTAAAGTTTTACAAGAGTGCTGGCTTAAAGATGGCTCAGTGGAGAAGGAGAAGGGTAGGCTCCAAGAACTGACACTTTATTTCTAGCTTGTAGGATTCTTAGAGTACTCTTAAGCAGAAAAAAAATAATAGATGCTAAAGTAAAAAGTGGCTGGTACAAGTCTATCTTGGAGAAAATAAATTAAGTGGGAAAAACGGGCCTTGAAAATAGACCCTAAGTTGAAGGTAGCAAGGACACTTTTAAAAACTTATTTGGAATCACGACAAATGGGTGGATGAGACCTGGGATTTTGCCAGGCAGATCCCTTAATAAATAAAATCTGAAACAACTCTTATTGAAAACGGTGTAGTAATTTCGTAGGAAAGAATGATGACGGGAATGTTAGTCTTTTAACATTAGTTAAAAATAAACACATTTATTATTCAGAAAAAAGATCTACCTAAGTAATCAAAGTTTTTTAAAGTTTCTGTATTTTTAGAGAGTATTTATACATTTTACTTAATATAATTTCATATGAGATTTTAATGATCATTATCAACTGATGTAAGAAATTTGTAAAGTTTTTACATGATAATTTTATAATAAGGTTTTGTTCTGTGGAGCAGTTAGAAAAATTAGCAATTTATAAAAATTCTACATATAAAAATATATATTTTTTCCTTGCAAAACAACAAATTTAAGAAACCTCTAAATTGTTAATTACATTATTATAGGTTTATAGTATGTCATCCCAAAAATGAGAATTTTTTTTAATGAATCTAGATATACCTGTCAATCAAAAGTTGTTGCCCCCAATACAATACCACCAGTCCCAATCTGGAGTGAAAGGAGAAACTTTATTCAGGTAAACAGTTTACATACCCAAGAAACACAGCCTCCAGTAAAAACCAAAAATGTGTGCCACCAGGGACAAAGGAAAGGCCACAATATAGAGGAATCTTCACTATTTTCCAGTCTCTTTCCAAATTCTGCTTCTATTTCATTGTTTTAGGTACACACCATGATCCACTAAATTGGTTTTGTGACCTATTAATAGGTTGCCACCCTGAGAAACACTAATCAGAATCCAAAATATAAAGATCAGACTGTATCAGATGTAATTAGTGTAATTTTTTCCAAAATACAAATTTTAGGGAACTAGTGTTTTAATAATGTATATAGTATCTAGGTTACTATGTTAATATATTTCTAAGCTGGATCTCAATCAAAAAATTTTTAAATACTAGTATAGTCTTCCCTTGCTTGACTTCTGTGTATATTTCATCTTTCAGAATCAAAACCAAGAGAAACCAAATTCCACTTACAACCTCCTCACATCTCTCTCAGCTCCAGGATTTGATCTAAGAAATATCTCCCCAAATAATCAACAAAATAATCAGTGACTCCTATATCCACAAAGCCTCTTGTCTCCAGCACAAAACCAATAGTGTACTAATACCCTAATAACATAATAAACATCCATAAAACAAGAGTTATGAAAAATAAAAGGTTGTTCTGAGAAAGGAGCTGAGTTAGGGAGCCTGGTGGAAAGAAGACCTGGGACAGAGATCGGAGAGCTACAAAGGGATGTATGTTCAATAATATACATGCACACTCATACACACGTCTGCTGTTACATGGTTTACAAAGTATTTCAAATCTTATTTCGTCACTTCTGTGACCTCATTCTCTTATGTAGCTTATTTTCCCCACCCTTTTGGTCTCTATCCCACGGAACTTCCTCAGAGAAGATTTCTCTAATTTGCCTTTGCTCTCAGCCTCAGATATTATTTTAATTTCTGCCTCTGCTTGACTGTATGCTCTATGAGAGTAGGGACAGTGCTCGTCTTGTTCAACCTTACATCCTCTACTTATAGCTGAGTACCCTACCCTGAGCAGGTACCCAGTATATAAGTGTGGAGAATGAACTAAAAATCAAAGACCAGATAGGTTTCTTACTCAAAATACAAATTAATTTCTAAAAAAGGGGTGGGGGGGGTATTGTGTTAATTGAAATAACACTGAGAAGAAAATCTTTTAGAAGGAAAAACATTTTGAATGACAATGCAGCAAACCATAGTAAAACACTGAAAAGGTCAATTCTGTTATTAACTGGCTACTTTTGTGCATGTCCAGTAACTTCTCCAAACCTCAAAAGGGGTTAGGCTCACCAAATGTTACTTGTAGTGGATGTCCTAAAAGGGTGTTACCCCCCTGGGGAACTCTGAGAAATCAGGAGAGACCACCTGGAGCCTTATTTGCATGAAGTCCCCTGGAAGAACTTGACAGGCACCGGGGACTAACAATCAATCCTCTTAAATCAAAGATGTTAGACAAAAGCTCTCCCAGCAACAAGAGGGTAGGATGAGGGAGTGAGGAAGGAAATGAAGACAAGTAACTAGTATCAATGCTCTGAGGAGCCAAGTTCATAATTGAGTACATGTGCATGCTTTTGAGTATAAATCTGAAAAAAATCAAGCTGACTTTGTGTGTGTGTTGGAGTGGAGGGGAGGGGAGGAAAGTCCAGGAGAAAGAAGAGGTCAAAAAAGACAGTTTCCCAAGGGAAAAAAACCTCACCTACTACAGCACAGCAGACAGAAAGGATGTGTCTAAAGCAGGTCTCTAGGTGTTTGTGCCTGTTCTTTCTTGGATTCTGTTTTTCTTCCTTATCTCTTGGAAAAGACCTAGTCTTTCTTCAAGTTTAAGTTCTATCACTAATATCTCTGATAATAATGGCAAACCTTTCTTGAGCACTTACTTAGATCAAAAGCACTGCTAAGCACTGTGTGAAATCTTTAAGCTTCAAATAATTTTTTCTTAGAGGGACAAGAAATAATGGTGTATCTTTTAATTGATGGCATCTTTGATTTAATAACAAGTAATATATTGTATTATAATTGTTTATACTTCTTCCCCCCCCCCCCCTCCTAAACTATGAACTCTTTGAAGACAGAGACTAGTTAATTCAGTTGAAAAAGAAATGCCATCGTCCTGACAGGGTGACAGGTAGGTGCAATCTAGGAAACAAAGTCATCCCTGTGTCAACAGAAGCAGTTGGTCAACCCAAGGCCTGTTGGCCTGGGCAAACAAAGTCACAACTTTTCTGAGTTTCATTCCAGGTAAGTTCTGTCTAGCTATGAAAGTATATGGCATTCCTCCAACCTGTTATTTGCTCTAATTAACAAATTGTCATTATGTTTCCTCTATGTTGGGTTCAGGTTACTTTTAATCAATGAAAACAGTCCAAATTAAAATAATTCTTTAAAATCTGATTTTGCAAACTCAGATCCAATTACATTTAGACTATAAAGTGAAAATGGTATTCAGCTTACAGAGATATTCAATTTGGTCTGCATTGTGTGTTTTTAAATTTTTAATTGACCATTAGAGGATAACACATTTAAAAAGCAAGTATTTTGGCTTCTTTAAAAATATAAGAAACTCCTATGATATTGGCCCCCCCTCACTCAAGGCATTCTTTATTGGATGCCTTGAGTGAGGCAATTTTCCCCATTTTCTCACAATCCCACATGTGACTATATAACCCACGCATTTGGCTGCTGAAGGCACTAGAGGTTCAGAGGCAATTTTCCCCATTTTCTCACAATCCCACATGTGACTATATAACCCACGCATTTGGCTGCTGAAGGCACTAGAGTTTATGGTGTATCTTGAAGGGAAGGGCTTGCTTGATTATATAAGTCTCTAACTTAATAAGGAACATAAAACCTGTGAAATGAACAGCTTTGCCCGGAAGTTCAGTAATGCTCTACATGAATAATTTACAATAATCACATTTGCTTCTACAAATAATTTTTTTTACAATTTTTATATTTGTCTTCTAGAGAAGAAATGTTTTTATGCATTAGGGGTTTTCCTATAAGATATATTGCTTTTTTGGTATTTAAACCAAAGAAAAAATACTTAAGAAAAGTTGAAGAGCAAAATAGAAGATAGGGTTCACAGTGCTGCCCAAAATATGTGACTGCTGTATTGATTACATTTAAAGAGCATTTATTCAGGTGGTAATCACAGTCACTTTTAATTTACACCTAAAAGCAAGCTCTGAAGTTATATAGAACAAGCATATTTAATTACTCTATTATTTTGGTGAGATTCTTTTAACCAGTTATACAGTGGGTACTGCTATTGACATTAGCATTAGATTTGGTTACAAGTGACAGAAACACCCCAGGAATAGGCTTTAACAAGACCCAAGTTTATTTCTTTTATGTCTGAAAATGTCTGGATGTAGGTTATCCAGGGCCATTTTGCCATAGTGTCAGGGACTCAGGCTCTTTCAATCTTGTTGCTTAGTCATGCATGACCTACATTTGCAAAGTCACCTCACAGTCCAAGAAAGCAGCCTTGCTCCAGCAATCCCCAGAGTGCAGGAGGGAGAAAGGCCAGAATATTCTGCAACTAGTACTTCTTCAATCCCACTTTTCCCAAGAAACTTTCTTCAGCTAATTAAGAGACTGGACTGATAATTTATCTTCTATATTCTCTTAAAACCTACTATACCAGACTTCAAATATTTAAATATTTTAAAATGTACTTATGGCCCAGCCAGTGTAGCTCAGTGGTTGAACGTTAACCCAGGAAACAAGAGGTCACCTGTTGGATTCATTCGTCAGGGCACATGCCCAGGTTTCGGCTCCATCCCCAGTAAGGGGACATGCAGGAGGCAGCCTGTCAATGATGTTTCTCTCTCATCAATGTTTCTCATCAATCTCTCTATCCTTCTCCCTTCTTCTCTCTCTCTGAAAAACAAACAAAAAAGAACCCTAGCCAGTTTTTCTCAGTGGTTAGAGCCTCAGCCCACAACTGAAGGATTGTGGGTTTGATTCCAGTCAACGGTACATACCTCGGTTGTAGGCTTGATACCCTGCCCAGGTGGGAGCAGGTGGGTGTGTGGGAGGCAACCAATTGATGTGTCTCTTTCACATCAATGTTTATTTGATGTGAAAGAGACACATCAAATAAACATTGATGTGAAAGATCAATGTTTGCATGAAGTCCCTTGGAAGAACCTATCTCTATCGCTTCCCCTCCCTTTCACTCTCTCTAAAAATTTAATGGAGGAAAATATCCTCTGGTGAGGATTAACAAAAATAAATAAATAAATAAATAAACAAATCAACATATTTATGTTATGTATAGTCTCAACATCTTTATCATCATGATTGTTCTTAAATTAATGATTCTCAATTTTGACTCTACATTAGAAATGCCTGATGAATTTTAAAATTAAAAACAATTCTCAAGTTCAGGATCCACACATTGTAAGTTCTTGTTGAACCTCATGGATAGGTTCTGTATCTTGAAGTGAAACAATGTGTAACAAAAGTTACTATAAAGTAGGCTGATATAAATGAGTTAAGTTTCTATGGTATCTCATCAATGTTGTCATGAAACAACATTGAACAAAACAACTTGAATAAAACAACCTTATTTGAGGACCTGCTGTAGATGGAAAACAACTGCAAAGGTAAAAAAAAAAAAGGGGGGGACTGACAGTTGCAGGGCAGGGCTGGGGAGGGGGTTAGGGTTAGGATTAGGGTTAGAGTTAGGGTTAGGGTTAGGGTTAGAGTTAGGGTTAGGGTTAGGGTTAGGGTTAGGGTTAGGGTTAGGATTAGGGTTAGAGTTAGGGTTAGGGTTAGGAGTGGATTCAACAATTGCAGGTTCTAACAGTGGCTCACTTGCACTCAGGTCCCTAAGGAGTATGTGTACCCAGGCAAGCTAGACATCTGGAAGCCCAGCTTAGGATTCTGGACAGATAATCCTGAGGCCAGACTTTACCTAGAAACATATCTGTGAACAGACTACACAGGCCCATGGACAGGGTTGATCAAGAGTAACATCCACCAGGCATTGAAGATCGAAGGCTCTAAGCCTTGTTTCAGGTGGACTTACAACCCCAAAAAAGGGAATAGGAACCAGGAAAACATATAGGTGATAGATAGATAAATAGATAGATAGATAGATAGATAGATAGATATAGATAGATAGATAGAAAGATAGATAGCATTTTTGCCATTCTAGTGTGGAAGCTGTGTCTAGTGTGGAAGATTGGATTTTAACTTACAAAAAGTAAAGAAATGTAATAGTTCTTGTGACTCAGAAGTAATGGAACAAAATTGTGGGTGGGTGTCACAAAAGTTGATATATGCAGGACAATATCTTATATTTGAATAACACTTTATTGTCATATATAAGTTCTCATGCTGTACTTATTATCTGATTATAACTGCAAAGCTACCCTTTAGAGTGAATATAAAATAGAAAGGTAATGACAGTAGAAATTTAGATGATATCTAAAGAACCCCAGACACAGATGGTGAGACCTTCATTTTTACTTATATATCCACACACACAAATCTAGGAAAATAGATTCCCATTTTATAATAAATTGCTTTGAATTTAGTTTTATATATTACTTTTAGAGTTGCTTTTTTATATTTAAAAGATTATATTACCCTTGTCATTTACAGTAGACCAGTTTCTTAATATGGGCTTGGTGATCAATTCACTAGGAACCAGAGCATTAAAATAGAGTTATTTAATTCCTAGGTTTCCCTCTCTTTAAATAAAATTGGGCCATTTATATAAAACACAAAGCCTGGTAGACTGTCAGTCCTCATTGAATGAATTAATAATGAAGGTTATACAAATAACTTTTATGAGAAATAGGAACTAAAGAAAATCAGGCCTGGTAGCCACATAAATTCTACTCATTTATTTTAAAACTAGAGGCCCTGCGCACTCGAAATCATGTGTGGTTAGCGTCCATAGGCCTAGCTTGGTCTCTGTTGCATAGCCTCTGCCACCCTGTGAGGCTACGTGAAGCTCCCAGCCCAGGGGCGCTCTGGGATGCTCAGGGTCCCTCCACTCCTCCTCCTAGAAGCTTGCTGCCGCCCCACAGCCAGCCACCCCTCATGGTGAGCGGCTCAGGGGCTGGGGGAGAGGGAGGACTGAGAGGTGCTCCATGCACTTCATGATTACTGGTTGCCTGTTTGGCAGTGACACCACCTAGCTCTTTCTAAATATTAAATATTTCACCTTTTTAAGAGTGAACATGCATAGCATAAAATTCAGAAATGATAAATGTATATAATTCAGTGAGTTTTAACTAATATATATATAGCCCACCACACAATTATGATGTATACTGTAGATTCTTTTGCCTTAATAGAAATAGATGCATATAAATAGAATAATATAGTCTTTTCTGTCTGGCATCTTTTACTTAGCACAGTGTCTTTAAGAGGTATTCATATTGTTGTATTAGTACTTCAAGTATTTTTATTGCTGAGTAGTATATGTATATTTTTATTTAATGTATTTATTTTTCCATTCCCCTGTTGACAGTTATTTCCAGTTTCTGTCCATCATAGATTAAATAGCTATAACCTTTCCGTACAACTATTTTGTTTTCATTTGTCTTGGATAAATACCTTATAATGGGGCTGGATTTCATGGGTAAGTATATTCTCTGCAAGAAACTGCCAAATTATTTTTGCAAAGTGGCTGTATAATTTTACATCTTCATCAGTAATGTATGAGAATTCTAGTGCCTTCACATTCTCATCAACATTTGGGATTGCCAATCTTTTGGACCTTCTATTGTTTCTTTTCTAGTGTTCTATTTAAGAAAGCTTGGACTAAACCAGAGTCACAAAGATTGACCTTTTGATTTCTTCTAGAACTTCTAAAATTTTAGCTATCATATTTTCGATTATGATCCATTTTAAGTTAAATTTTTGTAGAGTGTAAAAGGTGATTGAAGTTCTTTATTTCCTCCATAGAGAGAACCAATTAACCCAGCACCATTTGTGAAAAGACTAACTTCCCCAATGAATTACCAGGAATCCTTGGGCATTATCTCAGTATCATCTTTTTTCACAAATCCCATCTGATCTCATTCTAACTAAACTCTTCTCACTCAATACCATCTTCACTATGTCAAGGTTAGGCAAATGAATGAATGAATGAATGAATGAACGAACGAACCAAGGAACAAACAAAAATTTAAAGAGCAACATGTAAAACCCTGCAGTGGATTCTATAACATTGCTCAGATCCTCTTCAGAACAGAGACACTCATTCCAGCTGCCAGATGTTTTGGTTGGAGATGGCTCACAGTTGTGCCCCTCTCCAGGAACTGCTTTTACTTCCAGGAATCAGCCTTGCCCAAGGCTATACTCCTCCTCCCTGGGAGTGATCACATCCAGTGTCCTCTCACTGAGCATAAGAAAGCCTGGCCACCTGGACTTAATGTAGGACAACACTGAAGGGCCATTTCTGCTACAGAGGTCCCTGTGGGGTGCAGCTTCTGCTCCAGCTGCATTACAGCCAACTTCCCTTCACCCCCTTACAAGTATTGTTTCCTAAGCAGGCTTTCAGAGACTGTTACGTAGGGAGTTTAACCTCTGATCTTAGAGCTGATTATGCCATTCCTCTGCTTAAAATCTTCTGCCTATAGACTAGCTTCAATACATCTCTCTCTCCTCAAACTTATCTGTCACCACTGACTCTATCCTTCAGACAACTTCAAATATTTGTATCTCAAAATTCCCCAAGTGGTCCTCTCTCTCAGATAAACTTCTCACCTTCTTCTTATCCTTCTGTTCTGCTTCGGATCAGATGTCAACCCCTCTGGGAAGTCTTGTTTTTTCTCCACAGCACCATGCCACCCTTTATATAAGAATTTATCGTCTAACGTTGAAGCAGATTAGTTTACTATCTGACCCTCCTACTAAATTGTAAGCTCCTCTACACAGAAACTAATTCCTAAGTCCTGTGATATCTTCATTATCAATACATTTTCGGTTAGTGAATTAATAGTAAATATCAGGAAAAGCTGGGCATTGTAAAAAGTATAGTCATTTGAAAATTTTCGCTATACTTGGTTTCTGGTATCTTATACCTAGACCAGAATTTTTCAACCTTTTTCATCTCATAATACACATAAACTAATTACTTAAAATCTGTGACACACCAAAAAAAATTTTTTTTGCCCATCTGACAAAAAAAATAGGTATAATTTTGATTGATCTACAAAAAAATAATAATAGTAATTACCTATTCTTTTTGCTCCAAGGTGATTTTTTTAAAAATTGGGTGCCTATGATTCTGCCTATAAAGATTACTGATACCAAGAATTAATCAATCAGGCACAATCTTATTATGTGATGTGACTAATAAGATGCAACTCTATTATATGACTTATACATTTATGGTTCAAGATAGGGCATGCACATCGGATGGCTGCTGTCTTATTGGCTGTTGCCATATTTTTATTTGATAATCTAAGGAAAAAGCAGTCAGTGCCTCTAACTAAACAATCAAGTATTGCATGTTTTAAAAATTCTTGAGGCACACCAACTGAAAATCGCTGATCTGTACTGTTTGTATTTTCTTTAAGAGAGTTTGTATTTTTTCTTAGTCCTTTTTAAATTCTTTCTTGGGGGGTGGCAGAATTTTATGATTTTATTAACACAAATACAATGTGCACGCAATCTGTCTATTCGTTTTCTTCGCTGCACAGCCTGGCATTGGGGTTGGTGACTCTGATGGCCAGCTGGGCTGCTCTTTCCACAATGGCTTTGCGGTTCTTTGAAGAGACGCTGTGAGCAATCTAGCACAGTGAGGTCTGTTGCACATCAGCAGCTCTTCAAGCTCCTTAACGTTGTGAACCACAAACTTCCAAAAGCTGCTGGCTTTGTTTTCCTGTTGCTCCCATAACCAATGCTGGGCATCAAGATCTGGCCCTTGAATCTTCTGCGCACCCTATTGTCAACGCCTCTGGGTTTCTGCCAGTTCTGCTTAATTTTGACATATCAGTCTGAATGGTGCCGGATGAAAACTTCTTGGTCCTCTTTTGGGCAATCTTGGGTTTCAGGAGGGGCCCGAGGGCAGCCATGGTACTGAGTAGGAGATGGCTGCCACCTCCAGACAGTGCCGAGGAAGGAGGGGGCTATTCTTTTTAAATTCTTGACTACCATGTTCATCAGCAACAAATCCGGGCAAACACTTCTATATGAAACCTAAACCTCAGATTTTAAAAGTTCTGTTTATTTAAAAAGAAGAAGACTGGGGAGGACTGCGGTAGACTGGGGAGGGTTGAAATACCAATGATTTGAGGGAGGGTAGATTTAGAGAGGGAGTGAGAGGGAACAAGAGAGAGAGAGAATGGCTGGAGAGAGACTGAAAATTTTCTTCCCATTCCCAAGAGGCTTTTTTTTTTATCTTTCTTTTTCACACTGTAAAGTGTCAAATTAAATTGCAAAGTTAATTCTCATCACTAAGGAAGGATTGTAAATGTATTAATTAAGGATTACTGGGCATTTTAATTTTATTCATGAGGATGGAAACTTTTAAATCATTAAACATTTATTTGTTTTACATATTTACTAGTATGTTATAGAATATTACAATTTAACATTAATATTTTAGACTTGTATGACTACTTTAAAATAAGAGCTGTGCTTATTGATAAATTTGATTTTATAAATTATGTTGCAGGAGTTTCCTTGAGAAATTGTTCTTTTCTTCGAAGATAAAGTCCTTAACAGGATGAGATCTTATCTTGCAGGAACCGTGAATTCACTGTGGAGAAGAATGATTTGGATTTCAGTCTGGGAGAACATGAGGTACCTTTTGAGTACTTACTGTCTCTTTCAGTGATTTATCTTATGCATGAAAATAATCTGCATTTTCAAAACAGATGAATCCATCCTTATAGAAATTGAACAGTTGTTCTGCAAGAAAATCTAAGAGAAAGAAAAATGAAATAATTTATTTTTGCTAAGGTAAATATGTAAAAACAAGGTAAAAATGAAAAAAAAAATCCTTGTGTCTTTAACTGAAAATTCATGTATTTAATAATTATGTCAAAATTTTTATTTTAAAAAGTGAGGCATTCATTCATCAAAAAAGTTGGAATTATTATCTTCTTTACAAAAAAATGTTAGGGAGAGTAAGAATTTTAAATTATGAAAAAGTAATCTGAAAATAAAATTATAATGAATTTAAAATTAAAGACTATGTTTCTTTTTCCAAATTTGCCTTGCCTTTTAACATTTAGTTTGTATCTCTCTGCTACATTCCCTCAGTTAATAAGCTTCCTAATTCACAGATAGTATGAAAAAATATAACTTCACAGAAAGGAAACAAGTCACAGTGCTTCAAGCAAAACTAAATTATAATGCTTTAAATGGCACGAACAATCAGAGATTTTTATTTCTTAATTGAATCATGGGTTTTGTTGACAAAATAAAAGTTTAGCTTTTTATAAATATGTGTGTAGATGCACACTGTCCACTTGTCACCTTGATGGACAGAGATTATTATTAACAATAGTGTAATGTAGACATACAGAGTCTGAAATTCTGTCTCTTAAAACTTAAATCCTGCCCATAGTAACAGCTGTTTTAAATTTGGGAGGACAGGAGTGAGTTAGGGACATTTTGTAAGAAACAAATGAGCCCTCACCACACACCAATTGATGATAAATTCAGAAAATAATAAACATTCTTCCTTGAGCAAGGAAGAAAGATAGAAAATACACCTGCAAACGCTTATTTTTCAAAACAGAAAAAATGCTGATGAGGAACTGAGGCATTTGCTAAGGTTTCTCCATTTCTCTATTTTCACCTTTTTTTCCCATTCAGGACAGTCACTGGCTTTAATCATTCTCAGAAAATCCCAGAGATCTTTATTTAAATAAAATAAAAGCCAAAACTTCACAACTCAAACATGTCAGCTTCAATTTTAAAATCTAATTAATTCATTATTTTTTAATTCTTTGATGATTAAGGTATTACATATGTGTCTTTATCCCCCCCCATTCTCCTCTCCAGCTTGTGCCCTCACCTCCCCAGTGTCTGTGTCCATTGGTTATGCTTATATACATGCATACAAGTCCTTTCGTCACTATTACCCAACCTTCCTTTAGTCTATGCTTTTTTTTTCTATGAAAATAGTGTCAACATATTTTATAAAAATCAATCAAACAAAATCCATCAAAAAAGCAATAAAAACTGCAGAAAACTGCAGTTCTTAAGCCATACTGTAAAGAGTCTGCTTCATAAGAATTCTCATTCCAGGATCTAGGTTAAAGCGGAAGTCCCTACCGGGACACTTCAATGCCAAAGAATAGAAGCCCAAGATGGCAAGTAAAATCACACAATTGAATTTAAAGTTTCAGTTTAGATATATTTATATCATGTTCACTGACATTTGTTGGCCAAAGTAAGTCACATGGCCAGCCCAAATAGGGTTACAAAATATGCTTCATCTCTAAGAAGATATTGGGAATTATATCTAATGAACATGAATGTATAATCCTTTTATCAAAGAAGGAATAGTAGATAATGATCAATAGTAATAAATCTACCAAACTAGTGGTCACCACTTAAATATAAATAGAAAATAAAATGCTCCTTTTTACAATAGAAAAAAAGAAAGAAAACACATGCAAAGAATAAATTTAACAAAAAAATTACAATATCAATATGAACATTATTTTTCTTGAAAGATGCAAAACTCAATAAATGCGAACTTTTACTTTATTACCAGATGGAAATATAGTATGATTTAAAACTTCCATTCTCATTTTAACGCAAATTTTAAAAAATCTTAGTTTTTGGTGTTCTTTAAAATAAAAATGAGTTACATGTCTATATGGATGTGGGAGGGATTATTCATGAGAAAGTGCTAAGTGATAAAGCAAGTTGCAGAAAAATTTGCAATCTAATTCTATTTTTACAAAATAAAAATACTACATGTGTTTGTGTTAATATAAATATAAATATATGTTTGTGGAGCATGAATAATAGGATAGATAGATCACTTGATTTACCTCAGAAGAAAGAATTTGTAAGAGACTAGGGGAATAATTCTTTTTTCTTTTTATAGCTCTATATTGTTTGACAATGGAGTTTATTTAGTCCAGCAGTAAATAAAAAACCAGAGGATCATGCAAATATTTTAAATCTTGTCTAAGTATTCTTAAAAGTTTGCATGTTTTGAGCTACTGACATAGGTGTATGCATAGAATAAAACATATTTTGTTTATTGGGATTAGGTATGAGGGGAAGCTAGGCAGTCATCTCCTGCCATCAGCGTGGCTTTACTCTTCAAAACCTGGCACTCTTAAAAATATTACTCATTACAAATTTCTCTTTATAAGGTAATTGAAGATGGCAGCCAAGATGCAAATCTGATGAGACTCTCTTATATATCAAGGTTAAACCCAGGCTTATTGCGAACAACAAGGGCTCCACTTTTTTATGCCGAAAAATACCCATCAAAAGAACCATAGAGCCCCTACTTCAATTTTAATGACATTTAAATCAGATTCACACAAACCTTATTTTTATATGGGTAACCTTGTTATTAGAGTGCAACTCTCTGCAGTATATAATATTAAATATCAGAACATATTAGGAAAAAACTAAGATGGCTGTGAATATTTAATATAAAGTAGTCGTTTTAATAATTGAAGAACCAACTTTACAACACTGGAGAAAGTCTCAGAGGAACCATTGCATTTGGAGGGCTGCTGAAAGTTTATCTGAGAAGATATTTTGAAGTTATCCCAGAATTTTTTTCTTATCTTCTGTAGTCAGACACTAGAATGCCTTATCTGATGATACCACACTCTGAGTTTTGCAAGGGATCAAATCATGACTTTTTCTTAATGTTTTATGCATTTTGTGATTGCCTCCAAGAACTTTGTGCTATATCATTTATCTATGCTTGACTTGTGGTTAAGATGCTGTGGAAGAAAAAAAAAAATTCTCAAGCCTTTGGGGCTCCAAACAAACCTATTGATATCTTTAAAGCTCTAACAAAATTCTTCTGAACAAATGAGCTTTAATAATATATTGGTAGGAATGTACATTCAGGATGCCTATGACACAGGATTCACAGTGGAATTCAGTGGGGAGATGTGATGGGGGAATCAATTACTCACCACCCAGCACTCTATGGGAATGAGAATCGTATTTAATCCTATATAATAAAAGCATAATATGCAAATCAACCGAACAATTGAACAGCAGAACGACCATCCAGATGACCTTCCGGACAACAGCACTATGACATGCACTGGTGCCAGGCGAGCCAAGACGATGTGATGTGATTGGTTGGGGGGCTCTGCCATTGCCCCACAATTGCCCTGCATAGGAAGGCCCAGGCCACTCTCTGCAGGGCAATCAATGGGGGCGAGGGGGCCTCATGGTCAATTGCTCCAAAGAAGAGGCCCAGGCCAACAGCCAGCATGGCAACTGATCGGGGTGAAGGGACCTCCATGATCACCCCAAAGAGGAAAAAGAAACATATTTGGCTGAAGAATGCAGGGGCCTTGTTTTTTAAACATCAAGGAAATTATGAACCACTTCAGACCTTCAAAACTAGTAATTTGATCCTGGCCACATTTGGCAAGTATATTTAGAATGCTGTATATGGAAATTTTAAGAGGTAAACACCAACATTAATGTGTTAAGTATACTTCAGACAATTATAAACTCCAGCTAAAGGAAAATAAATTGTTCTTAAAAATAAAAAATAAAAGGTCTCTTCCTGACTTAATTATTAAAAGTGATGTTAGAGAAAATGAAAAATGTAAAATATCATCTAGTCTGCTTGTAAGATAAATTTAAGTAATATTATCCTGATATTGTGGCAGAAAATTCCATCTGGAAATTTGGGGAGGAAATTTCATATTTGCCAAGCAATCCCTAAGAGAAAATTTGGAGAACAAATTTAATTTGTAATAACTTCCAGAAAATGCTTTTGAAAATTTTGGGGTAAAATAGGTTCTTTTTTCACCCAGAATAAATAAGCAGACCTTGCATGCCCTTATCTAATTTTTATTTACTATGTTTGTAAAACTTTCTTCTTTTATAATATAAACTTTCATATTAATGGTTCTAAAAGCAAAACAGCATGATAGGCTTGGTGTTAAAATGGCCTAGCCTGCCCTAACTGGTTTGGCTAAGTGGATAGAGAGTCGGCCTGTGGACTGAAAGGTTCCGGGCTTGATTCCAGTCAAGTGCACATGCCCTAGTAGAGAGCATGCAGGAGGCAGCCAATCAATGATTCTCTTTCATTATTGATGTTTCTATCTTTCTCTCCCTCTCGCTTCCTCTCTGAAATCAATAATAATAAAAAAAAAATCTACAAATAAATAAATAGCCTAACCTGGCTCGTGTGGCTCCGTGGTTGAACATTCACTTGGTTCAGAAGATCTCTGGTTCAATTCCCTATCAGGGCACATGCTTTGGTTGTGGGCTCAATCCCTCATGGGGGGCGTGCAGGAGTCAGCTGATCAATTATTCTCATCATTAATGTTTCTATTTCTCCCTCTCCCTTCATCTCTGAAGTCAATAAAAATATAGTTTTCAAAAATGGCCTATATTGTGTTCTAGCTCTCAATGCTTCCAAACTCTTGCTTCCAAAGAAAACTCAATAGCCAGTTCAATATGCAAATAAAGTCACATAACTAAGATTTAAAATGTAGGTCTCAAGTTAAAAATTAAGCCTTTCTTTAAAATACAATTGTTTTTATTTTGTTATATTTAATTCTAAAATTTCAAATGGAATCAAAAGAAGCCATGGTTTTGAAATAAGGAAGTAGGTTAAAATTCTTGCCTTATTTTTGCTACTTAAGGAATATATTGCAATTTCTTATATACACTGTGGATTTCATGCTTCTATGCCTTCTCAGATTATACTTTCTTTCCCTTTCCCAGCTGGCATAGTTCAGGGGTTGGGTGTTGACCTGTCAACCAGAAGGTCACAGTTGAATTCCCAGTCAAGGCACATGCCCAGGTTGTGGACTTGATCCCCAGTGTGGAGTGTTCAAGAGGCAGCCGATCAGTGATTCTTCTCTCATCACGATGTTTCTATCCCTCTCTCTTCCTCTCCCTTCCTTTCTGAAATCAATAAGAATATATATTTTTAAAAGTTCACTTTCCCTCCACTTTTTAACTTAGCTAATTCCTTCTTGACCTTCAAATCTCAGAACAAGTAAGTCATCTGCTCTAAAGAGCCTGGTTCAGATGGAGTAGCCTTTCTTTTACTCTCCACAATACCCTACTCAACCTTTTGTCCTAGCCTTTCCATAAACTGTGTATTCCATGCTGCCTGGGACCAGGACCATACTTCATTTGGTTTTATATGTGCAGCCCCTCTCTATGGGGTCTATGGCATGCTAGTCTTTCAATATACACTGGTTGTCTAATATTTATAGGTAGATACATGCAGGTATTCATATCACAGAAAACAAGTAGAGAGAAGTCTGTTAACTAGGTAGTAGTGATGGTGGGCAGTCAGGAAAGAGATTCAGAAGAGGTGACACCAAACAGCATTCTAAAACTGAAGAGGCCATGCCACGTAGAGGGCGAAGTTGAAGGAAGTGTGAGAGGAGACTCTCAGAAAGGGAAAGAGTATGTGAGGGAAGAAAAAAAGAAGGGAGGGAGGGTGAAGAAACAGAAGAAAATTTTTAGCAAAGAGGGAAAGAAATATAAGGAGATTTAAGTCAATGTGGAGCAGTGAGAACTGTGGTAACCTGGAGGGTACATGCCTCATTTAAAGGAGCCATTACCAGGCTTTTATAGATTCTTTTCATATGGAAATTTTGAGCCTAATATTATCATAGCTCCTTTTTTAACAGAAGCTCATAATTGGATATGAAATCTCCCAGTTTTTATATATTAGTAGGTAACTTAATGTCTTAACACAAGCTAGAGAGACACATGGGCTGAATTTGTCTACTGACTTCCGTTTTATGTCCAAAGCAATAAGCATGTGAACTGTGGAAAATGAGCCATCTTGACTCACCAGGTCAGTGGTCAGGTGGTGGTGTGGGAACGTTATAGAAACACCCATTTTTATCTCTGTGAAGTTTCCTAATGATGAGTGTGTGTTCTGATGAGTGTGCTCTCATTGTTAACATTCTCTATTCAGGCCACTGCTGAATTTGTGGACAACCCTGAGGTATTTCACAATCCTGAATGAAATGGAAAGATTGGGGAAAAAAAAACACTCTAGATTAATTTTACACTCAAAATAAATCTCCGGGGTGAAGGCAGAGGGGAAACAATAAAAGGTTCAAGGATAAAAAAGTGAGGACACTTACTTTCAGAGCACCTGAAAAGAAGACAAGGAAGAAAGTAGAACAAGAAAAACAAGGAGAGTTTGCGATGGAAACCGAGGGAACAAGGCCAATGAGGTCATTTATTACAATTATGCTCAGGTTATATAGCACATTTGTTTTTTATTAATAAAGATGACATGAAAAGTAATTCTAATGACTATTAAATTATTTCTTCAGTATTCTTTTGCATGCGGGTTCAAGAGTTAACATTCCCTAACAAATAATACAGTTATGAGAAAAGAGATTTGAGACTAGTTTCACATCTGCTTTACTTTAACCTTTCTACACAGGAAAAACAGTCCTGATGATTTTGCCCAGTGTTTAAACTTGGAATTGTCTTACCTAGAACTGAAAGCCCTCACACATGATGAAATGAATCTTGTGGTGTTGAAATTTTGGAAATCTGGCATAGAAGTTTCCTCTTAGATTTGAAATTTACATGAGAAATATCTAGAATTAGTACACAAATGTGGGGAAGTGTTCAACCTCATTAACAATCCAATATATACAAATCAAAACAACAGTAAGAGAACCTGAATAGTTTAGAATAGTGCTGGTTTCTGGTGCTGGCTGCTTTATTATTACTTCTACTTTGAAACAGTGCTGTAGGTTGTACATTTGGGACAAACCCTATAGAAAATAACTTGGCAAAGCATTTGAAGAACCACAAAATATTCTGGCTCTGTAGTTTTTGGAACTGAATTTGAAATCTATAAAATATGAGAAAAACTACATATATAGGGATTTTTGTGCCACCTGTATTTATGATATCAGGTGTACCTAAAATGGCTATTAATTAGTTCAGTATATTATTGAGGTGGATGTCCCTAGAAGCAGTGCCTGAGATGGGAGTTGTGCAGTGACTCAGTGAGAGTTTTGCGGGTAAAACCTACAAGGGAGTGAGGGGCCCAGGAAAGGACTGAGGAAGAAACAAAGTGAATGTGTGAGTTCAGTTGAAGTCAAGCCTCAGCCTGAGTCACTGGGGAACTCTGAAATGTGAACAGTCCCACAGTGTAAGCCTACCTTGAACAAGGGTCTGGCATTTCTTAGGTGTCAGCCATTGGTTAAAAGTCATCTCTAGGGGAAGAGCAAAATCATCCCTGCATTTCCAGTTAAGGCAGCCCCTGTCATTCTGGAGAAGGGTTTAGCTCATAGTTAGTACCTGGAGGACGGACTGGCCCAGTGCGCAGTGGACATTGGCAAGCACACCTCTGCTCTCCAGGTTGGAGAATATGATTGATATGTCAAATATGTCAAATCCAACTCATTTATAAAGGACAGAACTCCTGGACTCCAGCCAGGTTTTATCAGCCTAATCCTATTTCTTTTTCTTCTACGAACAACATGCCTGTTTGTGTACAAATGGCTTCTTCCAGGGAAGGGGCTAAATTATTCCTCCAATATTCTTCATACCCTTTCCCCAGCCAGCACTCTGGCCTTAAATTACTAGTTGAAGAAATTGACGAAGAAAAAAAGAAGAGAGAGAGACATTGGCAGGCGGAAGATAGAAGTCTAGCTTTCAGTGATTCAAACTTGGGGATATATGTCCTTTTTCTTCTTCTTAGTGCCAATTCAGTATATCAAAGTACCAGAATGGGTGAATCAGAAGTTTGTCCAGTCTCCTCTGGGAGCGTCTGCCCTATTCTAGTTCAGGCTGTGGAGTGTGTGCCTTTTAATACAAAAACCTGCCTCTCTATACAACCCTTTGAACGTTACAGATAGTGGAGAATCTGGCTGCTCTTTCCCATATGGTATTAGTTTCCACTTCTTATCTTTTTGTTTATCTTCCAGGGAATTTAAAAGAGAAATTGTTAGGTATCTCAACGCTATCAGGAATGGTCAGTTTTCTGGCAAGTTAATTCAGAAGAGCTTTTAAATGGGGGGTGGGGTGGTTATTCACAGATTTGAGATACTTCTTTGAGAATTCTTTTAAATTAATGTCTTTATTTTTAAAATATATTTTATTGATTTTTTACAGAGAGGAAGGGAGAGAGATAGAGAGTTAGAAACATCGATGAGAGAGAAACATTGATCAGCTGCCTCCTGCACCTCCCCTCCCCGCCACTGGGGATGTGCCTGCAATCAAGGTACATGCCCTTGACCAGAATTGAACCTGGGACCTTTCAGTCCTCAGGCTGATGCTCTATCCACTGAGCCAAACCGGTTTTGGCTAAATTAATGTCTTTTTAGTAAATATTTCCTGTTTAAAGCAGACATTCTTATTTCTACCCACTTTAAAAATAAATGATAAATATGCAAATTCAAAAGTAATACATGAAAAGCACCAAGGCTTTTCTACCTGAAGCCTTAAAAATATTCAAGAGACAAGGAGATGACAAAGAAGCAAAAAATTCAGGAAGGACTGAAGTGGTCAAGTGATTATGTTTGTAATTCAAATCCCTGTTGTACCACTGAACACTGAGACTTTGGATAAAGTACTTTCTCTTTTCTGTAGGCTCCAGATTCAGAGTGTCTGGCTTTCAATGTTGACTCCCCACACACTAGGTGTATGATCTTTGGCCTAGTAGTCCTCTCTGCCTCAGTTTTCTTTCCCCAAACATGAGCATAATAAGAGTACTTATCTTCTAGGGGGTGATTTGAGAATTAAATTAATTAATACTACTTCAAATGCTTAGAAGAATATTTGGTACATAAAAAGAATTAAAACAACATTAGCTACTTGTTTGTTAGATATTATTATTATGATCACCATTAAATTAAATAAAATATATAAAGAAAATAATAAGTGTTCAATAAATTCTATGACAAGACTTAAATGTAAGACTCAAACCCATAAAAATCTCATAGAAATATTTTTTCTGATATATCTCCTTGGATAGTGGAAACCAAATAAAAAAAATAAACAAATGGGACTACATCAAACTAAGGACATTTTGCCCAGCAATGAAAATCATCAACAAAAAGAAAAGACAAACCACTGAATGGGAGAAACATATTCCCATTGATACATCTGATAAGGAGCTTATATCTAATATTTATAAAGAACTTATAAAACTCAACACCAAAAAACCCCCAAATAATCCAGTTAAAAAATGGGCAAGAGACCTGAATAAACACTTCTCCAAAGAGGACATACAGATGGGAAAAAAAAAAAAAAGACATATGAAAGGTTGCTCAACATCATAATCATCAGAGAAATCCAGATTAAAACCACAATGAGATATCACCTCACACCTGTCAGAAGGGCTATTATCAATAAATATCAAACAACAAGTGTTGGCAATGATGTGGAGGAAAGGAAATCCTTGTACATTGTTGGGAATGCAGATTGGTGCAGACACTGTGAAAAACAGTATGGAATACTTCAAGAAATTAAAAATGAAACTGCCTTATTATCCAGTGATTCCACTTTTGGGAATTTATTTGAAGAAACCTGAAAGAATATATGTATCTATATACTCACTGCAGCATTATTTGCAATAGCCAAGATTTGGAAGCAGCCGAAGTGTCCATTAGTAGGTGACTGGATAAAAAGCTATGATACTTTTACACAGTGGAATACTACTCTTTTGTAAAAAGGAAGAAAATGTTGGAACTAGAGAACATTATGCTAAGTGAAATGAGCCAGTCAGAGAAGCAAGTCCCATATGATTTCATTCATATGTGCAATTTAATGAAAAAACTGAACTACCAAGCAAAATAAAGACAGAATCATAGATAGAGGGCAAGCAGACAGCTGGTGGCAGGGAGGCAGTGTTGGGGGGTGGGGTATGGAGCGATTGAGCACAAAAGGAAAAAAAAAAGAGAGACAGCTCATGGACATGAACAGCAGTGTGGTGATAGTGGGGTGGGAGGTTGGTGGGTGGAGGTGAAAGATGGCATAGAGGGGATAAATGGTGATGGGAAAGAAATAAAACAACATTGGCTGCTAATTTGTTAGATATTATTAGGATTTTTAAATTAAATAATGTATATAAAGAAAGTAAATGTTCTCCCTAGCTGGTGTGGCTCAGTGTATAGTGTCGGCCTTTGGACTGAAGGGCCCAGGTTTGATTCTGGCCAAGGGAATATTCCCAATTGTGGGCTTGATCCCCGGGGGGGGGGGTTGCAGGAGGCTGCCAATCAATGATTCTCTCTCATTGATGTTTCCATTTCTCTCTTCCTCTCCCTTCCTCTCTGAAATCAATAATATATATATATATATATATATATATATATATATATATATCAAAAATATATATTTTTAAAGAAATGTTCAATAAATTATATAACAAGTATTTGATCTGTATATATTCATAACAAAGGGTATATTTTATATAAACACCAACTAAGTTTTTCCAATTTGATGTCATCATTATTTAGAGCAAATAAATCACACATCACATGAAAAGGTAATGGAGGCCTTCTATGTGAAATATTGACAGATCTCTTTAAGTTTATATTATTAACATAGTATATCTTCTTCATTTTTTTCAAGGAATAAAACATATTATCTTAGCATTATGGATCACACTGAGAATACTAAAAACAAACAGTCACTTAGGAAACAAGCTTTAATAAAATTAGCCCTCCTCTCCAAGAATGATGATAAAGAAAAGGAGGGAGGGAGAGAGCAAGAAACAGGGGAGGGAATGAGATGGAAGGAGAGGGGGGGGACGGACACTATAATAGTGAATAAAACAGTAACAAAATAAAATGGTTTTATAAAAATGTTATTAGTATGTAGCTTAAGCTGAAGTCTAGATATTATCTTTAATTGATCTTAGAAATTCGTCAATACTGGTTCAATGCCACCTTTGGTGAAAGGGTAAACAACATCTTTTTTCTAGGCAAATGCATGTATAGGTTTTCTTTCTGCTAATTTCATGACTAAAGCAAAGCCTTGAAATTCATTTATAAAGAAAATGTAAACACATTTAAATTAAGTGTTGAAATATGTCTTCAAGGTAACACAGGTGTTTCTTCTCTAGTGTGATATGTTTCCTTAGAGACTCTGTGCTACACAAAATCATACCAGGGGTTTATGAAGGAAATACAGTTGGAGCAGCTACTCCAAACTATGCGATTTTGTGACCAGAGCACTATAAAAACACAAATTGGTTCCTGGAACAATAACTTCAGGAGCCCAGTTGGGCAGCTCCCACAGTCTAGAAAGTACCACAACAGAACAGGAGGGGCAGTGCTAGCAACACGTACATTAGACAGAGCTGGCAGGGCTGTGACAGTGCAGATGGCAGAGGCTGTGGGTGCTAGGAAGGTGGGCATGGGGGCTATTTACTTTTCTGGGGTTAGTGCCCCACAGTCCAGCGATGTTTATCTTCTTAAAAATGTAGTTTATAAGTTCCTAGCATTAGTGTGGTAATTAAGCCGAGTTTTCTTTTTCCTTTTCTACTAACGGTAATAACTTGATTGTTGCATAAGGTGCTCTTTGCCTAAAAAAAGATCATGAACCAATGCAATTTCCTGGTTCAACAAAGCTCATTTCTATTGGTCAGCTGCATGTAAGTTCATTGTATTATAGGTTCTCTAATGTGACCAAAATGGTATTAAGAAATTTTATACACTAGAAAATTTACGTAGAAACTTACTAATGAAAATGTTGCTTTTGACTACCTGAGAGTTATCATTTGATTAAAGAGTTGGGGATCTTTCAGGGAATTGAGAAATATGCAAAGGGATGAGGAAGATGGATGGAGCCAAAGTAATAATAGGAAGAATTAATACTTAAGATAATGTCTAATGCATTCCTGATACACTCTACATGCTTTTTGTGGATTAACCCATTTCATCCTCACAGCAATCCTTATAAGGTAGGTTTTTTACTATCTCACTTTCACAGATGAGGGAATTGAGACACAGAAAGGTTAAATCACTCTTCAGTAAGTGGTAAATGGAGATTAGAACCCATGCCTTTCTCTTTAAGCCATCTGCCTACAGGCTCCTGTAATTAGGCAGAAGAAGCTCCCCAAAGCACAGGCAACTGTGTAAAGTTTTCTGTTACTGAAGCCAGGAGGGAGGGAAAGCATGCTGGACAGACAGACAGACACCGCAGCTCTCTGGTATGGTAGCTTTTTTTTTTTTTTTTTAAGATGACATTTTAAAAAATATATTTTATTGATTTTTTACAGAGAGGAAGAGAGAGGGATAGAGAGTTAGAAACATTGATGAGAGAGAATGAATCATTGATCAGCTGCCTCTTGCATACCCCCTACTGGGGATGTGCCCGCAACCAAGGTACATGCCCTTGACCGGAATCGAACCTGGGACCTTTCAGTCCGCAGGCTGATGCTCTATTCATTAAGCCAAACCTGTTTCTGCTGGTGTGATAGCTTTTGTGCTGCCATCAACCATTTCTAGATCCTCACTGATGCCAACTCCAAACATCCTATGCTTTTATATTAGTCCTGGCTCCTGGTAGGAAGAGGGTATAGGTTATTTTGATTTAAAGAAAATACTAGAACAGTCTGACTATTTCTCTAAAATACAAAGGATCTTTGGGAATCCTAATATCCATCATTAGCATTTTCCCAATTTTCTTCTCTCCTAGGGGGATGACCTAACAGGGGGATATGAAATTAATAAACAAACTAAAATAGAAGTGAGCCCTGTTGAAAAAGAGAGAGCAGCAGTGCACAGGAGGACCTGGGATTTCAGCCCCGAGGGGTGGGAAGGCCTCTGAGGAACAAGGAACATCAGGTTGACATTCATGCCTCAGCTCCAGCAACAGGCTGAGGAGCTGGGAAACAAAGTGGCTGGAGAGACTTTGGACTTAGCCTCCACAGATCTCTGCTCTTTTTACTCTCAGCCTGTTCCAGCTGTTTCCAACTTCAAAAGGATTGTAGCTCATTGAGGACTCGAAGAATAAGAGGGTATTTATGGCTGACCCCATGGCTTAGGAACCAGAGAAAGAAGGAAACCTTGATCCCTAGAAACAGGTGAGGTGAGTAGAAATCAAAGCAATCAGACAAGCTCAAGAATTCTTGGGGAAAAAGAAACAAATTCAAGGCCAAGAAGCAGCCAGGGGACAGTCACCTGGAGGCCAAGGCCATCTTCGCATGAGAGGTTCTCTCCTCTAGGAACTGCTGACTAGGTCCTGGGAACCAGAGGTCCATGTTTTCATCATGTAGGAAGTCTGGGGAGACTGAGGAACCCCTAGGGCCTTTGCTTAGAGAACAGAGATCCTGGAATCCTATCTTAGAACTCGAAGGGATTTCCCAGAAAATGAGGGTGTGTAAACACACACACAAAAGTAACAAAATTGTAACCTTCAGGGCAACACTTTCAGTTCAAATAGATTTAAATGGTGAGGCAAACAGGAAAAGAAGGGATGTAACAGGAAGACTGAAATCAGGTTTATTGGAGATCATTCTTCAACCACCGGGAATAATGTTTGGACATGAATCCATGATCAGTGCCCAGAAGGGCCATGTTACCAGGTTTGAGGATGGGAAGCAGGAAAAGCCAGCCAAGGTCTAAAATGGGAGATGGGCATTTTGGTAACTGGAGCCAGAAGAGGGGTGGACAGGTTAGTTCTATATCTCCCCTGACAATAAGCACCAGACAAACTCGTTCACAGGCCACACTCCTAAGCTACTCTCCAGACCTCTGACCCAAGACTTCTGGTGGCAAAGAATCTGTGTGTTTTTTTCCTTAAATTTTTTTTCTATGATGTTTTTATTGATTTCAGAGAGAGGAAAATAGAGGGAGAGAGTGGTAGAAACATCGATGAGAGAGAAACATTGATTGGCTGCCTTCTCCACACTCCCTACTGGGAATTGAGCCTGCAATCCTAGGCATGTGCCCCGATAGGGAATTGAATCAGAGACCTCCTGGTGTTTTGGATGATGCTCAACTAACTGAACCATGCCAGCTGGAAGGAATCTGCATTTCAACATTTTAAAACGTTAGCATTCTTCTACATATTAGTATTGGAGAACCACCAGTTTAGATTTTATTATTTGCTATCTATAAATTTGGGTGCTTGGATGGTAAATGAGAAGAATGATCCAATTATTTTCCAGAACTACGAAAACTGAGCATCCATGAACAGAACATAGTGTTATAATTGAATAAGCCCCCTTACATTGACAATGTCCCTAATACTTTTAATTGCTCTCTTGTTGCATGGCAATTAAGTATAAATGTGCATCTGGTTCCCGAAATGATTGTGATTTGTGTGACTTCAAGACATTTCCATCCCAGTATTTCTGCAGTCAGCAGGAGAGAGAGGCATGAGCCAGTGGGTGTTATAGGGATACAGGTGAAGAACAGACCAACTCTTACTAGCATGGATCTGGGAGGTTAGGTGTGCTATTTCCTACAGCTGAGATATTGGAGAAATGAGAAGTCATAATTTATCTCTTCCTTTTTTGGATAAAAGGTGGAGCCAGCCACTAGTCTGGGCTTTCCTTTCCCAGGTGGGGACCTTCTTAAAGTCCCAGCTCCTTGATTCCTTCCCAGAAGCCCAGCACTCTGATCCTTGAATTTCCCAGGGCCTTGCTACTCCCTTCCCATGGCCTGCCTGGGTAGAATAGTTGGCTCATCCATCATGAGCAGCACAGCACTTCCAATGGGCAGGAAGATTCATATCTGACCATGGAAAAGCCAGATGCTCTCCAGTCCAGACCTCTCCTTTTGGTGACGAGAAATGAGGCTCTGAGAATTGAAATGGCTTAATCGAGGGCAACTTTGTATCTTGAACTCCAGGTTCCTATTCCTAACACATGGTGCCTTCTTTTCCTGGTGTGTCCTAGTTGGTGTAGCTCTGGCTGGACAGAGGTGAGCAGGTGATTCAGGGTACTTGTACACCAGGGCCAGCTGGGCCTGTGAATAGCTTCCTGATCTTTCCCCATCACCAGATCACTCCACCTAGGATCACCCCATTATACTGGCCTTTTAAAATAACAATTCACTTAGAATCAGTATTGGAGGCAGGTTCTTAAGCACTGTGAAAGCAACATGGCATGTGTCTTCCTCTCTGTGGAATGATTATGGAGCATCACATTTCTTTACTCCCATTTATTATTTTCTAGCAGTTTCTTATCCACTGTGGGTAAGAAAATTAAATTCTAACATTGCTTATGATAACTTTGAAAGGCTGAGGTAATGCAGCTTGGAAATAAAGCAAGGTTCTAGGGACAGATGTTACTGCACACAGTCCAGCCTGGTTCAATTTCTACATGATTAGGTCATTGGCAAGGGCTGGGAACTTCTGGGAGACTGGACTTGGCCCCTGCCCATAAGGACAGTTTTCAGAGAAGTTTACGGGTTGTACAGGAGTGTCCACAAGTCTATCAGAATCTTTACTCTTAAGAATAGCCATGTCCCAGAAGAGTCTGATCAAGGAGTTTTGGGGAAAAATAAAACCCTTGTTACCCTTGCTACTTCTCCACCTAATTGCCAGATAGAATAGGAAACCATGAGGGCATATGTTTTTAAAAGACACATCTGTTCTTCTCTATAAGTGTCCTTCATTTCGGCATGACTAAGTGGATGTTAATATGTCTGTTGAAACGGTTCTTTTACAAGAGTTTGTCCTCAGGTTGAAAAACTCCCAGAGACATCACATGAGTATGCTTAGCTCCTGTCAAGTGATACTCAATTGCTCTATAGGGGAAAGAGAGGCCTTCAAGTGCCTGTGGTTCCAGCCAAGAACGAGCAATTTGGCAAGCTTACCAGGGCAGAATGCTAGGCAATTCTTCTGAAAGTTGTCCTGGAATGGTGAAAGCTTTCACTCTAAAGACATTATTCAAGAAACCCCCCTAGGTCCCATATAATAATGAACTCTACATTTTTCTTTTGGGGGCAGATAAATGATTCTGTCAAGAATAGACTTCATGGTTGCAAAGAGAAGAGAATGACATTTTTAGTATGAATTCAGTCATCACTTCACTCCTCCACAAGAATGAAGGGGGGAAAAGGTGTTAGTGGCATATAACCAAATATAATAGCTTCAGCTATGTGAAACTCTTTATACATCTTGGAATTTTTGAAGCCAAAGTTATGCCAAGATACACTCAGGCAATACAACCTGAGAAAACAAAGTTTAAATAAAGCATTCTGACATCTTTTTCGAATGACACATGCAATTTTGTAATCTACCAAGCTTACATAGTTCCTTCCAGCTTGAGAGAGTGTAGCACCATAGGCGTCTGGCCCCAAATCAGGAAGAAAGTTGGGCCTGGACTAACCCCTAGATTCTCTGTGGCAGCTGATCCAAGAGGCCAAGACACTGACATAGAATTAATATAGCACCCCATAAGCTGAAAGGTTTGAGGGACCTGTGCTCATTCCTTTGGTTTCTAAATATAATTATGTGCAAAGACTTGAGCTGGGAATGAGCAATGCTGATGTGAAGTCATTTTGGACCCAAATTAAAGTAGGATAAGCTCTCCTTCATGCTTCAGAAGTTATCCGGGGAACCCAGAGTCTTCCTTCTGTAGGCTGATCACAGCAGGATCTCCATTTTACCTCTCAGAGCCAACCTCAGCTTAATATGATTTTCTGCAGTTTAAACATTCTAATTAAATTCCCGAATTTATTTTTTGGAAGAAAGAAAGTAGATCATTTGTTTCAGTCATAGAAATAAACATATCTTTGGCCTGTATTAAAACCTGTTGGTCTCCCAAGCTCTGTTTGAAATTCACAACATGGGAATTTACAGAATTTTCATAAAAGCAATTGAAGAAATTACAGCATCTCCATGAACTCCCAGGGTGCACTTCTATTAACAAAAGATGTTTTGCTTTACTCACACCTGCTCAGATCTCTGTGGGGGCTCAAGCGATACACATTCCAATAGAGCAGCGTCAATAAAATCAAATAAAATTAAGTTACCAGGAATGGAGTAGAGATTTTTACCATGCAAAGTGCATTAGAAAAGAAGCTGAACTCCTAGAACTGATTTTTTTGTTAGGAAATTATTGCAGAAAGATAATTTTTTTCGAACATAAATTCTACAATTTTGACTTTGTTGATTTTTCTATCCTACAATTTGAACACTTCTTTCCTCTGATTCTGTGTGTGCATATGGGTGTGGGGAGAAGGGAATGGAATGGGTGGGGATGTTTAGAAGAGGTAGGAGGAAGGGATAAAGAGCTAGTAAAATAGGAATTTTATTTTTTCTCATTGCCTGTTACTGGAAAGAATTAGAGAGCTCTCACAAAGTCTGCCTATATTAATGTGTTTCTACTCATTAGATTATGGTCTTAAGAAAACAAAACTCATATTTTCTTTAAATATGTGAAGTCCTATTCCTTTTAGGAAATCCCTGTCTATGGAGAGATAAGATGAGAGCTGAGTTCCCTCTAATTGCCAACATATTTGTGTTTATACATAATATTGATATTTCTAGGGTTTTGTTGTTCTGAGAGTCATAAAAATCTCTATGCAGACTATTACATTAATAGTCCCTTTCTCCACACACACAATCTCACAAGGATCACATTGAATTGCATGGAAAGGGAAGGTCCCTTGCCTTGAAGGAGATGATTCCCTTTGGGGAGCAGGAAAATGACAAATACATGAGTGACAAGACAATGTTATTTGTGAGTGAAAAGTGTCTGTCTATTTTACAATTTTGTGGCTAGTTTTAAAGGAAGGAGGTTTCTAAAGAGGACCCTTTGCAGAGTGAAGTGATGGGTATGAGGGTGGCAGAGTCTCTGAGGAGGGGCAGGTAGCTGTGTGTGGGAAAGGCTGCCTCAAAGCTATGGAGTAGAAGGAAGGAGAGCAAAGTAAGGGTCCATGTGGCTGAAGAAAAGCTCTGGGAGGGGACAAAGATGTGCACTGGGGACTTCTATTAATTTTCATTCATTCATTCACTCACTTTGTTCAGACATCTTTACTAAGCACCTGATGTGTGATCAGCTCTGTGCTAGATAGTGGAGATAAGATAGACGTTGACCTGCAAGCATCGTCAGTGAAATATCTCACTTTCTTGTGGAATGGATTTTCGTTTGGAGAAGGTTGGAAAGCACTCAGAGACTTTGCCAAAACTGACACTGGTGAGAACTCTGAGGCTGCCGGGAGAATAGCCACACCTGCCTTACTCACATTTCAGAGGGGGTGTCCATAAAGGAAAAAAACAAACACCAATGTGTTGGCTCTTACTTGTCATAACTAACTTGGTGACCAAGAATTGTAAGTATCTAAAAGTAGGAATAACATGCAGAGCTGCTCAGGAATGTGGAGGGAAGAAAATGTTTTGCTTTATATTGGCTTACTAAACTTCTCAGTATAGTAAGGTGGTTTTATTTAGTTATTTTGTTCTTTCACCTTGCTCTAAAACAGTCTTTGGAGTTTATTTATTTTATTTTTAATCCTCACCCAAGGATTTTCCCATTGATCAGAGAGAGTGGAAGGGAGGGAAAGGGGGGTAAAGAGAGAGGGGGGGTAAAGAGAGAGAAAGGAAGGGAGAGAGAGAGAGAGATTAAGAGAGAGAGAGAGAGAGAGAAGCATTTACGACACATTGATTGCCTCCCAAATGCACCCTGACCAGGAATCGATCAATCAATCCATCAAGCTGCAATCAAGATACTTCCCCTTGACCAGAATCAAACCTGAGACCCTTCAGTCTGAGGTCTGATACTTTAACCACTGAGCACTTGCCAGGGAAAATCAGTCTTTGGAGCAGGTTTTTAATGGATATGTCCCAACAAACTATGTGTTGGAGTAAGTTGTAAGGTGTGCAGGAATTTCTTACCAATAATAAAGTTCTAAAACTGTGCAAGTGTTTTTAAATGAATATTGTAAAAATTTGGATACCTAAAAACAGCTCCTCTTCCCAAATCCTCAGTCTTCTTCATTACTGTGACACAGGTGATAATCTGTTTCTGTTAACATGCATGACCCCAATAGGTGTTCCCAAAGTGGTAGTTATAATTCTACTCCTTCCTGTCCTTTTCAAGAAGGAAATGAAAGTGAACAAGACATGCAGGGACTGACCAGTAGACCCTGAGTGATGGATGAATGGATTACTTTAACACATATTTCTGTGAAAAAGAGGGCTAAGGGGCTGCTTGGCAAGAGGCACCAAGCAGCCCCATTTGCCTGCCTCCTTATGCTTTTATTGTACTAAAACTAAAACAGCTTGAACTAAAATTAATCTATAGATACAATCAGCAGGTTAAATATCCTTGAGAAAGCACATGCTTCTATAAGGTCAGGTCTAAAGATTAAACACAGAGATTCTATTAAAACACCCGGGGGCTTTGAATTGTTTGGGAAAGTCAAGGCAGGAACTGCCACCTTTGGCAAGGTCCCTCTAGAGGCCTCTGACCTTCCAGAGAATCCTCCTTAGAGACTTTCCAACCAAGTCCTATGCCTCCCTACAAAGACATTATAGGCATTATTATTCCTTAAGGCTAATTCTGGGCTCAGTAGAAAGAGTACTGTGATCGATTGATATGGTAAGGAGTGTTGCAGAGTATTGCCATTTCTGAGTTAGATGATTTCTATGAATTTTTTGGTGTTGTAGTTCTTTAGTTAACTTTATGTTGTAGTCATCTGTAATATTTTATATTATACTAAAGTTCTGGTGCATGAGTTTGTGCATGGGTGGCATCCCTCAGGGTGGCCAGAAGAGATTGGGCCGCAGCTCACACCCCCAGGCTCACAGCCTCAGCTCGTGCCCCCAGGCTTGCAGTCCTGCAGCCCCACCTGGCACACTGCTGTGGCCTAACACCGCCCCCTCACCTACTCCACCATCCTGCCTGCAGGGCGATCTATCAGGGACAGCTCCAGGGAGCTGGGCAGTGGCCCTGTCTCCCACTGCCACTATTAATTGCTATCTGCTGGGCGATCAACAGGGCAATTGGGCCCCTTCTCACACTTGCCTTGGCCTGGTGCTGCCCACTCACCTGCTCCACCATCCCACCATGGTCCAGCTGTTGTTGGGGCTTATCAGGGCTGGTAATGTCTCCACTGCTACCCACTGCTAGTGCCACCATTTTCCATCTGCCCCTGGTAGTCAGTGCACATCATAGTAAACAGATGAACTCCTGGTCAAACTTCCAGTTGAATAATTTGCATTTTAGTTTTTTTTTTGTTTTTTGTTTTTTTTATAGGATAGGTTGGATTCATTCATATCACCCGTCCTGATCAGGTCCTGTACTGAAGGAGACTCAATGGATGCTGTTAGAATTCAAGCTGAGTGGTCCTAATCTGTGTGCTCTCTTAACAGTTATTGACATGAAGGTGACACCATTGGCAACCTGTGACCATATAACACTCAATATAGGGTAGGAGCACAAGATATTTTTTCTCATTAACTGTACTAATACATTATTATGAATTTTGATCAATAGTAAAACTGTATTCAACAAGAAATTTCGAGAAATTTGTGCAAAGGGGTGGGGGAGGTTGTCCCTCAGCCCAGCCTGCACCCTTTCCAATCTGGGACCCCTGGAGGGATGTCTGACTGCTTTCTCCCAATCCAGGACTGCTGGTCCCAATTGCTCGCCTGCCTGCCTTCCTGATTGCCCCTAACCACTTCTGCCTGCCAGCCTGATTACCCCCTAACCATTCCCATGCCAGGCTGATTGATGTCTAACTGTTCCCCTGCCAGCCTGTCTGGCCCCAACTTTCCTCCTCTGCTGGCCTGGTCACCCCTAACTGTCCTCCTCTACAGAGCTGATCACCTCCAACTGTCCTTCCTTGCATGCCTGGTTCCTCTCAACTGCCCTCCCTTGCAGGCCTGGTGCCTCCCAACTGCCCTCTACTGCTGACCATCTTGTGGTGGCCATCTTGTATCCACATGGGGGCAGGATCTTTAATCACATGGGGGCAGCTATCTTGATCTTGTGTGTTAGAGTAATGGCCAATCTTCATACTACTTTTATTAGATGGGATAGAGGCCTGGTGCACAGGTGGGGGCCAGCTGGTTTTCCTTGAAGGGTGTCCTGGATCGGGGTGAGGGTTCCCTTGAGGCATGAGGTGGCCTGAGCAAGTGGCCTGTGGTGGTTTGCAGGCCAGCCATACACCCTGGCAACCCAATCAGAGGCCCTGGTATCTGAAATTTATTTACCTTCTACAATTAAAACTTTATAGCCTGGAGCAGAGCAAAGCCTTCTGCTTGCTCTATGGCTGCCTCCATTTCTGTTTGGATTTGTTTACCTTCTACAATTGAAACTTTGTAGCCTTCAGTGGAGGCCTAGGCTGGGTAGGGAAGGTGGAAAGCTTGGCTTCTTTCGTTGTCTGGTAAACCCAAGCTTCCCTCTGCTCTCTATGGCTGTAGCCATCTTGGTTGGGTTTATTTGCATACTTGCTCTGATTGGCTGGTGGGCGTGGCTTATGGTGTAGTGGAGTGATGGTTAATTTGCATATTACTCTTTTATCAGGTAGGATTTTCAGAGCCTGTGCTTTTGGGAACCCATCTAAAATACATGTCTACTTTCCTGACTTGGTGAACAACCAAAGGACAAAATGGAAACTGTGGGAGCATCCCCTAGTCCTCATTCTAAATATTATTTGGATGGGGAAGATTGGGTCAAAACTATATGAACTTAATTAAGGCAGCCACTAGAAGTTGCTTTATAAACAAACAAACAAACAAACCACTCAGGCTTTCAGAGTATTTTGTTGATAGCAACTTCTTTATGGAAAGACCAGGTAAAGAAAATCCAATAATTGAGCATTCTGGTAAGTTTGGTCAGATAATCTTAGGATTTTCTATATCTGGTTGCTCAAACATAGATAAGAGATTAGGAACCCAAATATTGAACATTATTCTTTCTTGGCTTTCAGGTACTAAGCCTGGATGAATTAATTTAATAAGCTCACTTGTGTTTCTTAACACTTCATTCTTTCATAATTTGGAAATAGTCAGTAACCACCTTGAATAAGAGACTAAGATAGCACCACCTGTCTAGTAAACTTATCTCCAGCCTGAACAATCCTATAGAGCAAACAAACAAAAATAATTCATATTGCAAGATGTTTGAATGAAAGTCTTCCTTTTGAAAAGTAGCATAATGCAAGGGATGAAAGCATGAAAGTTTTTTACAGTTGGACTATCTATGCTTAGATTTTAGCTCCAACATTTACACACTGTGACCTTGGGCAAGTATTTAAACTCTGCTCCACTTTCCTCATATGCAAGAGACAGCAATATTCAGAAAATCTTGCATATTTTGGTACATCGACAGGGGGCCTGGAAAGTCATTACAAAGCATGGCTGGAACACCGTGTCACCTGATATGAAGTCATTAAAATTATCTTTATGCTATCCTTTTTTCAATCAAGCAGTTACAATTATTTTCTCTCTGAATATCATCTTGACTACTGTCATTCAAAACTCTACTTTATAGCACTGCTCTTTAATTATATAACAGTGAGGTGTGGATCTTACAATGTGCCCACTTGGAAAGGTCAATTCTAAGTATACACGCCTTTTCTAGCTCTATGATTCATATTTATGTTCTTATTGATGGCCAAATTCTAAAGTCTTAATGTTAACTTGTTCTTTAAAGTGGCTCAAAGCTAATTTATTTTGGAGGTAGAATGAACCAGGAGGGCAAGCCCTCTCCATAAGAACTATCAATAGTACCAGGCAGAGGGTCAGAGCAGCCATGAAGCAAAGTTATAAAGGGACAAGTGAACAGTGAGCTAAGGAAGGAAGCCAGAGATCAGTCTGATGGAAATAGTGTTGCACCATAGGTCAGAGGGACAGGAAACAGCACTGCAGCCATGACCTGGGACAATCAGGACCAGGTGGGGAAGGAAGTGGCCAGTAGAACAGTCAGACAAATATTTCAGGATACCGTCTGGGAGCACAGAGAGGATAGTGGTGCCTTTTGAATAAGTGACAACAATGTGATGTGGGGTTAGGGCTTCTAAGCTTCAATGCTTTGAAAATTACCTTGCTTCAGATATTCTGAGCTGTAGTAAATATTCTGGGCCCCTTACCGTTTAATAAACTGAGTTAGGGCACCCCAATTTCTTCAGAAACTTCACACAGACCTTTTGAAGTGTGAGATGGAAGTGCACAGACTCAGAACTTAAACTCGAATCCCATCCTTCTCCAAACCTCTATATGTCTGCTGAGGATGACTCTGAAGACAAAGGTTATCTTATGCTTATATTAGAGACCCGATGCATGAAATTTGTGCAACAGTAGGTCTTCACAAACCCGGCTGCCTCAGCCCTCGCAGCCCCAGCTTCCTCCGGAAGGTAGTTCAGATGGTTGTTTTGCTAGTCAGCCATTCGGTTGATTTGTATATAATGCTTTTATTATTATAGAAGTTCCATGAGCAACACTAATGGGCATCACATAGCCAAATGACTTCTGTGCATCACAAGGGCACAATTGCACAAAGCTGAAGCTGCACAAGCCAATCTCATGCCAATACAGGATCTTTAATCCTGTCCTTACTTATCCTGTTCCCCTCTCTGTAGTCAGCATCATTCTGCCTTCTAAACCATTCATGTTATGAATAGTCATAGCAACAGCTATGCCCATGTATTGAGTTTTAGTATGTGCTACATCCTTTATACACAGCAGGTGGTTTAAACCTGACAACAATCCCAAGGGTAGGTATTTTTATTATTATTCCCATTTAATGGATGAGAAAACTGAGGATCCTAAAGATTAAGCAACTTGCACAAGGTTACTAACAGGCAACTGGCAGATCTGGGAATTAAATTCAGGTCTGTTTAATATCAAAGCCCAGGCTCCCCCGCCCCCTGCCCTCTTGAGGTTCAAATAAGAATGAATTACAGCTACTGATGCATTAATTACAACAGTGAGCATAAGATTTAGACAAAATGTTACTACACTAAGGATTTATGTTTTAAAACACTTTATCTTTAATTGTGGAACAAAAATTTGGGTCCCAAATTAGGACTGGAGGCAGCAGGAAGGAGAGGACCCGGTGATGGAATGGGTGAAATTGTTCAGGGCCAGGTGTGCTTCAGTCGGATTGATAATTCTTTTAGTCTGACCAGAATGGGTGATCCAAAAAGGTTGGCAGGCTCTGCCCCACAGCTTCCAGAGAGATCCGGGAGGAGAACCAGCTCCAGGCTTTCTGGGAAACTTGCCAAACCTATTTTCAGAACCTGCATATATTTGGCCAACTTTCTTATCAACTTGTCCTGTAACCCAGAAACCCCTGAGACCTAAGACAGATGCGTGCTTGGACACTTTCCTCCCACTGTCCGTCCTCTCTCCTCCCTCTGAACCTTTACCCTTCCTCCAGCCCATGTTATGTTGCTGATAATATCAGCAAGGGTACATCTAATTTACTATCCAAACAATCCACATAGCTCGGCTCAGTCAATTCTCTTTCCCCAAGCATTTTAGAATATTTTTCTATACAATTACTTCTTTGCTCTCATTCTAAAGTACATTCTTAGGTTCCTTATATTATTTCTTACTTATGATAACAATATTTACTCAACAAAGCATGCCATAGGATGTGTCATCTTTGTCAGCAGAAGTACAATGTTGAGTGCCCTTCTAAATTCTTTCATCACCATCATCCCTGCTTTGCCCCTCTGCCCTCCCACTTACCTCCCAAGCATCCTGCTCAGTAGCATTGGCAACATTTCCCAGGCCTTTCCAGGTGTTTGCCTGTGGATTTACTTCTATTTTCTCCTACCACCCTTCTTTCCTTTAAAAATCACATTTGCAGAGTTGTGACTGTCCTTCAAAATTGGCTCCAAATATTGCTTCTTATTTACTTGTCTTTAAAGAGTAAGGTCAGCAGCCTGGCAATCCAATGCTGGACACAGACAGTCTCCTCTCCCTTCCCTTTGGCTCTGCTGTTGAATAAGTTATAAATTTGGAAGGAACATAAAATGGTGATGATTTCCCTGCACATCCCATTATTCCCCTCACATTGAGAAAGGCCTGTGGACCATATTGAGGCTGCTCACCTTTCTTTCCATCCCCTTCAAGAAAAAAGAAAAGCATTCGAGATCCATGGACCTTGCGGGGCCAAAGGGCAAAACAAATATCTTTACAACACATCATAAGTCACTATGAAATGCGTGCCATCATTTCCATGGTTTTGATAAATATGAGGTATGCTGAAATTAAAGATTATAAATTTGGGACCTGAAAGGAGATGACTTGGATTTAATAGAACAAGCTGATATATGAAGTCTGTCTTCTTAAAGTTAATTAAAGGAAGTGGAAATGGTCATCTATTAACAGAATCTAGTTCTCCAAGGAATAATTTGTGAGTACAAATGCATGTATACATTTGTCCATATACATGGGCATCATGTGTGTATATAACAGTGTGCCTGTATTTATATGTAACTTCTTCTGATTTAAATAATGAGACCCAAAGGGATTTTATTTCTGATTTGTGAATTTATTCATACAAAGAACATTGTGAGGATATAGAATCAATTAATATTTCATTGTATGGTTGATGCATACTCTTATTATAAAGAATACAATTTTACACATTTTTTTTTGTCAAAACAACTGGTACACACATGCACACTAGGTATGCCTGTTTCCCCATGTTATGTATTTCACCATCCTCTATAAAGACATTAAGAAATTATGTATAGACTTTTGTTTTACAACTCACTGGTAACTTAAAAAATCAAATGTTATGAAGTTATATCTAATATTAAACATTAAAATATAAAGATATAAATTCAAAGGCAGAGATAGTTACCCATGTTGTCTCAAAATATTTTGGAAAAAGTAAATCAGCTTTTGCATACAGTCTGTCATAAGTCTTGCATTTACATTAAGATTTTTATTCTTTATCCTCAGGCTCACCAACTAAATCAGTCCCACAGACACTACTTACTCCTATGTCTTTAGGAGAGCTGGGACTCTTAGTCCAAGAATTTGGTAGGATTCCTCTGAATAGCTTTTTAGAGGGCTGTGTTCCTGAGGTGCATGAGTTCAAAAGACAATGAAAGGTGAAGAGAGAAGGGAAAAAGAAATGTCTTCAACTTAGTTGTCTAAATAAAAAAGATGGCTTTTGAACTGTACCCAAAAGTTATCAAACCAAATCACTATACAGGAGTCTAGAATGTTAGTAGTAGTGTTAAAATAGGTCTTACTTGATGTAAGCCATATAGAGAAGATGTCTATCTATTTATCTGTTTGTTTATAAAATCAGAAGGGAGGTTTTGAGGAACAAATGGCATTGTCTTGAACTGTGTAAGGGCACACATAGAATTGCCTGTAGGTGAGGTAGGCTTTAGCATCTTCTGTGCTAGCTGCATTTTCACATACTGGTAGTGGCAGCACAAATTAACTGGTTTGAAAAGCATTTGGGCAATGCATAGTAAGAGTAATAACACTTTCCTCTGTCCTTTGACAAAGATATTAGTCTTCTGAGAATTTATACTAAGGGAATGGAAAAATTAATGCATAATTTCCATTGCATTATCATTTTGAAAAGTAAAATATTGGCCATAAACTAAAATGCCACTAATCCCGGAATGGTTAAGTAAATGAGGTACAATGTTTGTGTGGAATATGGTACAGCCATGTTAAATGTAGGATGTGTAGTAACACTCCAAACAAAGCTTAAGGTATGGATTGGTTGTTAGAGTATTGGCCCCCATCTTACAACCATGTTGCTTTGCTGTGCTGGAGCTATAATTGCAAACTAAATTTGTTTAGCCTGCTTGTTCCTTATTAGACTCCACCAATAGGGGGCACTAATGGGAGGTTGAAGGCAGTTGTGAGAAGAAGGGAGAGGCCCCTTCCTGTGTGCTTCTGTCTTGTCAGTTATTCTTCCATGCCCTTCACTCTGAAGAGGGGCAGTTGATTTCATAGAAGTTAGTTCCAGTCTTCAGCTTTTGGACCCACCTCTAGAAGCTACCTCATCACCTCTCCCCTTAGAACTATCAGCACCAGCTCTGGTGGAGTCCCCTCCCAGGGGTGTGCACTCCCTTCTTCCAAGCTGCTAGTTCTGAGTATCTGGACCCTTTCCCTTTGTTGTTCCAGCAAGGGCAGCAGCTGCTTCCTGCACTTATTCCTGTTTCATTTCAGGGTCCCCTTTATGTTTCCAGTTCTCTAATACTTGTATAACCAATTTCTTATATTAAATTCTCTCTGCTAAAAAGTATTGTCTCTACCTTCCTGATGGATTAAAAAAAATCAGAGAATAAAGTAGGAAACAATCTAAAACAGATGTATGAGAAAAAGTGTTGAAAGAAAATTTACCAAAAATTTTTAAAAATATATTTTTATTGATTTTAGAGAGGAGGGGAGAGGGAGAAACGTCAATGATGAGAGAATCATTGATTGACTGCCTCTTGCATGCCCCCTACTGGGTTCAAGCCCACAACTGGAGCATATGTCCTTGACTAGAATAGAACCTATAACTCTTCAGTCTGCAGGTCAATGCTCTCTCCATTGAGCCAAACAAGCTAGAGCCCAAAATTTTAATCAAGATTGTATCAGACACTAAATTAGCCTAATGAGTGATTTTTTCTCCCTTCATTGCTACTTTCTAGATTTTTGCTAATGTAGTTACATTACTATCATAGTAAAAACATATAGTTATGTATTTAAAAAAAGGATTTGATTCCCAGTAAAAGAGTATGTAGTCCAAAGAGAATTGTACCTGTAAAACAAGATGAATTTTAATCTGGGAATGGAAAGTGATTGCAAGATACCACAATTCCATTGGGGTATCTTTTGAAAAACAGAAGCAGCACAGAAAAACTGGAGGGGAAAATGACATAGCTCCGAAATGACAAACTGAGAAGGTTGATGTGACTTTCCAGCAAATTTTACAACAGCCTATCACACAGATGGTTGAAGAACACAAGGACAAAGCCTGGGTTTAAAGCAGAGGTTCTCAACCTTCCTAATGTCGCTACCCTTTAATACAGTACCTCATGTTGTGATGACCCCCAAGCACAAAATTATTTTCTTTGCTACTTCATAACTGTAATTTTGCTACTGTTATGAAAAACCATTGGAAAACACAGATATTTACATTATGATTCATTAACAGTAGCAAAATTACAGTTATGAAGTAGCAATGAATATAATTTTATTGCTGGGGGTCACCACAACACGAGGAACTGTATTAAAGGGTCACGACATTAGGAAGGTTGAGAACCACTGGTTTAAGAGACCACATTATGCCAAATTCACTTTATTTCCTTTTTTTATTGGATTATTATATGAGTTGGTCATTCATTCATTCATTCATGCAATAAACATTTATTACATAACTGCAATATTCTAGAAACTGTCTTGGTAATGACGATAGAAAAATGAGCTTCAGCCCTAACTGGTTTGGCTTAGTGGATAGTGTGTCAGCCTGTAGACTGAAGGATGCCAGGTTTGATTCTGGTCAAAGGCATGTACCTTGGTTGCGGGCACATTCCCCGTAGTGGTGTGCAGGAAGCAGCTGATTGATGTTTCTCTCTCATAGATGAGATCTCTCTCTTAGATCCTCTCGATCCATCTCCCTTCCTCTCTGTAAAAAAATCAATAAAATATATTAAAAAATAAAAATGAGCTTCAAATAGGCGTGAGTGGGTGCATAATATTTAGAACAGATATATAACATATAATTCTATTTTACACTTTTTATTTTACCCAATAATATGCAAAACAGACATCTACATTTTACATACCTGAGACTCACACTTAACTACACTCCCACCCCACTTCTAGTGGGTTGTGGATTACAGCGACTGGGGAGAAGGTTTGGGATAAGGCAGGGATTGTGGCATGGGTGAGAGTGAGGGCAGGTCCAAGGGTGTGGTGTGGTTAGGCACCATCTGGCAGCCAAGACACATAAAACTGAGCAGCACATGTTTTTCATACTTGTTCATCACAGCAGGGGCCATCAATCAACTTTAAGTAAGATGTCTGCTTAGTTTCTTGATTTCACATGAATCTTGAGTGGTTCACATACCAGATTCTCTGAATTCTCCCTTAAACTTTCAGTGGTCAAATATATTTACTTTCTGCAATAAACAGGTTTAGCTATTTAGTAATAAAACTAATTCCATTTTCTGTATGGACACTTCTGTTTGTTTGTTTGTTTGTTTATTTTTTGGTATGTTTTCTGATTTGGTTGTCCTTATTGATTAAGTATACATAGGACATCAGAGTGAGGGAATAACTTGCCAATAATGTGCTAGACTGAAATAAATGTCTAGGTTTGTTTGGCATTCTCTGTTGTAGACATACATCTTAATTATTCTAAAACTCCATTATAATGGTGATTGGGAGGACAAGACTAAAACATCTTAGAGGTTAACCCATATATAAATGTTATTATGTCTTTATACTTTCCCCCCTTTGATGATAAAGACTCTGTCTTCTTAAAAATTACAAGTCATTTAGAAATAAAGTAGAAAGAGAAAGTTTCCCAGAATTAGCAATGCAGGGTGTTGGAGATGGAATAAAGGAGAAGTTTTGGTTAGTATGATAATAAATAAGTAGTGTAATAGTTATTTAATTTTTGACATGGCTAAATGAATAGAGGTCAAAATGCTCTGCTTCAGGATGGCAAAATACCCATTCCCCTACCCCCAATCCCTGTGCCAAGGAAATCTTTATAAGAAAATGTGGTAAAGACTCTAGCAGAGGATCAGGAAGAACACAGTGAGCATCAGGGAAGAGTTGGAGAGGAGTGTTGGTGGACTTGAGGCTGAAGGTTGGGGTTAAGTCATGGTTCCATGTTACCATCCTTAGCATTAAACAAAAAACCCTCCACAAATTTATTATATCCTACCATATTTCAAAACAGATAAGGTGGCCTACTAAAATGTACATAATATCAGAAAAGACGGTGAAAGTAAGTTGTGAATAGGGGCAAAAGCATTAGGGCAGGGAAAGTAAGATTAACCCATGAAGAGATTTGTCCAAAATCAATATTTGCTGAGATAATATACAAAAATATTTGTAGGACTTTCTATGCATTTGCTGAAAATAGACCACAAGTTTGGTTCCAAGCTTTCAGGCACATATATTTAAAAAAAAGATTCTGATCACATTGTCAATTACTTTATTAATTTATCAATAAATAATTACTTAATTATTTAGTTACTTGAAAATACAAACCAGTTGCCAACTAAAGCATAACTCTTCCTGGTACTGAGGCAAGAAAGAAATTGTTCCCCATGGATCTTCATAAAAAGGACACTGAATAATATAGTGATAAATGTCCCAGTGGCACTTTAAAGCAAAAAAGGAAATGAATTTTATGAAGATGTTTCTTCTATCAGCTGTCAAGAGGCTGGAGTAAAAATATTATCACCCAATTCAGTGAAAGAAACTTGATGAGAATAAAAATCATGTAGTATACATGTATAATTTATCATGGGAACAATTTTAGAGCAGTAATACTTAACTTCTTTTGAGTTGTGGATTACTTTGGGAAAATTTCCATTCATTTTTTTTTTTAAGCAAATATGTACAACGATTTGGCTCCATCCCAGGCCATGGCAGCCATGGGAATATGCTGCTTGGCTCTCCTGCTGTGGGAGGCTGATGCCTCCCTCTGGGTTCACCACCATGTTCTTACCAAGGCCATCCCCCAACCCCAGCTGGTCCCAATCCCTGTCATGGACAGAGCACTGTAGAGGTGAGGTTCCTGACTCCTTCCTGCAGGATGCAGAACATTGGTCCAAGGACCTCCCATGGGCCTGGCCAGAACTTTCTTAGAATTGTGCTGTGGTCTGAGATTCTTTCAAGCTGATCTTCCTTCCCTCCCTTTCTCCTCTCCTGGGGCTCAGAACTGCATTGTGGTTTAACAGTTCTGCCTGCCTCCTGCTTCTACCCCTTTGTCCTTCTCTGGTATATTTATCTCAATAAATCTTGGGATCTGCTTTTCCAAAGAGCTAACCCACATGTATTGAAGGTCAAGTTACCTGGACAGCCAGGAATCCTAGTCACCTGGTATTTATGTTCTAAAGGGAAAAGGCAAAATACATATAAAGCAACAAACATGTGACTGAGATGATTCCAAGATAGTAATGACTACTCTGAAGAAAACTGAACAGAGTTATATACTGAAGGAGAGGCGACTCTACTTTAGATTGGCTGGTCAGGAATGGCTTCATTTAGTAAGTTGATATCTACATGTCAGA